>NC_050447.1:23435409-24635409 GCF_903995425.1 Onychomys torridus | reverse complement strand
TGAGAACTGCAATTAGATGAGACACAAGACAATGACTTCAACATAGTAATTATGAATATGTTCAAAGGTCTTAAACAGGATGTGAATAAATGACTCAATGAAGACCATGAAAAAGAAACAAACAAAAACCCAGTTAAATAAAATAATGAACACATTTCAAGACATGAAAGTAGAAACAGAATCACTAAAATAAACCCAAAGTGAAATAAAATGAAACAAAAAACAAAAGACATCCAACAAAACCCCAGCAGAAAACCTCGCCAACAGATGACAAAGACATGTAAAAGAGACTTTCAAGTCTTGAAGACAAAGCAAAAGAAATGTTAGCTCAGTCAAACAATGTTAAATTAAAAATTATCTGCGAACAAAACATGCAGGAGATATGGGACACTATGAAAAGACCAAATCAACACCTACAAATCATAGGGATAGAGGGAGGAGAAGAATTCCAGGTCATAGAAACTGAAAATATTTCTAGCAAAATCAAAGAAGAAAAATTCCCCAGTCTAAAAAGGAGAAACCTATCAAAGTACAAGAAGCATGGAGAATACCAGACAGGACCAGAAAGAAAATTCCCCATGACACTTAATAATCAAAATACTAAGTGTACAAAACAAAAGAAGGGTAGTAAATGCTGGAAGAGAAAAAGACCAAGGTGCATCTAAAAGAAATCCCATTATAATAAAACCCGTCTTCTCAATGGAAACTCTAAATGCTGGAAGTACCTGGATGGGCATCACACAAACTCTAAGACACCATGGATGCCAGTCCAAACTACTATACCCACGAAAACTATCAATCATAGTCAATAGAGGAGAAAAAAATGTTCTGTATTGAAACCATATTTAAGCAACATCTGTCTACCAAACCAGCTCTACAGGAGGCACTAGAAGGAAAACTTCAGTCTGAAGAATTTAACTACACACAAGCAAACATTAGTAAATAATCCAAGCCTAGTAGATCCAAAGAGGATGTAAAACCTACAACATAACTATATAATATTAATCAATAAACACTGCTCATTGATAACTCTCAGTAGTAATGATCTCATTTACCCAATAAAAAGAAAGAGACTAACAGACTGGAAGAGGAAACAAGATCCATCTTTCTGCTGCACCTAAGAAACATACCTTATCATTAGGATGGACATAACTAACTTCAGGGTAGAAGGATGTTCTGTAAAAGACATGCTAAGTAAATGGACCCAAGAAGCAAGTAGTTATAGTTATTTCAATAGCTGACAAAATAGATTTCACACCAAAACTAATCCTAAAAGGTAGAAAAGAATAATATATACTCATTAATGGAAATATTTACTAAGAAGATACGCAATTCTATGCATGTATGCACCAAACATAGGCACTAGAGTTCATAAAGGAAACACTACTACAGCTTAAATCACATATTAATCCTTATGCACTGATACTCAGTACTCCACTTTCATTAATAGACAAGTCATTCAGATAAAAAATAAAATAGAGAAAATCTAGGGTTAAATAATGTTATGAATCAAATGGACCTAGCAGATATCTACAGAATATTTCACTAAAATACTAAAGCATTTACTTCCCTCTCTGCAGCTCAAAAAATTTCTCCAAAATTGACCACATACTGGGACACAAAGCAAATCTGAACATATATAAGAAAATGAAAATAACACCCTGTGTCTGGTGAATTAAAGTTGCATACAATAACAGCAGAAATAGCAGAATGTACACAAATTCAAGGAAACTAAACAATTCACTATTGAAATAAAAATGGATCAAGACAGAAATCAATAAAGTGTTAATGTTCTTTTTAGGATTAATTGAGAACATAATGTATCCAAACCTATGGAAACCAATGAAGACAGTTCTAAGAGCAAGGTAAAGGAAAAAAAAAAAAACAGAGTGATCTCATATTCTTTATTAAGCAACACCCCTCCACAATAACAAGGAGAAACAAAAGAAGAGTCAGCAAAAATAATCAAACTCTGGAATAAAATCAATGAAATAGAAATAACAAGAATGACAAAAAGCATTAGAACGAATCAAATGGAGTTATTTCTTTGAGAAGATCAGCAAGGTTGATAAACTCAGCAAAATTAACTAAAAGACTGAGAAAGAAGATACAAATTAATAAAATTAGAGATCAAAAGGGGACATAACAACAAACACTGAGGAAATTCAGGAAATAAAAACGCCATACTTTAAAATTTGTCTTCCATCAAAATGGGAAACTTGAAAGAAATGGAAGAATTTCTTGATATATCCCAACTACCAAACTTAAATCAAAATCAAACAATTTAAAAATACCTAAACCCTCAGTGAAATAGAAGCAGTAAATAAAATCTCCCAAAAAACTCCAAAAACAAAACAACAAATCCCCCCCCAGACAAAAACCTCAGGACCAGATGGATTCATTGCAGCGTTCTACCAGACCTTCAAGGGAGAATTAACATCAACACTCCTCAAACTATTTTTCAAAATAAGAACTGAAGCAAAGTTTCCTGACTCTTTTTACTAAGCCACTATTACCCCAATACCAAAAACTTACAAAGACTCAAATAAGAACAAAATTATAGACCAGAATTTCTTATGATCTTAGATGCAAAACTTCTTAAAAAAATAGTATCAAACTAAATAAAAGGATACATAAAAATTAAACCATCATGATCACATAGGCTTCATCCCACAGATGCAGAGATAGTGCATCATATGTAAATCAATAAATGTAAGCCATGACATAAACAGACTGAAAGACAAAACCACATTATCATCTCATTGATGCAGAAAAGGTTCTGACAAAGTCTTTTCATGATTAAAGTCCTTTGAGACACTAGGAATAAAAGAGACACATCACAATATAATAAAGACAATTTACAACAAACCAATACCAAACATCAATATAAATGGAGAGAAAATCATAGCATTTCCACTAAAACCACAAACAAGACAAGGATGTTCACTCTTTCTATACCTATTCGTTGTAGTACTTCAAATATTAGATACAGCAATAAGATATATCCAAAGGATACCACTGGATACCAATAGGAAAAGACAAATCAAAATATCTTTATTTGCAGATAATGTGATTTTATACATAAGTGACCCTGAATACTCCACCAAGAAACTTCTACAGCTGATAAACATTTTCAACAAAGTAGCAGGATACAAAGTTCACACACACACACACACACACACACACACACACACACACACACACACAAAATCAATAGCCTTCCTGTATACAAATGCCAAATAGACAGAGAAACAAATTATGGAAAGAATACCTTTCACAATAGCCTCAAAATATATCTTTGGACAACTCTAACCAAGCAAGAATAAGGCTTGTATGATAAAAGTTTCAAACACTGAAGAATGAAATTTGAAATTGAAGAAGACACCAGAAGATGGAAATATAACCCATGCTCATGGGTCAGTTGAAGATTAGTATTGTGAAAATGGCCATCTTACCAAAGGCAATCATCAAATTCCACACAATACCCATAACAATTTCAACACAATTCTTCAAAGAAACTGTGAAGAATTCATAAAATAATAAATCTCAATTTTATATAGAAACACAAAAAATAGGATGGCTAAAAATGATCATAAATAGTAAAAATAATTACATGATGTGTCACTGTGCTTGATCTCAAATTCTACTAGAGAGCTAAGTAATTAAACAAAATCAGCATGCTGCTGATGTAAAAACAGACATACTGATCAATGGAATCAAATAGCACACTCTGATGTAAGTCTACACATCCACCAACAGCTGACTTTTGACTTATCCAAAAATACACATTGGAAAAAAAATAGTCTTTTCAACAAATGGTGTCAATCAAACTGGATGGCTGCATGTGGAAGAATGAAACTATATCCATATTTATCACCTTTCATACAACTCAATTCCAAAACCTTAACATATGGCCAAATATCCCAAATCTGATAGAAGAGGAAGTAGGGAATAGTTTGGCACTCACTGTAAAGAAGGACTTTCTGAACAGGGCACAGACAGATAGCACTGGTACTAAGAACAAAAACTAATAAATGGGACCTCATGAAAATGACAAACTTTTGTGTGGCAAAGGACATCATCATTTTGTCAAAATGGTAGCCTACAGAACAGAAAAAAGACCTTTACCAAGTATATAATTTATAAAGGGTTAGTATCCAGAACATACAAAGCACTAGAAAGGATTGACCATAAAGGAAACAAGGAACCCAATTTAAAAAAAAAAAAAAATTGTTGTACAGAACAAACTGAGGTTTTCAAAAGACCAAACACAAATGGCTGACACACACTTAAAGAAATGTTCAATCTCCTTAGCCATCAGGAAAATACATACTATTTTGAGATTCTTATTATCCCTGTCAGACAGGCCAATCTGATCAATACAACAAATGAGAACTCATGGTGCTGAAGATGTTGGGTAAAGGGATCATTCATCCATTGCTGGTAGGAATGCAAATTTGTACAGCCATTGTGGAAATCAGTATGGCAGTTTCTTGGAGATTTGGGAAAAGATATACCTCAAGATCCAGCTATGACATTCTTGGGTATATACCCAAAAGACTGTATCTCCTACTACAGAAAGACTTTCTCATTCATGTTTACTGCTGTTCTGTTATGAAGAGTCAGAATTTGGAAACAGCCTAGTTTTCTGTCAATTGACAGATGGATATTCAGATGTTAAGAAAATTGAAATTATGAAATGGATAGGACTAGAAAAATGTCAGCCTGAGTGAGGTAATCCAGACCCAAATAAGACAAATGTTGTATTTTTTTTCCTATTTGTGGGTTTAAACTTTTAAGCTTTTAATATGTTGCTACAATCCAAATGACCACAGAGGTTGTGTATAGAGTAAGGGACTAGGAGGTCGGAAGAGATTGTCCAAGGAAGGAAAAATAGAATATGGTCTTATAAATAGATAGGACAAGCTGGAATATGGAGATTAAACAGGGATGGATGTAGAGAAGAGATGGAACTCAGGGAGTGACAATGACTAAAGACCATTTCAAAAACCCATGCGGAAACCTAAAAGCTACAGCAGCTTCCTAAAATACTTGCATTTAGGAAAGAAATATGAATCAAATCATCAAGTAATAGGGGGAGAGAATGAGCCAATTAGATATGTGTGATGGTGTGAAAGAAAATGATCCCCAAAGGTAACGTCTCTATTAGGAGATGTGGCCTTGTTGGAAAAAGTGTGTGACTGTGGGAATGGGCTTTGAAGTCTCTTTTTCTCAAGATTACCTCAGTGTGACTTTCAGTTGCCTTTCTGCTGCCTTCTTGTCAAGATGTAGGACTCTCAGCTCCAGCACCACATCTGCCTGCATGCCATCATGCTCCCCATCATGATGATAGTGGATTGGCCCTCTGAACCTATAAGTAAGCCAACCCAATTAAATATATAAGTGTTTTCATTATAAGAGTTACCATCGTCCTTGTGTCTCTTCACAGCAATAAAAAACCTAACTAAGACAGTATGCTACCAAATAAAATCTCCAGTGCCAGGACTGAGTTACAACTTGTTGACCAGTTGGCCAAAGGGACCCAATGAAAACCCCTCAAACTTCACAGGCTATTTGTCAAGGACGTTGGTTGTTTTCCACAACTTGATAGTAAGACCCTACTGCAAAAGATGGCACTTATCAAAAAGAGAAAAGTTGAGCTGATACATAACCAGAAGCTTCACCTCTATTGACTAGTTTCTTAATACTGGAAGGTACTCTACATTTTACCAGAGGAGAAAGGTAGTCATCAATATCATGCAGCTACAAACCCTGTGACCTAGAACAGTGTCACCCTGAATGATATATTTGTTCAGTAGTGGCACAAGTGTTATTGGAGTAACCAAACACTTTTTTGTTGTTGTTGTATTTATTTATTTATTTATTTTTGAGACAGGGTTTTTCTGTGTAGTTTTGGTGCCTGTCTTGGATCTCAATCTATAGACTAGGCTGGCCTCAAACTCACAGAGATCTGCCTGGCTCTTCCTCCTGAGTTCTGGGATTATAGGTGTGCAACACCACCACCTGGCTATAGCCAAACACTTTTAAATATTGATTTAATGAATCCACACCTTACATTGCTAAAGTGGCCAGGAATCTGATACTAAATAGTTCATAGGCCTATGGGAAATCATAATACTATTATTCTGCTAAAGAAACATAGCAATGTAATAACTCCTAATAACATATTGCTATATCCATAGGTCAGTGCCTTGCTTAACCTACATTATAGAAGCTTATTCTCACAATAGATGTAAATTAATACAAAGATCCACAAATTTATAATGCAGAGAATGAGAGATTTTGGAGAACACAGTCCTAAAAGGAGTGTCCTCCTCAAAGGCCCCCACCCCACCCCAACCAAGCTCCACAATTTATAATGCAGAGAATGAGAGATTTTGGAAACAAGACTCAGGGACCTAGGCAGAAGACGAAGTAGAGACTATTATAGACAGAGGTTATGGGTGATTCCAAGGAAACTGTATCCTGACACAAGAGGACTGATGCACATATGAACTCACAAGCTCTAGCAGCACACAAAAGACCTGTAGTTTCAAACCAAACTGGATTCTGCTCTGCTCTAGAGAAGCAGGATTGGACACAGCCTTCTGCCTCCATCCAAAAAACTATGTGTAATTGATAATGACAAAAGGGAAACCATTTTTTGCAATATGGTCTCCCTGGGAATATGAAACATACTTCAGGGCAGGCCCAATGCCCAGCATCAGCTGGTTAACACAAAGTGATCCCAGTCATGTACCTTTAGACTTTTTGTTGCAGTTTGTTTTGTATTGGCATTTTAAAAATCTTAATTACTTGTTTAGATTTTCATTTTTCTGTTTTTGTTTTTGTTTCTGTTTCATAATTTTGGTTTTTTTTTTTTTTTTGGAAAGAGAGAGTGAGAGAAAAAGAACATAAAAGTGAGCTGCTAGGGAGGTTGGGAAAATCCTGAGAGAATTTGGGGAAGGGGGAAACATGATCAATATTTTATGAAAAAATAATTCAATAAAAAATTTTAAAAATCATATTTGGATTACATCTGCCATTATAGTGGAGACATTTGCATGAGTATGGCTCCCTTTATACTTTCATCTAAAAAAATCATGATATCCTGGGCAAGTGAATTTTATTTCAACAATCATTAATTGGGTATTAAGTCACGAGTATTGGTATATTTAGCCTGAGGGGCCTGGTGATGAGCCATGCATGCAAACTTTTAAAAGCATCACCATATACATACAGATGTTCTTCATATTTTTTCTTTAAAACAATGATAACAGGTAATATCAGATTTTAAGTATTAGTACAGAATGTAGTTTTATCATTAGCAATATCTTTGTATTTATAAACTCTTATTTAATATGGATAAATATATATATATATATATATATGTCACATTCATACGTATATTTACATTATCCATATGTAAGAGAATTTATTTTATAGATGTTTGGCTATTATTTAACTAAAGTGAATCCATGTGGGATCCTGATTTAGTTGTTGTGTGACTAAACATGCTAAAATTATCATATAAATAGCTGTTTGGGTACATGTATTCTCCTTTAGCCTGTGACTATATTTAGTAAGACTATTTCTCCCAAGAATTTTACAAACATGTGTCTGTCTATCTATCTATCTATCTATCTATCTATCTGCTGTTTTGGGGACTTGAACCCAGAGTTTGTCACATGCTAGGCCTGTTAGGCAAATACTTTATCACTGAAACATGCTTCTTGCCCTTCTTTCAAGAGTTTTACAACAGGTCCCAAACGTCCTACACATTATCTCCAATATTAACATGTTAACAATGTATCACATAAAATTGACAATTAATTCAGAATTGACCAATGTTAATATGTGACAAATTAGTCCATCTCAAGGTGTCTCCAATGTTCCAGTTCTCTGTAAATTTCTTTTCAAAGTAATTGTTAATCTATTTTCAGTTATAACAAAGACTAGGAAAACCTTTGTAATGTTCACCCACTTCACTCTGTGGTGATACATTCAAGATCTGTACAATAGTGAGATGTGTGCAGCCCAGGGCAGAATACCATCATGAACATAGACTCCTTCACTTTGTCACATCTTCCCAGTTCCTCCCTGACAGTGTCTATTTCTCATTTTTTTTTTTTTATTTTGGAGAATCTAGTAACTGACCTTTTATCATTAGGAATAATTGGTATGAATTGAGGCTAGTGTTTAAGTACTTTTCTAGCATGTAAGAAGAACTGGCTTCCATTCTCCAGTTGCATAGAGCTTTGTGCCTTTCTTTGTTTTCATGTATCACATACTCTGGTTTATTACTGAGTCACATCCCACAGCCAACCTGTGGCAGTTCAGTCATCTGATAAAAGGTATTTGAGCTGTTCCTAGTTAGGAGGTCATTACAAATAAAGTTAACATATACACATGTTCAGGTTCTGTGGAAACATGTTTCCATTCTTCTTAGGTAAATGTTCAAGAGTTCAATATCTGGACTGTGTATCATGACTCTATGCTTTTAACAAACTGCCAAAATAAGCTAAAATGCCTTTGCTATTTTGTATTCTCACCAGCAGTGTATTTGTGATCTATTATTTTCTAAATACTCTGCAATATTTGGTATTAGCAATAATTTACTTTTTTATTTCATCAGTTGAAATGCCTATTTGCCTCATTTTTATTCTTTGTTGTTGTGGTTGTCATTGTGCAGATCATAATATAATTACACCCCTTTATTTCTTCCTTTTCTTCCCTTCAAATTCTCCTATATGGACCCTCTACTCTCCATCAAACCTGTGATCTTTTTTCACCAATTGTTACTGCATGCACAGACATATCTGTTTATACATATAAATACACACACACACACACACACACACACACACACATCCTGTTTTGTCCATGTAATGTTACTTGTATGTGTGTTTTCAAGGCTGACCTATTGACACTGGACAACCAATTGGTGTTTTCTTCACTGGGGGTGAACATTTCTCCTGCTCTCAAATTTCCTAGTTTCCCTAAAGTTCTTTATGTAGGGTCAAGGCCTAACAGGCTTTTTCCTGCACACTTTGGTGTGTCTTAGTGTCATACTTCTTTATCTCATGTTTTGACAGTCATGTTGGTGAGACTTTATAGTTGTAGCTCCTGTTATTACCTGGAAACACAGTCTCATAGTCCAATCCTAACTCTTCCTGCTCTTATAATCTTTGCAACCCCTCTTCCACAGTGTTTCTCAAGCCTTAGGTGAAGAAGTTATTTTGTAGGTATATCCATTGGGATTGGGCTCCACAACACTACATTTTGATTGGTCTCCATCTGTTGCAAAGAGAAGTTTTCTTGATGAGGAATGAGGACTACACTTATCTGTAGGTATAAGAACCAATATTTAGATTGTAATTGAGGGGTTATACATGTATAGCAAAGTGTTGGTTATAGGTTCTCCACAAAGATCTATGACTTCCCTAGTACTGGGTAGTTGGTTTAGTTTCTAGTACTAGACAGTGTTTCTTTTGTTGAGTGGTTCTTAAGTCTAGTTAGAGAGCTGTTCATTACTGCCAAGTTATGTGTGTCTGTAAGGAGATACTTGATCACACTGTGAATTCTGAGTTAGAATTTGCATTAGTTAAATAAAATTAGACTTGAGTCGGGAGGTTGAGTTGGCAACTAGTTGACAGAATGTAATCATAGAGCATCAGAGGGCATCTGGAAGAGATAGAGAGATGCACCCAAGTTAGTAGGGAGGGATTTTGAGTGGAGTGGTGCAGTTCTTTGTTTATTTTGATGGAGTGGAAGTATGTGTTTTGGGGGAGATGCCAGCAGTGAGAGAAGGTTAGCTAGTTGCTACTCAGCCTCTCTGAGCTAGCAAGTTTTCACCCCAGCCTTCGAATCTCCTGTCTTATTTATAAATAGAACAATAAAGATTTAGTTAAAACTACCTTTAGCAGCAGCAACAGAGCAGGTGCCTGCAGCAATAAAATTCCCACCAGGCTGCAGCCTGAGAAGCCAAACTGTTGACAAGGAGGATAGGGTGGTAACCTTGGAGTTGCAATTGCTGGCTGAAATAGCAGTAGATTAAGATATAGTCACTGTGTAGGAGATAAAACATGTTCTACTGCTGAACCTTTAGGGTTATTATGGCATGCTGGTTGTACTTGTGGTTCACAGGTGTCATAGCTGGGTAAGACTATTGCTCGCTTACTTACTTTGGAAGCTTACATGACACAGGAAGCAGCATTCAGGTCAGTTCCTGCTGAGGGACCTCTAAGTTCTGAATTTGAAGAGCATGGTGTCTTTAGCAATAGGGAATTGCCTTCCATCTCTGTGGGGGAGGCTGGAAACCAAAGGCAACAGCAATACACTGACTTATTTGAGGAATATCTTAGACAATGCTGAACAACATCTCAGGAGGGTTTCTCATGCTTAATGTTGGGGGTTTTGCTGGATGATACTCAACTCTTGGAGGGAACATAGTCAGTCCAGTCCAGATGAGGTGTGTGTGTGTGTGTGTGTGTGTGTGTGTGTGTGTGTGTGTGTGTTAGTATGCTTTTCATTTAAGGTAGTTAATAGTATAACTTTTTATGAGTTTTCAAACATCATTAGTGTTATTTTTCCTTCCTCTCGTCTCTGTTTTTATCCTCCTCTCCTCCCTAGTTGTAGTTTGTCTTTCCTCATTTCAGTGGGAGAAAATCAGATCACCTGTATGTTGTTTCTCTTTGCTGTTGCGTTTTCATACCTCTCCACCTTGGGAATTGTCCCTCTTTTACTTCCCTGGTTTCAGAAATTACTCCTGGAAATATGCTCCCATCTGAAGATTTGGAACTAACATTCTCTGATGAGAGAACATGCAACATTTATCTTTCTGGGTCTGGACTACCTCATTCAATAAGATCTTTTTTAGTTCCATCCATTTACTTGCAAAAATAAGGAATACTTAATTTTATATCTCACCCTTTCTTAAAGCCATGCTAACCTTCTCTGTATTGTTCTAATTTTAGTATATGTGCTGCCAAACTGAAAACTACGTAATTCTTTTCATGTATTTAAAATTTAGTTTGCTAATGTTTTGTCAAATATTTTACATATGTATATATTCATAAGTTGATGTATAGCTGTGATGGTTTATTTGTTAGGGTTAAGTGATGCTCAGTGAGACAAACATTTTATGTCTGCGAGAATATTTCCAGAAGACCTTAGCCTTTGGATTATTTAACTAAGAAAAGTAAATAGTCATCTCCAGTGTTCGTGAACATTATCTAATCTGTTGTTGGCTTAAATAGGAAAAAAAAAGCAAAACAAATAATTCACTCTCCTTTTTTTGGGATTGGACATCTCTTCTCTCCTATTCTCAGCCAGTGATATTTAGGCTTCTGATTTGTAAAGTCAGTTTGATTTATACTACTGATTTTTCTAGCCATCTAGTTTACAGATAATATAAGATGATCCCCACAGTGATTTGAGTTAATTTCTATCACATGCACAAGTTCTCCTTCTTCCCCCCACCCCCGCTCTGTCTCTCTGCCTCTCTGTCTCTCTGTCTCTCTCTCTGCTATTTCTTTGTTCATATTTTTGTTCTCAGGGTAATTTTTTCATCCTCTTAATCCTTTTTGCATTTTTTGTTTATGCAAATCAATCAGAATAATACTGACTTAATAAGAACTGGTAAGGGTTCTGTCTTGTTTTCCAAGACAAACTTTGCAGACTTGGTGAGAGTTTGCTGTTTTCCCTACATTCCTCTCAACAAAGCTTTGATTATACATTTAAACCTCTTCTTTTGTTTGCATATATTTACTACAATAAATTTTCCCAACAGCAATGTTTTAGCTGTATCCCATAAATATTGATTTATTGTATTCCATTTTCACTCAGTTTGATGGTGTTGCACTGCCCTTGAGACTTTCTCTTTGAACCATGAACTATTCAAAGAGTGTTGTTTGTTTTCCAAATGTTTGAAGATTTCCCTGTTACATTTCTGTAAATGATTTCCAAGTTTATTGCATTTGATGTTATTAATTCTATTCTATTTGATTTCAAGTCTTTTCAATTTCTTGAAGCATTTCCTGTTACCAAGCTTCTTCTTTTATCATATGGCCAGTCTTGGTATTTCTAATGTAGAAACAGGAAGATAATGTGTATTCAATCTTATTAAAAAAAAAAACTCCATGCATATTGGCCAAGATACTTTGAATGGTATTAAACTTGTGCTTGCTGATTTTTTTCTACTTATGATTTCTTTTTTAGAGAGAAATGTTGAGTTGTCCCACTAGACATATATTTTTCTATTTTTCTCTTCAGTTTGATCAGTTTTAATTTCACAAAATTTACTGCTGTACTCTTTGGTTCTCACACATCAAGGATAACTAGGTCTGACTTTAGTAACTAGTCAGTTTATCCACACTTATACATGGTATTTATCAATTTAGGATTTTCTTTACTCCAAAGACAGTTTTTTTAAATCCCATATTGATATAGTCATAGCTCCCCTTTATTAGATTAATGTCTACTTGATTTGCCTTCTTCCAGTTTTGATTCCTCTAACATGAAATCGCATTAAGTTATAATGGGTCATGTTTTAGTTTTTGATTCATCTGCCAATCTCTTTTCTAATTGGTATATATTAATTATTTGTGTTCAGTGTGGTTACTTAGAGCTTAAGCTTAATTTTGTGTTTCATTGGTGGTATCCCCATTCATTCAGGTTTTTTCCCTCCACTTTTTATTCTCTGCCCATCGATGTATTACTTTAATAATGTTTTGAAGTCTGTGATTTTAAGTCTATCCCTTTGTATATCATCTTAGTTAATCTAGATACTATGTTACAAACTGACAAATCATCACAATCTATTAAGGTCATCCTTTCTGCCTGCTAAGTACAGTTACCTCCTTTTCACTCTACTCTTAAAGGTATTCTGCATGTAAGTATTAGAGGCACATCAGATAATACTGTAATTTTTGTTTCAAATGTCAAACATAAGAAATTCAGAGGACAAAGAAACTATCATTTTCATGGACAATTTTTATTTTCCCATTGATTTTTCTTTATTTCTGATTTTTCAAGTCTCTTTAACTATATCATTTATAGTTAAATAACATTCCCAAGTGTTTAAGCTGAGTCTCTTAGTTTCCCCCATCTGATAATTCTATATTCACATATATTCTTCCTGTGAAGTTCCAAGATGACAGTTTTATATGGAATGTGATGTTGCTTTCTTACTGCAATTTATGTTATCTTTCATTCCAATTTGTGCTGTTTTAATCCTATAAGATGTCATTTCCTCCTCGATTTTTTTGCTTGTTTGTTTTCCGTTTTTGTTTTTCAAGACAGGGTTTCTCTGTGTAGCTTTGCACCTTTCCTGGAACTCACTCTGTAGCCCAGGCTAGCCTTGAACTCACAGAAATCTGCCTGGCTCTGCCTCCCAAGTGCTGGGATTAAAGGCATGCACCACCACCGCCTGGCCTTTCTCATCATTTTTAAGATGTCTTCCTTTATATTTACCTTTCAGAAGGTTGATAGCAATTTGTTTTAGAATTGACCTCTTTAGATTTATAGTTGCAAGTGGCAACAACCCCAGAGAAGCTACGTAAAGAGGAAGACACACATGGATGACCCCAGGAAGGTGAAAGGGTTAAGATATCCTAGGCAAACTAGGAGTGAGGAATAGAGGGGAGTGGATGGGAGGTGGGAATATAAGGACTCAAGATGGCTGAGTTGTGTGAGAGATGGGGAGGGAGAGCAATGAAAGAGGTACATAGATAGAAAGTACCATTAAGGGGGTGGGTAGAAATCTGCAGCTAGGGACAACCACAGGAACTCACAAGATTGTCCTCAGCTAAGACTCATAGCAGCGGTTGAGAGGGTGCTTGAACTAGCTTTCTCCTGCACTGAGATTGGTGACTACCCTAACTGTCATCATAGAACCTCCATCCAGTCACTGATGGAAGCAGATGCAGAGACCCAGCCAAGCACTTGACCAAGATCCTGGAGTTCAGTTGAAGAAAGGGAGGAAGGATTATAAGAACAAATGGAAGCAGAATCATGATGGGAAATACCACAGGGATAGCTGACCTAAGCTAGCAGGAGCTCATGGACTCTGGACTGACAGCTGGGGAGCCTGCATGGACTGAACTAGGCCCTCTGAATGTGGGTGAAAGTTGTGTGGCTTGATGTGTTTGTGGATCCCCTGGCAATGGGACCAGGACTTATCCCAGGTATACAAACTGGCTTTTTAGAGCCCATTCCCTATAGTGGGATGCTTTACTCAGCCTTGATGCAGGGGGGAGGGGCTAGATCTGGCCCCAACTTTGATATGTGTTGTGTTTATATGGAATGTGATGTTGCTTTCCCTGTGTTGACCACCCAAGTTAGGCCTTACCTTCAATGAGGAGGGTATAGAGGTGGGATGGGGGGAGGGGAGGAGTGGGAGAAGGGGAAAAGGGGTACAGGGGTTGGTATGTAAAAGGAAAGAAAAAAATTTAAATAAAAACAAAAGAAAGGAAGTATTCCAGGATGCCATCTAATTCATTAAATGTCTGCCTTAGGCTTATAAGTACTGTTATACACCAGCATGCATGAAGCATGTGCTTAGAGTGTATTTTTTTCACTGTTGTTCATGTGGAGTTAGTTCTATTCTTCGTCTTTCAAGTTCATTACTTTCTTTCCCATATAAAGTTTCATACTTTATATGGCCTATTCCATATAAAGGCTTACCTGCTGAATACTTTACTTGAGGTGTTATAACTTTCAATTTGATTTTCCTTTATGCATTCTTTGTTCAAAGTGACCATGCCTGGTGGTAAGTTTCCATTTGTTATTAGGTGCAAGCATGATCACTCTTACTTGTTACAGCATTTTTGTTATGAGGTCTTTAAAGTCTTTTTCAGATCATTCTAATATTTTTAGTATCTCAGTGTTTGAATCTATTAATGGTTGCTTGCTTCAATTTAGTTTGAGCTATTGTGTGTTCCTGGAAATACAAGTAGATTTTATTGAAATTCTGACTCTGTATTATGATATGTGACTCTGGATATTAAATTTATATTATAGCTGTCTTCCATGGGCTCTACTCTGGTATGAAAAGAAAGTTATGGCACTTTATTCATGTTAGGTGCATGCAAACATCCAGGTTCCCTGTTTGGCTTCTGCTGAAATCCAAGTGTGGGATCTCCTTAATGTTGCTGAATGGGAGTTAGAGTTTTGGGTCATCATTTGTCCTCCACTGGTAACTTTCTGGGGAGAGGAGAGTGGTAAACTTGATATTTTTCTATTTATATCAAGGCTCAAGGAATGTTGTTATTATATCTGAGATACATAGAAATTCCCATATAATCCTTAGTTCTCTTGTGGCACCATCTCAATAGGATAAGAAATTGAAGATAAAATGTAAGGTTCTTTGGTAGATCTCACAGAAATGGAGTCTCAATACTGATAGGAATGGAAATGTAGCTCCTGATGTTAACATCTTTTATATTGTATCATGTGGCAAGCATTGATCCCGCCAGTGGTGCCAAGTAGCTTATTGAGCAGATTGACACATATGATGTCTGCTTAAATTTTTTATTACTTTTATCTCCTATAGTTGTGATAAAACAATCTGACAAAAAACACTTAAGGGACAGAGGTTTTATTTGTTTTATAATTTCAAGTTACAGTTCCTGATGGCAGGGAGAGTCATAGCAACAGAAGCTTGAGAGAACTGTTCACAGGGCATCCACAGTCAAGAACAGAAAGCAATGAATTAATGCTGAATTAATATATGTATTCTATTGCTCAGCTCACTTTCTCCATTTTTACATAGTTCAGAAACCCCTGCCTAGGGAATGATGCCACCTATAGTGGAGGGATTTGCCCCAGTATAATTAACTTAGTCAAAACAAACCAACAAACCTCCATAGATATACCCAAAGGCCAGCCTAATCTAGACAACCCCTCCTTAAAACTTTTTTCCCCAGGTAATTCTAGACTATCTATTTGACAAAACAACAACAACAACAACAACAACAACAACAACAACAAAACATCACAATTTGTACTATTCAAGATAGAGATGGGGGTGTGTGGCCTTTTACAATTTATTTAGCTAAATAGCATAGATAATGCCTAAATGTTTTCTGTTTTATTAATCTATCTCATTGAAGTCCTTTGGCTATAGAGATATTATTGTCATTTTCATGCTTTTATCTCTATACTTAGCATCTTTGAATTGCTGCCTTCTTAAGCTCCAATCTAAAATTTATGATGCCAAAAAACAAGCCAGGGAACATAATTCCATGGTACCTCTTGACTCATGATGTTTTTAAATTTGTTGATATCCTTACCTTTAAAATTGAATCATATTATAAGTACAGCATTCGGGATTTTTTACTGTTTTTAGCAAGAGAAATAGGGAAACATATTAGTCTACTTTTATGAGAGTGGAATTCTCCCATAAATGAAACACTCTAAAAGTGGAAATGCTTCTACTTTGTGTTTAATTTCTTGTTTTCCTAATTACATCAGTTTACAGAAAACCTTGGGAAGTTATTTTTCCTTTTAACCTCTACACCACATAGTTCTTGGTTTGTTTTCAGACTATGGTCATTTAGTTTCTTGACCTTTAAAATTAGAATAAATGTAACTATTGGCAGGGTACTAGTAAGAACTAGAATGTCTCACATATAGTGACTCAAAACGAACACTATTAATATTAACAGATCCATTAGTTTTTTTCCAGCTGTTCTTAAACTTCATTTAAAAAATACAACAAAAAGCTGCTACCTAAGCCACAGGAGGATCATTGGTGGAGAGTAGAAATTTATGGAATATGTGTCAGTAACCTGGAGCTGGAATTGGATAAAGGGATTATGATCAGAATTTTAGACACAAATCTCTATTATAATTATTCATTTCAGCATCCACCAAAAGTTCCAGGCTGAGAAGCAGAGTGAAGCAAGGCAGCTCACACATTTAGTCTTGTGATAAATGACTTCATGCTGAGAGGATTCCACTCTGATGCTGAAAGCGCATTATATTATAGCAAAAAGGGAAATGTCAAAACAGCTCCTGGATTTGAGGAGAAGACGTGCCTGTCATATGTCTTCATTGGCCTGCCTTTTTGCCAAACTTCAAATGTAGACTATTATTGTTCTATAGTTGATGTATTTCTTTCCAAGGCTTGGGAAATGTCCTAAAGATAATCTTGAATGTTTCTGAAATCTTAGGGTTTACTCTTTTATGCTGAAGAGTTTTGTCCTCTGATCCTGTTCAATATACCAGGCTGTAACAAGAATTCTGAAAAAGACAGACCCTTAAAAAGGCCTTGGAACATTTTATTAGTGGTTGAGCTGTACTGTGCTCTGTACACTAGCTGAAAAGAAAAAAAAAAAAAAGACTAATGGGTACACTCTTGTCTCCCCTTCCAGCTAAGGGGGGAAACTGTAAATCAATGTTTTGAAAAGATCACATTATAGAATTAGAAATAATTTCAGTGGTTAAGGATATGGGTTTTTTTTTTTTTTTTTTTTTTTTTTTTTGCCGCAACAGGTATCCTTTTTATATACTGTACCAGTCTTCTGCCGCCTTTCCAAGGGACAGCTGTGTCACAGAATTCATCAGTTACCTGGAGTAAAAGTGAAACTATGGTCACATAGAACTCTACAAAAACAAGGAGCTTCTCAAAAGTCATTTGTTGAGCCTCCTATTGTGCTTCTATAGTCAACTTCTCTTTCAGGCTTGTAACTCCCCTTATCAGTAAGTAATGCTGCCTCTACAATGGGTGAGATGTACAGGTTTGAAACTGTCCAGGGCTGGCATTTTCATTCAGGCGTTCCATCTCTCTATCTAAGCTCTAGATGTCTCTTTTACTCAGTCTACTGTCTTCATGGACTAGTCCTCAGTTTAAGCTCTAGGATAAATGCCCCAGCAACAAATGATAATGCTCGTGAGGAGATTTTGGTAGCAGCACAGTGCATCCTTGTGGACACCACACAAATAGCTAGAATTGAAGCTTGAGATGGAAATGAGAAATGACAGAAAATGAAAAATTTAGCTGCTTCATGAACACTTACTAGAGTCTTAGGAAAAACTAATTAATATGCAAGTTTTCTGTTTTGGAGATTAGGTTTTTTATTAATTTTGTGTTGTATGTGTATTCTGTATGTGTGTGTACATTTTGCAATGAGGATTTCTTTTTAATATTTTCTTTTGAAAAAATGGAGTGGTTTTATATGCATAGTTTAGTTTAACCCTCACAATGATACAAAGAAATCAGGGCTATTAATCATTACCATTTTGTATCCCATAGGTGAAGAAATCAAAGCTCAGAGATGCCATATGACACCAAAGGTGTGGAGCTTAGATTTTAGTCTACCAAAGTCAGTCACCAAGTCTAGGTATTTAACTACTCAAAACATCTGTTTCTGATATAATTTTCCCTTTCTTCTTAAGGGGACATATGAACAAAAATCCTAAGCTGTTGGTATTACTGATCAAGCTAATTAAACAAGTAATTACCTTGCCTGAAGACACAAAAGGTATAGAAAATTTATCTCTCAACTTTCTAGTCAACCAGTCCTATTGTAATGAAAGCAACCCAATTTTATTCTTTGGATGTAGTTCAAGCTGGCTTCAAAATTTCCATAATCCTACTGCCTCAGGTCTCCCAAATTCATTTATTTGTAACTTCTGAAGAAACATTTGTAAGAGTCCTAGATGAAATAATCTCAGTGAAAGGAACAGCTATGGCAATTTCTTTCATTAACCAATGGTGCTCAATTTGTGGGTGGTTTTGACACCTTAAGTAAGTTCTGGGAATATGCTATAACGTGGTTTTCTCCATTCCATCTCCCAGTCTCATCGATATAGCAAGAATGTGGAAGTTTACAGACTGAATAATTGTAATGAGTATGGGTACTTATTCAAGGGATTGGCTTAGAATTTAAAAATATGATGTTAATAGGCCAATAAAAACATTCTTCAGTGATATTGTTAGCTGATAGAAATGTTAAGAGCAGAAAGCTGTATGTCCTTTAAATGACTGTTAATATTTAAGGTTTTTTTTTGTGTGTGTTTTGTTTTAAGAAAACACAATGAATCAGCCCCAAACCATCTCACCAATCTTTTAGGTGGGCCAGAGATATTTTTTCTGTTTATTGTCCCATTATAATGTTAATCTGTGTCCAGGAGGAGTTCTGTTCTGTCTGATTGGACATGTGATGCATGAAGAATGATCTCAGACTGTGCATGTCAAGAATGTGCCGCCTCTACACATGAGGACTTTCCCTCCAATATACTGTGCAAGAGTCTTCCAAAAAATAAATAAATAAGTAAAAAGGCATAATGAGAAAAGAGAAGGCCAAAGAAGGAGACGGGGAACAGGGCAGAAATGGGAAGGGACAACAAGGGGAGGGATAAGAAGAGGAGGAAGAGGAAGAGGAGGAAGGCATTGGCTCCCTGTGTTCAGAGAGACACACTGCTATAGAATTATCTCCAAGCCCCTCATTGCACACATGAAAACCATTCCTTACCTTGCCTCACTCTTATTTCCTAGTTATTCTTTTTTTTTCAAGTCTTAAAGCATTTGTTTTTAATCCTTAACCTTATACAACCTGCCTAACAATTTTGAAACTCATCCTTATTCACAAAACTAAAGGCATTTATAAGCAAGAACACTTTTGTAAATATGAAATGTGTAACTACATGATCTAAAGAAAGCTATCACCTAACATGGATATAAGAGGGAACATATATTGTATCTCATCTACAACAGAAAGACGGTACCCATATAAAAAGAAGGAACCTATATATTCAGAAATTATTTGCATATTTGAAGGACACTTTGGCTTTAATGCAGTTTTAAAGAATAAGATAAATGGGAAAAGAAAGATCATCTGTATCACACAACAAAATTCAATTCTACATAATGAAGGATAAAATACATGTTAAGTAGTTATTCTTTTTGTATATATACTTTTTTCTTTTTAAAAAAATTGTTCATTTTTTAAATTTAATTTAATTTTACATATCAGCCATGGGTTCCCCTGTCCTCCCCCCTCCTGCCCCCATCTCCGCCTTCCCCCCAGTGGCCACTCCCCATTCCCATCTCCTCCACAGCCAAGACTCCCCTAGGGATTCAGCTCAACCTGGTAGATTCAGTCCAGGCAGGTCCAGTCCCCTCCTTCCAGGCTGACCTAAATGTCCCTATGTAAGCCTCAGGTTCCAAACAGCCAGCTCATGCACTAAGGACAGGTCCAGGTCCCACAGCCTAGGTACCTCCCAAACAGTTCAAGCTATTCAATTATCTCACTTATCCAAAGGGCCTGATCCAGTTGGGGGCTCCACAGCTTTTGGTTCATAGTTCATGTGTTTCCATTAGTTTGGCTATTTGTCCCTGAGCTTTTCCAATCTTTATCTCAACAGTTCATGCTCTCACAATCCCTCCTCTTTCTGGTGCTGGCATCCACTTCCATCAGTTATTAGATGAGAGTTCCAGCACAACAGTTAGGGTGTTTGGCCATCCTGTCACCAGACTAGGTCAGTTCAGGCTTTCTCTCGACCATTGCCAGTAGTCTATTGTGGAGGTATCTTTGTGTATTTCTGGGGACCTCTCTAGGACCTATTCTCACATGGTCTTCATTTATCATGGTCTGTTATTTCTTGTTCTCCCTCTCTGTTCTTGATCCAGCTGGGGATCTCCTGCTCTCCTAAGCTCTCTTTCCCTTGAACCTTGCCCTTAAGTACCCCCACTCACGTCCATGTTGTTCATGTAGATCTCATCCATTTCTCTGTCATTGGGTGATCCCTGTGTCTTTCCTAGGGTCCTGTTTTCTAGATAGCCTCCATGGAGTTGTGAGTAGCAGTCTAGTCATCTTTGCTTTACATCTAGTATCTTCCCATGAGTGAGTACATACCATGTTTGTCTTTCTGAGTCTGGGTTACCTCACTCAGGATTATTTTTTTCTAGATCCATGCATTTGCCTGCAAACCTCATGATGTCATTGTTTTTCTCTGCTGAGTCGTATACCATTGTGTATATGTACCACCTTTTCTTTATGCATTCTTCAGTTGAAGGGCATCTAGGTTGTTTCCAGGTTCTGGCTATTATAAACAATGCTGATATTAACATAGCTGAGCAAATGCCCTTGTGGTATGATTGAGCATTCCTTGGGTATATGCCCAAGAGTGGTATAGCTGGGTCTTGGGGGAGATGGATTCCCAATTTTCTAAGGAAGCACCATATTGATTTTCAAAGTGGCTGTACAAGCTTGCATTCCCACCAGCAGTGGAAGAGAGTTCCCCTTGCTCCACATCCTCTCCAGCATAAGCTGTCTTCTGTGCTTTTGATCTTAGCCATTCTGACAGGTGTAAGGTGGTATCTCAGAGTCGTTTAGATTTGCATTTCTAGTCATTCTTTTGGCTTTTTTTCTCAGCAAATGGTAAGCTCATTGTGTTCAGTGAGTGTGACACCAACTGTACTTCACAATTCTTCAGTAAAATTAGTGCTTTAGCAAGCTACCTTTTTTGTTGGGTTTGCAGATTATGCATTCATAAGTTAGTAAAAAATTATCATTGCAGTAGATGAGGATATGTCTACTCTCTTTGACCATTTTCATCTTATTAGAATTTTAAACATATTAATTACTAATTAGACACATCTCGATGATAATCACAGTGATTCAATTTACCATGTATCATTTATTGGACCAAGATATTCATTACTTAGAAATGATAATTAACTCATCAAAAATGTTTTGGAATTATAATGGAAAAAGAGGAAATACTCAGGGGTTATGTTAAAATAAGCAGCTGAAAATTTCCTGCTTGCTTACTACATGGATGAAAAGTACAACACACTTCCAGTAGGTTCTCTGTCTGGGGCTAAAGCAGGCATTCTCAGTGAAAAGAACAGAAAAACCTTCAGATATTTGAACATTAATGCGAGTTTAAAGGTCTGTGAATATTGGATTTCATAATAACTTACATTTAATCAAAATAAAATTGCTTTGAGAAAGGCAAAGTCTGAATCTTTAGATAAGGATACATAATCTAAAGTAGTCAAAAAGCCAGGAAATTAAAAGGGTCATGGCAGGGAGGAAGGCAAAGAGACACTAAAGAACAGGATACTGGAAGACAGGTTCCACAAAGGGGGTGACAGGAAATATGGGGGAGGACTTTAACTGAAGTGGGAAGGAAGGGTAATAGAGAGGAAGATGGAGGAAGGAGAGATAAATAAAGGATATTTGAAAAAGTCAGAGGGAAACATGTTATTTTATAAGCTTAAAGTGCATATACACATAACATGCATATATATAATGTATACATTATATAGCATGTAAAAATGTGCATTTAATAAATACATATATATAATATGTATACATCTTAAAATGTACATATATAATATATGTATATACATTGCGTGAAGGTGCCCTCTACCAAGAGCCATGTACTAAGTAACAAAAACCTTGGTGACAGGCATGAGGACCCTCCCTTTGACTTATTGACTGGACAAATATTAGTCACTCAAAATAAAATGTACTATTGCCAATACTTGTGGTTACCATTCATAATTTGAAAGTATGACCCTATTTCTGAAGACACTGCACACTTCAGACACATGTTTTGGAGGAAGTGAGCTGGAACTGACTTGGAAAGCTCTTGCCAGAGGAGTGGCTCTCATTGGATTAGAAGATGCTATGAAATCTGCCAAAGGAAAGGAGCAATCAGTAATCTTCTTTATCTGTAAAGCTTATGCATCACAATAGACCAGCAAGAGATCCTAAGTGGTACAATAGTGGCACTTTTATCTTGGGAGCACCCAAGAGCTGGCTAGTTGGACTTATGGTACACCCAATATGAGGGAACTCATGCCTGGTACTGCAAACCTAGCCAACTAACCATGGGCAGAGAGGTTATAGATGTTAAAGGAGAATCTACAATTGCCATTTTCCTGAACAAATGTTATTTCTAAGTATATTCTAGATACTTATCCTAATAACTACAAGTAACGGTAGCATTCCTTTTATATCAATGAAGCTTATTTTTACAACAGATGGAGATTATCAGAGATCTACATCTCACCAAAATACAGGAAATAATTGACCATGCAGTTCCCAACTCCAACTGATACATCTATAATGCAATCCCTACACCTCAGGTAAGGAAACATCACGTAAGAGGATGGAAAGATAGGTGATCAGCACCAGAGGACCAGGATACCTGCTGCTAGATAATGTCCTATAGACATAACAGGGAAGATGCACCCATGAAATGTCAACAATACTGTTGACTGAACAACATTGACGTAATGACAACAGTTGGTACACTAATGTGGATGGGGGAAATCCCACAAGATTGCACTGCCAGACAAAGAGCTACAGATAGTCAATGGCTGCTGGAAAGAAGAAGAATTGATTTCCTCCAGGGATGAGCTCCTACACAGGTTGTCCAGTCTTAGGTGGTCAGTCCTGGAAATTAGTAGACAGAACAATGATTCATGTATGTATGCATAAAATGTATGTGAAAAAGTAACAAAGAAGACGTGATAAATTTGAGGAGGAAGGGGAACCCGAGTAGTCAGAGGACAATGGAATGGCAGGAATAATGTAGATAGAGTACTTTTGTATAAGATCTCAAAATACTATTTTCAAAAAAAGATTAGACAAAAGGAAGCCTCAGGAGTGCTAGTTTGAGCCTGTCTGCTCAAAACACAATTCTCACTTCAAAGGTGGTAAGAAAGGATTCATTCTGGAGCCAAATATGAGTGGCCACTGCTATAGAACAGAGATTTACACATTCCAAATTCTATGTTCCAATGTTGAAGCAGTTTCATGAAGTTTTTATAGTAACAGAATAAAGAAAGTCATTAATTCTAACACTTTTCAAATATGTGCAGATACAAATATGTGCAGAGCTGGGACATCTAAGTTGCAGGCCTCAGATGCTAGAGGTTGACCCTTAGCCTTTGGTTGGTGGAACCCATGATTTTGTTAAATGACGATATTCCAAAAGAGACATAGGTCTGACAATGAAGTGGGCAAGGATTGGCAGTTTGGGTGTATAGAGACAGTCCAAGGCATTGTAATTGGGCGTTGAATCTGCAGCATTGTAAACTTTCCAGTCATTGATATGCTCACCAGTTAGCCAGCTTTCCACAAGGTCTGGGCTTGTCTGAATGTGTAGCTTCTTTCCGGGACCTTCCATTTACAAACTAGTAGTACATGAGGAACCAAATCTCATTTAGTAGTTAATAGTTTGTTTAACGTTTTCTAAAGATATTCTTTGGGAGCATGCTAAAGAGTCCACCTAAGGACTCTACCACTGAGCTACAGACTTGGGCTAATTCAATTCTTAAACTTAATGCTCAGAGAACTGGTTTTATCACAAAACGGCTGAGTCTGAACCATTAAAATGGATTCAAACAAGGCAAATGCCAAGGTTTAACCAATCATATTGTGTCCAATTCTCACTTTTTCCTGTTCACATGCCTTTTTTGGATGGAAGTAATAACAGAGCCCAGCAAAAGCAGTCCCTTCTAGGACCTGCCTGACTCTACCTACTCCTCTATTAAAACTCATTGTTAAAATGTTTCCTTTAATAGTCACCAAGACTAAACAATTAATTTGCGAAGGTCTTTCACTTTTGTTCCAATCATTCTCTAATGTGAAAAAGATGTACTACCTTATGACAAAGAACTGTTGTTGTTCTGCTTTGTTTAGATTTGATTGTTTCCCTTTATCTCCATGTGTGAATAAACAGAAATCTCACACTCATTGGGTCTTAATCAATGTTATCCATAAAACAAGTCAGATCTTTTAATACCATGTTCCCAGGGAACATAAGTGTCAGGATTGAGATATGAATATCAATCATTCATGAGTCAATAAGTATATACTCTCAGTTTTCACTATTCTTATAAGATCACCAGCATGGTAATATGTAAAAGAAGACAATTTGCCAGGCGGTGGTGGCACACACCTTTAATCCCAGCACTTGGGAGGCAGAGCCAGGCAGATCTTTGTGAGTTCAATCCAGCCTGATCTACAGAGCAAGATCCAGGAAAGGTGCAAAGCTACACAGAGAAACCCTGTCTCAAAAAAAAAAAAAAAAAAAAAAAAAAAAAAAGATGACAATTTGCAGCACATCCAAGTCTGATTGAATGATGTGTTTTGTGAACTTAAATATTTCATGAGCTTTAACTTCCTCAATTCCTTGCAAAATACTAGAAGGGTAAAGTTTTTAAGAAAGGGAAATGAATGAGAAGTGAAATACCCTAGGTATAGAAGTTACAATTTCAACATCTAGAGACGTTGTAATACAATTCTGCTTTCTTATGCAAAGATTTCTGCTCTGCTCTGTGCTGATAGTTTGGACCACAGCTCCTTGACATTATTGTACTCCTCGTTAAAGGTATCATGATCTCTCTGTGGTGACGGATGTTGAAAGACAGTCTTCAAGTAATAACTTCTTAGAAACACTTTTCATTTTCTTATTCAATAAAGCCAGTTTGTGCTTTCCTGACTACCAGAAGACTCTCCCCAAAGACTCGTTTGATTGTTCAGCAATAATTTTGATTCATTTGAATTTACTATTTTGGAAAACTATGAGGCTATTTTCTGAGCCCTTCATAAGTTCCTAATAATAAGCCCTGGGGACATAAAAATAAATAGGACAAATATGGTCCTTACTTTCACTAAGCTTATAATCCACTGGCTATCACATATTTTTGAGGAAGTAATTATAGGAATAATAAATTTATCAAAGAAGTTCAAGGTGTAATGAAAATATAAATATTTTGCATATAATACTAAATGAACATATGCAAATTTTAATGTAATTTGCTAATTAATGATGAAACCAGAAATACAAAAATTGGTCAGATGAAAATTTCATTTATAAAGATTAATACTCCTTTCCACATAAAAGTTATTCCACTGCTATGAGCAGTAATAGTTTGCCTTGCTCCAGACTGCAAAATTATAATATGTCATTGGGAATATGGTTTTTTTTCTTTGACCATGAATGAAACATTGGTTCTTCCTAGGTCTTAAGATTGAAAGCCTTTAAACTGTAACACAGCTTCAGTTCTTTTCATTGTTAGCATTTTGGACTGGGACAAGATACAATACTATTATCTCTCTAGGGTCCCCAAATTTGCTGACTGCACATCTCAGGGCTGGACACTCCATAATCACATGAATCAAACTCTTAAATCTTTTCTGCTAGGCTGGCCAGTTTCTCTGGAGACCCTAGACTATCACAATATATATTTGCATGGTTTTGGTTTTCTGTGTGTTTTCATGACAGGGTCTCACTCTGTAGCTCTTGGAATGTCTATGTAGGCCAAACTGGAAACAAACTCCCAGAGATCTGCTGGCTTCTGCCTTCTGAGTGCTGGGAATAAAGGTGTGCACCACCATGCATGGCTCATTTGCATGTTAAGATCTCAGTGCCTTATAATTATTTCTAATTGATTTAGTGTCCTCTTAAGCAACAAAGAAAAAGTTGTATCTCCAGTAATGCCTCCATCAGGTGACTTTCAATTTTCTCTATTTTTTGTGTGTGGTGTGTATATGTTTACTTTTGTTATATTTAAGATCTCTTATGTTGTATAGTTAAAATGTAAAACATAATGCATTTAATTGCTTTGAAAATATAAATGCGTATATTCCTTAAAATAGTGTGCACTATTATTTATTCAACTATTCTCTTTACTTGAATATTTGGTTTGTTGAAGTTTTTAGTATAATACTCTTTCTCACATTTACAAAAAATGTAATCTGTAAGTCTGTGTCTAAATCTATAGAAAAAAGTTAGCATTACAAGGGTGTAAATTTTAAGTCATTTCAGAATATAATTTTCAACATGCATTTGATTGCATCTTAGTTTCTTTTATTCCTCATTATTTTTCTGAGACTCATGCTAGATCTTCACTTTCAAACTCAGAAGCTCATTCTTTTCAAAAGCAAATAAAAGTTTCACACCCCAGAAAGAGCATCACTCCATCGTGATTGTGGGTGAGGAGGGAGAATGACCTTTGAGAGAACATTCCTCCTCCTTTTCCCTTTTGGTGAGTTGAAAGAAATACCATGAAGAATGGGGAATGTTAATAATTCAGAAGAATCCAGAAAAGAGAAAAATATGCTTCTTAATTTAAAATGAAAGGAGTGGATGCACAGTCACTACACACACCTCACTAGTAACAGGAAGGCCATGTAAATCATTCATGCCACAGAGAAGGAACACCAATCATTTTCACATACCGTCTTCAGTGGTTTTAACAAATTCAATCATTCAAGTACTAACTCTCAGAGGCATGCAGCAAAAGAGGAAAATATGAAGTTTTCCATCTTTGGACTATAATTTTAAAACTATGTTGAGATAGTAAAACAAATTAATAATTAGCATAGGCAATGCAATTGTTGTGTGTGTACACATTTGTGGATGGGAATGCAGGTGTTTATTAACCAAGGCATACATGTGGTTGTCAGAATACAACACTGTGTCATTCTTCACACATCAGATTGTTTAGAATAAAGATCTATTTGCTGCACACTCGGAGCTAGTAGGCTCAGGAGCTTCAGGAATTCCTGTGCCTCTAAATCCTGTTTCTCCGAAGGAGCACTGGACTTGCAGTTTTACTGCTCTGTGTATATTTTACAGGAGTTCTGGAGATTTGAACACAAGTCCTTACACTTATGCAGCAAGTACTTTTATCCACTGAGTATAGGCAATATCTTTTATGGATAGACTGACAATAGGAGAAGCATTTGCTTAATAACTTCCTATGTGGAATGCAAGTTATCATGGGCAATCAGAAGATACATATTCTACTGGGTTACAAATCAAAATAATTGACCCTATAAATGTACATTTTTCATAGGGTTAAGCATGATATTGAGAGTTTTCACTGAATATATTCAATTCATCATTTTTTTTTGGATTCTTTTGGAAGTAGAGATCATCTATACAGAGAAGCAACTAGATATATGTTTAGTTTTATTTGTTTTGCTTTTATTTCTTTTTATGTTATTAAAAAATTATAACTACCTCATACACACACACTGCCTCTCCAATTCTCTTGCTCCTCCCTTTCTCTCTAATTCCTCCCATACTACCTCTCTCTCTCTCAAATTGATGACTTCTTTGATTATTATGGTTATACAAAGCAATGCACACATATTACATATATTCATACACTGATATACGCATACATACTTCTGAGCCCATTTAACATTGCTTGTAAGTACGTGTATCAAGGGCTGACCACTTGGGACTGCACAACCTATGTCACAGCTTGTCTCTGGAGGAAACCAATTCTCTCTGTCTCAGCAGTCACTGGGCATCAGAGGATAAGATCTTGTGGAATTGTGACACAATGTTATATTCTGACAACCACATGCATGCCTTGGTTAATAAGCACCTGCATTCCCATCCACAATTATGTACACATATATGCACTATACCAGCATGTCACCTGACATTTCATTATGCCAGTCTTGCTGACATTTCTTAGTGGCATTTTCCCCAGTGTGTCTAGGGGACACAAACTAGCAGCTGACATCCTGGTCCTGTGGCTCTTATTAGCTTTCTGTTCCCTCTTAATGGAGATGTAACTCCATTTGAATATATACACACATTTGTGTATACTTGTGTTTTCACGCAAGCTTATAAAATGATATGCTTCCATGCAGCTTTTAAAAACGCCCACGGTGGTCTGCACTATGTCTTCTGCATATATATGATAGCTCCCAGTTTAGTATATTTGCATGGGATTCCTGAGCATGCAAAGGAGTGGATCTGCGATTCTTGTGCCATCTCTTGTGCTCTTTTCTTCTGTTTGTTTGTTTTGTTTTAGTCTGATGTGCTATCTGCTGTTTTATCGTATTATATTATATTTATGCTATTTTAGTTATCCCTTAGAAACTTGTTTGTTTTATTTTTGTTTTTCTTTTTTTGTTTTTTTGTTTTTTTTGAGACAATGTTTCTCTGTGTAGCTTTGTTCCTTTCCTGGTTCTTGACTTGTAGACCAGGCTGGCCTTGGACTCACAAAGATCTGCCTGGCTCTGCCTCCTGAGTGCTAGGATTAAAGGTGTGCCACCACTGCCCAGCAACTTGTTTGCTTTCTGATGAGAGACAGAAAGACAGTGGATCCTAAAGGGAAGGGAGGCGGGGAAGAACCAGAAGAGGAAGGGGAAACTGTAATCAGGATATGTTATGTGAGAAAAAAATGTTTACAAAAAACCAAACCAAACCCCAAACACCTGTAGCCTTTTCTTTCCTTCCCCGCCTCCCCTGCATTACCCTTCCTGCTCTTTCAATTTCCAGTTCAATTTCCCTTATTTTCTCATGGCCCTCTTCACAGCACCTGTCTCTTATTACCCCTCTCTCAAGAGCTCCTTCTTCTTCTGCACCCCACATGGTCCTTTCTACACCCCTAGTTTCTTTGGTTACTTCAGGTTATGTACTCAGGTCTACACATCAGTGCTTGGATCCACAGATGAAAGAGAACACATGGTATTTGTCTTTCTGGGTTTGGGCTATCTCATTCAGTTTATTTTCCAGTTCCGTCCATTGGCATTGTCTGTATATACTACATTTTCATTATACATTAATCAGCTACAGAACATTTATGCTGTTTCCACATCTTTAGAACACCTCATTTTACTATTCTGTATGTATATACAATGGATTTTTTTTGTTTATTTTCTTTCTGATGATAAGAATATCCATGGATATATCTTTGTAAAAACATTTATTTCAATTTATCCTATGTGATTATATATTAGATGTGCTTGGTCAAAAAGTAGGTATAGAACCATTATTTTAAGAAAATACTAAGAATTTTTCCAAAGTACTTGACCAATTTTATATCCCCCACAGTAGAGTGTATGAATTCTAGCTGTTGCATGTTTTTGTCAACACTTAACATTGTCAGATTCTTTGATAACTTTTCAAGAGAATGTGCAGTGAAAGTCATTGGTATTTAATATGCAGATCGCAGATGAACTGTGATGCCAAGCATTTCATATATCATTGATCATTTCTGTTTAAGTATAAAATCTTACTTTTCTCTTGAAAATAGTTTCAAACTTAGAAAAAGTGCAAAAAATAGTAAAAATAATTCTTTTTCTTCATTTTAACTTTGTCTGACACTCAACATTCTGTTACATCAGTGGTATCTATCACTTGTTTCTCTTTGTCTCTCTTGCCATGTGTACACTGTGTTTTATGTTTTTCTTTAAAATTTTGAGGGCAAATTACCTATGCCTTTGGTTTCTTTCAAAATATGTTGAGGTGCATTTCCTAAGCACAGAGGTAACTTCCTTTAATAACCATAGTTTGTCAACTTTAGCAAATACCGAGCTAACATGATTGTTCTTTAATGGTTTTTATTGCATCTTCGTTGGGGCTTACTGGTTCAGTTGGGCATGGAAGGATGTTTTTCTTTAAGATGAAAAAAGTAAAGGAGACTCTTATCATCATAACCTTGCTCATAGTCAAGGCCACATTTTAATCTTCCACATATGCAGGAATCTTTTCTAATGCTGATTGTTCTTACCTTCTAGTTTTCTACATATGTTTACACACTGAATTTCATTTAAGGCAACCATCAATCAACCACCCCATAGTTAATAAGATGGATGATAGAAACATTGTTTTGGGGGCTGGAGAGAAGGCTCAGTGTTTTATGGAGCTTCTTTACTTTCATGAAGATTGGAGTTTGCATCCCAACATCCACATCAGACCGTTCACAGTTGTCTATAACTCCAGTTCCAGGGGTCTGATGCCATCTTCTGGCCTCTATGGACACCTGAAGACACATATGAAAATACACTCATACTGACACATGTGGGAAATGTGGGAGATAAGAGCTGTTCTGTTATAACTTGGTACTTTTATCCAGTATACCACTGCTCTAGCAAGTTTGTCAGGTATCTCATCAATATTAAGATCTCAATGTAGCAATGAAGTATATTTCTCCATTTTTCCAAACTTTTTACTAGTTTTAGAACAAATATTGGAATCTTTATATATATATATATATATATATATATATATATATATATATTACCATAAATATGAATATATTCAAACACAGACAGACAGACAGACAGACAGAGAGATAGATAATTTCACTCTATCAGTTCTATTTCTCTAGAGGACCCTGACTAATTCACCCCACAGACTCATTATAGTCACTGCACAACCTTGGGATACAAGTATGGATACCACACCAGAACTGTTAGTTAGACAGAGGCAGCAGACCACATTCAGGCCTTCACATTTGTAATATAAGTGCTTTAATGGCTGACATGTTTCTCTAACCCAGTGGTTTACGTTTCTTAAGCATACTTTGAAAAAATATTTCTATATTTCACATTTGTCTTTAATATATTTATTTAATTAATTACTGTATTTTTGAAGCAGTGGGAAACAATTCCAGAGTCTACTGCTCTATTTGTTGTTAATTGGTAACTACTACTGTGGTTTGAACCTTTACTCTGATTATTAATTAATTATTTGGATATTTTATTGTTATGTGTTGGAAGAATTAACATTATTCACATGTTCCTAATGCCCAGACTGAGTAGATTAATTTATTGTTCCTAGTCACTTATTTAATGTTACTTAGAATTTTCTGTGTAAATGACCAAAGTTTCTGACACTAAAAACAACTTCCATCAGGTGTTCAGATGGCAAATAGGCAAGAGGAGACTTCCAGAGACAGAAAAATAAGAAGAGGAAGCCCTGGAGAACAAGACTCCTGCAAAGAAGAGAATGAGGTTGGTTACAATGTAGTATAAAGACATGAAGTAACTGGAGTGGTTAGATAATCAATGGAGGCAGAAACCAGGACACAAAGGATCTATGAATTTTGTTTTTGTAATTGAAAGATCTCAGATGCTGAATTATAAAATATTTAATGTTACTTTACTTTAATCTAATTCTACACACACATTTTTATTTGAATGCTTTGATAATATCTTTATAGCAATTTATTAAATATGTTCCACCATTAAAAAAATCAACTTCCCTTTTTCCATATGCATTATTATTAATTTTTTAAATTGTGTACATGTGTTTGTGTTTGTGGCTGTAAGAACATGTGAATCAACTGTAGTTACAGGTGGTTGTGGGCTGCCCAGCTTGAGTGTTGGGAACCAAACTGAGGTCTTCTGCAAGAGAAATATGCACTTTTAACTGCCAAGTCCTCTGTAATTTTTATTTCCCTGTCTTGTCCTTGACATTGGCTGGGCCTTCCAATATAATGATGGATGGGAGCATTAAATGGCAATATCTTGACCTTAGTTCCTGATCTTAGTTCAAAAGTAAATATGTAGATTTTATTCATAAGAATTAAAATATCATCACTTTATCAAGTTGAGAATTCTATCCATATATTCCTAGCTTGTGGAGAGTTGTCTTGAATACAGATAGAAGTTTTGAAATGCTCTTACTGAATCTGTTGACACAATTACATAGTTCTTCTTAGTGGTTTCTAAATGTTATGGTAAAATCTCATCTTTCTTTTCTTTCTCTTTCTACAGTGGATACCAAACTCATATATGTCCACATATATCAGGCAAAAACTCTACTACTAAAGCATAGTCCCAACTTTTTTCTTTCAGTTCTCTTAAACTGAGAGATTGAGTCTCATTGAGTTGCACAGGCAGTATGGAGCTTTCTCTATATCCTAGTATGGCCTCGCATTTGTGATTCTCCTGTCTCAGCTTCCCATTCAGCTGCAATTTTATATCTATGCCACAATGCCTAGCTGAAATTGCATTTCTCAAATAAACTCTCCTTGTTGCTGGCAAAGTGTCCATCTTATATAATTAGGAATTTAATGTGTTCATTCTGTTAAAATTTCCCTCTGTGCTTACGAACTGGAATGGCTTATTTGCTTATTGATTTTGTAATGGCTTTGCTTCTGGTGCCTTTGTTCTAATGGCCTCATAAATAAACAAAGAAGCATTTTCTCCTCATTTGTTGTGTATGAAAAGAATAATAATATTCTTCTCACATGTGTATATGTGTCTTGCTGGGGACAATACCCAGGGTCCTATACACACTGAACTCATACTCAATCACCAAGCTTTTCCTCTAGCCCAAGAATCATGATAATAGTTAGAAGTTTCAAAGTACTTACCAGAGAAGACCAGTGTAGCTTTCTTTACCAAAAGAGTTTTATTTAGAAATTAAATATCTTAATATACCATAGGTATATAGATAATAGAACATAATAGATAATAATAGAACACAAAATAAATGTATAACCATGTACCATATTTTCTAAATCATAGTGTTCAAGGGATTTGTTTCCTCTGAGTTGTTTAATTAAGTTGTAATTTAGACTCAAAATATTCCTTTAATATCTGTATGTTAATTGTTCATTTTGTCTTACTGTTAATCTTAGTACTTTGTGCTTGTTTCTAATTGATCAGTCTATATAGTTATTACTTTTGTGAGTTTACTATCAGATCAAACTTTTTCACCAGCATTTTAATTATCTACTTTAAAAAATTATCAGTGTTTTTAAATTTCTTATTTTATAAAAATTTCTTTGTTATATCTAGATTCTGAAGATGTAAACCTGAGTTACTGAGTTTTGGTTATTTCTTTTATGTGTTGCCTAATCCCTATATTCTGTTTCTTCTTGCTTGTTTTTTGGTGGATGGTCTATACTTCATAGCATATTTAATTAATTTACCAGAGCCTATCTTCAAATAGTATTCCTCTTTAATCAATTATATAATTTACTTATATACAAGCATTAGAACAAGACTTTGAACTTGCAAATTACCATGTGAGCACTGTTTAGCATATCCTATAAAGTGTGACATGTTTTATTCTCAACTTACTAAGTTTCAAAATATCTTTAATTTCCCTGCTGATTTTGTCTTTGACCTATGGGTTATTTAGAAGTCCATTGTTTAATTTCAAAATATACAAAGGTGTTCTAGATATCTTATTGCTTGTGACTTATATTTTAATTATGTTTTGATAAAAGAATATGGCCTTCATAATCTTGATTCTTTTAATTTTGCTGGAGCTTACTTTATGACCCAGAATATATTTCACTTTGCTACATGTGTGAATGCATTTGAAAGAGATGTGAATTTTTCTTGTGTTGCATTTGAAAAGGTGACATTTGTTTAAGTTACTTAATGATGATCCAGGGCTACAAAGGTCACTAATTTCAGATTTTTTAATGGCGTTTACTCCTTCCACATCTCTGTTGCTTACCTGTCTACACTTCCATTGATTACAGATATTGAATATCCTATGATAGGCATTGAATTGTCTGTTTCTCCCTCCTCTTCTATCAGCATGCACACCACACACTTCAAGGCTCAATTACTATGTGCATACACACTTAGTTTTATGACTTGGTGATGAATTCACCCCTTTATCATTATGAAGGGTAACCTTTTATCTCCAATAATATTTCTCTGGTGTTTCCTTTCTATGTTGAAAAATCCATTCCATTGTTCTTCTGACTTGTGTTTGTAATGGTTTGCTTTTTCAAAATTTAGGCTCTCTGAACCCTTTTATTAAATGGCTTCACATAGAAAGCTCATAAATCGATCTTCCTTTTATCCTGAACTCGTATAATTTTCAGTGTTTAGCTGTAGTATTTAGTTGTATTTGTCTGTGTTTTCTTGTGGGTACTGATCATCAAATTATGTATTTTCACTACAGAAATGAGTGAAGTACATTAACATTTTATGTCCCCTAAAAAATACTTAGACACTTGTCAAAGCATCTTAAAGCTTCTCAAATTGTGGCTTCTTCAATAAAGAAAAATAATAATTGAGTTGTCTAGGAATATATATCTTTTGTATATATTTGTATACTCACACAGAAACCACATGGAGAGAGAGAGAGACAAAGACAGAGAGAGACACAGAGATGGAGAGAGGGGACAGAGTCAGAAATAGAGACAAAGAGAGTAAGTGAATAATCTAAGTTTTTGAGTATTGTATAACACTACTTTCTGACCATAATTTTTGTGCATAAATTTCTACTGACCCCAGATAGGTGAACTATGACAAACCAAAGTAGGATATGACCAGACTTCAACTTGGTAAACCAACAGGTTGTCTAAGGGCTTCTTACAAAAGCACAAATGATTCAAATGACAGCTGACTCACCAAAACTCACTCCAGGATGGGTAACATATCATAAAAGTGACCTGGAGCTCACTAAACAACTTGCAAGCAGTTCCATAGGTGGGAGGAGTGTCACCTCCTGGTAACTCAAGTAGTGTGACCCTCTTCCAGCTAGCTCAGCTTATCTGAGAGTCATCTAAGCAGCTTGCTTGATTAGAGAGTGTCTCTCAATGGTCCTTACTGCTTAGAAATGCTTTGGGAAGGAGAGGCCTAAGGTATCTATCTGGTCAGTTTCAGGCACATCCTTAAACCTATGTGTTGTTTGCTTCCTGAGCTTAAGGAGCTTCCATGCCAGACAGAAGGTTTCATTTCCCTTTAGAAGATCCTCTTAACTGTTCTCCTTACTGTGAATAATAACAAACTAAAATCCATACAAGAATCTTGCAATGATGCATATATTTTGTGGCAAAATAAAAGATTATTCATTATTTATCCTAATTCTCCATACTACATTGTTTCTACCACAATGTGCAAGGAACATGTCATGTTAAGTACTGCAAGTCTGCTTGGACTATGCTCTTATGGTTATGCCCACTCTCTTTGTTTATGTTTCTATTGCTATAAAGACATTGGCAACTCATAACAGCAAGCATTATAAACTTTATTAGTTGAGGCTGGCTTACAGATTCATTTACTGCATTATCATCATGACAGGAAGCATGGCACTGCACAGGCAGCTAGAGTACTGGAGAAGGAGCTGAGAGTTCTACATCCTGATCCACAGACAGTAGAAAGAGGAAGTGAACCACTGGGCCTGGCTTGAGCTTCTAAAACCTCAAATCCCACCTCCAGTGACATACTTCTTCCAACAAGGCTACACCTCCTAATAGTGTTATGACCAAACATTTGAATATATGATCACATGAGGGCCATTACTTTTTACACCACCCCACTCACTCCTTCTCCCTAGGGTCATGTTTTGAGTATTCAGAGAGTGTTAAAGTTTGGGGATATTGTAGACCTCTGACACATGAGACTTACCTAATGAACACAGGCATGCTGAAGGGTGCTTTAAGGTTACAGTTCATTCTCATGCCTTGTCCTTCTCTCTGACTCTTACACACTTCCATCATGTGAGCAGCAGCAAGCTCCAGCCATCATCAAGAAAGCCACTCCAGTGGCCAGGCCTGCAAGACCATGATGGACTGTGTTCTCCAAAATGATACACATCAATATACATTTAATCTCTAAAAATCTCTTGTGTCAGATATTTGGTGACAGAAATAATTTTAAAAATATAATGCATACATCTACTTAAGAATGGCAGTCTTCATCAGGCTAACTAACCTGTCACTTATTTTTACATGTATTTAACATTTGAAATATTACTGAATTCAAGTGAAACAGAACAGTAATAATAAAGTTAATCTTGACATCAACAAATGAAATGATTAATCTTTGTTTAGTCACTTCTTTCCGGTATCACACAAAAAAATTCTAAACCAGATTTCTGTTATGGCTTGCTATTAGCTCTGACCCCAGGCACTTTTATTTATTAACATACAAATAAATCACATTTCAGCAGAAATGAAAAATCACCATAAGCAGTTTTCTTCAATTGTTTGGTATGAATAGTCATAGTGTCAAATTCATGTATTTTTTCTATTATTAATGAGTTAAGAAACATAGAAGGTACATGTTTGTTAAATAAAAGATCACCTGTAAATAGCTTACAAATACCTTATATTCACTAAAGATTAATTAGTACTGACTACTACACTGTTAGTATTTTTTAACATATATTTATTTTGTGGTTATTTGTGTGTGGGCACGCACATGCTTTTACACATGTATGGTGATCAGAGGAGAACTTGAGACAACTGGTTCTCCTCTACTAGATGTGTTCCAAAAACCAGGTTCAGGTCATTAGGCATAATAGCAACTAGCCTTACCCACTGAGCAAACTTGCCAGCCCTAGACTATTATTCCCGAATTCACAACATTTTAAGTGGGATTTTACAAAGTTGACTTTGGTAGCATTTTGAACTGAAAAAGAAAGAAACTGTAAGGAAATCAGGACATTGCTACCCTAGAGGTCCTAGTGATCATATTACTTGGTGTAGGACAGTCTATTGTAGAATAGAAACAGGATCTTGTGTATGCCTTGCACGATCTTGTGTATGCCTTGAAGGTGAGCTGCTTCATAGAAGTACCAGGGCAATTGCATTTAGCTGTTGTTTTAGATGATTAAAGGTGCTGGATCTTGACAAATGTGTCCTTAAATCCAAAGTGTAGCCTCTAAGGACAGTGTTTGCAAGGACATTTATCACCTTTTTTTCCTTACCTCCTTCCCAGAACAGATTTTCTCTTCATCAGGCTGACAACTCTCTGCTCCAATTTATATTTCCCTCTTCCCTCTCCCCTTCTCAACACTCACTTCTTTTATTTGTAGAAGTCACTGGTTCAGCCTTCTTGGTCTGGAGACTCCTTTTTTGTTTGTTTGTTTTTTGTTTTGTTTTGTTTTTTGTTGTTGTTGTTTTCAGGTGATTGTACTTGTTCCATATCCAGAGAAGAATTCCATAGTACTTTCCAGTTGATCAAATGATCAAATAGTACAAGGGTGACGTTGCAGAACTATTCTTTTTTGTCAATTACCCATGATTCAGTTGATTCAGATGTGGGAGCTTTTATAACTACTAATTACTACTGGGGATAAAATGACAAAGCCTTATGATTCATATTGAAAGGAAAAATAACATTTCACAGTTTGTGGTTCAGAAGCAAAACTGTATTTGTTTGTTTGTTTGTTTGTTTGTTTGTTTTTTAATCAATTAGGATAGGTTCTCAATATATACAGATTGACTCCTACACCAACACTTAGAACCCAAGCTGTCATCCAATCACTGGAAAATGTGGGAGTCTGATAGTCAACAAGAAGCTCCATTTTCAAGCAGAGTGGGTCTTGCTTGACAGTCACACATAGCCTCCTTCCCTAAGGCACTATTTGATGCTGCTTACGAGGTAAAAACAACAAGAAAATACATTTCTTATTCTGAAATAGCTTGAGAATAAATCTTCAAGTTGTTTGATCAAAATGTCATTATGCATGCCTTTCATCAGAGTTATTACTAAACAATATAAGAAGTTGCTTTCTTCTCTTCTTAGGTTTAATTGCTTGACTTGAATAAATTATTTAAAATATTTCAAAGATTCTTAATTCTTAAGATAATGATACTTTACAATTGACTTAGACTTTCAAGAGTGAAAATTATTTTGCTCTCTTAAAAACTCACTAAATTACTTCCTTAGTTTCATAGTTTGCTTTGCATTCCACTCTTATTGCATAAAACTTTTCAAAGCATTCGTGAAAGATACATACTTATTGAACTGTGCTGAGACATGATGTCCAGCTTTCTCACTGTAAGGTATATGAAGCAATGTGAGCTAGGCTTAGTTATTCCACAGTGCATATGTACTGTATAATATCACACTGCACATGGTAAATACATATAATATTATCTGTCAACTTATAAAGCAATATAATTTCTCTGATGTTGCTCTCCATTGTAATCTTTTCCTAACATAGGACCTGGCACATGTCACTCATTCAGTATTTGCTGAGTGAATAAATGAACTAATTTTTAACTCGTTAGCAGTTTTATCTAACTTTCATTTCATTTTCACCCTCTCAATTTTCCCCTTGCTTTCTCAGATACTGTTAGTAAGTTAAAGTTAAGGAGAGTTTGTGATTCAGGGAGTTGGAGCAGGAAACTCAGAAAATTATACTTATTATTTAGAAAATAATTTTGCTTTTGTGATATTAATGTGGAGGCTTAATCTTCGCATCAGTGGAATCTTATGAATATAATAGATTTAGAAAAAATAGATGTAGAGATATCAATCAATGCATTATTAAAGGAAAAAATGAAAATTCATGTTGAACTAGTCTAATCAACAAGGGCAAACAATGTATTTGTATGAACAAACAGAACATGACTCAAAGAAAACACACACACACACACACACACACACACACACATGCATATATGTATACATATATACATAGGAACACATACTCATACATTCTTGTGCAAGCTTATTTGATGATTTTGGATGAATGGTGATATATTTATGTGAAAATGAAAGCATACATTTTACTTGAAACCATACAAAGAATACTTAAGATATGGAGAAGAATGGAAACTTTGTACTTCTGCTTTTCTTAGAGAAAAACAGGGGGGCTGGTAGGGTATGACACAAACAATCAGAACTCACAGTTAAGTAACCTGTTTAGATCCAGGTTTTCCAGTTCCCCTCCATAAGGTATTGCTAACCCTTTCTTGAATGATTATTCTAAATATTAAAGTTAGTTTACAGCAATATCAAACTTGGATTTTTTTCTCTGTTCCCAAACAATGTTGTTTTCTTTTTTTGTTGTTATTTAATATATTTGTGTTTTAATTTTACACATCAGCCATGGGTTCCCCTACCTCCCCCCTCCTGCCCCCACCCCCACCTTCTTTCCATCCCTTCCCCTCCATTCTCATCTCCTCCAGGGCCAAGACTCCCCTGGGGATTCATTTAAATCTGGTGGATTCAGTACAAGCAGGTCCAGTCCTCTCTTTCCAGGCTGAGCAAAGTGTCCCTGTGTAAGCCCAAGGTTCCAAACAGCCAGCTCATGCACTAAGAACAGGTCCTGATCTCACAACCTGGGTGCCTCCCAAACAGTTCAAGCTATTCAATTGTCTCACTTATCCAGAGGGCCTGATCCAGCTGGGGGCTCCACAGCCTTTGGTTCATAATTCATGTGCTTCCATTTGTTTGGCTATTTGTCCCTGTGCTTTTCCAATCTTTGTCTCAACAATTCATGTTCTTACAGTCCCTCCTCTTTCTGACAATTGGACACCTTGAGCTCCACCTGGGGCCTGGCCAAGGATCTCTCTGCATCCACTTCAGATATTCGATGAGAGTTCCAGCAGGACCATTAGGGTGTTTGGCTATCTGATCACCAGACTAGGTCAGATCAGGCTTTCTCTCCACTACTGCCAGCTGTATACAGAGGATGTATCATTGTGGATTTCTGGGGACCTCTCCAGCACTCTGCCTATTTCTGTTATCATGTGGTCTTCATTTATCATGGTCTGTTATTCCTTGTTCTCCCTTTCTGTTCTTGATCCAGCTGGGATCTCCTGCTCCCCTAAGTTTTCTTTCCCTCAAAACTTGCCCTTCATTACTCCCACTGTCATTCAGGTTGTTCATGTAGATCTTATCAAATTCTCTGTCATTGGGTGATCCTTGTGACTTTCCTAGGATCCCAGTTTCTAGGTAGCCTCCCTGGAGTTGTGTAGCAGTCTAGTCATCTTTGTTTTACATCTAGTATCCTACTATAAGTGAGGAAACACCATGTTTGTCATTCTGAGTCTGGGTTACCTCACTCGGGATGATTTTTTTCTAGAATCATCCATTTGCCTGCAAACCTCATGATGTCATTGTTTTTCTCTGCTAAGTAGTACTCCATTGTGTATATATGTGTGTGTGTGTGTGTGTGTGTGTGTGTGTGTATATTTTTTTTTTAATTTTTTTCTTTATCCATTCTTCAGTTGAAGGGCATCTAGGTTGTTTCCAGGTTCTGGCTATTACAAACAATGCTGATATAAACATAGCTGAGCAAATGTCCTTGTGGTATGATTGAGCATTCTTTGGGTTTATGCCCAAGAGTGCTACAGCTGGGTCTTGGGGGAGATGGATTCCCAATTTTCTAAGGTGGCACCATATTGATTTCCAAAATGGCTGTACAAGCTTGCATTCCCATCAGCAGTGGAGGAGAGTTCCCCTTGCTCCACATCCTCTCCAACATAAGATGTCTTCTGTGTTTTTGATCTTAGCCATTCTGACAGGTGTAAGATGGTATCTCTTAGTCATTTGCATTTGCATTTCCCGGATAATTAGGGATATTGAGCAATTCCTTAAATGTCTTTCAGCCATTTGAACTTTGCCTGCTGAGAATTCTCTGTTTAGTTCTATATCCCATTTCTTAATTGGACTGTTGGGCATTTTGATGTCCAATTGCTTGAGTTCCTTATATCTTCTGGATATCAGCCATCTGTCAGATGTGGGGTTAGTGAAGACCTTTTCCCATTCTGTAGGCTGTTGCTTTGTCTTGTTGACCATGTCCTTTGCTCTGCAAAAGCTTCTCAGTTTCAACAGGTCCCATTGATTGATTGTTTCTCTCAGTGTCTGTGCTACTGGTGTTATATTTAGAAAGTGTTCTCTAGTGCCAATGCATTCAAGACTACTTCCTACTTTCTCTTCTATCAGGTTCAGTGTAAATGGATTTATGTTGAGGTCTTTGATCCACTTGGATTTAAGTTTTGTGCATGGTGAAAATATGGATCTATTTGTAGCCTTCTACATGTTGACATCCAGTTATGTCAGCACCATTTGTTGAAGATGCTTTCTTTTTTCCATTGTAACTATTTGGCTTCATTGTCAAAAATTATATGTTCATAGGTGTGCAGGTTAATGTCAGGGTATTCATTTCAATTCCATTGGTCCACATGTCAGTTTTTATGCCAGTACCAAGCTGTTTTTTTATTATGGTAGCTCTATATTAGAGCTTGAGGTCAGGGATTGTGATGCCTCCAGAGGTTGTTTTATTGTACAGGATTCTTTTGGCTATCCTATGTTTTTTGTTTTTCCATATGAAGTTGAGTATTATTCTTTCCAGATCTGTGAAGAATTGTGTTGATAATTTGATGGGGATTGCGTTGAATCTGTAGATTGCTTTTGGTAAGATCGCCATTTTTACTATGTTAATCCTACCTATCCATGAGCATGGGAGGTCTGTAGTTATTTTTTTTGTTATTGTTGTTGTTGTTGTTGTTGTTGAAATCTAACTTTAAACTATGGTGGTCTGATAGAACACAGGAGGTTATTCAAATTATTTTGTATTTGTTGAGATTTGCATTGTGGCCAAGTATGTGGTTGATTTTACAGAAGGTTACATGGGGCGCTGAGAAGAAGGTATATTCTTTTTTGTTTGGGTGGAATGTTCTGTAGATATCAATTAAGTTCATTTGAGTCACATTAGTTAAGTCCTTTATTTCTCTGTTAAGTTTCAATTTGGCTGATCTGTCCAGAGGTGAAAGTGGGGTGTTGAAGTCTCCCACTATTAATATGTGGGGTTTTATATGTGATTTGAGCTTTAGTAATGTTTCCTTTACATATGTGGATGCCCTTGTGTTTGGGGCATAAATGTTCATAATTGAGACTTCATCTTGGTGGATCTTTCCTGTGATGAGTATGTAATGTCCTTCATCTTCTCTTTTGATTGATTTTAATTTGAAGTCTATTTTGCTGGATATTAGGATTGTTACACCAGCTTGCTTCTTAAGACCATTTGATTGGAAAGTCTTTCACCAGCCTTTTATTCTTAGGAGCTGTCTGTCTGAATTTGAGGTGTGTTTATCCATTCTGTTAGTCTGTGTCTTTTTATAGGTGAATTAAGTCCATTGGTATTAAGGGATATTAATGATCAGTGACTGTTCATTCCTGTTATTATTTTTATTTTTTGGTGGTAGTGTGTGTGTACTTCTCTTCTTTGGGTTTTACTGCTGTGGTGTTATCTATTGTCTGTGTTTTCATGGGTGTATCTGCCTTCCTTAGGTTGGAATTTTCCTTCTAGTGCTTTCTGTAGGGCTGGGTTTAGGGATAAATATTGTTTAAATATGGTTTTGTCTTGGAAGGTCTTGTTCACTCCATCTATGATGATTGAAAGTTTTGCTGGGTATATTTGTCTAGGCTGGCATCCGTGGTCTCTTAGTGTCTGCATTATATCTGTCCTGGTTTTTCTGGCTTTCAAAGTCTCCATTGAGAAATCAGGTATTATTCTTATGGGTTTGCCTTTATAAGTCACTTGGCCTTTTTCCTTTGCTGCCCTTAATATTCTTTCTTTATTCTGTATGTTTAGTTGTTTCATTATTATGTGGCGAGGGGATTTTTTTGGGGGGTGTAGTCTGTTTGGTGTTCTATAGGCTTCTTGTATCTTCATAGGCATTTCCTTTTTATGTTGGGAAAGTTTTCTTCTATGATCTTGTTAAATATATTTTCTGTGCCTTTGAGTTGGTATTCTTCTCCTTCCTCTATCCCTAATATTCCTAGGTTTGGTCTTTCCATGGCGTCCTAAATTTCTTGGACATTTTGGGTCATGACTTTGTTGGTTTTAGTGTTTTCTTTGACTGATGAATCTATTTCTTCTACTGTATCTTCAACACCAGAGATCTTCTCTTCCATCTCTTGCATTCTGTTGGTTATACTTGCATCTGAAATTCCTGTTCATTCACTCAGATTTTCTACTTCCAGCATTCCTTCTGCTAGTGTCTTCTTCATTTTTTCTATTTCCATCTTCATTTCTTGGACTGTTTCCCTCATCTGTTTTGTTGCTTTTTCATGATTTTCTTTCAGGCTCTTATCATCTTCTTCTGCTTTATTTGTCCTTTCCTCTAGTTTTTTTTTTTTTTTTATAGTTCTTCCAATTTTTTGTTTGTCTGTTCCTCCACTTTATTTTTGATTTCTTCTACATAAGGCTCTAGCCTCTTCATGATGTTACTTATAAGGTTGTTTTTTTCTTCTTCTTCTTCTATTCCATGATGTTCAGGTCTAGCTGTTGGAGAAGGGCTATGTTCTGGTGATGCTATATTGTTCTTTATTTTGTTGTATGTACTTTTGCCTTGACATCTGCCTATCCCCTTGTGGATTCGTTCTTGGTCTTATCAGTGTAGTTGGTCTAGACAGAGCTGACAGATTTAGGGACTCTCTCTCTAGTCTAGATTGAAGTTTTGGGCCTAATGGGAGCTCTGGTCCAGATTAGAGTGCTAGCTGGATAGGAGCTGGGGGCTGGACTCTTCACACTTGGCTTTTTCCATTTGCTGGGACAGTGATTTAAATCTTTCTTGTAACAAATTTAATGACATTTGAATTTCCTGCGTGTGTGTGTGTGTGTGTGTGTGTGTGTGTGTGTGTGTGTGTGTGTGTCTAGAGGGAGAGAGGGGAGAGGAAAGATGATGTGAAAGATCATACTAAAATTTATGATTTATTTTCTCAGTGTTCTGAAACATGTAGATTATGATTATATGACTATTGGTGTAATTATTAAGGCCACTCCACATAGTTAAAGGGAGGTTTATTTTGTAGGGTAACTTACAAATGAAGAGATAGGTTGTAGGGTCTGGCAAAGGTATGGCGCAGTCTGGCGGTGTTCTCTGGAGAACTCTGTTTAGTCCACCTCCAGGGTCCAGGGTCCCAGTGCCCCGCAAGACCCCCTCTTCATCCTGGGTCTTCTGCTTCCTTCCTCTACCCTGCCTTGTGTGCATGATCGTTACTGAAGCCTCAATGGGGGCTGGAACTTCCAGGGCAGTGTTGGGTTTGCTACCCACTACATATGACTTTTGACAAATTAAATCTAATTGAATTGTTAGGTATTTGTCTCTAAACATTTTTTCTTCTTAATATTCTAAAACACAAGTCTGATGATGCAGCTCCATATTCTACCCGGGGAAGATGGGAGGGAAGCCAGGGAAGAAAAGTGACTTAAAAGCTGTGTTGATGGCGAGTAGAAGTTCTGAGCCTGTCTACTGACAAATGTGGCCTTTGCAATATTTACTTTGAAACTAAACTCTGCCTTACATAAAAATGCTGAAAAAAATCATTTTTTGAAAACATAAGCACTTTAAACAAACATGTTTCTTGCTTCAGTGAAGACTCAATAGCCTAAATGTTATAATTGCTTTTAAGTGCCAAAGAAGTAGAAGAAATAAAAGATAAAATTACAGTAACTGCTTCCCTCATGAAAAGTCATTCCCTCTTTAATTCCATAAACAAAGTGGCTTATATAATACTGTTCATCTGTGAAAAATACTTTACTACAAAGTTGTCTCTGTGATAAGAATTAATTAAGATCGACCATCTGCTTTGATGAGTTTGTCCCTGAAACAAAAAGTGTGTGTGTGTGTGTGTGTGTGTGTGTGTGTGTGTGTGTGTGTGTGTGTAGAGGGTGGGTAGTCTTTAATTGTTTTAAGATGATAACTTTCATTATAGAGAGAAAAATTAATAATATTATTTCAGCTAAGTTAAGCGAAAATGTATGTATGTTTTAGATTCATATGACAATTCAATTCATCTATATCTTTATATATATATCTGTATCTACCTAAAACCAGGTCTGTTTTTTACTGGAATACTTGACACTTTGAGTACTTTTGTTTGGAATGAAGTTTTTATGCTCAATCTCACTCAAAATTAAGCTTATAGAAACCTCTACCCATTCTATATTTTTTAAATTTTATTTCATTGGAAATCTTGCAGAATAATCAGAGAATAGCAGCCATTGTTCAGAAATTTGTCTGTCTCTGTAATTCCCATGATAACATAGTCATATTACCCTATTCCTGTAGGGAAAAAGCATTGCCATCTTTCAAAATGGAAGTGATGATGGCTTAGTGTGGAGGAATGTATCTCTATTTATTGATCTGACCAAGGTAGAGTAGAGCTTGGTTCCCAAAGCACAGATCCTTGTCAGCTTCCCATAGAGATCTGAATTTATACCTCAGTGTGTCCTTTACTAGTTATGTGACCTTGAGTAAGTTCCATAGGGAAGATAAGAAGTAAATTCTCATGGTGGTTCTTGTGATACTCTTTCTAGATGTTTATAATATGTATAGCAACTTCTCCCTTCGGGCAAGAACTCCATTGATAGTATTTATGTAATAGGAGAGGTTTGAAAGATCTTCAAAGAAGTTTACAATCTTGCTTCTCAGTAATGAAGATTCCATGAAGATCAACATGCTGGGAGGAAGATATAGTTACTTGCAAACCTACATGCATTGCTGAAAACATACACGTGGTGTCTAATTACAGTATAAGACATTCATTATCTCATTAATGTTGGCCTTTTCGTTACAACATACACAGTGGCTTGATGCTTATAATTCTAATAATTAAAAGCAAATTCACTTCTTAAAATGGTTAATTGTATATATCAACTATAGCCTTGGAATATCTCTGCATATTTGTTCGTTAGATTATAATGGTTAGGCTATGATTGACACTTGATGTAGTATGCCCAGGAGATGGCTAACTCCATGTAAGTGGCCTGATTACAACAAAAGAGAGCAAAACAAGTTTGCTACCATTTACATACTGCCTGCTTACTCAAGCTGTAACATCTATTCTTCCCTTTCTGGGTCCTCAGAAATGTATCCCAGAAACTCCTCTGTTTCTCAGATATTCTGGCTCAAAATAAACTATGCTATATACCAGCAGCTTTCTTGGGGCTCCATTGTGCACATGAGAGATGATGGACATCTTAGTCAGGGTTTCTGTTGATGTGATAAATAGCATTACCAAAACCAGCCTCAAGACAAAGGGTTTATTTCATCTTACATCTTATAGTTAATCACCAAAGTAAATCAGGGCAGAAACTCAAGGAAGAAATCTGGAGGCAGGAACTGAAGCAGAAGCTAAGGAAGAAGGTTGCTTACTGCTTTGTTCCTCATAGCTTTCTTAGTCTGCTTTCTTACAGAACCCAAGACCACCAGGACAGGGGAAGCATTGCCACAGTCAATCATCAGTCAAGGAAATGCCTCACAGGCTCACCTACAAGTCCAGCTTATGGAGGCATTTTCTCTATTGACGTTCAAGTCTCTCAAAGGATTGTAGCATGTGTCAAGTTGTCACAAAGCTACCCAGCACAATGGGAATTATTTGGCTCCATTATTGTATAAGCTGATTCATCCCCTGCCTACATACATACATCAGAAAGAGAAAGAGGGAGAGAAAGGAGATGGAGAGAGAGAGAGAGAGAGAGAGAGAGAGAGAGAGAGAATATTTTTTAATTTTGATAATTGTGTGCAGTTGTTTCCAAATCTCCAACTGATAGTCAATAATGATTGCTGCTTAGTTTATTTATATAAATGTTGTAATATTATCATATAACCTACCCATCTTCTCAGAAATTTAATTGTGTTTATACAATTGCTATTTCCTAACACAATAGAAATAGTTGTTCCCTATATTATATATGGAATAATGATAAGACAAGTCAGTATCTGTTAATTATAAATACAAAATTTTAAAAATATGTTCCACCTGTATTTGCTTACATATGCAGAAGGACATGGATATTCTTATGTCCCAATGCTGCTGTGTCTCTGGAGATTCTTATATCAAAATACAAATTTACACAAAACCTAACTTGTTTGTGAGATAAATGTGTTACTGTTTCAGAAAATGTGATTTTGAAAATGTGTGTTCCTGACAATGCATATCCAGAAATTTCTAACTCTAAGAAACATAATCAGAACATTCGATTTCTTGGACAGAAAATGTAATAAATTATTATGAACAGAACTTTGCTCTTAAAAAGTTGAACTGATGGGTGTTCTATCAAATCAAAAAATATGAGATCACTGATCTTGTGCCAAATACAATAGAACAAATATTCACCAGAAACATTTGACATATGAATGTGTAGAGTGATATGCTCATTGTTTAAAGTATAATATTTTTATTAATTCTTTGAGAAATTCATGCAAGCATGCAATGTGTTTTGATCATACTCACCCCTCCTCCCAAATCCATCTTCCACTTCTGTCTCTTTATACCCTCCTAACTCTCTCTCTCTCTCTCTCTCTCTCTCTCTCTCTCTCTCTCTCTCTCTGAATGTGTGTGTGTGTGTGTTTATGTGTATAAACAAAGTCCATCTGACCAAGTTCGATTTATTTTGTCCATATTGTCAGGGTCTACATTACATATATAAAGAAAACTGACATCCCTTTTCCCAGAAACCATCAATAGTCCAAAGCTCCTCATTTAAGTGTGGAGACTCTTGAGCACCACTATCCCTCCCATATTGGAAATTTTACCAAATTCATCTTGTGCTGGCAAGCACAGTCATTGTGAGTTTATGAGTGCTGTTGACTACCATGTCCAGAAGAGTTTTACTCTAGCCTTCACATCCCCTTGCACTTACAGTCTTTCTTCCCATTCTTCCATAGTGTCCCCAGAACCTTGAGTGAAAGGTTGTGATATGTAGATGTTCATTTGTACTGAGAAGTCCCAATAAACGTATTCTTTGTACAATGACCAGTTGGGAATTTCTGTGTTAACTCTTGTCCACTACACAAAGGTCTTTCTTTCTTTCTTTCTTTCATTTTCCATTTGTTTTTCTTTCTTTTTTGTTGTTTGTTTGTTTTTTGAGGCAGGGTTTCTCTGTGTCAAAGCTCTGGCTGTCCTGGAACTTTCCCTATTGGCCAGATTGGCCTGAACTATCTCTATTGACCAGGCTGGCCTCAAACTCACAGGGATCCACCTTCCTCTGTCTCCTGAGTGCTGGGATTAAAGGAGTGTACCACTTCCATATAGCTACATAAAGAAACTTACCTGATGAGGTTGGAGAGTTGCATTAACCTGTGGTTGTAGGCATAAAACTTTAGAAGGCAGTTTGATACTATGTTCATTTTAAGAAAATAATAATAGCAGGTTAACGCCTAAGGCTTGTGAGTTCCCAAACTGTTCTTGGCCAGATTTCTAGTAGCAGGCATGCATTTCCTCCTGTGGAACAAGCCTTAAAAACCATAGAGCAGTTGGTTATCCCTATAACATTTATGCCACAGTACTGCACCAATGGTCATATCATGCCATACCAGATATTACTAGAATTCACAACATTCATAGCTAGGTAAGCCATCATCTGATGGCATTCTCTCCCAGAAGCCTGTAGAAAATCTTCAAATACTCTGAAAGCCAGCCAGCAGGGAAATAGGTTCCTAGTCAGTATTGACTTGTTTTTTCATTACCTGTAACCAAAGGGTATGCTATATTCAGCAATAGGGTTTTAAACATCAAGTTCTTATGGGCAAGAACAATGACAATAGCCTGTATTTGGGGGACATTCTCTGGAATACCCTTACCAACAACTTGAAGTAAGGCATCCCATATGTGGTACTGGGGTTGTTATTTGACAGTCTATGATTTCTGAGAGAATTGTTACCCTTGTGCAAGATAACTCCAATTAAACTCGTATATATTGGCCAAGTGAACAAGAAAACAAGACTATCAAGGTATCCCAGAGAAATCTACTTCAGGAAATAGCTACCATTCCTAGAGAAGGAAGAGCAGAAACAGCCTAATGGTGTGTAAAATTCGTCCTTTTTTGATGCTGATGTTTCAAATGTGTAAATGCAATGCTGAAGTCCCTAGGGCCACTCAGCCAGTGTGGGAGATATTTGTTCAGCGTTTGGGCTGGACCCAGGTTTGCTGGAGCCATATACAATGCACATTTTCAATCTTGCTGAAAAAATTTATTATTCATAAAAATCTTAAGGCAAGGGTTTTCCTGGTCTATTCCTTTCTGAGAAGAACAACTGTTGGAATTTGGAAGATACCCTTGTATGAAACAAACCTTAAGCCATTCACAATTTGCTTCCTATTTTAGTCCTCAAGTTCTTTGTCACACACAGAAAAATATCTTCTCTCTTTTCTTAAAGTTTAACTAAGTTTATTTTGGGGGGGGATAAACTCACAGATTGAGTCTCAATAGAATAACATAGTACCAATCATTCCAAACTTGCAAAAACTGGAATTTTTCTCATGTTCCTGAAATTATGATACTGTGATGGGAGTCTTAAACTGAATCCCAGTTCATTAACACTTTTCTCAGTTTTCAATCCTGCTTGCAAATCAGAGATAAAGAATAAGAAACAAACAAAGAAAAAAAACCCTCAGTTCAAAACCTAAGAAGGAAAAATATTAGTTAATCATTATTTAATAGGTTACTTCTTCAATATTTTATTTAATAGAAATATACAAATTTCAAGTGTTCTAATGTTAAAAATACTAAAAACAAAACCAAGCAACCCTAATTTCTCTTTTTTGTGCCTTTTACTAGCTTTGTATGAGCTAATAAATGTGTTGTTTCAAAGCACAGTAAAAAAATTTGCTGCATAGACAGCATTCTTCATTCTTTGTGTTTTTTCCTCAAAGCACTCTACTCTGTGCCATTGACACTTACAGCCTTTGCATCCTCCATCTGTGATGAAAGGGAATCAATGCCAGAAGAGAAAGAAGTCATTAGGAAGCAGAGGAGAGGGTCATCTTTATGAGGTTTGTTTGTATTTTGGGTTTCATATTAAACCAAGTTTGAAATTCATTATTTAACTTTTGATATTTTCCCCCTAAAATATAGGACCATCCTCTTTCTTTGGGCAATTTTTATACTAAAGGAGAGTGAGGCTGTTCAATTTTATGGGAAAACAGGACTCTAACCAAAATATCAACTATGTGGTTGAGTCACAAAATATCATGGCATTTGCCTATGATATTATAGGCAAGACCTTGAAAATGGGTAGAGAATGGATTCCATCATCTTCTTTTCTATCATATATGTGATGCATAAAAGACTACCTGCTGGTGAGTCTCTTTGCTTCTAGCTCTGACCTACTTGCAGGAATATTGCCCATAGGAATTCAATTGTGGACTCTGAAAGGACAACGCAGTGTGTCATTCTTCTGTGACTTATTTTTTTAGTTGGGCTTTTCTATTTTTCCAGTATCTTAATTCAGTGCTTTGTGCTTTTTGACAGGAGCCAGGCTGTTTCACATGAGCTACAAGGTTTTCCCATTATCTTGTCTCTGCTTACATTTCCAGCTTTCTCGGTCCATCTCTTGCTCCTTCTAAAAATGGAGTGCTCAAAAATGTGAACGTCAGAGCTTCAGAATCCTTGTGTTTCCTCATTTAGAGCAGTTCTGTACTTATTCTATATCTTTCATGTTATTCTTCCTTCTCTCAAGCACAAATATTCAATTATGAATCATTTATAACCTATCTTTGTTGAACTAGTATCCTCTGAGATTCTTCAAGTTGGCCTGCATCCATTTATCTATCTATTCATCCCTCCATCCATCCCATGTTGAGTATAACTTACATAATTTAAGACGCTGTTGATTGCGGCAAACTCATCTTTTCCCCTGTAGATATTGTACTTCTTGAAGAATGGGCTTGTTTCATATCTAAGTTTGATTCTTTGCACCCAGACTAATGTTTATTCCAGCAGTGGCTTTATGAACTTGAGACCTATAAAGAAAGTGTTTAATTCATGGCATGCTTACAGTTTTAGAGGGCTAGTCCAGTGATAATAATGGCAGAGAGTGTGGTGACCAGTAGGCAGGCATGATACTGGGGCAGCAGCTTAGAGCTAATGTTTGATCCATAGTCACACACAGAGAGAAAGAGAGTAGAGATTGGGCCTGGTGGGGACTTTTGAAACCTCAAAGCCCAAACCCCAGTGACATACCCCCCCCCCAGAGCCATGCTACACCTACTCCAACAACACCATACCTCCTAATTTTTCCCGAACAGTCCCAATAGCAAGGGACAAAGTATTCAAATATATGAGCCTTTGTGGACCGTTCCCATTCCAACAACCATACTGGCCAAATGCTTATTGCCATTCCTGAGATTTGATGGTTGTCTGTTACATTGGCATCACCATAGAGCAATACAGACTGGAACCACTATAAGGACCCATGAAGCATTTGCACAAGTCACCACCATTATGTTCCTAATGTCTGTTACACACATTGTTATATATATATAACACATACATATATATATATATATGTGTGTGTGTGTGTGTGTGTGTGTGTGTGTATGTGTGTGTGTATGTTTAAATTATTTCTTTCTTATTAAAAAGCATTCTCTGATGTTAATTTTATTCTCTTCAATCATAGATTAAATATATTAAATTATTTGCAACCATTATTCCCAATACTTAATTGCTAGCTATTTACAAATAGTCTTTGAAATTGTCTCTCAATTTCTGTCATAGTGTATGTGTTGGCAAAGTTGCACATAAGTAGTTAAAGCATTTATTAAAAACTTCTCAGTCTTTCTTGTGCATGTACAGTCTACTATAAACATGTAGGCTCCCTGATTCCAGGAATTTATCAGGACTTTTTAGTCATCTCTTACCTCACATGTATTTTCTCTTCTAGGGTTAACATGCAGTCTATACTTTCCTCAAAATGGCATACAACATGTAAGTATCGGTGATTTTACACAACTGTCTCCATTTTTAACAAAGTTTTCTCCAAGGAAAGGTAAGGCTAGTCATTTGCCTTAAAGACTCAGGTGAATTAAAGGTCTCACTATGAATGGAGTCATCCCAGCAAGCAGCAGACAGATCCAACAATGACTGTTCTCTGCTAATGGAACCTCCAAGGAGGGAGCTGCTTCTAAATCTGTAAATCTGCTGCCACCAAGCAGAAAGAAGGTAATAGAAGAAGGTGAGTTAATGTCACAAAGAGGTTCTGTTTGCCAATGTAGTCATTTTTTCTTGAATCACTCTCCCTCTAAATGCTGGAAACCTATGATTAATTTCCAGGAAAATGATGATGTTTAGCCTGACAGTATTCCTTTTGCTTTTGTTTAAGAACAGGGGTTAGCTGATTTAGAATCTGCTCTCCTTATTCTCTGTCCTTCTTCTCTGGCTGTTGAGTCTGCTTGGGAATAATTATCATACAGGGATGATACAAGCAGGAAGAACATGAAAGCCTTTTGAGAACCTGGCTTGAGTCTACATGCAACATTAGGTGTGAAAAACCTCACATTACATGTCAGAAGATACAGAGAGGTGTGATGATTGAGGCTCCTGGTGCCAGAAATTCTCAGTGACACAAGTATTAGACAAGTAGATAGTTGAGCTGAGTGCTATGAAAGAAGAGCATGGCACTGGAAGTTATGAAGATAGATGAACAACTGCATAGTCATAGTGAGCTGACCAGGAAATAGATAATCAAGAATGTTCTTTGTATGGTAACCTTGCTTAGATTGGGTAAAATAAAAAAAAAAAAGGCCTTGTACTATATTGATTTTAGTGTAGGCATAGCAATTTAATTTTGTTTATGAAACCAAGAGTCTTGCACATTTTTCTATTGTTATAAACATTTATAATTTTCTGTCATCAGGACCTGGTGATACTCTACATGATGAAAAACACTGGAGCAAAAATCAATTCTAAACCAAACCTTCCACTGTTTCTTCATTTTGAACATGTTCTTTCACATCCAGGTGAACTTTATGTCCTCATCTATAAAATGAAGATAGTTGTGCAGGGTTATTGTGAGGTTCAAATAACTTGCTGTATTTTGAAGAGCTTTATAAATGACTAAAGCATTATGCAAATTCAAAGGGCTCTTACTATGCTGTAAACCTCAGTGTGTTATTGTCCTGCTGCTTTTATTGGTCAATAAATGTTGTCTTGACTACACACAAAGAGGAATAGCGAAATATTTTACTAACAGCTTTTAGTAACATCATCACCCAGTTCAGAATCTTTGTGTGGGAAGATTGCTATAATTTCTTAGTGTGACAGGGCTGCAGACAGGTGAGGTTGGTCTTTGTGGATGCAATGATTCTCCAGAGTATGCTGTTGATGAGAATAGAGAAAAGATTTAGCAATTTACTTCTGGATTATTGTATAGTGTGAGCAGAGTAGCCATGGTTCATTATAAGCATTATTTCTTTTTAATCATATAATATCATTAAAGTAATTAGAATGAAAAATGACAACATTAAAACAATATTGTGTAATTAGTCTTATAAACATCATTTGTATATATAATTCATAAGTACTGTTTATATATACATCTTTGTACCTTGTTTTTCTTCTATTAAAATGATATATTCCTATAATTTCCATTCATATTTGTCTTTGGTAACTACTAGACAAATAACAATAAATTATTATCATTATAAAAAAATTACAAAAAGAAAAAATAAAAAATTTTAAAAACTACAATATACACTATATCCATAACTAAACAGATGATAACAATTACCTAGTTAAGTATATAATAATATAGTTATTATTCATAAGAGACCTAATAAGTTTAGAGAAGATGGTAGAAAGTGTCTGAGTTCACCCTAGAAGTCTTTGAAGTCTTTGTGACTGCTTGGTCCATGCTTTGAGAGCATGAAGATTCTCTCTCTCTCTCTCTCTCTCTCTCTCTCTCTCTCTCTCTCTCTCTCTCTCTCTCTCTGTAAGTGTGTGTGTGTGTGTGTGTGTGTGTGTGTGTGTGTGTGTGTGTCTCATTCTCTCTCCCGGTTAAAGTACCTTTCGAAGCTTCCTCAAACTAATGTAACTCTTATTTTAACAGAATATTATTTTCAACAGTTAACATTTGAAGTTCATCCCCATAACTTAAAGGACATTTTGACGTACAGCTCCAGGGGAATTCTGATAGAGTAAAATGAACTCAAGCAAGGACAGATTTGAATATTCCTGGTGAAGTTTCCACTAAATCTCTCTGTTAGTTGGCAAAAGTTTCCCAAGAGATCTCTGACCCTGTTCAATGTTCTTCAGCTAGCAGAGAATAATGAGCATCCACTTTCCCAAGGAAATAGAGTCAAATTATGTAGCGCCTACAAGTGGGCTCAAATCTTCAATTGTGTTTTTAAGTGGTCACATGCATTGAGAAAGAGTAACATTTAATAATAAAGTTTATATGAGTGAGAATACAAGTTAGATTTTGGAAATATCAGTTTAAATGGGGAATAATTTTTCTTGCTTCCTCATTACCACATCACCACACACACACACACACACACACACACACACACACACACACACACACACAGTTTCCATGACATTGTAGGTTTTCTGAAGTTTTTGTTTGTTTGTTTGTTTGTTTTGTTTTGTTTTGTTGTTGAAATCTAACTTTAAACCATGGTGGTCTGATAGAAGACAGGAGGTTATTTTATTCCAATTGTTTTGTATCTGTTGATATTTGCTTTGTGGCCAAGTATGTGGTCGATTTTAGAGAAGGTTCCATGGGGTGCTGAGAAGAAGGTATATTCTTTTTTGTTTGGGTGGAATGTTCTGTAGATATTGATTAAGTCCATTTGAGTCATAACATCAGTTAAGTCCTTTATGTCTCTGTTAAGTTTCAATTTGGCTGATCTGTCCAGAGGTGAAAGTGGGGTGTTGAAGTCTCCCACTATTAATGTGTGGGGTTTTATATGTGATTTAAGCTTTAGTAATGTTTCTTTTACATATGTGGTGCCCTTGTGTTTGGGGCATAAATGTTTATAATTGAGACTTCATCTTGGTGGATCTTTCCTGTGATGAGTATGTAATATCCTTCATAATCTCTTTTGATTGATTTTAGTTTGAAGTCTATTTTGCTGGATATTAGGATGGCTACACCACCTTGCTTCTTAAGACCATTTGATTGGAAAGTCTTTCACCAGCCTTTTATTCTTAGGAGGTGTCTGTCTTTGAATTTGAGGGGTGTTTCTGGTATGCAGCAGAAAGATGGGTCCTGTTTTTGTATCCATTCTGTTAGTCTGTGTCTTTTTATAGGTGAATTAAATCCATTGATATTAAGGGATATTAATGATCAGTGACTGTTCATTCCTGTTATTATTTTTATTTTTTGGTGGTAGTGTGTGTGTGTACTTCTCTTCTTTGGGTTTTACTGCTGTGGTGTTATCTATTGTCTGTGTTTTCATGGGTGTATCTGCCTTCCTTAGGTTGGAATTTTCCTTCTAGTGCTTTCTATAGGGCTGGGATTATGAATAAGTATTGTTTAAATCTGGTTTTGTCTTGGAAAGTCTTGTTCACTCCATCTATGATGATTGAAAGTTTTGTTGGGTATATTAGTCTAGGCTGGCATCCGTGGTCTCTTAGTGTCTGCATTATATCTGTCTAGATCCTTCTGGCTTTCAAAGTCTCCATTGAGAAATTGGATGTTATTCTGATGGGTTTGTCTTTATAAGTCACTTGGCCTTTTCCTTTGCTGCCCTTAATATTCTTTCTTTATTCTGTACGTTTAGTTGTTTAATTATTATGTGGCGAGGGGACTTTTTTGGGGGCTCTATTCTGTTTGGTTTCTATAGGTTTCTTGTATCTTCATAGGCATTTCCTTCTTTAAGTTGGGAAAGTTTTCTTCTATGATCTTGTTAAATATATTTTCTGTGCCTTTGAGTTGGTATTCTTCTCCTTCCTCTATCCCTATTATTCGTAGGTTTGGTCTTTTCATGGTGTCCCAAATTTCTTGGACATTTTGGGTCATGACTTTGTTGGTTTTAGTGTTTTCTTTGACTGATGAATCTATTTCTTCTACTGTATCTTCAATACCAGAGATCCTCTCTTCCTTCTCTTGCATTCTGTTGGTTATACTTGCATCTGAAATTCCTGTTCATTTACTCAGATTTTCTACTTCTAGCATTCCTTCTGCTAGTATCTTCTTCATTTTTTCTATTTCCCTCTTCAGGTCTTGGACTGTTTTCCTCATCTGTTTTGTTGCTTTTTCATGATTTTCTTTCAGGGTCTTATTGTTTTCTTCTGCTTTATTTGTCCTTTCCTCTAGTTTTTTTTTTCTTTTTTTTTTTTTTTAGAGTTCTTCCCATTTTTCATTTGTCTGTTCCTCCACTTTATTTTTGATTTCTTGTATATAAGGCTCTAGCCTCTTATAAGGTTGTTTTCTTCTCCTTCTTCTCCTTCTTCTCCTTCTTCTCCTTCTCCTTCTTCTCCTTCTTCTCCTTCTTCTCCTTCTTCTCCTTCTTCTCCTTCTCCTTCTCCTTCTCCTTCTCCTTCTCCTTCTCCTTCTTCTTCTCCTCCTCCTCCTCCTCCTCCTCCTCCTCCTCCTTCTTCTTCTTCTTCTTCTTCTTCTTCTTCTTCTGTTCCGTGATGTTCAGGTCTAGCTGTTGGAGAAGGGCTATGTTCTGGTGATGCTGTATTGCTCTTTATTTTGTTGTATGTACTTCTGCCTTGACATCTGCCCATCTCCTTGTCGATTTGTTCTTGGTCTTATCAGTGCACTTGGTCCAGACATAGCTGAAATATTTAGGGAGCCTCTCTCGGGTACAGATGGAAGCTCTGGGCTGGATGGGAGCGCTGGTCCAGATGAGAGTGCTGGCTGGATGGGACCTGGGGGCTTGACTCTGGGTCTCAGGAAGTCCCTGGGATCTCCTTATCTTGTTCAGATGGGAGCTCCTCTTGTCCAGATGGGAGTTCCGGGCAGGATCGAAACTCTGGTCCAGATGGGAGTTCCGGGTCAGGGTGGAAGCTAGGGGCTGGTTTCTAACTCTCAGGAAGTAGCTGGGGTTTTGGGCAGATGGGTGTGGGGGCAGGGTGTGAAGACTGCAGGGTCTACCTACAGTCTTGGAAAAGAGGAGCCTTCCTGCAGTGCCTACCGATTTGCTGGAAACTCCCACTTTCATTTTTTGTTCTTAAGAGATACTCAAGCCTCCAAAACACCATCCACCAAAGATATTCTCTTTCCCTATTTAGCAGTTGTAATCTCTCTTGCTAGATATTATTCGATCATTTCCTCAGAGTATTTCTACAGTCTCTCTGCTATGCTGGTCTGTCTCCAAAGCAGTATTGGGTACTGTATTTTTTTAATCAAGTTTTGATACCTGGTAAATGTTAAGTTTAGTATCTTTTTGTTTTAAGACTGTCTTGGCTATTCAGTGTTTCATATAAATATTAGGCCATATTTTTCTATTTATACAAAATACATTATTGGATTTTTGTTGTGGAGTGTATTTAGTCTGGAGATCACTCAAGTAATCATAATTATCAAAGTTAAACTTCCATTAAAATCTTGGCTTTTAATTACACATTCCATTGGAAGTATGCAGCCCATATCAATTTATAATGAATTATCAAGGTTCTTCCAAACACACTGTAAAAGGTCAGTATGTAGGATAGTGTTCACATTCAAATTACAGTGTCTATTTTCAGAATGTTTCTCTTTTGTTAGCTGCAAACAACACAAATGAAGCCCAAGACCTTAGATTCCTCCCACATGACAGTACTCTCTAATTTACAATGACTCCTTCATTAGCTCACTAGATATTGATTTACACATGTCCCTCAAATTCAGTTAATTTTATCACAGCAGCCAATAAACTTGCTTCTCTATCCCTGTCCCATTGCCTCAGTCCTGGTTCAAGCCAGGAACGGAGATACTTGAGACCTGTTTTCTTCCTCTCTAATGGTGACTAGAGGGAGAAAGGAGACACAAAGGATGTTGGAAAATGACATAGGTTATCACATTATTTTATATTTATCTCAAGTTACATATATAACATATGTGCATGTATGTTTTTGTATATATGTATTTTTATTTTTGTAGTTTAATTACACTTCACCCATTTCTTTCTTTCTTCTAAACCATCCCAGATACCCCTACCCACTCTCTTTCAAATTAATTGCTTTTAACCTAATATATATTATAATATATATTAACCTAATATATATATATATATATAAACCTAATATATATATATATATATATATATTAACCTAATATATATACATACATACATACACACACACACAGTCTGTATAGTGATATCTGTATGTATGGTTTTAGAGCTGACCATTTGCACTGGTCAACCAATTGGTATGCTTTTCCCTGGAGAAGGCCAACTTTGCCATATAAATATTTATATGAAGTTATAACACCATTTGGGTTAATAATGCTCCTCTAAGAGCCACAGACTATATAAAAAAAAGTCTAGACTCAGGTATGAGAAAGCATTTTTGAATCATTGGTCAGAGGCATCTAAGAGACACCTCACACAATATAAACTGTTATTTCCTTTGATCTCCTCCCAGACATTGAAGGTAAGTCCCTAGTGCTGAAGACACTACAGGTTTCAGACATAGAATTCATGGGATTCAAGCTAAATCTGACCCGAAAGCCAGAAGATTAGCTTTCATAGTGCCAGAATGTGATATGAAAGGTGCTAAAAGAATATATCAATAAATGATCCTATTCATTGATGTCTATGAACCATAACAATAACCGGCATGGCAAGATAATCCCAAAAGTGTGATAGCAGCATTTACAAAAGCTGTACCTGGTACTGGAAACCTAGCTAACTGCCAGTGGCAAAAGAGGTCATAGAAAAACATTGACCACTACTTTCCCAAACCAGTGTAACTTTCAGTTGCTTTTTAAGTATTTACCCTAGTACCCACAGGTCAATGTGCATCTCAGCCTTCATTAAAGAAACTTCTCTTTCCAGTAGACAAAGACTACTACAGAAAGCCTCAACTGGTCATAATGCAGAGAACAACAGACCATGGGGTGCTCAGCCCCTCGATGATACATCTGCAACTTAACTCCTATACCTAGGGCTCAGGGCACGTCACCAGAAGAGGGGTCAGAATGATGAAAAAGCCAGAGGACCAGAAAGTCTGCTGCTAGATTGTGCCATTTAGCTACAACAGGAAAGCCACCCCTGCGAAATCTCTATGACATCACTGCCTAAACAAGACCTTAGCAATTCCAACAGCAGCTGACACCCCAGTGTGGATGGGGAAACCCCATGGTCGCCCAACCCTATATGGAGAACGACAGGTAATCAATATCATTTGAGAGAGGGAGAATTTGTCTTCCCCAGAGATAAACTTCCTAATTACTAAGTGTTCCTCCATAAAAAAAAAAACATATGCAAACAAGTAACACTAAACTAACTCAGCAGGTTGTATTTATAAATTTATTCTTATATATGTGTGTATATATAATATACTAATAATGAGAGAAAAAGAGACCATGCCTTTGAGGGTGAGCAGAAGATGATCAGGAAGGATTGAGGGAAGAGAAATGATATGACATTTTTAATTAATAATAAAACATTAAATTAAAGTAAAATAAAGATAAAAGACAAATTAATAAAAACATGTAATTTATAAGATGAATTCAAAACTCTCAATCTAAAAAAGCCTTCATCAACTGACTCTTTCCTCCCACCTACATCAATCCTTCTAGTCTCCAGAAGCTGTTGCTTTTGTCATATCAACATATGAACAAGTTATTGCTATTACAGAAGATTTCATAACTCAAGACTGCTGCTCATTCTCTTCTTAAAATGTCATAACAATTTCTTCATCTGTTTGGAGTCTCAAATTTAACAAACAGCTGTCCAAATGGTAGCCTTTGTTCTTCCATAGAATTTTCCACCATATTTAAGCCTACATGATATCAACATGTGACAATTTTTTTTTAGTTTGTATATTAGGGTTCTTTAGAGGAACCAACTGATAGAGTGAACCTCTATACATCTGTAGAGAAAGGGGAACTATTAGAATGACTTTCAAGTTATGGTCCAACTAGCCCATGTAGTTGTTCAGTCCATGATTCTAGTTGTCTCAGCTGGTCTTCAGTATACACTGGAATTCTGAAGTGGACTCTAGTGCCAGTGAAGGAATGGACTTGCCTGTAGAATAAGAGCAAGCAGGCAAAGAACAAGCTTCCCTCCCCCATGTCCTTATATGGGTTGCCATCAGAAAGTGTGGCCCAGATTAAAGGTGGATCTTCCCACCTCAAAATATCCAGTCTAAAAGTGGGAGTTTCCATTTCACAAGACTTAATTTATGGAAAGTCCCTCACAGATACTTGGGTTTTAGTTAATTCAAGATGTAGTTGAATTGATGACCAAGAATAATGATCACAACTCCACCCTTTGTCAATTTGACAAACAATCATAATTCCTTATGTCATACTTAATTTTTGAATAAAAATAATAACAAAGTCATAAGTATGCTTAACATGATATAACTATCCCACAAATAATCACAAATGCACTATATATTTAACCAGATTATAATTACATCTAATATGATATAACTATCTCCCACACAACTGAAAATGCATTATAAATTTTAGAATAGATGGCAATGTCCCTTGAGGGACATTTTTTTAGTATCTCAAACTTAAATATGATAACTGATATTCTCTTAACTAATGTTATATTATATAATAAAGAAATTGAGGAAAGAAAAAAATATGTACATTCTTAATGAAATATGATCCCAGAGGAGCTAAGTGACAAGAAGGACTCAAGGTGGGTTGGGAAATACATGAATCTCACTGTGAAGGGGAAATAGAGTAGATATCCCCGGTGGATGGGGGAGGGGTGTATATGGAGGGTAGGGATGGCAACAGGAGAGATCAGGTGGAGGAAAGATAGAGGGAGAGAGTACTGGGAGATACAACTGGAATGGGAGGGAGGCATCTCTGGGAAGAGACAGAAACCTAGTGCAATGGAAACTCCCAGGAATCTATGAAGGTGACCTTTGCTAAGACTTCTAGTAATGTGGAACATGGAGCCTGAACTGGCCATCCCCTATAATTCGGCAAGACATACAGTGGAGGGACTGGGACACCAACCCAGCAACAAAACCTACAACTTGTCCTGACTACAAGATGTGCTAGAGTAAAGGTGGCACAGAGATTGTGGGAGTGGCCAACCAATGTCTGGTCCAGCTTGTGACCCATACCATGAGGAAGAGCTGCCCCCTAACACTGCCTAGAAGGCCAAGACCCAGAGGCAGGACAGCCCAGAGACCTAGGATAGAACCAAACACAACTGGCAAAAAAATCAAAGAAGTAATTCCTTAATTCCTAATGATATTCTGTTATATTCCTAGATTGGTACCTAGCCCAGTTGTCATCAGAGGCTTCACCCAGAAACTGATGGCAACAGATAAGAGACCTATAGTCAACCATTAGGCAGAGATCAGGGAATCATACAGAAGAGAGGGAGAAAGGATTGTAGGAGCCAGAGAGGTCAAGGACACCACAAGAAAACCTACAGATTGGACTAAGCTGGATTTTCAGGGGCTCACAGAGACTGAACTGACAACTACAGAGCCTGTATGGGACTGATCTAGGTTCTCTGCATATATGTTACATTTGTGTAACTTGGTCTTCTTGTGAGGCTCCTAACAGTGAGCACTCTGACTCTCTTGTCTGCTTTTGGGACCCTTTCTTCCTACCAGGTTGAATTGTCCAGCCTTAATAAAAAAGGAGGTGCCTAGTCTCATGACAACTTTGGATACACCATGGATGATTGATATCCATGAGAGGCTTTGCCTTTTCTGAAGAGAATTGGAGGAGGAGGAATGGATGGTTCAGGGACAGAGGGGTATTTGAGGGGAGGGAGTGGGAGGGGAGGAGGGAAGGGAAACTGCAATAGGGATGTAAAACCAAAAAAAAAAAAAGTAAATACAAAATATATGAAAACACTCATTTCAATTTTATATTTTTGGTTGTGAGCCTAGCCTTTAATGGCTGAGCCATCTCTCTAGCCCTCATTTCAATTTTAATCTTCATTTTTGTAAGTGGTCATGTGACTTTAGCTTGTAATTATAACTACTCTCCTCTACTATCAATTCTATATTTTATTTGCCTTCAGCAAACACTTCAGAAGGTCTTAACTCTTTTTTTCTAGAGGAGTAACCCATACCTTCATTCCTGAAGGGTCTGTTGTATTTTTCCATTGACTTTATACACAAGACATGGTAGCACCAAGAGATGCCCTAAAGGATCTCCTTTGCTCCAGATACAATCTTTCTACCTCCATGGTGGAAAAGAAATTCAATTTCTGCTTCAACTATTCCTTCTAATACTGTTACTCCTTTCTTAAGCCTGTTGGCTTAAAAGCATCTAAAGCCCAAAGGCCAGGGGAATTTCTAATCTTCCAGTTAAGTAGAAGATTTGCTATGTCTCCTAGAAGGAGTGTTAGCTGCTCTAGAACTAGAACTTCTAGGCCAGTAGAACTTAAAGCCAAGGGAGCAGGAAGCAAAGTTTTCCCTACTGGGTCACTAAGGGTGATGCTGAAAGAAATCATCTTTCCCACCTCTTCATTCCTGGACCTGTAGATACAGGCTGTTAGAGAAAACATATCATGCATTGAATACTGATTCAAAGCAAATACCACCTTCTGGAGGACCCTTCTTCGGCCCTCCTGCTGCTGCTACCTAATTGGCACTGTAATTCTATCAAAAAGCCATTCCATCTTTCTATCAGGCCTACTGATTCAGCATGGTGGGGAACATGGCAAGACCAGTGGATTCCAAGATCTTGAGTCCACTATCACAATTCTCTGGTTGTGAAGTGAGTTTCTTGGTTAGAAGCAATACTGTGTATAATACCATGATGGGGAGGTAGACATTCTGCAAGTCCATGGATAGTCTTTTTGGCAGAGCATTACATGAAGGAAAGACAAACCTAAAACTAGAATAAGTATCTCCTCCACTAAGGATAGTCTTGTCCTTTCTAATAGGAAGTGGTCCAATGTAGTAAACTTGCCACCAGGTTGCTGGCTGGCCTCCCTTGGGAATGGTGCCATATCTGGAACTCAGTCTTTGCTCTTGGCAGATGTGGCACTTAGCAGCAGCTGTAGTCAGGCCACACTTGATGAGTGGAAGCCTATGTTGTTGAGCCTATGTATAACTTCTATCTCTCCCACCATGACAAATTTGTTCATGGGCTCACTGGGCAATTACAGTGGCTGTGGGAAAAGGGTGGCTGTACATTGTCATCCTATTTACTTGATTATTGAACTCTTGCTTTGCTGAAGTAACCTTTTCGTGAGAATTTACATGGGACACAAGAATCTTCACATTCTTTACCCATTTGGGGAGATTCATCCACATACTTGTTCTCCAGATATCTTTCTCACCAATTTTCGAATCATACTGTTTCCAAATCCCTGCCAATCCATCCCATCCATTGGCTACAGCCCATGAATCGATGAATAATCACACATCTACCCATTTCTCCTTCCAAACAAATTGTTCGACCATGTGTACTGCTCAAAGTATGCCCATTGTGAAGATTTTTCTCCAGCAATGTCTTTCAGGGTTGTCCCAAAAAGAGGTTGCAATGCTGTAGCTGTCTACTGAGTGATACCTGTATAATATGCAAAGCCATCAGTAAACCAGACCCTTGACTTCTCTTCCTTGGTCAATTGATCTTGGGACACACCCACATGAGATGCATGCTTAGCAGCAGAGACTATTAAAATGGGAGTAGAAGTAATGGGCATTTGAGACACCTTCTCCATGAAACTTGCATGGGCTTTCATGACCTACTCAGGCCTGATCATGAATGTACATCTTCATTTGATAATGAATTGCTGTTGTGCATGTCCTAATTTATACCTTGGTGGGTCAAATACATCTCAGCTCGTGGGTAGCATAGGTCACATGGTAATTTGTTGACCTATTGTCAAACATTCAGTTTCCTCTAAGGCCCAATAACAAGCTAAGAATTGTCTCTCAAAAGGGGAATAGCTATCCAAAGTTGTCTATCTACAGAGAAGGTAGAGGCTTGCTCTAAAATCCCCAAATATTTTCTGTGATTCACCTATGCAGGCCTTCCAATGGCTCCAAACACCTGCCCTGACACCTTAAGTATCATTGTGTCTGGTGGATCTTATGGTCCAAGAGATAGAGAAGCCTGAACAGCAACTTGTCCCATGAGCCCAATCAAAGCTTACAGCTTTCAGAGTCATTTGGTATATGGGCCAGAGAAACACACCCAAGTATGCAATGTACTGTCTCCAGAATCCAACTAAGCCCACTAAACATTGAACTTCTTTATTGGTGGTGGGAGGGGCCAGGTGCAACTTATCTTTCACCTTGGAAAGAATATCTCTGAATATTCCATACTACTGGACTAGTAAGAATTTCACTGAAGTAGAAATAAGGCCCTTGAATTTTGGTTGGATTTATTTCCCATCCTATAATGCACATGTGTGTTATCAACAGACCAAAGTGATAGCCACCTCTTGCTCATTTGATCCAATCAGCACAATGCCAACAATATAGTAAACCAATGTGTAATTTTGTGTAAGAGAATAGTCAAGATCCCTTTGAATTAACTTAGAACACAGGGATGGAAAATTAATATGTCCTTAAGGTAAAACTGTAAAGATATACTGCTGGGTTTGCCAACTGAAAGTAAATTGTTTCTTGTCATCCATATTAAGGACATGTACAAAGAAAAAGGCGTTTGGTAGATTACTAGCTATATACCTTGTACCAGATGTGCTTATCTGCTCAAGTAAGAACACCACATCTAGCATGACAACTTCATTTAGAGTCACTACTTGACTGAGTTTTTGATAGTCAATTGCCATTCTTCATGATCCATTTGCACTGGCCAGTGTTAATATGTTAGTGGGAATTAGAAGTGTTAAAGAGAGATGTGATGGGAAATACTACTCCTGCTTCTTTCAAGATCTTGATGGTGTCACTAATTTCTACAATTCCTCCAGGTATGTAATCCTATGTTTCAGTACCTATTTTACCTTCAGGTGGAAACTATTAATGGACTTTGGCAGACATCAGTATTGTCTTTTCCGGCATCTCTTCCAAAGAAAGTCACTGCTAGTTTAACAGACAGTGTAGGATTAATTTCCTCGGTGAAAAGGGCAGTATTTTGGGCTTAGGATTAGGAGTACATCTTCTTTTGAAGGTGTAAAACTGCTTTCTCATATTTGATAAACCCTTGGGTGTCTTTGGCTTCATGGTTCTCATCTTCAATAGGGTCATCACATACATCTCCATCCCAAGTTACAGGATCCCATTCTTTACCAACCAACGCCCCTACTTTAACTGTTGACATGCTCCTAGGCTGGGACTTGAATTTTTTGCTGTAATTCAGTCAACCTTATAATGAGGGCATTGGTTTGTTTTTCTGCATTGTGAGCTCTGTGGCTGCTGGAGAAAAGATTCTCTTCTAGGGAACACTTTAAAACTTTTAAACTGTTTGCATGTATCTAGAACCAGTCAGCTTTACCATTTTACCACTTAATTCAGTGCAATTCTCCACCCTATTTTGAGATGCTAATAAATTGGTTATTTTCATCATGGAGCTCATTCTTTTCCTTTGTCAACTTATCCAGAGATGCTAGGAGATACCGATCAGCATCATTATTTTTCTTTTTTTCTTTTTTTTCACAAATTGTCAAAAGTTTTATATACAGAGCCGTGAAATCCCTTGCTTCTCACAGTTGGTGAGTCAGGAAAAACAAATGTTTGTAATATAGTTCATGCACAGGCTTTCAGCACTCTCCAAGCCTCTAGGAGAGGTTTCAGTAACTGGAAAGGCTTTGGTTACTCTAGGTGTTGGCAAATAGGAAAGCCTATTTCAGATAGTTAAAAAGTGCGTCCTTATACTTCTATTGCTCTAGAACTACTTCTGGCATAAAAATCTGTGTTAGTCAGGGTTTTCTAATGGAACAGCAGTGATAGAATGAATATATAATTCATAATTCTGCTGTTGATGATGGAATGAGTGAAGTGAGAACACGCAGAGCAACACAGTTTGAAATCTTGCTGTTCTGAGCTGTGTGTTATTGCATACCTGGAATTCTAGTAGTCAGAGGCAGAGGCTCTAGAGCATTGCCATGGGCTTAAATCAGCCTAGTCAGACAGCAAGCTCCAGGAGAGCCAGGATTACTTAGGGATTCTCTGTTTCAAACAGAAAGGAAATAAATCTTGCTGTTCCCTAGCTGCAAGGTTATTGGAAAAATCCGTACTTCTCATAAAGTGAATGATGAGAGCCCCCTAAGCCAAGGGTTCTCAACCTGTGGGTTGCAACCCTTTGGGTGGGGTTGAATGACCTTTACACAAGGGTCAAATATCAGATATTTAAATTATAATTTATAACAGTAACAAAATTACAATTATGAAGTAGCAACAAAATAATTCTATAGTTGGGGTCATCTCAACATGAGGAACTGTATTTAAGGGTCGTAGCATTCAGAAGGTTGAGAACTACTGCCCTAAGCCAAAGGGATCTTTCCTTTTAAACTAAAATTATCAGTAAATGTTGCCCAGTATTTGTCAAATTTAAATGTACTCAAGTTATATCCAGAATTACACTACTATGATTTCAAATATAACACAAAGCCATGCAATTACTGTTCTTTCTAGGTTCTCTATAATGGGGAAATATTTACTGTGTATAATGTACATATATAGCATGTATTGCTGGAAAGCAATTTTTATTAAGCAAGATTAATGAGAATTATGGTTTATAAAGAGCTATGTTCTTGGGATGAGTTAGTATGAATGAACCTTCCTTAAAAGACTCATGAATACTCTGTAATCTTATAAAATCCTTATCAAGTGTGATTCAGGGATTAAAGCAAAACCTTAGTTACTTGAAATGTAACTAAGATAAAGTCTACTCTGGGATGGGTCTATGAAGCCATTTGGCTTAATTTTCGAGCTAGATTGAATAACCCCTGCACTTACATCCCTAATTAGCTATTCCACCCAGGAATCTAGACCAAAAATCTTAGCTCCTTAAATGTCCCCAAGTAATTCTCCTTTATATATCCCTCAGGTTTAACAGTCTCTGTTCCTTAGTGAAATTGCTTTGAATACCTTTTAAGATAAAAATATTGGTATAGGCATAAATTTATATTTATATATTTACATGTATACTACATAAATATGTATACCACAGCATGACTACACATGCCACTATGATATAAACATTCACCTGTCATGCAATTGCATCCCTCAGGAGGAAAACCTTAGTGAGCAGCAGCTTGTGTCAAGGGGCTGCATCAAGACATTGTATTTGATCTGTGCTGTTTAGGACTGTCCTTGTATTCTCTTCCATTTTCCATTGCTTTCTCTCATGCCCTTATTTTTTTTTGCCTGAAATATTCAGTGGTGCATTTATTACACAGATATTTCCATTTCATGATTTATGATCTTCCAGTATTGATAAATTTAAATAGAAACGTTTTTGCCAATCTGACTCAGCCCACTGCAAACGTGATCACACATAACATGCTCGTGCGGAGCTGACCTCCCAATGTCTGTTTTGGAAACTGCCTCCTGCAATTTTCCTTCCACATGTGCTTCAGCTCACACTGGTTGAAGGGCCCTCTGAAGGTGATGTGGCTGCTGCAGACTCTGACTGGAACAAAAATGACTTCCAAGTTGGAGTGACCTTAAAACGCTCCCCCACTGAAAGAAGATATTGACTTCTGTACTTGCTCCTGTAGTGTAATATACAGCAAACTATTTGACCACAGCATCCTGGGGCTTTGTTGCCCAGCTATTTCAAACTCTTCTCTTTGTAGAAAACCCATTCTAGAATTCTGTATAACTAATTTTGGCCCATAAATGTCTCTTTAACCAAATGGACATACAGATGAATTATTTCTGATGTAAGCTGGTAATGCTTGCTAACACTATCCTTTGTTGTGGGGTTATATTTCATCACGATAGATTTTATGCTCTCTCTGATTTAAAGTAAGATCCTGACCCTTGTGTTGGTTGTTTTAATTACATGTGGTAATAAAGGCTTTACTCATCTTCAAGTAAACTGTACCAAACACCAGACAATAATTCTAAGTTGAAATATAGATGTGATGATGAATACCCATATTTAATGAATAAGAATCACAATCATTGAAAAACAGAAAAATTAGGGCATCACAGATTAATCTCAAGCAGTAAGAATAATATTGCTCTCGACTGAAGCGTGTGGAGTCCTTAGTGAAAAACCTGTCAGGGCCAATGTAGTTAAATACAAAGTTGATACAGAGAATCATGACCCTGTGTCTCAAATATCACACTAGGTTTCTCTCAACATGAGGAAGGCAATTAATTAACTTCAACTAGAATGTGTCTGCGAGTCTGTAATTAACACGTGTACCCTGCTCTCATGCCTACCTTGGCCAGACTGTGTAGGTAAGAAACAGAGGCAAAGAGCAAGTGGCTCCTTGTTGTATGTAGCTTCTTCCAACTCTCTTACCTCTTGCCTCATCCTACTTTCATCCTCCTTAATACAGATTTCTTCTTTTTTCTTTTTTTTTTTTAAATTATATTTGTGTTTTAATTTTACACATCAGCCATGGGTTCCCCTGTCCTCCCCCGTCCTGCTCCCAACCCCACCTTCCCCCCATTCCCTCCCCTCTATTCCCATCTCCTCCAGGGCCAAGACTCCCCAGGGGATTCATTTAAACTTGGTGGATTCAGTACAGGCAGGTCCAGTCCCCTCCTTCCAGGCTGTGCAAAGTGTCCCTGTGTAAGCCCCAGGTTCTAAACAGCCAGCTCATTCACTAATGACAGTTCCAGGTCCCACAGCCTGGATGCCTCCCAAACAGTCCAAGCCACTCAATTGTCTCACTAGTCCAAGGGCCTGATCCAGCTGGGGGCTCCACAGCCTTTTGTTGACAATTCATGTGGTTCCGTTCATCTGGGCTTTCATCCCCATGCTTTTTCCAGTCCTGGGCTCAACAATTCATGCTCCCACAGTCCCTCCTCCTTCTTGACAACTGGACACACAGAGCTCCACCTGGGGCCTGGCTGAGGATCTCTGCACCCACTTCCATCAGTCACTGGATGAGAGTTCCAGCCCGACCTTCAGAGTGTTTGGCCATCTGATCAACAGACTAGATCAGATCAGGCTTTCTCTTGACCACTGCAGGCAGTACACAGAGGATGCATCACTGAGGACCTCAGGGGACCTCTCCAGCACTTGGACCACTCCTGTTCTCATGTGGTCCTCATCAATCATGGTCTACCATTCCTTGTTCTCCCTTTCTGTTCCTGATCGAGCTGGGATCTCCTGCTCCCCCAAGCCTCCCTTCCCTCAAACCTTGCCCTTCATTTCTCTCATTCTTGTCCAGGTGGTTCATGTAGATCTCATCCATTTCTCTGTCATTGCGTGATCCCTGGGTCTTTCCTAGGGTCCCATTTTCTAGGTTGCCTCCTTGGAGTTGTGTAGCAGTCTAGTCATCTTTGTTTTATATCTAGTATCCTCCTATGAGTGAGTACATACCATGTTTGTCCTTCTGAGTCTGGGTTACCTCACTCAGGATGATTTTTTTTAGATCCATCCATTTGCCTGCAAACCTCATGATGTCATCGCTTTTCTCTGCTGAGTAGTACTCCATTGTGCATATGTACCATATATTCTTTATCCATTCTTCAGTTGTAGGGCATCTAGGTTGTTTCCAGGTTCTGGCTATTACAAACAATGCTGATATGAACATAGCTGAGCAAATGCCCTTGTGGTATGATTGAGCATTCCTTGGGTATATGTCCAAAAGTTCTATAGCTGGGTCTTTGGGGAGATGGATTCCCAATTTTCTAAGGAACCACCATATTGATTTCCAAAGTGGCTATACAAGCTTGCATTCCCACCAGCAGTGGAGGAGAGTTCCCCTTGCTCCACATCCTCTCCAGCATAACCTGCCTTCTGTGCTTTTAATCTTAGCCATTCTGACAGGTGTAAGGTGGTATCTCTTAGTCGTTTTGATTTGCATTTCCCAGATAATTAGGGATACTGAGCAATTCCTTAAATGTCTTTCAGCCATTTGAACTTCCTCTGTTGAGAATTCTCTGTTTAGTTCTACAGCACATTGCTTAATTGGACTGTTGGGCATTTTGATGTCTAATTTCTTGAGTTCTTTATATATTCTGGATATCAGCCCTCTGTCAGATGTGGGGTTGGTGAAGACCTTTTCCCATTCTGTAGGCTGTCGCTTTGTTTGTTGACTGTGTCCTTTGCTCTCCAAAAGCTTCTCAGTTTCAACAGGTCCCATTGATTGATTGTTTCTCTCAGCGTTTGTGCTACTGGTGTTATATTTAGAAAGTGTTCTCCAGTGCCAATGCATTCAAGACTTCCTACTTTCTCTTCTCTCAGGTTCAGAGTAACTGGATTTATGGTGAGGTCTTTGATCCACTTGGATTTAAGTTTTGTGCATGGTGACAGATATGGATCTATTTGCAGCCTTCTACACATTGACATCCAGTTATGCCAGCACCATTTGTTGAAGATGCTTTCTTTTTTCCATTGTACAGTTTTGGCTTCTTTGTCAAAAATTATATGTTCATAGGTGTTCAGGTTAATGTCAGGGTCTTCAATTTGATTCCATTGGTCCACATGTTGATTTTTATACCAGTAACAAGCTGTTTTTATTACAGTATCTCTATAGTAGAGCTTGAGGTCGGGGATTGTGATGCCTCCAGAGGTTGTTTTATTATACAGGATTCTTTTGGCTATCCTGTGTTTTTTGTTTTTCCATATGAAGTTGAGTATTATTCTTTCCAGATCTGTGAAGAATTGTGTTGGTAATTTGATGGGAATTGCATTGAATCTGTAGATTGCTTTTGGTAAGATCGCCATTTTTACTATGTTAAAATGCCTATCTGTGAGCATGGGAGATCTTTCCATTTTCTGACATCGTCTTCAATTTCTTTTTTCAGGGACTTAAAGTTCTTGTCATATAGGTCCTTCACATGCTTAGTTAGAGTAACCCCAAGGTATTTTATATCATTTGTGGCTATTGTAAAGGGTGATGTATCTCTGATTTCTTTCTCAGCCTGTTTGTCTATTGTATAAACGAGGGCTACTGATTTTTTTTTTTTTTAGTTGATCTTGTATCCTGCTATGTTGCTGAATGTTTTTTATAAATTGTATCAGTTCCTTGGTTGATATTTTTGGGTCACTCATTATACTATCATGTCATCTGCAAATAGGGAAAGCTTGACTTCTTCCTTTCCAATTTGTATCCCCTTAATCTCTTTATGTTTTCTTATTGCTCTGGCTAGAACTTCAAGTACTATATTGTGTAAGTATGGAGAAAGGGGACAGCCTTGCCTTGTTCCTGATTTTAGTGGTATTGCTTTGAGTTTAATTTGATGTTGGCTGTTGGCTTGCTGTAGATTGCCTTTATTATGTTTAGTTATGTTCCCTGTATTCCTGATTGCTCCAAGACCTTTATCATGAAGGGGTGTTGGATTTTGTCAAATGCCTTTTCTGCATCTAGTGAGATGATCATGTGGTTTTTGTCTTTGAGTTTGTTTATATGGTGTATTACATTGACAGACATTCATATGTTGAACCACCCTTGCATCCCTGGGATGAAGCCTACTTGATCATGGTGGATAATTGTTTTGATGTATTCTTGGAGTCTGTTCGCCAGAATTTTATTGAGTATTTTTGCATCAATGTTCATGAGGGAGATCAGTCTGTACTTCTCTTTCTTTGTTGCATCTTTGTTTGGTTTAGGAATCAGGGTAATTGTAGCCTCATAGAAGGAGTTTGGTAATATTCCTTCTACTTCTATTGTGTGGAACAATTGAAAGAGTATTGGTATTAAGTGTTCTTTGAAGATCTGGTAGAATTCTGCACTGAAACCATCTGGTCCTAGGCTTTTTTTGGTTGGGAGACTTAATGACTGATTCTATTTATTTAGGGGTTATTGGACTATTTAAGTGGTTTATCTGGGCTTGATTTAACTTAGGTATGTGGTACCTATCCCGAAAATTATCCATTTCTTTTAGATTTTCTAGTTTTGTGGAATAGAGTTTTTTGATGTATGACCCGATGATTCTCTGGATTTCTTCATTGTCTGTTGTTATGTCCCCCATTTCATTTCTGATTTTGTTAATTTGGATGCTCTCTCTCTGTCTTTTGGTTAGTTTGGATAAGGGCTTGTCTATCTTGTTGATCTTCTCAAAGAACCAACTCTTTGTTTCATTAATCCTTTGTATTGTTCTCTTTATTTCTATTTTATTGATTTCAGCTCTCAATTGGATAATTTCCTGACATCTGTTCCTCCTGGGAGACTTTGCTTCTTCCTGTTCAAGGGCTTTCAGGTATGCTGTCAAGTCACTAGAGTGAGATTTCTCCAGCTTCTTTATGTGGGCATTCAGTGCTATGAATTTCCCTCTTAGCACTGCTTTCATAGTGTCCCATAAGTTGGGTATGTGGTGTATTCATTTTCATTGATCTCTAGGAAGTCTTTAATTTCTTTCTTTATTTATTGCTTAACTCATTGGTGATTCAGTTGAGCATTATTCAGTTTCCATGAGATTGTAGGATTTCTGTAGTTTTTTCTGTTGTTGAAATCTAACTTGAAACCATGTGGTCTGATAGAACACAGGAGGTTATTCCAATTTTTTTTGTATCTGTTGAGATTTGATTTGTGGCCAAGTATGTGGTCAATTTTAGAGAAGGTTCCATGGCATGCTGAGAAGAAGGTATATTCTTTTTTGTTTGTGTGGAATGTTCTGTAGATATCGATTAAGTCCATTTGAGCCATAACATCAGTTAAGACCATTATGTCTCTGTTAAGTTTCAATTTGGCTGATCTGTCCAGAGGTGAAAGTGGGGTGTTGAAGTCTCCCACTATTAATGTATGGGTTTTTATATGTGATTTAAGTTTTACTAATGTTTCTTTTACATATGTGGGTGCCCTTTTGTTTGGGGCATAAATGTTCATAATTGAGACTTCATCTTGGTGGATCTTTCCTGTGATGAGTATGTAATGTTCTTCATCATCTCTTTTGATTGATTTTAGTTTGAAGTCCATTTTGCTGGATATTACAATGGCTATACCAGCTTGCTTCTTAGGACCATTTGATTGGAAATTCTTTTCCCGGCCTTTTTTACTTTTTGTCTGTCTTTGAATTTGAGGTGTGTTTCTTGTATGCAGCAGAAAGATGGATCCTGTTTTTGTATCCATTCTGTTTGTCTGTGCCTTTTTATACGTGAATTACGTCCATTGATATTAAGGGATATTAATGACCAGTGATTGTTTGTTCCTGTTATTATTTTTATTATTTGGTGGTATGTGTGTTTACTTCTCTTCTTTGGAGTTTACTGCTGTGGTGTTATCGATTGCCTGTGTTTTTATGGGTGTATCTGCCTTCCTTGGGTTGGAATTTTCCTTCTAGTGCTTTCTGTAGGGCTGGGTTTGTGGATAAGTATTGTTTAAATCTGGTTTTGTCTTGGAAGGTCTTGTTCACTCCATCTATGATGATTGAAAGTTTTGCTGGGTATATTAATCTAGGCTGGCATCCATGGTCTCTTAGTGTCTGCATTATATCTATCTAGATCCTTCTGGCTTTCAAAGTCTCCATTGAGAAATCGGGTGTTATTCTGATGGGTTTGCCTTTATAAGTCACTTGGCCTTTTTCCTTTGCTGCCCTTAATATTCTTTCTTTATTCTGTACATTTAGTTGTTTAATTATTATGTGGCAAGTGGCCTTTTTGGGGGTCTCTAGTCTGTTTGGTGTTCTATAGGCTTCTTGTATCTTCATAGGCATTTCTTTCTTTAAGGTGCGAAAGTTTTCTTCTTTGATCTTGTTAAATATATTTCCTGTGCCTTTGAGTTGGTATTTTTCTCCTTCCTCTATCCCTACTATTCATAGGTTTGGTCTTTTCATGGTGTCCCCAATTTCTTGGACATTTTGGGTCATGACTTTTTTGGTTTTAGTGTTTTCTTTGACTGATGATTCTATTTCTTCTACTGTATCTTCAACACCAGAGATCCTCTCTTCCATCTCTTGCATTCTGTTGGTTATACTTGCATCCTAATTTCCTGTTTGTTTACTCACATTTTTGTATTTCTAGCATTCCTTCTGCTAGTGTCTTCTTCATTTTTTCTATTTCCCTCTTTAGGTCTTGGACTGTTTTCCTTGTGTTTTCATGATTTTCTCTCATGGACTTATTGTTTTCTTCTGTTTTAATTGTCCTTTCCTCTAGTTTTTTATAGCGTTCTTCCCATTTTTTGTTTGTCTGTTCCTCCACTTTACTTTTGATTTCTTCTATATAAGTCTCTAGCCTCTTCATGATGTTACTTATAAGGTTGTTTTCTTCTTCTTCTTCTTCTTCTTCTTCTTCTTCTTCTTCTTCTTCTTCTTCCTCCTCCTCCTCCTCCTCCTCCTCCTCCTCCTCCTCCTCCTCCTTTCTGTGATGTTCAGGTCTAGCTGTTGGAGAAGGGCTTGTTTCTGGTGATGCTGTATTGCTCTTTATTTTGTTGTATGTTTTCTGCCTTGGCGTCTGCCCATGTTCTCCAGTGTTCGTTCTTGGTCTTATCAGTGTACTTGGTCCAGACAGAGCTGACAGATTTAGGGAGCCTCTCTCTGGTCCAGATGGAAGCTCTGGGCTTGATGGGAGCTCTGGTCCAGATGAGATTGCTGGCCGGATAGGAGCTGGGTGGCGGGGGGTGGGGGCTGGACTCTGAGTCTCAGGAAGTCCCTGGGATCTCCTCATCTTTTCCAGATGGGAGCTTCTCCTGTCCAGATGGTAGTTCTGGGAAAGGATGGAAGCTCTGGTCCAGATGGGAGTTATGGGGCAGATGGGAGCTGGGGGCTTCCTGGTTCAGATGGGAGATCTGGGACAGGATGGAATACTGGACAGGATGGAATACTTGGAGGTACATTTAGTAGAGGCATGTCCAAGCCCCTCTTGCTGCCTCAAGGATGTGAAAGGTATGCCACTATTGGTAGTGGGCTCCAAAAAGCCAGCTCATGTACCAGGGATGGATTCTGATCCTACTTCTAGGGAGCCCCTTAGGTAGATCAAGCTATACAACTGTTTTGCTTATGTAGAGTGCCTAGTCCAGTCCCTTGCAGGCTCTACAGGTGTTGATCTAAATTTCATGAGTTCTCAGTAGATTGATTTGGCTATAGATTTCTTAAATGCCAGTTAAACAGAAAGTGCATTTTCTTAGAAATACATTTTTACTTTCTGTTTCCATCTTAGTTCTAAAATGAACCTAGGAATGAACTCTACTTTGGTTTATTGATAATAGGAGAGTTTTCTGTGCCCATAAAAAGCAAATCCCTTGCTTTCTAGCAATTTACATCCTTTAATAGTTTTAACTTTGAGGTATTCAAGATGTGATATTTCAAAACATATTGTGAAGATTGAATATGATTGCTTCACTCAACATTTTATCCATTGCAAGGAAGACAACTCCATTCAGATGAGAGGAAAGATCAGACATCTGTGGTAGCTAGGAAACAGCAGGAGGTTGGTCTCAAACTGAAACTTTCCACTTTGTCTTTACCAGTTCTCCATTTTTTATTCATGTGTATGTGTATGTCACTTTGACTGTATTCCACATGGGTCCAAGTGCATATGGGGGCCAAAGAGTACCTCAGATTCCCCAGAGCTGAGGAATATTTTGGTTGTTGGTTGCTTGAGATTGGTGCTGATGTCTGTACTAAGGTCTTTTGCAAAAGCAGGAAAATGCTTAACTGTGGATCTACCTTTCCAGCCACTTGTCTTTGCCACTTTGTATCAGTGTGACTTTAGGACATTGACATATTCTTACATGTAAAAAAGAGAATGGAGTAGCAATCTCATTGTAAGCATCAGATTATAGAACTGCAAAAAAGAAAAACCCACATATACTGTATATATTTAAGAATATTCATTTGACCTAAGAGTTTACATACATGAAAGACACCCAGAAATATATTTAATATAATGAGCCATTGGAGAAAGGCAAAATAAACCCATAAGATGCATCAGTTGGAATAAAAATAGTATTGATAACAAATGATAGAAGGGCTGCAGAGGAGCAAGATTTTTTATGTATTTTTAGTTGAAATATTAGTGGCATGGTTTTCTATAATAAAATGGTTTCTATATTTTTTCTATCATATTACCTAATAACTACATTTTTGGTGTTAATTGAGAAAAATGAAAATTCAGTCAATATAAATGCGTTCTCTGTAAGAGACTCAAACTAGAAATCCATCTGTTTTCCAGAGTTGATAATTAGACAAAATGTAGAATATCCATTTCGTGTGAAATTACTTAGGAATACAAACAAAAATCATCAACACATACAGCGTACTATGGGTCTCAAATAAGTTATGATGGATGACATTAACCTATATCAAAGAACTATATTTCACAGACATTCACATATTATCTCTGAAATTATAAAGTAGGAAACAGACTAGTGGTTGCAACATGAAAATCCCTTTTTTTGATGGGACAATATCTTGACATTGGTTGTGCTTTCTTCAATTTATGGACACAGGCACACATGAAAAACATGTACAAATGTATATAGAGTGATAAAGCAAAATAAAGGTCTGTGAAATATACTATTGCTAAATTCTTGGTTTTTTTTTAATAATATTGTAAAACACTGAGGCTTAGCAAAATTTGGTGAAGAGTGTATGAGACTTACTTATACCATTTAGAAGTTCCTACAAATGTGTGAGTGTCCAAGGAAGGTTTCACTATGTGACTCAGCTTGATCTTGAACTCACAATGTCCATGCCTCTGCTACCCAAGTGCTGGGAATTGTGTATGTGCAAATTTAGATACATAAAACATATATTTTAGATCATGAAGTATGAAAGTAACTTCGAAACTGCTTATTTTTACATGCATGTTTTTGTGATAGCAACATTTTCTGCCTGTCTCAGGCAGTTTTTCCAACAGGAAATTTACTTATATTTTCATGTGTATTTTCCATCAAATAACTTAATTAGCAGTGAGTAGATTAATGATTAATGTCTCTTTGGCCTGATCATCATGATATACCAGTGGCTGCTAGTTCATTCTTCAGTTTTCTTGATAAACTATCAATACATTAACACTTGAAGAGTGGGATACTCATCCCTATATTAGTAATATTTCCTAAATGAAAGAATGGATAGAAATTCATTACTTTAAATCTCATTTTCAAAAGGTCTAAATTTGTTATCGCAGTTCATGGTTTATAAAATACGAACACAAAATGTCCCAACTATAAAATAGCATTAACCAAATGCAGGGTGAATCAGGTTCTTCTAAGAACCTTCACAACCACTTCTGGGCACTGGTTCCCTTTATCGCTAATATGTGCATATATACAATAAATATCATAGGATGAGTAATAAGGCTCTCATCATTTCTTGTTACATACTTAATATCCATTTATTGTTTTTATATATTAGTAAAGAGCTCTTGTAAGCTGGGCTAAGTAGTATAGCCTTATAATATAAGCTGCTAAGGAGAAAGGCAGGAAGATGCCCAGGTCAAGGTCATCCTCAGCTGTAGAATAAGTTTTAAATCAGCCAGGGCAACTTGGTGAGATCTTGTCTCAAAGCAGTTAAATTTCACCAAAAGGAGGGATGTTGTGGTAATATAGTTCATTGGCACAGTGCTTGCCTACCAAACAGCGAGCACACAGTACTACAACACTAAACAAACAAATAAGATGTTTACTTGTAATTAATAGATTTTTATTCTTTATTGTCCACTGCATATGATAGAGTTTTAGGTCAGTTTATTTATTCATTAACTGATGTATTCGTTCATTAAAATATTTTATTATATACTATCTCTTAGGATATTATTGATTATATCATATACAGCCATTGCTAGTACAGAATATATAATCACCTTATAAATAACTTTGTATTCTGTTTAATAGGAAAGAGCAAGTGGTGGGAGTCATTGTATAGTAAACATAGACACCACAGAGCACATGGAAGGAGCATGTGCTCTCTCCTCATGTCTACAGGAAAGCTTCCTACACCAAGTGGCATAAAAATTGAGACCTTGAGTAACTACAGCATGAGAATCAGTGATTTCAAAGAAAAAGAATTCAAAACCACCAGCTACTCCTATGGAAGTAGGTAACAGCATCTGGGTGACTTACCCAGTTGATGTGTTGTTTAGAAGAAAAAAGCTTAAATAATATTTCCATTGAGTCAAAAGTCATAGAATTAGGTTGGAATGGTGCATGTTAAGGGGCTAGTGAGAGGAGCAGAGGCAAGGTCACTGGTCAACCACAGTAAAATTCTGGTTAAGCAGGAAAAGTTGCAGAGACTTGCATTGTTCTTGCAGACAATGACACTGTAGGGAATATGTGGATATGGAGTAAAAATGCACATCTGATTATTAAGTATCTCATCACAATAAAATGCAATATTTTGAAAAACTGAAAGTGAAGGCTCTTATTTCATCTGTCTTTTCTCACACTGTTCTTCCTCTGGGACAAGCCAGGGAGGACAGGTGCTCCACCATGGTTCCCTCTGAATTGACACATACATTCTAGGAGGAAGTTTGTGAGACTCAGGAGGCAAATTAATGCCTTATGTCTGGGAATGCACAAACGTGCAAGTCTCAAAGGGCCCTTCCCAGCTTTGAGAAAAGTAAACAACTGCCAAGGAGGGGCTTCTGAGGTGTGCAGATGCTCAGAAGAGTGTCAGACCAGCTCAGCTGCCTGCAAATCATGCGGAGAGTTCCAGGGCTGAGGCTTTTGTTCATTGCACCAATATTGGGGGATTGGGCTGTTCAGTGATGCTGTTGCTGTGAAGTCAGCCCTGCCCCTGATAGTAACCCCTCACTATTCTCATGTTAGGAACCCCAGTACAAATTCATTGGTTCCAAGTTGAACTTTTGTTCCATCATTACTTGGTCTGTCGTAAGTTCCCTATCTGAGGTGAGTAGAGTTGTGTGTTGTCCATATCTAGGAAGTCTCACACAGCAACAAAAGGCACAGACACTGAAATAATAGAAGTAAGATAAGAAAGCCCCATATCAAAATATCCCCCAACTCCAGCAGACCTCTCTAAGCTAACCCAGAGTCCATGCCTGACAGAAAACCAAAGAGGCCGCCTTCAGACTTTTTCCTCTCTGTGTTCCTCCTGATCTAAACCCCCAGTCTCATCCCAAGCTCTGCAGCAGAACAGCCTTGGTGGCATTCCCTACCATACCTTCACCCCTCTCATCTCCTCTGGATCCCACACATCTTCCATTTCTAACCTGCCTTCCCTACTCATTTATTTTACCCAGCACTCACCTCCTGCAGGCATACCCTGCTAACTCACAGGCCACCAGAGGCCACACATGCCAGAAAGCCAGGCAGGCTACCCACAGACCTCCTCTTTTCTTGTTGTTCCCCAGTTCTACTTCCCCAGTCTCATCCTCAACTCTACAGCAGAGGATTCTCTGCAGCAATCCCTGACCCCTTGCTCCCTTCTCCCATGGATCCTACAGCTCTTCCCCTTCTAACCTTCCTCCCCTGATGTGTTGCCTTGTTCTAGACCCCAAATTCAGAGGGCACCACCTGCTAATCCAAGGGCTGCTTCTTCTAAGGCAACTAGCAGGATGAAGGCTGCTAATCCACCTGCTGCTCCTGAGATCCAGTTGCCCCAATTTCATCTCCAGCTCTGTAGCAGTAAATCTGCTATGGTCTCTCTTTCTCTCTGACTCCATCCCCAAGGAATCACAATAATCTTCTCCTCTAACCTTCTTTCCCCCATCTCATCCCAGTATCCCAGCCTCCAATACTAGTAGGCATTGCCTGTAAACACACCAGCTGACCAGGCCAGTAAAACAAGTAACATAGAGCTATCACACTCTCCTAAAATCCAGGGAGGAAATGTAAATTAAGGAACAACACACTTACCCAACAAAGACAAATCTACAAATCAGCACCTAGACCTATAATCATCCTGAACCCAGATGCCTAGATGACAGCATAAAAACACAAGCAATAAAAGCAAGGACAATATGACTCAACTAGAGCCCAACTATCCTACTGTAGCAGGCCTTGTATATTCCAGGATACCTAAAGCACAAGAAAAAGACCGTTAAACTAACTATATGAAGAGGATAGGGGCTAATAAAAATAAAATTAATAAATCTCTTAATATATCCCAAAAAACACAAACAAAAATTTGGAGGAAATTAATAAATCTCTCAAAGAAAATCAGGCAAATACAAAGATAGTTGAAGAAAACAAAACTGTTCAAGACCTGAAAATGGAAATAGAATCAATTAAGAAGATGCAAATAGAGAGAATTCTGGAAATGAAAAATTTAGGAATTCAAACCAGGAAGTACAGAAGAAACCTTTACCAACAGAATATAGGAGTTGAAAGAAAGAATCTCAGGCATTGAAGATGTGATAGAAATGGATACCTCAAAGAAAACTCCTGACACAAAACATTCAGGAAATCTGGAACACTATGAAAAGACCAAATCTAAGAATAACAGAAACAGAAAAAGAAGAATCCCAACTCAAAGGCCCAGAAAATATTTTCAACAAAATCATAGAAGAAAATTTACCTAACCTAAAGAAGGACAAGCCTATAAAAAAAAGTGTACAGAACAGTACAAGAAGCATACAGAGCACCAAATAGATTGGACCAGAAAAAAAATTTATCTCATCTCATAATAATCAAAACACTAACGATACAGAAGAAAGAAAGAATATTAAAAAGCTTCAAGGGAAATAAACCAAGTAACATATAAAGGCAGACCTATTAGAATTACAACTGGGTTCTCAGTGGAGACTCTAAAATCTAGAAGGTCCTCAACAGATGTGTTGCAGACTCTATTAGATGGAGAAAAAAAGATACTATTTGATAACATCAAATTTAAACAATATCTATTTACAAATCCAGCTCTTCAGAAGATATTAGATGGAAAACCCAAACCTAAGGAGATTAACTGCACCATGAAAACACAGGAAATAAGTAATCTCAAACAAGCAAAATAAAATGAAAGGAAGTGAACACACACACTCACGCACTCACACACTCACACATACCACCAGCACCAAAAACATAACAGGAACAAACAACCATTTGTCATAGATATTACTCAGAATCACTGGTCTCAGTTCCCCAATAAAAAGACACAGAATAACAGAATGGATTAAAAAAAAAAACAAGATTCATCCTTTTGCTGCATCCAAAAAACACATCTCAATCTCAAGGATAAACATGACCTGAGGGTAAAGGCATGAAAAAGGGTAAAGATATGAAAAGCAAATGTATCTAAGCAGCAAGCTGGTGTAGCCATTTTAATATCCAACAAAAAATGGACTTCAAAACTAATTAAAGCATAGGGAAGGAAACTACATACTCATTAAAGGAAAATCTATCAAGAATACATTTCTTTTCTTAACATTCATACCCAAAAGACAAAGGCACCCATATTTGTGAAAGAAATACTAGTAGAGTGTATATCACATATTGACTCCATATACTGATAGTGGGAGACTTCAATACCACATTCTTACCCAAGGACAGGTCATCTGGACAAAAATTAAACTGAGAAATGGACCTAACAGATATCTACATAACACTTCACCCAAATGTGAAAGAGTAGACTTTCTTCAATGTACCTCATGGAACCATCTCCAAAATCAATCACATACTCAGACAAAAAGCCAGTCTCAAAAGATAGAAGAAAATTGAAGTAACTTTCCGCATCCAACCAGATTCCAGGGATTAAAGTCGGATATCAACTGCAATAGAAACAACAGAAAGCTTACTAACTCATAGATGCTGAACAGCTTCCCACAGAATGAAAAATGTTACAAGACAGAAATAAATTAAATATTTTCTAGAATTCAATGACAATGAATACACATCATATCCAAGCTTATAGAAAACAATGAAAGTGGTCCTAAGAGGAAAGTTCATAACACTGAGTGTCTATATTAAAAAAGTTGGAGAGATCACATACCTGAAAGCTCTAGAACAAGAAGAAATAAGCATACCCAAGAGAAGTACACAGCAAGAAATAATCAGACTGAGGGCTGAATTCATTAAAATATAAAGAGAAAACAATATAAGAATCAATGAAACAAAGTATTAGTTACTTGAGAAAATCAACAGGATAGACAAATTTTATCCAAATGAACAAAAAGGCAGAGAGAATACCAAATAAACAAAATCAGAAATGAAAATTGGAATATAACAATAGATATAAGAATCATAATGATACACTTTTAAAAGCCTATATTACACCAAATTGGAAAATCCAAAAGAAATAGATAATTTTCTCAATAGATACTATTAACCAAAGTTAAATCAATTTAAATAGATGCATAATAAATAGATAAGTAATTTAAATAGACCAACAACACCTAGCAAAATAGAAGCAGTCACTAAAGGAGGAGATTTTCTGAACAGGACAGGAACAGTGTAGGTACTAAATTAATAAATGGGAATTCATGAAACCGAAAAGCTTCTACAAGGTAAAGGACACCACCTATAGAACAAAGTGGCAGCTTTCAGAATGGGGAAAAATTACAGAAACTCCACATTTGATAGGGAGGCATATCCAAAATATATGAGGAACTCAAGAAACTGAGTACCAAAAAAAACAAATAATCCAAATTTAAAATGTGGTACCAATCTAAACAGAAAATTCTCAACAGAGGAATTTCATATGGCTGAGAAACACTTGAAGTAATGGTCAACATCCTTAACCATCAGGGAAATGAAAATCAAAAGTACTTTAATATTCCATATTATACCTGTCAGAATGGCTAAGATTAATAACACAAGTGACAGATCATGTTGGTGAGGATATGGAGCAAGGGGAACACTCTTCCATTACTGGTGGAAGTGCGAACTTGTATAGTCACTATAGAAGTCAATGTGACAGTTCATCAGAAAGTTGGGAGGGAGGTGATCCACCTCAAAATCCAGCTGTACCAATCATGGGCATATACCCAAAGGATGCTTCATTCTACCACAAGGACACTTATGTATTCATGTTCATTGTGGCTTTATTCATAATAGCCAGAAACTGGAAACAACCTAGATTTTCTTTAACAGATGAAAGGATAAAGCAAATTTACAAAATGGAGTATTACTCAGCTGTTAAAAAAAGACACCATTAAATTTGCAGGCAAATGAATAGAGCTAGAAACAATCATCCTGAAAGAGCTAAACCAGACTCAGAAAGATAAATATGGCATGTATTCACTTACAAGCAGATATTATCCTTAAGGAAATGATAACCAAACTACAATCCATAGACCCAGAGAGGTTAGGTAAAGAATGGGGGTATGTGGGGGTATAAATGGATCTCCCTGTGTGGGGGAAATAGAATAGATTTTGAGTGCCAACTGGGAAACATTGAGAATGGGAGGAAGAAAATCACATGGGTCGGAGATTAGATGGAAGGAGAAAGAGTACCAGCAGAAATGGCTGGAATTGTAGGCTTTTTGGTGGGTGGTGTAGAAACCTACCACAGAAGAATCTTTCTGGAATCTATGAAGATGATAATAATAAGAACTCCTATTAATAGGAGGTCTGAAATTTTAACTGGCCACCTGTTGTTGCCAGTGGCAGGACTAGGTTGCATTTAATTTCATTGTTCACCAATGGTGTCCCATGAAAATTCCCAAATAAACTTTGCTGTAGTGAAGACAAAGGGTTTCTCTCTGGAAACTGACAATGGGGCCTCTTTGCTTAGAATAATGCCCACACAAATCAATGAACATGGAGAAGTTGAGCTGGTACCTACATGGAGCTTTCACTCCCATACTCTAGTGTCTTTGGTGAACATTGACCTACAATCTGTCCTGCCTGCAAAATATGATAGGGTAATTGCTGTGAAATAATCCCTTTGTACACTGTGAAGATTTATCACTGTGATTGGTTAAATAAACAAAGTAACTGGCTGAACGGGAAAAGGTTATGTGGAAGAGCCAAACTAAGAATGCTGGGAAGGAGAAAGGTGGTGTCAGGAGTGTCTCAAGGAGACACAGAGAAGGAAGATGGGCATGCTGCACTGAGAAAACGTACCAAATGATGTAATAAAGCTTAGAAAATAAATATGGGTTAATATAAGTGTAAAAGTTAGCTAGTAACAAGCCTGACCTATCAGCCAACCATTTATCATTAATGTTAGCCTCAGTGTGTTTCTTTGGGAGTAGTTGGTGGAACAGAAAATTCAGCCTACAGTCAATGGTAGAACAACAGTTGTGGGGGTAGCTAACCAATGTCTGATTTGAGCTAAAGCTCACTCCTCAAGAAGGAATCCATACCTGACACTGCTAGGGTAACAATCAGAGATGAGATATGCCAGAGACCTAGAGTAAAATCAAATACAACTGCTAATCCTAATGATATTCTGCTACACTCATAGATTGGTCCCTTATCCAGTCATTATCTGAGAGGCTTATTCCATCAGCAAATTGGAACAGATACAGAGACCCACAACCAGACATAAAGTAGAGAAAATCCAAATGTGTGCTCTCCATCAAATCTCTCCTCTAAGAGCTCACTGATTCCTCCAGAGACTGTAAGAGTCAGAGGGGCTGGAGAACACCAGGACAAGACCCTGTGTATCAACTAAGAAAGGTACATATGAGTTCACAGAGACTGAAACAGCAAACAAAAGCCTACATGGATCTGCACCAGGTCCTCTGTGTATATATGTTAGCTTTTAGCTTAGTATTTTTATGGGACTCCTGAATATGAGAATGATTGGTTCTGTGATTCTTGTGCTTGCTCTTAGAACTCTCTTCCTCCTATTGGGTTGCAGTGTCTAACTTCAATAAGACTTCATTTTATGTTTTATCATGCTTGGTTGTTATCTCTTAGAAGCCTGTTGTTTTCTAATGAGACAGAAAGGGAGAGGTTCTGGAGGGTAGAGGAAGTGGGGAGGAACTAGGAGAAGTCAAGGGAGGAGAACATATAATCAAAATATATTGTATGAGAAAGGAATCTGTTTTCAGTAAAGTGAATTAAAAAAAAAAAACAAAGAAAGCCCCATAGCTAGGGAAGAGAAACATAGAAATTATGCTAATTACATCAAACTGATTGATGTTTGTTATATACATGTATGAACAATCACATCAAGATAAAAGAAAAGTATTTGGGGTACATTTTAGATATGTCATTGCTAAGAGAGCAAAGAGTCTCTGTTATTTCCTGATATTTTCTTCTGTAGTTAATTTCTCACTGTCATCAGGATTAAACTCAAACCACCAAAAAATAAAAATAATAACAGGAATGAACAATCACTGGTCATTAATATCCCTTAATATCAATGGACTTAATTCACCTATAAAAAGACACAGACTAACAGAATGGATACAAAAACAGGACCCATCTTTCTGCTGCATATAAGAAACACCCCTCAAATTCAAAGGCAGACACCTCCTAAGAAAAAAAGGCCGGGAAAAGACTTTCCAATCAAATGGTCCTAAGAAGCAAGCTGGTATGGCCATCCTAATATCCAGCAAAATAGACTTCAAACTAAAATCAATCAAAAGAGATGATGAAGGACATTACATACTCATCACAGGAAAGATCCACCAAGATGAAGTCTCAATTCTGAACATTTATGCCCCAAACACAAGGGTACCCACATATGTAAAAGAAATATTACTAAAGATTAAATCACATACAAGACCCCACATATTAATAGTGGGAGACTTCAATACCCTACTTTCACCTCTGGACAGATCAGCCAAATTGAAACTTAACAGAGGCATAATGGACTTTACTGATGTTATGGCTCAAAAGGACTCAATTGATATCTACAGAACACTCCACCCAAACAAAAAAAGAATATACCTTCTTCTCAGCACCCCATGGAACCTTCTCTAAAATCGACCACATACTTGGCCACAAAGCAAATCTCAACAGATATAAAACAATTGGAATAAATTCCTGTGTTCTATCAGACCACCATGGTTTAAAGTTAGATTTCAACAACAGAAAAAACTACAGAAATCCTACAATCTCAAGGAAACTGAATAAGGCTCAACTGAATCACCAATGAGTTAAGGAAGAAAGAAAGAAAGAAAGAAAGAAAGAAAGAAAGAAAGAAAGAAAGAAAGAAAGAAAGAAAGAAATTAAAGACTTCCTAGACATCAATGAAAATGAATACACCACATACCCAAACTTATGGGACACTATGAAAGCAGTGCTAAGAGGGAAATTCATAGGACTGAATGCCAACATAAAGAAGCTGGAGAAATATCACTCTAGTGACTTGACAGCACACCTGAAAGCCCTTGAACAGGAAGAAGCAAAGTCTCCCAGGAGGAACAGACGCCAGGAAATTATCAAATTGAGGGCTGAAATCAATAAAATAGAAATAAAGAGAACAATACAAAGGATTAATGAAACAAAGAGTTGGTTCTTTGAGAAGATCAACAAGATAGACAAGCCCTTATCCAAACTAACCAAAAGACAGAAAGAGAGAGCATCCAAATTAACAAAATCAGAAATGAAAAGGGGGACATAACAACAGACAATGAAGAAATCCAGAGAATCATCAGGTCAGGTCATACTTCAAAAACCTCTATTCCACAAAACTAGAAAATCTAAAAGTAATGGATAATTTTCTGGATCGGTACCACATACCTAAGTTAAATCAAGCCCAGATAAACCACTTAAATAGTCCAATAACCTCTAAGGAAATAGAATCAGTCATTAAAAGTATCCCAACCAAAAAAAGCCCTGGACCTCATGGTTTCAGTGCAGAATTCTACCAGATCTTCAAAGAAGACTTAATACCAATACTCTTTAAATTGTTCCACACAATAGAAGCAGAAGGAATATTACCAAACTCCTTTTATGAGGCTACAATTACCCTGATTCCTAAACCAAACAAAGATGCAACAAAGAAAGAGAACAACAGACCGATCTCTCTCATGAACATTGATGCAAAAATACTCAATAAAATTCTGGCAAACAGACTCCAAGAACACATTAAAACAAATATCCACCATGATCAAGTAGGCTTCATCCCAGAGATGCAAGAGTCGTTCAACATACGAAAGTCCGTCAATGTAATACACCATATAAACAAACTCAAAGAAGAAAACCACACGATCATCTCACTAGATGCAGAAAAGGCATTTGACAAAATCCAACACCCCTTCATGATAAAGGTCTTGGAGCGATCAGGAATACAGGGAACATAACTAAACATAATAAAGGCAATCTACAGCAAGCCAACAGCCAACATCAAATTAAATGGAGAGAAACTCAAAGCAATACCACTAAAATCAGGAACAAGGCAAGGCTGTCCCCTCTCACCCTACTTATTCAACATAGTACTTGAAGTTCTTTCCAGAGCTATAAGGTAACATAAAGCAATTAAGGGGATACAAATTGGAAAGGAAGAAGTCAAGCTCTCCCTATTTACAGATGACATGTTAGTATACATGAGTGACCCCAAAAATTCAACCAAAGAACTGATACAGTAATAAAAACCTTCAGCAACATTGCAGGATACAAGATCAACTCAAAAAAATCAGTAGCCCTCCTATATACAGTAGACAAACAGGCTGAGAAGGAAATCAGAGATACATCACTCTTTACAATAGCCACAAATGATATAAAATACCTTGGGGTTATACTAACTAAGCATTAGAAGGACCTATATGACAAGAACTTTAAGTCCCTGAAAAAAGAAATTGAAGAAGATGTCAGAAAATGGAAAGATCTCCCATGCTCATGGATAGGCAGGATTAACATAGTAAAAATGGCGATCTTACCAAAAGCATTCTACAGATTCAACGCAATTCCCATCAAATTACCAACACAATTCTTCACAGATCTGGAAAGAATAATACTCAACTTCATATGGAAAAACAAAAAACACAGGATAGCCAAAAGAATCCTGTACAATAAAACAACCTCTAGAGGCATCACAATCCCCGACCTCAAGCTCTACTATAGAGCTACTGTAATAAAAACAGCTTGTTACTGGTATAAAAACCAGCAAGTGGACCAATGGAATCAAATTGAAGACCCTAACATTAACCCGCACACCTATGAACATATAATTTTTGACAAAGAAGCCAAAAATATACAATGGAAAAAAGAAAGCATCTTCAACAAATGGTGCTGGCATAACTAGATGTCAATGTGTAGAAGGCTGCAAATAGGTCCATATCTGTCACCATGCACAAAACTTAAATCCAAGTGGATCAAAGACCTCAACATAAATCCAGTTACTCTAAACCTGATAGTAGAGAAAGTATGAAGTACTCTTGAATGAATTGGCACCAGAGATCACTTTCTAAATGTAACACCAGTAGCACAAACACTGAGAGAAACAATCAATCAATGGAACCTGTTGAAACTGAGAAGCTTTTGGAGAGCAAAGGACATAGTCAACACAACAAAGTGACAGCCTACAGAATGGGAAAAGTTCTTCACCAACCCCACATCTGACAGAGGGCTGATATCCAGAATATATAAAGAACTCAAGAAATTAGACATGAAAATGCCCAACAGTCCAATTAAGCAATGTGCTGTAGAACTAAACAGAGAATTCTTAACAGAGGAAGTTCAAATGGCTGAAAGACATTTAAGAAATTGCTCAACATCCCTAATTATCCAGGAAATGCAAATCAAAACAACTAAGAGATACCACCTTACACCTGTCAGTATTGCTAAGATCAAAAGCACAGAAGGCAGGTTATGCTGGAAAGGATGTGGAGCAAGGGGAACACTCCTCCACTGCTGGTGGGAATGCAAGCTTGTACAGCCACTTTGGAAATCAATATGGTGTTTCCTTAGAAAATTGGGAATCCATCTCCCCCAAGACCCAGCTGTAGACCCAAAGAATGCTCAATCATACCACAAGGACATTTGCTCAACTATGTTCATATCAGCATTGTTTGTAATAGCCAGTACCTGGAAACCACCTAGATGCCCTTCAACTGAAGAATGGATAAAGAAAATATGGTACATATACACAATGGAGTACTACTCAGCAGAGAAAAACAATGACATCATGAGGTTTGCAGGCAAATGGATGGATCTAGAAAAAATCATCCTGAGTGAGGTAACCCAGACTCAGAAGGACAAACATGGTATGTACTCACTCATAGGAGGATACTAGATGTAAAACAAAGATGACTAGACTGCTACACAACTCCAGGGAGACTACCTAGAAAACAGGACCCTAGGACAGACCCATGTATCACCCAGTGACAGAGAAATGGATGAGAGCTACATGAACATCCTGGATGACAGTGGGAGTAATGAAGTGCAAGCATTGAGGGAAAGAAAGTTTAGGGGAGCAGGATATCCCAGCTGTATCAAGAACTGAAAGGGAGAATGAGGAATAACAGACCATGATAAATGAAGGCCACATGAGAACAGGAATAGGCAGAGTGCTGGAGAGGTCCCCAAAAATCCACAATGATACATCGTCTATGGAGAAAGCCTGATCTGACCTAGTCCGATCAAAAAAAAAAAAAAGTTTAATCAAATGTTTAAACACCTTAACTGTCATGCTGGAACTCTCATCCAATAACTGATGGAAGTGGATGCAGAGCTCCTCAGCCAGGCCCCAGGTGGAGCTCCAGGTGTCCAACTGTCGAGAAAGAGGAGGGTCTGCAAGAGCGTGAATTTTTGAATCCAATATTGCAAAAAGCACAGGGACAAATAGCCAAACGAATGGAAGCACCAAAGGCTGTGGAGCCCCCAGCTGGATCAGGCCCTCTGGATAAGTGAGAGAATTGAATGGCTTGATCTGCTTGGGAGGCACCCAGTCTGTGGGACCAGGATCTGTCTTTAGTGCATGAGCTGGCTGTTTGAAACCTTGGGCTTACACAGGGACACTTTGCTCAGTCTGGAAGGAGGTGACAGTACCTGCCTGTACTGAATCCACCAGGTTGAAATGAATCCCCAGGGGTGCCTTGATCCTGGAGGACATGGGAATGGAGGATAGGGGCTAGGGGGAAGTTGGGGGTGGGGATGGGATGGGGGAGGACAGGGGAATCTATGGCTGATGTATAATATTTAAAATACATAATAATAAAAAACAAAACAAAACAAAAAAGAATTAACTCAAAAACAAAGGAAAAACTTCTTCAAATAGGTATAATTTGAGTGCAGATCTTCTTTTAAGTTCTCTATCCCAATCTGAGTTACTACTTCTTAATTCATATATTTTTTTCATACTTTTGTATGTTCGCTTATAATATAAGCAAAATACTTGTATAATTTTAGGATATCTATTTACTTCTTTTTTCTTTTCTTTCTATTTCATTTAGTTAAAGATTGGATCTAGAATTTCTTGCTTTAGCAAAATGATGACCTATGAGATCTTTAATACTTTATGTGTTGAAAAGAATTTAAAATAAGTAGCTAAGTTAACCAAAAATGAGAAAATCATAAGTTGTTTAGCACAAAAGCCAATGCTGTATGGAGTTCATGAGTTAATTTGTAGGGGCAATTGTGTGTATCTGTGTGTGTGTGTGTGTGTGTGTGTGTGTGTGTGTGTGTGTGTGTGAAGAAAGAGATAGAAACTGGATGTAATTATATTAGGATTTAAAATATAAGATCATTTTAGCCTTAAACCAAGACTTAAGGCATGAAAAAAGAAATCATATTAGAAAACAGCAGAGCCCCAACTGCATCCCCTTCCCTTGACTCCCCTGGGGCACACAACCCTTACAGCTTACCAGAGCCCAGACTGGTACTAGAAACCCCAGGAAAGATACCATCTACTGCCCACTAAACCTCTTTAATTCTGTCCAGCAACCCCAGACTCCACCCTTATCCTTGGAATCCATATCATGTCAATAACTTCAGAAGAAGACTTCAGTTTTACAAGAGACCAGGCCAGATCTAGGACCTCAGGCACCAAAAGCCCCAGATGGGATACCCTGAAGACTCACTAGTCACCAGAGCCTTTGGCTATTTAGGCTAGAAGACCAGTGAGAAAAGAGAAAACAAGGAACAAACCACTCATCTGACAAAGACAAATGCAGGTATTAACACCTAGACCTGTAATCATCCCAAATCCATGACTCAACACCACTGTAAGAACACAATTAATAAAAGAAATGGCAATATTATACCACCAAAATTCAACTATCTAATGACAGCAAAACTTGAACAATCTCACACAGCTGAAGCACAAGAAATTGACATTAAAACTTTATGAAGGTGATAGAGATCCTTACAGAGGAAATGAAAAATTCTTTAAAGAAATTGAGGAAAAGACAAACAAAAAAATTAGACAAAATCAATAAATCCCTAAAATAAAGCCAAAAAATTACAAACAGATAAAGAAAACTGTTTAAGACTTGAGAATGGAAATATAAACAATAAAGAAGACACAAAGAAAGAGACTCCTGGAAATGGAAAATCTGGGTAAGTGAACTGGAACTGCAGATGCAATTATCACCAACAGGATAAAAGATATGAAAGTGAAAACCTCAGATGTTGAAGACACAATAGAGGAAATGGATTCATCAGTCAAAAAAAATGTTAAATCTAACAAATTACTAACACAAAACATCCAGGAACTCTGGGACACTATGAAAAGACCAAATGTAAAAATAATAAAAATAAAGGGAAGAGAAAAAACCCAGATCAAAAACACAGAGAACATATTTAACAACATGTTAGAAGAAAATTTGCCCAACCTAAAGAAGCATAGGTATATAAAAGTACAAGAAGCTCACAGAGTACCAAACAGAATGGATTAGAAAAGAAAAATCACAATGCTACATAATAACCACAACACTAAACATATAGAACAAAGAAAGAATATTGGCAAGGGGAAAAAGCCAAGTATCATATAATAGCAGGCCTATTAGAATCACACCCAAATTCAGAAGACCCTAAAATGCAGAAGGCCCACGACTGATGTCATTCAGATTCTAAAAGGACATGGATGCCAGCCCAGACTACTATACCCAGCAAAACTTTCAGTCACCATAGTTGGAGAAAATAAGATGTCATGACAAAGTCAGATTTCAACAATATATATCCACAAATCCAGACCTACAGAAGATACTAGAAGGAAAATTTTAACCCCAAGAAGGAAACCACACCCACAAAAACACAGGCAATAGATAATCTCACACCAGCAAAACCCAAAGAAAACACACACACACACACACACACACACACACACACACACACACACACACACACACAAAACCACCACCAAAAGCCCCACCAACAAAGTAACACGAATTAACAGTCATTGGTCATTAATATTCCTCAATATTATTGGACTCTATTTGCCAATAAATAGACATAGGCTAAAAAAATGGATACAAAAACAGAATCTATCATTGTTCTTTATAAAGGAAACACACCTCAACATCAAAGACAGACATTACCTTAGAGTACAGGATTGATTGGAAAAAGACTTTTTAAACAAGCAGATCAAAGAAAAAGCAGGTGTGGCTGTTCTTATAACTAACAAAACATACTTCCAACCAAAATTCATCAAAAGAGATAAAGAATAGGATTTCATATTCATCAAAGAAAAAAATCTACCAAGATGATCTCTCAGTTCTGAACATCTATGCCCCAAATGTAAGGGTGCCCACATTTGTAAAAGATACATTACTAAAGCTTAAATCACACATTGAACCCCACATAATAATAATGAGAGACTTCAACACCCCACTCTTGCCAATGGATAGGTCATCCAGACAGAAACTAAATAGAAAAATAATGGAACTATTAGACATTATGACTAAAATGGACCTATAAGATATGTACAGAACTCTTCACACACACAAAAGCAAAAGAATATGCCTTCTTCTCAGTACCTTATGGAAACTTCTCCACAAAGCAAAGCAAGACTCAACAAAGTAACTCTCAAAAGTTACAAAAATTTGAAATAACCCTTGTGTCTTATCAGACCAGCATGTGTTGCTTCTGCTTTTGCTCTTTTTTAGGGTTCTGCCACCGAGCTCCCAAATAAATACATACACAGAGGCTTATTCTTAAATATTAACCATTAATTCTTAGCTTGGTTTGTTTCTTGCCATCATTCCTTATCTTTAAATTATCTACCTTTTGCCTCTGGGCTTTACCCATTCTCTTACTTCTTTAAATCTTACTCTTACTTCATGGCTTGCTGTGTAGCTGGGTGGCTGGGTGGTTGGCCCGGAAGACTTCCTCTTTCTCTGGCTACTTATTTCTTTCCCAGATTTCTCTTTATGAATATTCTCTCTGCCTATCCTTTCTCTGGCCTTGCAATTAGCCATTCAGTTCTTTATTAGACCATCAGGTGTTTTAGATAGGCACAGTAACACAGCACCACAGAGTTAAACAAAAGCAACATAAACGAAGGTAATATAGCTTAAAATAATACTCTACAACAACCATGGATTAAAGCTGGATTTCAACAACCACAGAAATCCTGTAACTTATTGAAACTGAACAAATCTCTATGGATTTATGAGTGAACAAAGAAATAAAGAAAGAAATTAAAGATGTCCTAGAATTCTATGAAAATGAATGCACAAACTACCCAAAATTATGACACACAATGAAAGCACTCCTAATAGGAAAGTTCCCAACAATAAGTCTCTTCATGATGCATTAGGAGAGATCTCATACTAACAACTTAACACCAGGCCTGAAGTCTCTAAAACAAAAAGAAACAAACACAGCCACAAGGACTAGACGGCAGGAAATAATCAAACTAAGCACTGAAATCAATAAAATTAAAACAAAAAATACACAGAATCAATGAAACAAAAAGTTAGTTTTTCAAGAAATTCAACAAAATAGATAAGCTCTTACCCGATCTAACTAAAGGGCACAAAGAGAATATCCAAATTAGTAAAATCAGAAACAAAAAGGGGGATATAACAACAGACTCCAAGGAAACCCAGAAAATAATTAGGTCATACTACAAAAACCTATACTCACAAAATTGGAAAATCTAAAAGAAATTCATACATTTATTGATAGATACCATGTACCAAAGTTAAATTAAGATCAGATAAACAATTTAAATGACCAATAACCCCTAAGGAAATAGAAGCAGTTATTAAAAGTCTCCCACCCCCCAAAAAAGTCCAGGACCAGACAGTTTTAAGTCAGAATTCTACCAGACATTCAAAGAGGAGCTAATATCAGTACTCCTCAAACTATTCCACAAAATAGAAGCAGAAAGAACATTGCCAAATTTTTCTATAAGGCTACAGTCACCCTAATACACAAATCACACAAAGACTCAACAAAGAAAGAGAATTACAGACCAAATTCTAACATGAATTTTGATGCCAAAATACTCAATAAAATACTGGTAAACTGAATCCAAGAACACATCAAAAAGATAATCCACCCTGAACAAGTAGGCTTCATCCCAGAGATGCAAGGATGGTTCAACACACGAAAATCTGTCAGTGTAATCCACCATATGAACAAACTGTCAGAAAAAGAAAACTCATGATCATCTCATTAGATGCTAAAAAGAACTTTGACAAAATCCAACACCCTTTCATGATAAAAACCCTGGAGAGCTCAGGGATACAGGAATATATCTAAACATAATAAAAAACAACATACAGCAAGCTAATTGCCAACATCAAATTAAATGGAGAGAAACTCAGAGCTATTCTGTAGTTAGAGTTTTTCTGCCTGGCCCACAGTCAGGACAAATCTGTCTCACCCGCCAGGCCCATAGACGCTCAGAACCAACCAAGTAAACACACAGAAACTTACATTGCTTACAAACTGTATGGCCATGGCAGGCTTCTTGTTGTCTACTTCTTCTATCTTAAATTAACCCATTTCTATTAATCTATACTTTACCATGTGACTCGTGGCTTACCATTACCTTACATCCTTCTTGCCATGGTGGGGGCTGGCGGTGTCTCCTCCCCAGCCTTCTACCTCCCACAATTCTCTTCTCTGCTTGTCCTGCCTATACTTCCTGCCTGGCTACTGGCCAATCAGAGTTTTATTTATACAGAATGATATCCGCAGCACTATTCCATTAAATCAGGAACAAGACAAGGCCATCCATTCTCTCCATGTCTATTCAATATAATACTTGAAGTTCTAGCTAGAGAAATTAGAGAAGTAAAGGAAATCAAGGAGATACAAACTACAAAGGAAGAACTCAAAGTATCATTATTTGTAGATGATATGATACGGACCCCAGAAATTCTATCAGGAAACTCCTACTGCTGATAAACACCTTTAGTGAAGTGGCTGGATGCAAGATTAACTAAAAAAAAGAAGAAATCAGTAGCCCTCCTATAAACAAATGATCAATGGGCTGAGAAATAAATTCTCTAGTCAACACCTGTAATTGGAATCTGTAATTGAAGTTTTCCTGTGTCCTACCCAGTCCACAGTCGCTCAGACCCAAGTAAATACACAGAGGCTTATATTAACTAAAACTACTTGGCCATTAGCTCAGGCTAACTATTGACTAGCTCTTACACTTAAACTCAGATCATTTATGTTATTCTATATGTTGCCACATGGTTAGTGGCTTTACCTATGTGCCATTACATGCTGCTCCATGGATTGTGGGCTGGCATCTCCTGACTCAGCCTTTCTCTTCCCAGAATTCTCCTTATCTGCTTATCCCACCTATACCTCCTGCCTTGCTACTTGCCAATTGGTATTTTATTAAACCAGTGTTCAAAAGCATTGTCCCACAGCAAACACCCTTTACAACAGCTTCAAATAAAATAAAATATCTTAATGTAACTCCAACTAAAATCAAAAAAATGAAATTGGAGAAGAAATCAGAAGATGGAAAAATCTCCCATGTTCATGGGTCAGTAGGATTAACATAATAAAAATGGCCACCTTACCAAAAACAATCTACAGATTCAATGAACTCCGATTAAATTCACAACAAAATTCTTTACAGACTTTAAAAGAACAATACTCACCTTGATAAGGAAAAACAAAAAACTCGCTATAGTTATAGTATAGCAGGTAACTGTTCCAGCTTTGACTTTGAAGCACTGCCCCTAGAAAGGCAGCAGGTAACTGCCACAGCTGCCTATGACCTGGGGGGTAGCTTTTTGGGGCTCTTAAGACCTGTAATTCAAACATGCTGGCCTGTCTTGGCTCTTTGTGATTTTGGATGATGGATTGCTGACCAAGTCAGAGTTCTCCAGAGAACAATGTTGGACTACACCTCACCTTTCTTGAACCCTGTAACCAACCCCTATACTGGTTGTAAGTTGCCATAAAATAAACCTCTTTTAACTACCAGATACACTAAATTGAATTGCCTCATTAATTCCCTCTCTAGAATAGCTAAAACAATGCTGTAAAATAAAAGAACTTCCAGAGGTATTATCATCTCTGATTTCAAGTTCTACTACAGAGCTATAGTAATGAAAATACTATGATATTGACATAAAAACAGACACATGGATCAGTGGAGTTGAATTGAAGTCCCAGATGTAAACTCACACACCTACAAATGCCTGATTTTTGACATAACTGGATGTTGACATGTAGAAGAATGTAAATAGTACCACATTCACTTCAGAACTCAGTAGCTTTGATTTATTCATGGTTGCGGTATGCCAAGTATCATCTTGAAGTTCCATAAACTTCCTGTACATCAGTTTTACCTCATGTAAAATATTAATGAAGATAACATTAGCTAAATTTCTGTAACTTGATAGCGTATGCTTGTGAGAGTCTACATGATTATATAGTCTTCCTCTGCCCCGCCCCCCCAAAAAAAATAAGTGACAAGGACAATTCAGGAAGAGAAAGTAGAATGGGGAAAAAAGACAATATTAAATAAGCTTTTTTGGAAAAAAAAAGAAGAATGCAAATAGATACATATCTATCAGCCTGCACAAAACTCAAGTCCAAGTAGATTAAAGACCTCAACATAAATCCAGATACACTGAACAAGATACATAGAAGAGAAATTGGGAAATAGCCTTGAATGCATCGACACAGGAAACAACTTCTTAAACAGGACATCAACGAGCAAACACTGAGATTTACAATTAATAAATGGGACCTCATGAAACTCAACAATTTCTGTTAATGGGACAAAATGGCAGCCAACAGAATGGAAAAAGATCTTCACCAACCCCTCATCTGACAGAAGGCTGATTTCCAAAATATATAAAGAACTCAAGAAACTAGACATCAACAAACCAAATAATTCCATTTAAAAATCAGGTACAGTTCTAAACAAAGAGTCTCAAATGGATAAGGAACACTTAAAGAACTGTTCAATATCCTTAGCCATCAGGGAAATGAAATTCAAAATGATTCTGAGATCCAAACTGATACCTATTAGAATGACTAAAATTAAAAGAAACACAAATGACAGCTCATACTGGAGAGGATGTGAAGCAAGAGGAACACTTCTCCATTGCTGTTGGGAGTAAAAACTTGTACAGCCACTTTGGAAATCAATATTGCAGTTTCTCAGAATCTTGGCAATCAATCTACCACAATGCCCAGCTATAGCACTCTTTGGCATATACCCAAGAATGCTCAATCATACCACAAGGACACTTGCTGAATTATGTTCTTAGTAGCTTTATTTGTAATAGCCAGAACCTGGAAACAACCTAGATGTCCCTCAACTGAAGAGTGGATAAAGAAAATGTGATACATTTACATCATGGAGTATTATTTAGCTGTTAAAAACAATGACATCAGGAAATTTCAAGGCAAATGAATGGAACTGGAAAACATCATCCTGAGTGAGGTAACCCAGACTCACAAAGACAAACATTGTATGTACTCATTCATAAGTGAATATTATCTGTAAAATAGAGGATGACTATGCTACAATCCACAGACCCAGAGAAACTAGATAACAGGAAGGGATCAAAGTGGGATGTCCAGATATCCCTGGGAAGGGAAAATAGACTGAGGGTGAATGGGAATGAGAATATTAGTGATCAGTGATTAATAATAATAATAATAATTAATAATAATAATAATAATAATCTGAATCTGTAGAACAAAAGAGAACCTTTTGTTCAAAATTAGTATCTTTGGGCCAATTAGATGACTCAGTGGTGATAGAAGGCCAGTTCTAGCACCAGGTCTTTTATCCAACCCTCCAGCTGTTCCAGACAGCCTGTTAACTCCTCTCTTATGTCACCTAAGGTCTATCCTATGAAGCTACACAGACTGGTCATTACCCCAGCCGTGTGACAATCATTGTCCACCTCCAATCCACATTGGGGATCAGGTTCTTCTCTTTCCTCCAGGCCAGCGCCTTCACCCCTTTCCCCTAAATGGCAGGGACCCTTCAAAGTAATTCTTGTGACTCCAACAGCCGCTAAACTTGAGGGCTTTCCTCACTGGGTCCACCTGTCTCATCTAAAACCTTTTATCTCACCTCCATCCCAGAAAAATCTCTCTTCATATACAGTAAAACAAACAGGGCCTTGCACTCTCAAGCTCCAGAAGACACTAGGATCCACTGCTTTGTCACCAATTCCAGAGGAATAAGGTATCACGCCTTCCTTTCCCAACTAGGGCCACATAGAGCCGGAGGCAAAAGGGACCATCAAAATATCCAGGCAGTAAGGATACAACAATCTATCACTGTTCAGTACTCAACAACTGATCACCTGTGTATCCCAAATGCTAAATTAACAAAACAAGCAGGTGCCTTAAATAAACCACCTCGAATAAGGCTTGTCTCAGGTAAAAAAACCAAGCAGAGTACTAAAACACCACAGCCACTTTTAACATGTCTCCAACCAGACAGACCATATCTACCTCAGATAAGTGTCTTGTCTCCATCCGGACAGGCCAGATCCACCTCAGATAACTGTCAACTCCAAAAATAAAATAATAATAAATCTTTTGTCTAAGCTTTTTATGTCACCAGTGTCCTGTCAGACAGAAGGTTCCCAGCCACACCATAAAGGATGGACAGCTGCAGGACAAGGCATGACAGAGCTTCATCCCAGGACCAGCCACACCATGAAGGATGGACACAGCTGCAGGACTTCATCCCAGGACTTCAGGCAGCTTCCCCATCATCCCCCAAGAACCAATCAACGTCCACCATTCAGCCTGAAGCAGTCTTTGAGAGAAACGGTGTCCCATACCCATCTATCCACATTTTTTTCTTTTTTAAAAAAAAATATGAGTTGGGAATGATAGAAAATTACATGTCCACACGGTTGGGCTTGCCCGGCGGACTGCCTAACTATTTCCGGTTCAAAATAGCCATCTCTGGGTCAGACATCTCGAGGGACCAGGACTCTGTGGCTTTATGTGGTTGCATAAAGCGTGCGTGCAGCCATGTAATCTACGCATGCGTGGAGTTCCCACACGAGTTCCTGTACGCATGCGCGGCCCAACCTTTATAAAGCCGGTGCCATCTTGCATGAGTCCTCCCTATCTCCTCACCCATGTGTGTTTCACACAGGCCTGTCACCTCTATCCTCTTTAATAAAAACTCTTCTGTGGTCTTGTCATGTTCGGGGCGTGTTCCTTGCGAGTTAAGAGCGCCATAATAACTAACAAGTGGGTCAAGGGACTTCCTACAAGCCTGAGAACTCCTGTTTGATCCCTGACACCTACATCATTGGAGAATAAACTCCTCCAAGTTGTCCTATGACCTCCATGCACCCCCTCCCCACATAAAGTAAAAGAGAGAGAGGTAGAGACAGAGGGGGAAACAGAGAAGAAGAGAAAGAAATGAATATCTCTACACTACACCACATCATGGGAAAGCTGATTATGTTTTTCTCAACAAACAGAGCCATGTTTTAAAAACTCACCAAGCCATACTTGCATTAGAAAGACATTATTAAGCAAAAGAAAAAGATAGAGGAGGTCTGAAAGGGAATCACAAATAGTAAAAATTAGATGCAAAATTTTAAAATATAGGAGAATTCTAGGAAAGAAAGAAGAAGGAATTATATTGAAAACAATTCTGGCAGTGTTCAAGGTGGCTTCAAATGCTTCAGGAATCTTTCAACTTTGGGATAGTGTCCATTTCTCCTTTGGTTGACTACAGATCAGCCTGCCCCTTATTTCACCAAAAGACAAGTGAACCCAGGTGTGGACCTTGTCTTCAATGTGGCTAGCCACTCCCTCTTCCTGACTTGGAGCTACATAATAAGAAAATGTAGTGCCACCCCAAAGAGATTTCTACATAGAGGAACTTAGAATTACATGAGGGGAGCAGTGATCTAGCTGAACCTAGACCTCATACTGCTTGTGCCAAGGAACTAGCCTGCTGGAGCCCCAGAATGATGTTACTGGCTGAGTGTTCAAGAGTGACCTGACTATGCTACAAAGAACAGAAATGTCACTTAGAGTCTCATACAAATCTTGAAATTTGAGATCATGCAGTTTTATTAAGCTATTGGTTCTTGAAGACATTTGTTAGGTTGGCATAGATATCTAAAAAGAATTTTTCAAGAAAACAAAATCAGTTAAATAAGAACTGCACAATGAACCCACCAGTTGACTCTCCAATACAGATGAGGGAAATATCATAAGGCCCCACCCCTAGATGAAGTGCTACAGGCAACTAATGGCTGCTAAGACAGAAAGAAAATCAACTTTCTTCAGGTATGAGCATTCTGATAATTAATCCAATGCCAAGTAGTAGACCTTAAATGTACATATAAGCAATACTTAATGGGCACAGCAGGATATGAAGATCTCTCTCTCTCTCTCTCTCTCTCTCTCTCTCTCTCTCTCTCTCTCTCTCTCTCTCTCTCTCTCTCTCTCTCTCTCTCTCTTGTGTGTGTGTGTGTGTGTGTGTGTGTGTGTGTGTGTGTGTGTGTGTGTAATATAGTTAAAGAAGAGGTAAATAATTTCAGAAGAAATGGGCAGCAAAGGAATAGTTGAATGGGGATGGAAAGGGTAAAATCGTGTAAACGTACTATTCATGAATGAAATTCTCAAAGTAGACAGTTAAATTCAGGGTAGCCAAAAGCAAGAGAGAGAGAGAGAGAGAGAGAGAGAGAGAGAGAGAGAGAGAGAGAGAGAGAGAGAATTAATGCCAACATAAGATAGAGAAGCACACTGAAACACTGCTATGGACTGCAAACAGGAGCAAAGTAAGGTCTTCAGTTAAGCAAAAACCATAAATTGTTTTGAAGCCAAAAGCAGATTAGATTCCTTTAGCCTACATGAAAAAAAGAATGAAATGAATTTATCATTTTTCAACAGACACAACAAAGTGACCATGTGAGATTCTAAACTATGCTAAGTTATCACTTATGACTAAGAACAAAATCCAACAACTTTGATTACAAAAGACTAAGAACAATTGACTGCTAACAAAATACCTGTGCATGAACCTCAGGACAACATTCTGCTGCATGAGGGAGAGTAAATGTGGGAAGTAATGAAATTCGTGAACAATAAGGGAAAGTAAATAGTGAGGCATACCATTGGGGAAAACCTACCCACAGAAAGTGTCTCCCATAAAAGGCAATACTGCAATGTTCACATAAAAGGCAATAAACTTGTCCAGAGGTCGCCATCAGCAGCAATGTATGTATACTAACTATGCTGTTTTTCTGACATTTTCTGTTTAACAAAAAGTATATCTCATCTCATTTAAACCTATTAGCAACTGGAAAACTGTTTATTGGGGCTTCCATACACCACTGAGGAAAATGGGGATGTCAAAATTCATCAGAATTGGACCATGAAGTTATGAAGATGGCATTTGAACTAAATGCTTCAAGTTGTGTGGCAAGAATTCCCATGTCGACTGAGTCTTTTATCTCCTGAGCCATCTTCTTTTAGAAGGAAGAAAATTTTGAAGTGCTTTTTGTTAAAGAAACTAACACATGTCCTCTATTCCCATCTACTCTTTCTCACTACCTATATATCATTCTACTTTTCAACAATTATATAGATTTCGTACCAAATGTTATTCATTATGATGATAGAAGACTATTAGTCAGTAAACCAGTTTCTAATGACCAATGATGGTTATGAAAAAAGAATCCTGTGTATGAGATTGAAGTATTATCATGTGTGGACACAGATCTGAGTTCTGCTTATAGTACAGTGGTATTGCCACCCCTATTTAAACAGAACAGCTATGTTCAGGACATCTTTGTGACTAGTCTAAGATTACAGAATTTTTTAAATTAAATTTGTTCTTTGAAAATATCATATATGCTTATAATGTATTCTGATTACACTAATACCTATTATCCTTTTACCTTCCGCTATTCCTATTAACTCCAACCATGAAGGTCTCTTCTCCTCACCTATTTCTTTTTCTTTTGTTTTGTGACCCTGATGAGTTCACCAATGGATCTATAACTGAAGGTGATGACTTCCTCTCTCCTATACTTTATCACTAACCAATGCAAAACAATGTTTATGTTTCAGATGAGAATATATATTCTACCATTCATGTTGATCCCAGGTTGAGAAGGTACATTACATGTCTGACTATAGACTGTACTTGTAGAAAGGGCTATCTACTCAAATTCAAACAATTGCAATAGCACAAGCAAACATTTGCATACCCATCAGCTACAATATTTTACTTCTTAAAATATTACTCTACAAAGACACAGTTGGGCACATGCATGTAATGTGGAGATGAAGCCCATGCAGAATCAAAATCAAGATGCACATAAAGAAGGTAATACATTAAGGAGTATTAGTGTATGCACATCTCTCAGCTATTGTTTTTAAAGAACAACAGAGAATTTGAACAAATCAATAAAATTAATCATTGTAATAATGCTAATAATGGAGACAAGAAGGATGAAAAGAAGAAACCCTAAAATGGTACAAGAGAAAGAACTTGAAATCTAATTAGCAAAGTTGATCTCTTCCTGTCCTTATCACTGGGCATTCTGAACTTTGTATCTTGCTCAATCATAAATGGAGTACCACATATATCTAGAGCCTCTGTGATGTTAGAAGTTGGGAAGTAAGTCAATAAAGCACACAGCATAGCCTTTACTGCATCAGGTTCTTTAAAATAGCACAATTGTTTATGGAGTGAAAAATTCATCATTCTGTTTGACAAGAGAAGCTAGTAAAGAAAACAAATGAAGTCATTAAAACAGTCTATTTTAAGAATTGGGCATTTTACTCCCATAAAAGAAGAGAAAAATGTACTTATTAAATTTTGTCATAGTGTTTTCTCTATTAATTTTAATTAGGTCCTATTAAATATTCAAGGGTTCATTTAATGGGAACCAGACTTACTATTGAGATGTACTCTTAATTGTAGATGGAATTTCCCATTTATCAGTTCTTTTTTAGTTTTGTTTCTTTTTAGTGTTGTCTGTCCTATTGCAGGTTCCTATGACGTAGTCTCAAAGAAGACACTAGAATGTGTCCTACAGCGCTGGCAGAGCACAGCATTCTTCTTATTGGGGATTGTTGCTCTGGATACTGTAACTAGTGAGAACTAAGAACTGACTGAACCATGAACGGTCCTACAGACCAGCGGCCAACAAAAGCTACAAATTTATCTTTGGTTACAACAGTAATTATTATTCATCCAAACAACTGAGGAATACATTTCTTAAATGATTATTTATAAATTGCCTCTTTATAAATCCCTCAAAGTGATCTTTTAAAATATGAAAACATCTGGGGACAAAAAAGCATTTAAGTTTGACTTACAGAGACTGAGCACTACACTCCCATGCCACAGAAAGGGATAGTGATAACAGCTATATGTAAAGCTGTGACAAATAGTCCAGCTAATAAGTGTTATGCTTATTGAATTTCTTATTCAATTCCTTTTGTGCATTTTCCACAGCAGATTAAGTTATCAGGGAAAGAGTCCCCAAGGAAGTGACAAATAAGCTTTAGTGGAAAGAAAAATAGAAGAGAGAAGAAGGGGCTCAAATGGTTATTTCCAATTCTCAGGAAAGGAAGCAAGCTGTTGGGAGTGGCCCACCAACTTGAAATTCCAAAACTTCAAGGGTACTTTACAGCTGGGAATTAAGCCATGCTGTGAGTGGCTCACAAGCAAGAACTTAGCAGGAAAACATTGCAGGAGGACCTCTGTTAGATTAAGACATTTGTGATTTATCCTGAAATTATGAAGAGCAGTGGAGAAACAATTTGTTCATTTCCCTTTGTGTCTCTGACCAATGCTGAAAACCCAATGTATTAACTGAATACTAATTTATTATCTTATACTTTTGGAGGTCAAAGTCTAAAACCAGTCACTCTTGTCAAATGTGGAAATGTTCCATCAGGAGCATCTGAGAAGAGAATCTCACTTGGTTTTTCAGCTTCAAGTGGTTCTCTTCTCTTTTAATTACCACAGGGACCTTTCACACACCCACTTCTCCTTTGAAGGATCACAGTTGTGATGAGATACCTCCACCTTTACAGGTTTCCATGAAATTACTTGGCACCTGCCTGAGAAGTGCAAGATCATTTCCCCGGTTCAGTATCCTAGACTTAATCGCAATCACAGTGTTTCTTTAAATTTGTAGGGGAACAGATTCATCAGTTTCAGGAATTAGGCCATGGGGTATCTTTGACAAACTGTTATCAATCTTATCATAAATTATAAGTAGAGCTATGACAGGATGAATGGGAACTTTGAGAAGAAGCTCCTGATACAAGCAGAGTTAGTTTGAAGAATTACCCTGGGGAAGAACAGCACAGAACAGAGGCAGCGAGTGCGGATGGCTGTTACTCATTTTGTGATAAATAGCAAAAACATCTGTGAAGCTTTTTTTTTTTTTTAATGGTTTTTCAAGACAGGGTATCCCCATGTATTTTTGGTGCCTGTCCTGGAACTTACTCTGTAGAGTAGGCTGGCCTCAAACTCACAGAAATCTGCTTGGCTCTGTCTCCTGAGTGTTGGGATTAAAGGTGTGCACCACCACTGCCTGGCCAAACATTTTTTTTTAAAGAATCTAGAAACTATATAGGCCTGATAATGAAAAGTACGGGAGTGACTCCAATTTCTAAAATATAATCATTTTCTAGAGAAAGAAGACAGAGGAAAATAAGAATTGGGGAGAAAGTGCAGAATTCAGCCATCCTGGTGGCTTTAGAAGACCTTTGAGATGATTAGGCAAGACAAACCCTCCAAATCAAGGTGTAACCACAGACAGGTCCCAGCCAGCCCTCTGCTACTTGATATAGAGAACAGTCACCCTTCCTCACAAATTACACTGTTCTAGGTGGAGCACACTAAGAGTTGGCCAACCATAGACACATGGAGCATTGACCTCAGTTTTTTTGTTTGTTTGTTTGTTTTGTTTTTTTCAAGACAGGGTTTCTTGGTGTAGCTTTGCGCCTTTCCTAGAACTCACTCTGTGGCCCAGGCTTTCCTCAAACTCACAGAGATCTGCCTGGCTCTGCCTCCTGAGTGCTGGGATTAAAGGCATGCACTACCACCATGTGGCTTGAGCTCAGTTTGTAAATAACAAATATGAAGAAGCAATGAACACGAGATAGGGTGTCTTAAATGAATTTCTCAAAAGAAGAGCAAATATATAGATGTGCAGGAAACATAAGCAGAAAAATAACCTTTGAAGTCCCAGCAGAGAGTACTACAACTTGAAGGCAATCAAGTTTAAGGATGAAATCTAAAATCATGTTATCATCTTTGGAATCAGAATTTGCTGGTCCCTTGTAGGAATAGTTTTGGTGGGGCTGAGGGGGAAGCAGAGTGTTTGGCAAACATGCACAAAGCCCTGACTCCCACCCTGTACTGCACAAAATCAAGGGTGGTGGCATACTCTTGTAATTCTAGCACTCTGAAAATGCAGAAAGGAAGATCCTGAGTTCAAGATTATCTGTGGCTATACATCAAGGCTGAGGACATCCTGGGCTATGTAGACTATATCTCAAAAAGAAAAAGGAAAGAAACAGAAAAATAAGCCCAGGTATATATTTTACAAATTCATGGTACTTATGAGCACTTGTCCACCAGTCCTCTTATAAATGTTTTAATGTCTTAAATTCTAAAGGCAAATTCTGTTTAAGCAATAGTAAGAAATGAAATAAATCTATCATTGACTGTTGGCACAAAGGGAGGTTAGTAAAGGATCATCTGTAGTCTATCAGCCATGGCTGAAGATAGGCAGGCAATCCTGATGCTTATTGACATCACAGTCTATTAGATAGCTCTGGAAATTACAAAAAGGATAAAAAGGACAATTTACATGAAAATATTATAGTTAGTTTTTAAATCAGTTGATTTTTTTTACATTTAATTAATTCTATAAAATAATGCTTAATTCAAATTATTTGAACCTCCATGTAATGCTTTGACTGGAGAGAGTGTATTACCTCAGGTTCTGATTGTGGGATTTACTTATCTATTCAATATATGTATTTAATTTAACTTCAGCTGATTTGAGACACCCAACTCTCCACTGGGAAGCACTTGGCTTTTCTCACAAATGTGTAATTTTCAGTTCGAAGAAACAGTTGCACCTTCAGGGAGCAATGTATTCTCTTTCTCCAATAGTTCCTTATTTTATTTACCCTGTCAAATAGCCAACAAGAACATTTTCTTATACTTTTCCAGACTTAAGTGAAGTTCAAGCAATCAGCTTACAGAACTTCTCCAGAAGAAAATTAGAAATAGTTTCTATAAAAGAAACTAATCATAGTTCTTATTGAGCCATAAGCCACCTGTTTGGAATTATCAATTAAATTAACTCTGAGAGTAAGATCCAATTACTTTTCAAATATACTGCATTTTGAAACTGTTTGCATTTTATGTTTGGCATCTCTGCAAACTGTTAAAAGAAATGAATGAGGATCTTGTAGCTTATATGTGTTAATTGTTTCATTTCGGGGTAACCTAACCATGAAAATGTAAAAGTGCTTTCTCTCTTATTGGTCATTTAGTGAGGCTGCCGAAAACTGAATACAATGAATTCTGTTTATTTGGGTTGTTTTTCTTTTTTTTTCTTTTTTTGAACTTGGATAGAAATGAAGCTATAGGAAATATTCCTTTTAAATGAATATTGAATAGAAGCTAGTGGCATCTTTCCAATAAAGTAATTTCTTCCTCGGTGAGAAAAGTCTTAGTTAGGTGAAAATTCCATTTCAATAGTGTTCTTTCTCCCTCTCATTTCTGCCCAAAGTATATTGTGTGTAAAACTATCAGGTCATGAGACAATGATGTGCTGTTGTAGACAGCTTCTATGTGATTGCACTTCTGTTACTGTGGATAATGTTCAACTCAAGACTAGAGTTCCAGTTAATAGAGAATATGAGAAAAATTGTTATTCTGAATTCTGGGTGAAATATGGATGGACTGGGTAGTTTTGAAAGAGGATATGAAATTCTCTTGTGTGTGGTCCTTAAGGCAAAGATGACTAAACATTCACCATTACAGTTTCTGTATATTGCTAGTATTTTCCCCTAGTGCCATAAGTTTTATAGGAAACAGACCCCAGGCCCTTTTCCTCCCCATTGAGGATCAGAGGTCTACTGTATTGAGATTAGAAGAGGCCAAAGGATAGAAATCTAGTGAGAGGCACTGGGAGAAACTAAAGCATGGTCAGTTTCATGAACCTGGGTCAGGCTGACCAGAAGTTGATCTAAAGGAAGAGACTCTATGAAGACTCACAAAAGAAGTAGATTTTTTTCTTTTTTTAGTCAAGTTGGTTGTAGCTGTCTGTTATTGTCTGCTCTGAAAGAATGAAGACATAGGAAAGGAACTAAATGAATACATAGTACCTTTAAATACATATTTTAGGAAAGCTAAGTTCCATGTACAATATCAGGGCACTTCAAAGTTACAATGTGTCCTAAACTACACTGGGTCATGCTTGCATACAAATTTATTCATCCACTCATTCATGGACCCATCCACCAATTCTTTATCAATTAATCTTCTAGTCAACATGTACTATACACCAACTACATCCATGCTCTGGGCAAGCACTCAGACTGTGCTGCCCAATGATGTAGACCTGTCTCTCTTTCATGGAATTAAATATAAATCAGAAGACATTCACTAAACACACAATTGGTTCATTATTCTTATGAAAACATTTATGCAAGAAAACACAAAGCAAAATAATGCACTGTAAGTTTCTCTTACAGCTTCACATATAGGGGATGGATATGATTTTCCTCACACAAACCAACCTCTTTATCCAAATAAAACAAGATATGCAAGATGAAAGTCAAGAAAGAAAATTCATTTGCAAGACTGTATTACCACAGTATTAATACAACTGACTTCTGAATCACACATCCTCACAATAAGAAAGCTCCTAAAGCTTGTTCTGGGGAAGAATTTGCCCTTGTGAAGAAAAACAGAAATGCAGGGACCTTTAATATCAAATCAGTATTCCAAGTACACTGAGGCAATAAAGAAGAACAATAACAGCGAAGTCCTGCAGGAACTAACAGATTCTGCCTTTATTTGGCAGAGAATGGCATGCAATTATAAAGCTATCAAGACTCTAAACCCATAAATTTAATTAAGAATAAAGATGAGTGAGTATTGAAATACTAATGAGAAAACTTTCCTTTCCTTCTAATGAGGTTGGGCTTTTACGACCAGAATGTCGTGTTGCAGATTAGATTGACCATTCTTGGTTTGTCTGGGAGTAAGAGCTTTCCTGAATGCGGGGCTTTTAGATCTAAAAACAGGAAGGATGTGGGCAGTGGGTAGCCAGTCAGAAAGTCATCAATAAGTACTATGACTATGACCAAAGAAGTGCCATAGGTGATGGGAGAAGAAGCCATAGGAACATGCTGAATTTTAATGATTTATGCTTATGAATGATGTGAAGAAACATAATAATACCTTCTCATGGGACACAGTGGGGTTTTACCTCAAATTAGGGAGGAAGCAGGATAGCAGGAAACATATTCTGAAAGGACATGTTCTGTCATTGGCCCTTCTCTCTTTGCTTTTGGCTGCCATGCAGTTTGCAACATCTGTCTACCATGCCCCTCTGCCATGTTGTGCCTCCTCTCAGCCAAAACAGCGCCAGCTCAGTCTTCATTAAAACTTCTGAAACCATGTGTCAAGATAAAAAGTGCTCCCTGAATGTGATTATTTGTTTTCTCATGCATTGTGTTACCACAAGGAAAAGTGACTAACACAAATGTAACAGAAATGTGGTGGTTAATACTGTGGGATTAGTGGGAATCTAGAACCACACAGGAGACAAACATCTGGGCAAAATCTGAGGGGGATTAACTAGGTTAAGTTGATTGAGATAGGAAGACTCATTCCTGGGCTGAACAAAAAGATGGAAGGAGCAGAGCAGACACCTTCATAATTCTTATGGTAACTCTGGATGCTGTAAATGGTGGCTGCATGCTCCTAAAACCTTGACTCCCTCATATGATGGACTACACCCTCAAATTCTGAGCCCAAGTTAATCCCCACTTCCTCAAATTGCCTTTTTCCACACATTTTGACACAGACACAGGAAAAATAAGTAAGATGACAGGCTGCTTTTCCTGATGGTATTTATTTGTTTTGGTTCTGCAATTCTAGGAGCTGACTTGGGGATTTGCATATGTTAGGTGAACACTCTACCACTGAACTGAATATCGAGCCTTCTTTTTACTGTTTAAACTTGCAGGCAGTCTTACAGAATTGTTCAGACTGGCCTTTTACTCACTCTGTAATGCAGCAGGCCTTAGAACTGTGGTCTTCCTGCTCCAGCCATTTCAGTAGGTGGAGCTACAGGTTTGTACACTAGAATTAGCTGCATTAGAGCAATGATTACTAAGTCACTTGAAAGTTTTCCTGGATATGTTGAACTATTTCGTGTTCTCTGAACATTCACTTATATCCATACATTATTTATAATAGGCATTTTACAATAAATAAATGGGGCAATAAAATTGTATTCTAAGGAAGTTTTACCTATATCATGAGCAAGGAGTAAACAAACAGGCATAAGACCTCAGTAGTCACTACAGTAGTGTATTCCTACCTCTTGTGGTTTCTGCCCTTAGCCATGATAGTTAGCAAGTATCCTAATGCCTTAACTGGCCACCTGTGTTATGCTGACATGGACAGTGCAGTCAGGAACCATTCAGTTTTAGAGTCTAGCTCCACTTATTAGACCACTCCGTTTTAAGTTACTCGTCTAGGAAAGATTCACATTAGCTAACTTCCCCTAGGTTCAGTTTGCTTACCTTTAAACATAACTTCATATTTGATGATCACAACTAAAATAAAGTCTCCAAGGTTTTGCTTAGTGGTAGGGACAGCAGTGCAAACTAATTTGGCAGTTAACTACCTAGAAGTGTTTAGTCTTTCTACAAGTCACACAAAGTGTAAACTTGCACAGTATATGCTATCCCTCAGTATATGCAGGCAGGATATTAGTTTTAGGACCACAACCAGCATCAGATTTCAAGGATTCTTGCACCATATTTGTATACACACTTAACATATCTACCTAAACACTTTAAATTGCCTTTGGATTACTTATAATACCCAATACAATGTAAGCATCATGTGACTAGCTCTTATATATTATTGCTAATAGTATAATGACAAGAACAAAAAACATGTAGACAAAAGTTCATTTTTTTTGAGTTTTCAATATGTAGTTAGTTAATCTAGGATGAGAAGCCTATGCATAGGAGTGACTATGAGCACACAGACACACACTTTGGATAATTTGTTGGTTTATACAGCAACCATGTTACAGAACAAGGATTAGTCATTTTTAACATTTTAAATACCCCAGGTAAATATTGTAAGTAACATTTTCAGTCAAGTATAACATCTTACACATATTTCTGTTTTTAGATAATATATTGACCAACCAAAGTGGCATTATACTAATTATAGCTACTGATTTTGCTCCTGCACTTTTGGGGGTAGTCTTAGAGACAAGCTCTAACTTTTATTTACAGGGTAGGATAGCAGCTCTACTTTATTTAGATTGAGCCTATAAGTTATTGGCAAAAATTAAAAATTAGCAAAAACACAAATGTACAGACCACAGGTTGTGAAAAGAGGAGGGTTTGCGGTAACATCCTGATTTCCAATGCTTCAAGCTTCTCAACAGAGCCCAGAGCCAAAATAACTTCCTGTGACTCATAACAATGGTTACCCTCAAATAAGGGGAAATCAGGGTCTATCCCAGGGGACAAGATTTGTCTACTGCATCTCTGTTCTAGTGTACATACCTAGTAGATGGGATTTTGATAGATAGATAGATAGAGAATTTGGGGTTTCTCCATCCCTGCAGCTCTATGGAAAGGCAGACAAAAAGTCTTTAAAAAATTTTTTCTAGCCTGTTTTTTTCTTTTAATAGTTTGAGTGACAAAAATTGATAGACAGTTACAAAAAGTCACATAAGATTATCCAAATAAATTTTTAAAATTCTAAGTCAGAGGAATGAAGGTTCTACTTTAATCTCTAAGTAAAGAATGCACCTCTCACCCCAGGTACCACTTGACAGTCATATATCAGAACACGTTTTTTACATTTGTTTGTTTGTTTTAACACTGAGGATCAAACCTTGAGTCTTCTTAATGTATGATGCACTCTCAACCTCTGACCTGTATCCCCAGCCTTTTTGCTTACTTTGTACATTGGAGTCGGGGGTCTCAATAATTTGTACAGGCTGGTCCTAAATTCACTCTATAGTCCAGGCAGGCCATGAACTTGCAGTCCTTCTAGCTCAGCTTCCCAAGTAGCTGAAATTACAGGCCTGTACCAGCATTTCTAGCTTAGGAGGTATGCTGAAAATGATAGGTTATGCCTGAAGGTTGTATGGTGTTTTCAAGGAGATGTAAAATTCAGCATCTACCCTCACACTGGAATGGCACCAACAGCAAATGCTCACTCATTTAAGATCATCCGGATAAGTAAAATCAGTTTATTAGGTGTTACTTATAAAGCCAAAGACCTAAGGACACTTTGCCAACCATATACCTAATGTCTGATGTTGTATGCTTCTAAGTATACAACAGAACTGATAGAAACCTCAGTTCAGAGTCCTATGTAATATTCTATCCCTAAAGATGACTGATTACCAGTCAAAGACAAAACCAGACTTTAAGGAAATTGTATGTTTGAATGTACTCTGCCCTTGTCTTTCCAAGGGATCCTGCTGGTCTTGGCAAACACTGCCCAACCGTGAGAAAGGTAGCATTTTTCTTTCTGCAATCTGTCATGTAGAACAGCTGAATGACAGTTTGTTACCAGATGAAGTTATTCTACTAGATTCAGAGGACTAGACATAACTATGTGGGAATGATAAGAATGAGGAAGGAAGTACCGACTCTCTAACAGTAAGGTAGGACATGATGTTACCTAGATTTGGATAAGACATTAGAGGTAGGTACTGTCCTACATTTGAGTCGTGAAAACACTTGAAGAGAAGATATTTCTATTTACTTGTTTGATAAAGACCAAACAAGTAATTGGAATGTAAAATATATTTCCCAACATTTTCAATTGACATAAAAATTGGAACAGAATTATCTTATGCAAAAGTGAAGTTTTTTTTTCATGTAAATACTTGAAAAAAATTGTTAAGGATAATCTGTACTTATGTCTAAAATATGTGTTCTGAAAGGGGAGAACCAGACCTAATTAAATGTTACTCTCTAAAATTTAGTAATCTATCATTGAATACTGTAGAAAATGCTGGATTAAATTAATGTAGACTTTTCTTTGTGATAGTCATCAGAGAACTTCTGATAATATTTTGCCTTCCTAAGCAACAAATGGAGAAATGAGGCATAAATGAAAAGAATTTTAAAAATAATGGATCATATATCAGGTATGATCCCAAAATATTATTATCGACCTCTTACAATTTTATTCAAACTATTTATGTTCATTGATTTATAGTGCTAATATTAAAAGAATTAAAAGGCAAATACAACACTACTGATCTAGAAAAGTCAATAAAATGATTCGAAATGGCATTCTGCTATAGTCATAGATTGGTGCCTTATCCAGTCACCACCAGAGAGGCTTCCTCCAGGAGAAAATGTGAACAGATGAAGAGCCCCACAATCAGATGTTATGTGGAGAGAGGGTATAAACTGGAGGTCTCCATCAAATCCCTTCCCCTGAACTCAGAGAATCCCAAGGAAGAGGGAGCAGAATGGCAGGAAGAACCAGAGGGATGGACAACAACAGCAGAACAAGGCCCCTTAAATCAACTAAGCAAGACAAATGTAAGCTCACAGAGACTGTAGCAGCAAGCACGGGGCCTACATGGATCTGCACCAGTTCTGCTGCATATATCTTATAGCCATTATCTTATTGTCATTACTTTTATTACTTTTTAAAAATACATCCCTACACCTTTGTGGTGAGAGAGGTATAGGTTGGGGAGGTAGAGAAGAGGGAAAGGCGGAAAGGTTTGTGGGCTGGGAAGAGAGGTGGACCCAAAGAGGTGAGGGTGTTAAGGAACAGGCTGATGTGAATGGCTCCAGTTGCTATTGAAGGCTCTGTGGATGTCCGGTGTCTAGCCAGCCACGTAGTACCATGTTGATGCCAGGAGCCATGCTGCTGCTGGGACCATGCTGATCTGAGGGTCCTGTGCCTTCGCCAGGGGTCTCAGTGGTATCTGGGCTTGAGCTGTTGTGAGCTAGGTCTGTTTCCATTCTTCCTGCTGCAGCTGGGGTCTGTGGTGATGTCCATCCATGGCCAGTGATAGCACAGGGATCATTGGAACTATGCTGTGCTGAGCCAGCTCTCCCACCCGACCCCTGTAGCTGGAGTTTTCTCGAGTCCTGCCTGGCCTGTGGTCAAGATAAATCTCTCTCACCCACTGGTCCTGCAGCCACTCAGACCCAAATAAACACACACAGACTAATATTATTTAAAACTGCTTGGCCATTAGCTCAGGCCTACCACTGACTACCTCCTACACTTAAACTCAGCCCATTTCTGTTAATCTATGTGTTGCCATGTGTGCCTTTTACATGGTGCTCCCTGGATGGCAGGCTGGCATCTCGTGACTCAGTCTTCCTCTTCCCAGAATTCTCTTCTCTGCTTGTCCCGCCTATACTTACTGCCACTGGCCAATCAGCATGTTACTTATACAGAGCAATATCCACAGCACACCCCTCCTTGTCCCTGGGGTGACTGGCCCTTCCCCTTGATGGATATTACCACAAGGAAGCTGGCTCTGCCCCTCAGGGGAGAACTCACCCCCATTCACTTGGGAATGATGGCTCCACCCCTCATCATAGATGGCCCCACCCTTCACCATAGAAGTGAACCTCACCTGGGAAACACACTAGAGATGACCCTGGGGTCAGGGACATAGGTGAGCTGACCCTGAGGGCATGAGAGCAGGAAAGCTGACACTGTCCTGCCCCTTGTGTGTCATATGGTAGCACGGGTGAGGAAAAGATGATCTCCCTCAAGTACCACCCATTACCACCTGAGGCAGGTGAGAGAGCTGGCCCTGGGGTCACAAGAGTAGGAGAGGTAGTCCTGACCCTCACTGGTTGCAGTACATGAGAAATTGGCCTTTGCTTTCTGTTTAAGCATCACACTAGAGCTGATCCTGTTGTCAGGAGTTCAGGTAAGCCAGCCCAAGGGTGTGAGAGCAGAAGAGCTAACACCATTCCCATACTCCCCTGCAACAGTTGGGAGCGAAGGCCCTGCGCCTCACCTAGCCAAAACAGTAGAAGTGGCCCTGGTGATAAGAGTGAGGGGGACCTAGAATTGAAGGTCTGAGACCAGGAGAACTGGTCATGCTCCTTGTTGTAGGCTACATTGAGTGAGCTAGCTGAGACAGTGCTGAAGAGCTTTATCTATGAGCTATTAGAGCATGTGAAGGGGACGAACCTACAGATCCAAAGCAGGCTCTCCAGGACACAAGACAACAACAGGATGTCCAACAGGAGCCCCACTGAGGGCCCACAATAGGAGGTGTACCAGAAATGATAGGCCTCTAGCCAACCAATGACTCCTGTTAATAAACACTTGAAAGTAAAGATGAATGGACTAAAGGATAAACTGTGTGACTCAACCAAACACACCGCAGCAGCTTATACAAGAAGGTTCTTCTTTCTTTTTCTTTTTTTTTTTCTTGTTTTTGTTGTTGGTTTTGTTTTGTTTCTCTTTTGTCTGGTTTTTGGTTTTTCTTTTCAATTTGGTTTTGTTTTGTGGAGGAGGTTGCATAGGCAGAGGGCAGATTCAAGGGGACAGGAAGATAGCTGAGATCAGAATGCATGATGCAAAATCCACAAAGAATCAATAAAAGTTAAAAAATTCATCGCTACCACAGTTTCCCCTCACTCCATTCCTTCAAGTCCCCCCTCCTTGCCTCTCTCCCAAATCCACTCTTCAATTTCCCTTCAGAAAAGAACAGACCTCTCAGTGATATCCACTGAACATCTGGAAACAAGATACAGTATGACTAGGCACGAATCCTCATACCAAGGCTGGATAACACAACCCAGTAGGAGGAAAAGGGTCCCAAGAGCAGACAAAAGAATAAGACACCCCCACTCCCAATGATAGGAGTCCCACAAAAACACTAAGCTAACAATCATAACATACATGCAGAGGACCTAGCACAGACCCACGCAGGCCCTGTGACTGTCACTTCAGTCTCTGTGAGCCCCATGAGCCCTGCTTAGTTGATTCTGGAGGCCATGTCCTCCCAGTATCCTAGACCCCTCTGGTTCCTATAATGCTTTCTCCCTCTTCCTAAGTGGACCTGATGGGGATCTCCAATTTGGGATCTCTCCACCTAATGTGTGGCTGCAGGTTTCTGCATCTGCTCCTAGTTTACTATTTTTTATGGGACTCCTGACTGTGACAATGAGTGCGTCTCTGATTCTTGTGTCTGCCTTTGGACTCTTCCTCCTGTTGGGTTGCCATGTACAACTTTTGTATGATAGTTTTTGCTTCATCTTATTATATTTTATTTTATCATGCTTGGTCATTATCTCTTAGAACCCTATTCTTTTAGAATGAGAGACAGAAAGGGAGTGGATCCTGAGGAGAGGCGGGGAGAGGTGGGGAGGAACTGAAAGGATTCAAGGGAGGGGAAATTATAATCAAGATATATTTTATGAGAAAATAATCTATTTTAATTTAAAGAAAGAAATTTAAATGCAAAAGCAAATAATATGTTGAAGTAATCACTGTATACATTTTGAAAGTAACTGAATGTCCAAAATTCTATAAGTACAAGAAGTTACTGCAGAATCACAATATGATAGCAAAAGAAAATATATGCTTTCTAAAGGAACTTACCAGCCTAATAATGTGTCGGTATGCATGAAATGATCTTTGAGGATTCAGGAGGTCTTGAGGAAGTTCCTCCATCTAAATGAAAGCAGTGATAGTTCATCACATCAACTTCCTTGAGTCTGTAACTGGAAGTTTTCCTGTGTCCTGGCTGGCTGGGCAGTCAGGACAAATCTCTCCTACTTGTGCCCCCCAAGTAAACACACAGAGGCTTATCTTAATCATAACTGCTTGACCATTAGCTCAGGCTTATTATTGAATAGCTCTTACACTTAAATTAACCCATAATTCTTACTTATGTTTAGCCACATGGTTTGGTACCTTTTCACACTTCTGCCTTGTCATCTTGCTTCCTCTCTGTCTGCCTGGTGACTCATGACTCTACTCTTCCTCTTCCCAGAATTCTCCTTGTCTGCTCACCCTACCTATACTTCCTACCTGTCTACTGGCCCATGAGCATTTTATTAAACCAGTGTACAAATGCATTATCTCACAGCATGAGTCAATGGACCTGGCCTAGTCCATGACTGGGCTATCTGTGAAGCTATCATTCACTCTTTGTTTTATGATTTGAGTAACAGGAGAGCTATTCTCTGTAAGCTCTTAGGTAACCAATTTTTGTCTAGGTTCAGGAAAGGGTAACTGATAAGACATATGAGGAATAATAAATTCATCTTTTCTTTCCTTTTTGCCTTGAGGTAGACATACAGAGCATCAGAATTTTTAAAGATATTGATGTTTATTATTTTTTAATTTTATATATATATATACATGAGTGAAGGTGTTCACAGAGTCCAGATGACAGCATTGGATCCCCCAAAACTGGAGCCATTGATGAGTGTGAGCTTCTGGATGTAGGTCCTGGAAATGGAAATCAGATCCTCTGCAAGACCAGTATAAATTCTTAATTACTGAGCCTTTTCCCTAGCCCCATGTATTGAAGTGGTCTTGACTCGTTTAAACTGTGGCTCTCATCCTTGAGATATGGGCATTCCTTCTATTTGTAGGTCTGTTTTGTCCATGGTGTTAAAAATCTTTTACTTTTGCTAATCTTTGAGTTATATGAGAAATTTATTTGTTTATTTTTAGTGTTTTATCTTTTTTTTAAATTATATTTGTGTTTTAATTTTACACATCAGCCATGGGTGAGAAATTTATTTTAATAGGTTTCTTTTTTCTTCTTTCCCTTCTCCTTCTGCTTCTTTTTCCTCCTCCTCCCCTTCTTCTCCTCCTCCTCCTCCTCCTCCTCCTCCTCCTTCTTCTTCCTTCTTTTTCTAATCCATTCATTCAAATAACACATTGCCATCATTTTATTTCCTAGAGTTTCCTAATATATTTTTGTTTCCTTTATTAGGTACACACTAATGTGCAGACTTCTACATTACTTTTAATGTTAACAGATTGCTATTTTCTTACAGAATTACAGAGATAAAGGGGTTTTAGAGCTTGCTCAAGTAAAAAGCTAGGTGCCACCCTTACTTCTATAAGATCACCACAAATATGACCTGATTTCAGGGCAAAAATTATGTCTTCTATAATTGTATTTATTTTTCCTAAAACAACAAAAATCTTGATGACTGATTTTTAGCCTAATTCACTTCTACCACATCCTTTCTGATTCAACAAACTTTTATTTACCAGATCTTGTTTTGATTTTATCTCCCAAGCATTGTAAGGGATTTTGCCTACATTGTTTTATTTATCTTCTCATCAACTCTTTAAAGGTGGAAACATTATTGAGAACTTGGAGTTTAGAAAGGTGGAGAGGCTTGCCTATACACGGTAACTAAGCATTAAAAAGAAGGCAGACCTAAACCCCAAATTAAGCTCTTTCCACAACACAATCCTCTTTCTCTTGATGATTAACTGTTTATCTGATCTTAAAGTTATAAGCAGAGTTTTAGAGTGTAAAATGATTTTAATTGTGTATATGTCAAATAAAAGGCTAGTGAATGTTCCTTTCAGCAGTACTTTAATGAATCTGATGTCTGATCTGTCTCTGATATAGAAACTTCTGTTAGCTTTGTTTCTGTTTAAACATTGCATTATAAAATATTCCATCCCCTGGGTACCTATAAAGTTGCCTCTCATCCACCATTTATAATAGGTATTTCTCAAATTATTTTATCCAAGTTTATCAGTTGATATTAATACTATAACACACATTGTCCTCCTCTTTGAAATAATTCAAAGCACAAACTTGATCTGATCAAGAAAAGACAAAAATCTTTAGCAGACTCACATATGGGAGGGAAAAACCAATTAAAGATTATCTCTGAACCAGGACTGCCAATATGAGATGAGGTGCATAACTAATCAGCCCCTGATATACAACAGGTGAAGTGATGAAAATGTGATTGTGAGAAATGTAACAACAGTCTGACGTGCATAATTCATGTTTCCCATGGAGCCTCTGCCCATCTGCTGTGGCTCAATTGAATATCAGAAGATGGAAGGAGGCCATCATTCATTAACTTGCCAAACTCCTCCAGAGCCCAGCTTCCCCTTCATTTTGTTTTTGTTCTTGCACCAAAGACTTGGAATCTACTAATATTACTCTTTGGGCTTTGGAGGTTTCCAGAATAGGATCTAATCAGCTTCTCTTCTAATGGGAGCAGAGGTGCGGAGTGCTTTATACACAAAGCAAAGGGAGTCTAACATCTGTTAAAGTTCCATAGAGCTGCCTTCTCCTAGACTGTGACGGATTAAAACCATGAAAACATAGGCCTTCATCTTTGCATCCTTGGAAACAAACATCTCAGACTATTTTTTTCTTAGAATAGCTCAGGCTCACACAAGTATTCAACAGAAAGCATTTCTGGTTACCTTTTCTAGTCAATGCCCAGAGACCTGAACAACCTGAGGGTGGTAATAGAATACTAGATGATTTTAATCTAGTTCTATGTTGCATATTAAAACTTTATCTAATAGATACTTATCAAATGGTGTTTTGTGTTGAAATGTCCTCAATCATCTATTTGTATGTGAAAAGTTGTGTCTCATTCACTCAGATTGTCTAACAAGTACACAACCAGGGCTTTCCGTGACAGTCCCTGTAGCAGGGCTCAAGCATGTATTAAGTACCCAAATGCACGCTATTTCCAATTCTCCCTTCTCAGATATACTCTCTATACAGGTCATTCAACCCAGTTCCCAGCCTTGAACTCTGTCTAGAGAATATATGCCATAAGAGTGGTAGTCATGTCTGATTTCACTCACCACCAGTTCTTCAACCTAGCATATAGGCACACTTGGAAAATATTTGAGTGACTTAATTTATTTAGTAGAAAAATTCTGTTTATGAAGGCAAAAGGCTTTCTATTTCTATAAAGCATGCTTCTCTCACTAAAACCAATAATATCACATTTCTCTTAGTGTGTGATTAGTTTTTAAAAACTAGCTGGGTTATAACATATACACTGAGGGAAGAGCCATATTTTCTTGATCCCGCTTTTCTCAAGCACACATTAGTGCTTCCTGCAGGCTTGGGGTAGTGGTTTGGCCGTTTTTGCCTTCACAAATAGAAAGACTAATAGTACTAATACTATTTAAAGAAGATACTTCATTGATATGTTTTCCTTTGGTTAAAAGTAAAAGAAAATATAAAGATATGAAATATGCTTCATTATTATTGAGTTTATAAGTATATAAAAGGTTTGTTTGTTTGTTTGTTTGTTTGTTTTGGAGTTGAGGACTGAACCCAGGGCCTTGCACTTGCTAGGCAAGCACTCTACCACTGAGCTAAATCCCCAACCACAGGTTTGATTTTTAACATAACTACCTTTTCTTTTTGAGAGCACTCACCTAGTATAATAAAAGTAAAGTGAAACTATGATGAATTTTGCCCCTTCCCCCTTTGTTGTGACCATGGACCCCGCTCAATGTCCATGCTCCTCTGTACTGAGCTGCATTATAATCATTGCACTGCTTCATAATCCTAGTTGGATGCCAGGAACCTTGAAATAGCAAAGGTGAATGATGGAAGCAAGGGTCCATGGAGAAGGTTCCTTAAAGAAAGCCACTCCCCACATCAAACCGAGATGACTGAGCACAATAAACTTGTATTTTATGGTGCCACTGAACTTCTTTTTTCATTAGCTTTTAAAAAAGATTCCATGCGATATATTTTGATCATATTCTTTTCTCTCTCCTCATCTCCTCCTAGATCCTACTTACCCACCCAACTTCATGTGTATCTCTCTTTCCAAAGATAAGCATCCCCTCCTGAGCAGGGATGCTGCTTTGCAGTGTAATAAACATAGCCAGTGTCACTCCATGGGAGTGGGCATCACATTAAATTCTTGATTAACAACTTAGTGCTTTCCATAGAGTATTAGATCACTTGGCTAACTTTGTAAATTTTTTCTACAAGAAATACTAAATATACACAATTATCTTACTGTTCTCCATTGCCATTCTGATCAATCAGTTTTAAAACTATCAACTCAAAGTAGTGTTGTTGTTCAAAGAGAAATAATTATGAATAATAACAGGATATGAGAGAATATCCAAATTTCTTTGAGTAAAAATTGGATATGATATTTTATAGTGACTGAATATCCTGAAATACTAAAAATAATTGTTTTAATTATGGAGAATTTCTTAAAACTGATAGGGTTGGCTAGAGGATGCTACCTTTGGTTTCCAGTAGGAAAGTAGCCAAATGCAATGGTTGGCCTATAGCTTCCAAAAGCATATTAGAACTCGAAAGTCTTTAGGAACTGTTAGTGGGAAAGGGAAATGCTGTAGCTTCAGGGGTTATGTTTAAAATATGTCTACCAAGATCCTTAAGAATGAAAGTTTATATGGAGCTGGAAGGCTGCAAGTTCTGCATTCCTGCCAGAAAACTTAATAAAGGAAACCATTGGCATGGCTCACAAACAATAAACAAGATTAGCAGAAGTTACACATCCTATTCATTATCACTTTGCTGAAGAGTCACTCAATTGTGAGAACAATATTATAGGAGGTATTTACACTGATGTGAATCACTTGGTCCATAAACAAATGAGTAATGACCTGTTAGTCCAGGAGATTAAAAACTAAGTGTATGCTTCACAAGAATAAAATGTGCCTGGGGGAGGAAACAGAGCACATTTACATTTGACTTTGTCTGGTGGTGCTGAACGGGCTTAGACAACCAGTGTTTGGAGAATGAGACAAAGGTGTACTTTGTTGTTTCACCTGGTATCATCTATAGAGAAGTTTTGATAGAATCTTCTGAATATATATATATATATATATATATATATATATATATACTGTGTCCCTTAAAATAAGAAAGTAGCTGCTGAGAAAACAGGGCCTTGGGCAACTCACTCTCATTTTCAATTAAAGGAAAATGTCTAAAGAATTGCATTTTGTGTCCTAGAGGTGAGTTTTGTTGAATTTTACACAAATTACTGCCCCATGAGCCCATTGTGGTAAGTAGTGAATCTTCCTGTAATTCACTTACCTGCTGGTAGCGAGGAATTTTTATCAGGATTTTGGAGAAAGACAGAGAATATGAAAATAAAGGCCAAAGAGTTCAAGAAACTCTCCTGATACATCAAGTCAAAAAAGTCTTTCTAGGGCATAAAGAGACAGTTCATCAGTTAAAACAAATTGGTTGCTCTTCCAGAGGACCTATTCAAGACTCAAAGCAACCACATGGTGGCTCATAATTGTCTGTAACATCAGTTCTAGAGTATCTGCCTTCTTCTTCTGGCCTCTGCAGGCACCACATACAGCTGTTACACAGACATACATGCAGACAAAACACACATACACATAAAACCAAATGGGAAATACTGAGTTCTTGACTTGAGTTACACACACACACACACACACACACACACACACACACACACAGAGTGTTAAAAAGAGAAAGTCATTCTAATATAATGGAGCTAGACTAGATGATTCACAAAAGTCTCTAAGCTTCTGCCTGCTTCAAGAACTCATGGGTTGTCCCTGATAACATTGACTGAACTGAACCTGATATGTAAGGCTTTTCTCCACAGTCAAGGTGCTTCTTTTATTATTACAAGGACTTCATAGTCTTGCAATAGAATATTCTTGTCCCACATCTTGGGATCTTCAAAAATAAACTGACTCCTATTTAAAATTCCTTTATGTGTTACTTAAATGTGTTAAGAATGGAAATAATGTGGGATGAAGAAGAAATATGGATTTGCATTGATGAAAATAAATAAAGCTTAAAGTTGTAATCACTAAAACAATATATTTTATAATATTTATAAAATAATAAGTTAACTTAATAAAATATTTTTAATATACAATATATTTTGATCAGATTTTTCTCTTCCAACTCATCCCAGAACTTCCCCACCTCCCAACTCAACCAACTTCATGCTGTTTCTCTCAAAAAAAAACAAGTGCTTATCAGGAGTCCTGGATTTTAAGGCTAATTCAGCTATTGCTGATAGACAAGTCAGAGTAGACTCCTGATATCAGTTTACATTTGAAAATTAAGATTTGTTTTTCTTTTGGTTTGTTGGTAGTTTATTAATTTTATTTGAAAGGATTTCATAGGCAAACTAAGATACAGATGGAGGTTTTAAAAGTGTTGAAATTATGAAAGACCACACAGACTTTTGAAGATGATATGACCAAAGGTGAAAAAATATGACCTAAAAATCATGTTTATGTGTACAGTTGAAAATATGAGCAGTTTGGTGAGAAATATTTTCAGCTTGACAGGTTGTAGACTTACCCAGAAGATAAGCCTTCAGGTACATGTAAGAGGATCGTCTTGATTAAGTTTGAGGTGAGAAGACCTACCCTAAAGGAGGAAGGCAGTCCTCTTCCCTGGGCTTGGGTCCTGGACTGATTAAAAAGGAGGAAGGACACTAAGCAGAGCATTCATCACTCTCTGCTCTTGATTGTCAATGTAATGTGGTTGGGCACTTCCAGCTCCTGCTGCTGTGATTCCCCCACAGTGATGAACTCCATCCGTGAACTAGAAGCAAAAGAAACTCTCTCTTCCTAAAGTGGCTTTTGTCAGAGAGTTTATCACAGCAACAGGACAAAAACTAAAACAAGTATCTAGAGAGAAGCTCACATTATAATGAGCATAGAAGCTATACTCATTCATGCTAACAACATTTTTTTGATTTTGACAATATACATGATGTTGTGCCAGCTTTGAGATTTCATTAGGGAGTTGTCTTCTTTTTATTTTGATTCATTATGCCTTTGGGAATGTGCATATTTTATGCAACCATCTATGTTCAAGCGTACAAGAATAAGGCCAGGAGGCAGGAAGGAGTCCCAGGGTGGCCTGAGATAGCAGCACATTCAAATGATAGTATCAGGCTAGCCCGGAATGCCACAGTCTACCTCCTCTCATTTTCATGCATGCACTGTACTTTTTCTCTAACCAACAGTATGATCAGCTATCCAATGTTATTTCTTTCTTAATAAGACATAGGAGAATTGCATGTTGTTAAACTTTCTCCTCAAACCAGCAATTGTTATTCATCCTCATACTTGAATGTTTGAATGTCTGCTTCACCAATTTTAGAGACCAACCTAAATATGTATTAGAAAATTGGTATTACTTCCTTCCTTTGAATACATTTTTGACCCTAAACCTGAAAATACTAAAAGTGTTTTAGACTAAATCTAGTGATACCATACATTTCGAACATATACCTTCCTCTCCTCTGGTCCCTTTCAGTGTTCTGCTTTGTATTCTCATCAGATTTGTGATTCTGTCAGATACAGTGGTTCAAAGTATATAATTCTCATGTTTCAGGACTAAAACATAGAAAATACATGCTTCTAGATTGAATCACCAAAAATCATGTGTAGGCAAATCTGTGCTTCTTCCTGCTCCTTACTTTCTTCCTCCTTTTGTCTAAAAAAAGATGAGCAGAGGAGTCTTCATAATCCCTAAAACAGCTTTTGAGTGTGCTTTGGTTCTAGATTGGTTTATACTCCCAGTCACAGTAGACCCAGACAGCTTAACAACACAATGGCTTCCTTTTATGTAAGTTAGTTTTCTTTTCCTATCTGGAACTGGGGCAACCTACACAAAATCCAGAACTAAAAACTCTGGGTCTCACAGTTTTGAGGCAAATAGGAACTCCACATTTTACACAGATATTGGCTACACTCCACCAAGAAAATCAAATTGCACTGTATATTGAGAAATAGATTAAATTTTGATATGTATTATAGTACCACATTGCAGAAAGATTATATATTATTAAACTAATAGTTTTACAACATAAATGCAAATTCTTTGACACATTCCGATGGCAGGTGTAGTAAAATTCCCTTCCCTTTGAATTTTGCAGGCTTTTATGATTGTTGGATGGTTAAAAAAAAAAATGGTAGAAATGACACACTGTGATTTCTGGGGCACTTCCATTAAAGTAGCATCAGCCATGAAGTGAGTTTCAGTTGGAAATCTCATTTGTGACATCCTGAGGTACTATTAGGGGTTCTCAACCTGTGGGTCATCATCTCTTTGGGGGTCATATACTAGATATCCTGTGTATCGGATATTACATTATAATTCACAATAGTAGCAAAGTTACAGTTTATAGAGTTGCAACAAAACAATTTTATGGTAAGGGTCGCCACAACATGAGGAATGTATTAAAAATTCACAGTAATATGAAGGTTGAGAATCATTGTCTAGTGACTATGAGAGTATCTGACAGCTGGTCCATACTTAATAAGGCACCTACCATGTAAGCCAAGCTATCTCAGTTCCTTTAGACCATTTGCCATCATGTTACTACCAAAAGATGCTTGAAACCACTGTGTGGGGTAAAAGTATCATCCAGTTATCTCTGATTGAATTTATAACTGGAAATAATCCAAATTTTGTGGAGTAACATTATCTTTTTAATAATAATGTTTCACAACAAATGACTAGAGTGTCAATGTAAATAATGTACAAAATGTTTAGAGACCCAAGGGGTGGCAGAAAATATAGTGTGGTATGTTGAAATGAAGAACAAAAAAGCCAAGAGAGGAACTGAAATAATTTCTAATACAAATCATTTCCAAATTCCATGCACTATTCATAAATGGGAACACACCAATAATTCTATGGCTATACACAGACACTATGAGTATTTACATAGATGAAAACCCCTCCCATGTAAATGATGTCAGGTGTGGTAGAGCAGAACATAAAATTCCATTCATTTTGGAAAGGAAAATTTTAAGTTTTACTCTTTGTGCATATTGCAAAGGATTTAGATTATTGCTTGAATTCCTGAACACCATCCCAGAGCCTACAAATTTATGACACAAAGACATCATATAGAATACAAGCTTTTTAGAATATAGCTATATGGTTGCCTTCTTTCCACATATTTTAATATATTTACCTGAAATATTGTAAGGTTTTATACTCATGATTAAGAAGAAATATCTTTTCCAGTATGCACACATGCAAAAATTTTATTGACTATACGTTAAAAATGTATCCAGATTTGAACCTCAGCATTTCAATTCCCTACCTTTCTTATGTGAGACATCATCATCTCTCCTCTTAATTATGGCCATTGGATTAGTTTTTATTGGTTGCTCAGTACAATTTAGTATCACCTGAGAAAAGAGTCTCATTGAGAGATTTTTCTTGATCAAGACTGCCTATTGGTATGTCCGTGGATGATTGTCTTGATTGTGATGTGGGAAGACCCAACCTAAAGGTGGGTAATATCATTACCTAGAATTGGGTTCCTAATTGAAGAACAGAGAAAGATAGCTGAGCAACAGGCACATATGTATTTATTTCCCTCTATTCTTTACAGTAGTTGCGATGTAACTAGCTGAAGTTTCTGTCACCTTGACTGCACTGTAATAATGGCCTATAACTTAGATTTGTGGGCTCAAATAAAACCCTTCTCCCTTAAGTCACTTTTTCCTGGGCATTTTATCACAGCATAAATGAAACCAGGACAGAGATTGGTACTGAACAAGTGGGGTTCTGGCTGTCATAAACCTAACTACAGAGTTCTTACTCTAAACGTTTTGTTACCAGTAAGTGAAAAATTTTAACTTTGTGTTAAAAAAACAAAACAAAACAAAAAAAAAAAACCTTGAATAGTGGAATAAGAGCTTAATGGTCCATTCTGGTAGTTACTTGGAAGACAAGACTTCCAAGAGAAATGCAGACAGTGAGTCCTTACTTATAAGGTTTAGAGAGGGAAAAAAAGGACTCTCTTTTCTCTAGAAACACAAGAGGGACCATTCATGTGGTATTTTGACCAAGACTCTGATTGCATTCTGCTATGTCTGGAATGTTATAGTGCAGTTAACTTTGAAGGTTATGGAATAATTTCTATGGAGATATGGAGAAGGAGTTTCATAGTTGGAGAGAGAGAGAATTCAACCCATGCATAGAAAGCAGCTGTGATTTCTAAGGATATCAGCACCACTGAAGTGAAATCTCCTTTGTTCCACTAGAACAATTGAAACAAGGTCCTAAGAGTAAAAAAATCCCACCTATTGGATTCATCCAGGTGGGATCCCAATTTGTTTCAAAGATATAAGGCTAACAAGGGAGTTCCTTGCTCCTCAAAACTACCTGCCCATGAAAGTGTTTCACTGGGGTGAGCAAAGAGAAACTGTTGTAGCAGAGGTCGAAGGAAGGTAGACTGTGTCTTTGCCTCACAGCGGAAGTAGGCAGCATTTTGAAAGTCTCTCATATGGTACTAGTCTTGAAAGAAAAGACACAAGACTGGTGCTGTCATGGAGATCAAGCACTGTGTGACAGAGTCAGAGTATATGTAGAAAAGCCTTAAATTTTCCCAAAAAGCTATGAAAGTAAAGCTTCAGTTGCAATGAAGATCCCAGTATTTCAGAAAATCAATCATCCTGGGACATCCACCAAAGATAACAGGTGGAAAGTGGAGTGACCTGAGTCTAACAGAAAAGTTGTGGGCTACAGCTGTTGGAACTGGAGACTTGGTCCTACTCAAACCTTTTGAAGCCCAGAAAATTAGATTGTAAGTACAAGATGTTGAACAAACATTAGTGCTTCACTCATTGGTGGGTATTTTTTTCTGGTGGATTTTATGTTTGTTTTTATGTTATTTTTCATCTTATAAATACTCTTGTCCTCCCAATTGGAAATAAGAATGTTCATTTTATGCCATTATATGTTGAAACTGTGTAGCTTGTTTTTTATTTTATAGGAGTACACAGTTAAGAAACTTTGGACTTCCAAGATAATGGAATTGTTCAAGACCAAGGCATGAGACAGGGTACCAGGAATGAAATATTTATCATTTAAAAGTGGTATGTTTGTGTACCAAGTTGGTAAGGGGTAGAGATGTTAGTTTCAATTGCCAGCTTGACACAACCTAGAATCCCATGGAAGAGAGTCTCAATGAGGGATTTTTCTTGATCAGGTTGGACTATAAGCATGTCTGTAGGAGATTGTCTTAATTACATTATTGGTTCAGACATATCTGAGCAAAAAGTTGGCCTCCCCATGTTTAGGTCCTGAATTGTATAAGAGTAGAAAAAGAGAGCTAAATAGTAAGTTATGTATTCATTTTCCTCTGACTTAGTTAGCAATGTGATGCAACTAGTTGTTTCTAGTCCTTGCAACCCTGACTTCCCTGTAGTGGTGGGCTGTGACATGGAATGGTGAGCTGAAATAAACCCTCTTCCCACCTCATTGCTTTCTGACAGCAACAAAAAATCAAACCAAGACATTTACCAATTCTAAGACTTGCCCTCCACCCCATTGTCAAAACTACAAACAAAATGTTTCCCTGGAATTATTAAAAGAGCATTTAGTTGCTTGGATCAGAATCCACCAACACCTCCCTGTCACACGTGGAATGGAAGTCCTTTTTCTAGGGCCTGGCTGGCTTCTGGCTGCTACTGCTTTACTTGACCATCTATCACCAACGCCCCTGGATGCTCTTGTTTCTTTAACAATGGTGCTTAAATACAACATCATCTCAGATTCACTGAAATTCATTTTTGTTAGCTACCCTGACTAGTTTAGTCGTCATCCCTTACACAAATTCATCTGTGCACTACCAAAGAGTACAGCCATTCCCTCACAGTTCTGATGAAGTTATTGCACCTTCCATACCCATCCTAAATGCACAACCTTAGCTCTTTCATCCTTCCTTCTCTACTTGCTTTTATTTTTATGCTAGTACTCACCTATATTATCTACTTACTTGTTTTAATATCTATCTCACAATTAAAGGAAAATATTTTCATTTAAATGCTTAATTCAAATTATTTTGATAAGTTCCTGTTAAGCCATCCATCCAGCCGTCTATCCATCCATCCATCTATCTATCATCTCTACTGATCTACCTATATCTGTATGTATTTTTATATATGCATTTATTCATATAAAATTATGACTGTATATAATGTTTTTCTAAAATGTAAGTTAAGAAGATTTTAGTACGAACACTTCAGGATAGTGTTGCATGCCTTGATGAAAAGAGTAGGTCGGTAAGTATCCAGCTGTACAAAAATATATCATTCTAAGGATGTTTTGGTACCAGTGGATGTTACCCTTGGAATCCCAAGACAAAGTAGCACCATGTCTTGATGAGTTACATTCATGTCTGGCATTTGAAGATACCCCCAATCTAGGGTATACTCCTGGTTAACTAAGTTGGAACTAGAACCTTGAGCTTACACAAATCTCTACATATGAGCTCTGTAACCAAAGTATAATATTGCACTGTTATTAAATTTCCCTTGAATTAGGTTTTTTAAAATGATTATTTATACAGGAGTCACCATCCATACACGCGAAAATCTATGGAGACACTAGATGCAAATGTAGAAATTTCTTCTAAATATATATAAATTATAGAAAGGAAATGGAATAATGAACAGCTTATAGATTTAACAAAAAACAAAACTGACAAAGTTCAATTAAGAATAACTTACTTGGGATGGTCAGGACTTACTACTTCAAATAGTTGTGCAAACTAGTTATTATTGTACATTCACTCAAAGTTGACTAACAACTAATTAAAAACAAAATGCAAAAGATGTTTTATCCAGGTGAAGTGGCAAATGTCCCTTGTATCTTGATTCTATATAAACTCTTATGACACTAAAATGTTATGAGTCCTAGTTAGGGTTACTACTGCTGTGGTGAAACACCACATTCAAAGGCAACTTGAGTGGAGAAAGGGTTTATTTGGTTTTCCTGTGCAGAGTTGTAGCCCATGGAAGGAAGTCAAGGCAGAAACTCAGCAGGCAGGCAGGAACCTTGGAGAAGTGCTGTTTACTGGCTTGCTACTTCTGCCGTGCTCAACCTGCTTTCTTTTTTTTATTATTTTATTTTATAATTTAATTTAATTTTACATATCACCACAGATTCCCCTGTCCTCCCCCCTCCCACCCCCTCTGCCCTACCCCCAGCCCATCCCCTCCATTCCCATCTCCTCCAGGGCAAGGACTCCCCTAGGGATTCAACTCAGCCTGGTAGATTCAGTCCAGGCAGGTCCAGTCCCCTCCTTCCTTTACTCAGGCTGAGCAAAGTGTCCCTGCATAGGCCCCAGGCTCCAAACAGCTAGCTCACGCACTAAGGACATGTTCCATCCCACTGCCTGGGGGTCCCCGTCTCACTGCCTGGGGGTCCTGGTCCCACTGCCTGGGGACCTCCCAAACTGTTTAAGTTAATCAACTGTCTCACTTATCCAGAGGGCCTGATCCATTTGGGGGCTCCTCAGCTACTGGTTCATAGTTCATGTGTTTCCACTAGTTTGGCTATTTATCCCTGTGCTTTCTTATAGAACCCAGGACTATCAGCCCAGAGGTGGCACCATCCACAATGGGCTGGGCCTTCCTAAATCAATCACTAATTAAGAAAATGTCCTATAGGCTTGTCTATGGCTCAATCTTATGGAGGCAATTTCTCAACTGAGGTTCCCTACTTTCAGATGACTGACTTTGACTTATACTCAGTTGACATAAAAAACAACCGGAACTTTATGTTTCTATGAAGGATGATATTAATACGAATATTTTTAGTTAAAATTCTATCAATAAGATTTTTTAGAAGTTGACTTTTCATGTTCAATTTAGTAATTATATAAAAGCTTAAATAACTAATGTGCCTGGACTGATAGGATAATGAATCTGGTCTCTGTAAAATCAATACAATCTTCAATTTATTAACCCTTCTTGCATTCTATTGCTCAGGAGTTCACAAAGCCCAAGTGTTTTCATATTCCCCTTAAAAAGCCTGAAGTTCATGCTCGAGGACCCAATTCACACAGCCTGAATGACAGATGAGCAAGCAGGAGAAACAAGCTGATCGCTCCTCCACTCCATCCGCACCGCGCTCCAAAAGCTGCCTCTGTTTTTCATTTCACATCGTGTATCAGTAAAAATGCAGCAATGACAAGGTAATAGAAGGATGATTAGCTTTAATGTACTCCCTTTCATGTTTGCAGTTCGAGCAAATACGAGCTAATTTATACTCTTAGCTATTTTTCTTTTCAGGGTGTATTGTAACAAATGTGAAAATTGTGGGTGTGAGTGCAATCGATCAATTGAGATAAATGCAAGTCAAGTTCGATGAGTCTTTAACAAATTTTCATAAGGCAGTCCTCCTTGGTAAAACTGTCAGTAATTTCTATGTCAGCATAGAGACTATAAATCCAGGGAACTCTAGGTTATAGGAGGCAACATGGATTTTCTGATTAAGCATGTGAATCAAATAGCATCAAATCAAAATAGCAGACAATTTCTGTGTTTCCAAACAAAGAAATCACATAGCTGGCATTTGATTTTAAAAATACATTTTGTTATCAACAATACAACTAATCAATATTTTGAGATGATCTAGAAAATTTGAGATTGCATTGTGAGCTCTGAACACTTCAAGTCGTTTGTATCCATAATTTATTCACTATGTTTTTTTAATTCTATTTCTGAATAATCTTTAAATAGCATTAAGCACAGTAAAATTTATTATTATAGCATTTATAAAATTTGAAAATGTATTTAATAGATCAATAATAAATGCCTTAAATCAAATTTTAAAAATAATTTCTCTATTCTTGATATTATCAAACATTTATACAATGAAATATGGTAATCTCTACCACCCAATTCCCATGTCCCACTCACTCCATCATCTCATCATGCCTCCTCCCAACATCATATTTTTTTGATAGCCCACTTAGTTCAATTAGTGTTGTTTATATGTGCATGAGTATGAGATTAGCTACTAGAACATGGCCACATCCTCAAAATCAGAAAGATTCTCTCCTCCCTCAGCACTTAACAACTGCCATAGCTTCTTGGTAGAGTCCTGGAGAGCTCCTTCCCAATCAAATTGGGAATTTGATTGGTTTGATCTTGTTCAAGTCTTGTGGGAATAACCACAGCTGCTATGAGCTCATGATGTAGCAATGATGTCATGTCTAGAAGACAGCATTGCTTCAAATCTTCCATTAATACAAAAATAGTCTCTCAAAAAATGAATCCATATATTTAAAGCTGAATATAGTAATGCTGATCTTTTTTTTTTTTTTTTTGGAAATTTGCCATTCTTTTCACTAATTAAAAGGCAAACTTCTATAAGATCTGTTTTATTAATCTTAAATAGTAAAACAAACAGGACAAGAATAAATCATTAGTATGGCCAAAGCCAGTTTTAGAAATGTCTGATTTTTATATTACATGCTACTACACTTTGTTATGGGTATGTTAGATAAAAATAGTAGGGGGAAGATGTATAATCAACAAGAACAACTACTTACATATCCTGGAAATATGAGTTGTCATTCAAATTCAACTCATATTTCAACCATTAATTATAAGAGTTGTATTAGAGAAAAATATGTATGCTAAAACATGTACCAGTATGAAAAACATTCTACTGAGACAAATCTACAAATTTTTCATAAATTTTGTAACTATGTCCTATTTTTGATTAAGAATATGTGGAGAATCTTTGAAATAATTTAATACTGAATTTGAATCATATTGACATAAAAAATATATTTGATGTGTCAGGTAGCATCCAAATATATATATCACATGGAAACATATATTCCCCTAAAGAACATAGAGTTATGTAAAGTAAATATTGTGCTTAATAAGTTTCTATACAAATAAAGCATAAATATCTGTTTTAGTTATAACAGGTAAATATTTTAGAAGCCATCACTCAAATACTTCTGGCAAGATAAATTTTTCAGAAAATAAATTCAGAATGTTGTAGTCAAGGAAGAGATTAGTGAGCAGTACGGAGCTGGTAATCCATCAACAATGTATAAAATGTCATTTTTTTTATCACCATGACAAAGAACTGAAAGATCAATTTAAAAAGAAGGGTTTAAACTATGATTGCTTGGCTGTTTGTCAGGAAGCAGAGAGAATAAATGACTGGGTATAATATATACTCTTTAAAGAAAAGTCTCTAATTAGTTCCACAACAGAAGTTTCAACCATTCTTCAATAATGCCATCATATTATGATTCTATGTTTAGATAAATACACTGACTAGGTCAAAGCCTTCATTACCACTCAATGACTGGGCCTCTGGTCTTCACAGTAAGCCTTCAATTCATGAAGAGTATTCCATTTCCAAATCGTGCCAATGTGCAATGGACCTAGACTCAGACACATTCCCAAAGAACCACTGAGGTTTAATTGAGAGATTATGGAATATATTTCCCTTCCACCATAACTGATTATCATGTCACCAATACTCTAGTATAAGAGGAGGGTTGTTTTTTTTGTTTTTTGTTTTTGCCCAAATTGTAAGGCATAATGAAATAGGGGTGATTAAATAGGATGGGAGATGTGAGTAGGAAATTCAGGGAGAGATAACTAACAATTAAAGACCTTTCAAAAAACTTTTTATGTAAAATTACCAGTGTATAGGTTTTCTAAAAATATATAAATAATTAAAATGAGTTTAAATAGGGTTAAACTATTTTGGGGGGATGGGAAATACCCTAACTAGGTGACACATGTCAGCAAATAAAAACTCCAGTACTAGGACCTGGTCACTTCTATTTGAATTGTTGGCCATTGGGGCCCCATTGACACCCAAACATTATGGACAACTGCCAATACTCTTGGTTACCTCCAGAACTTAGTGATAAAATAATATTGCTAAAGATACCAATTCTATGTCACAGAACATAAAAAAAACAAGCTGGTACTCACCTGAAAGCTTCATTCCTAAAGAGTAGCTGGATAGTGTTATTCATACTACTGTTGAAGAAATGTAATCATCAGTCTTACACAGTTGTAAATCCAGGAATCTAAATTACAACTGGAATAACAAGATAGTACTGGTGTAATAGTGGCATGAATGTCATGGGAGAAATGAACCACCTTCTGATTAGAATTAAGGCACACTCCATAAGATGAAACACATGTGTTGCACTGTTATCATGGACTAAAACCTGTGGCTAGACATGTTAGAAACCTGAGGTAGAACCTAACACCATCAATCTGCTAAATGGCTACCATTCTCTATGACTTATTGTTATACCCATAGACTATTGCATCTCATAAAGGAGCTTCACTTTTCTGTTGATATAATTAACACTGAGATCTACAACTGTTCTATGTGAAAAGAATAAGAATAAGAGACTGTGGAATGCTCAGGCCTAAATGGGATACCTATATTAGATACACACACACACACACACACACACACACACACACACACACACACACACACACACACACTTTAAACATTCAGGGATATTGGCAGAGGAGGGGGCAGGAAGATTTTAAGATCCAGAGGTAGTGCATAGGATTACAAGTGGACATTCATACCACTATTACACCAGTGGTCCTATCTTGTCATTCCAGTTGTAATTTAGATTGCTGGATTTACAACTGTGTAAGACTGATGATGACAAGGAAACAGTATTTTGTAGACACAGAAGGGCAATGGCACATAGTAACTCGTAACAATGGTGATAGCATGACCAAGCTCAAGCCAAACAAAATCACAACAGGGAGCAGGAGGTAGGCAAGAAATACCACAGGTGGCTGATTATTAAGGAGATATTGATATTATATAGTGGCTGGGAGAAAAAGAGTCCATCTTAATCCATGGTATGATCCATGATAGGTTTACTACACTCCAGGTCAGGCCCCACTCCCCAGAATAGATGAACAACACAAATTAGACTTAATAGTGAAAATTTTAAAAAAAGAAAAGTGCAAGTTGGGTAGGTAAGGATGCAAGAAGAGAGAGGATGGAACTGAGAGGATTGGGAAAAGTGGTCAATGTGATCAAAATACATTGTATAGAATTATCAAAGAATTAATAATATATTTATTTATATAATCTATCTATATCTATATCTATGAATACATCTATCTATGTCTATATCTATGCATATATATGTACACACACACACACACACACACACACACATACACACACACACATATATGTATATATATATTCACAGAGATTCTCTCTCAGAAAAAAGTTAGGAAGTTTAGAGTTAAATTAGTAGGCAAAACCAGTATAGAAATTGTAAATTCTATAGGCACCACAGCAATGCAAACATGCAACCCATAACAGCATTAAATAAAGACATCCACAAAGGGCATACATCTGGTCTCATTCCCTACTGTCTAATGCCACACATTTGTACACACACACACACACACACACCCCCCACAAATATGAAGCATACCAAAAGATGGGGGAGCAATCATCCTTAAAATAAGAAACCGTTATAACACAGATGTTGCAATTATCACACAAGAAAGTTCAATAATTGACAATAAAGTGTCAGGTATTCTAATGGAGAAATAAAGAAAGATAACAAATAAGTATAGCTGAGATCTGGAAATTCCAAGAAGGAATGCTGTAAAGCGGTAGACATAAAAGCATTACCAGGAGCTAAGACTATATAGATTCATCATATTAGCTGATACAGTGAAGGAAAGAATCAGAGAGTGAGAAAAATAACAGCATAGTAAAAAGCTTTAAAATTTAAGAACTAAGGGACAATTTTAGAGGTATGATGTGAATATAGTGGGGGAGTAAAGACATAGTGAAGCATAGGAACTAAGTTTTAATAGCATAATGTTCTAAAATATGCAACATGGCTGTTCATGACAGACACTAAATGAGAGACACAAGAAATATCAAGCAACATATATACATGTCTTTAGGGGGAGTGAGGGAGGTACATGTAATCAAGTTAGACATATATTCAGACTTCAGAAATCCAAAACATAAGAGAAAAATCTTACTGAATTCAGAAAAGGAAAACGTCCTGTCTACAGAGGAAAGGGGTAAGAATTACAACCAACAGGCTATCAGAAAAATATGCAAACTAAAGCACGATGGAATAAAATGTTTACTGCTAAAATAAAATTCATTACCTTAAACATAATACAGCTAAATTATACTGCAAAGCGATAGAAAAGTGTTTCTCAAACACCGCTGAGGAAATTGAAAGCCAGCAAGCAAGCCTGCCTTGCACATAATGACTAGCACAAATTCCTGAGACAGAAGACAGCCATGGAGGCTGTGACTGTCGATCTGTGTTTTGAAAGGAGAGGTATCAAAGAAGGAATAAATGAAGGTAACATAGCATATTTTTCCTTATTCTTCATTTGGTCTAAAAGATAATTTTTGGAAAGGTAATAACAGCCATAAGTGGGGATGCTATCCTTTGAAAAATGAAATGAACAGCATATTGTCACAAGGATAAAAGAAAGGAAATGGAAATACTTTGCATGCTGTAATAATAAAATGGATTTCTGTTTTGTTGCTGACTTAAGGCACAGAACTTTTAATGTTCTTGTGATTTCATAAGTGACGATAGTTGTCTTTTGTTATTCAAAACTACATCCTTAACATATAAGCATATGATTTTTTAAAATTTATTATATTTGTGTTTTAATATTACACATCAGCCATGGGTTCCCCTGTCCTCCCCCCTCCCGCCCTCACCCCCACCATCTCCCTACACCCCTCCCCTCCATTCCCATCTCCTCCAGGGCCAAGACTCCCTTGGGGATTCAGCTCAACCTGGTGGATTCAATACAGGCAGGTCCAGTCCCCTCCTTCCAGGCTGAGCAAAGTGTCCCTATGTAAGCCCAAGGTTCCAAACAGCCAGCTCATGCACTAAGGACAGGTCTAGGTCCCACTGCCTGGGAGGCAGTTCAAGCTATCCAATTGTCTCACTTATCTAGAGGGCCTGCTCCAGCTGAGGGCTCTACAGCCTTTGGTTCATAATTCATGTACTTCCATTTGTTTGGCTATTTGTCCCTGTGCTTTTCCAATCTTGGTCTCCACTATTCCCGCTCTTACAGTCCCTCCTCTTTCTTGACAATTGGACACCTGGAGCTCCACATGGGGCCTGGCTGAGGATCTCTGCATCCACTTCCATCAGTTATTTGATGAGAGTTCCAGCTCGAATGTTAGGGTGTTTGGCCATCTGATCACCAGACTAGGTCAGATCAGGCTTTCTCTTGACCATTGCCAGCAGTATACAGAGGATATATCATTGTGGATTTCTGGGGACCTCTGGAGCACTCTGCCTATTTCTGTTCTCATGTGGTCATCATTTATCATGGTCTGTTATTCCTTGTTCTCCCTTTCTGTTCTTGATCCAGCTGGGATCTCCTGCTCCCCTAAGCTTTCTTTCCCTCAAACCTTGTCCTTCATTACTCCCACTGTCGTCCAGGTTATGTAGATCTCATCCATTTCTCTGTCATTGGGTGATCCCTGTGTCTTTCCTAGGGTCCCATTTTCTAGGTAGCCTCCCTGGAGTTGTGTAGCAGTCTAGTCATCTTTGTTTTACATCTAGTATTCTCCTATGAGTGAGTACACACCATGTTTGTCCTTCTGAGTCTGGGTTACCTCACTCAGGACCCCAAAAATTCAACCAAGGAACTGATACAACTTATAAATACATTCAGCAACATAGGATACAAGATCAACTCAAAAAAATCAGTATCCCTTCTATATACAATAGACAAACAGGCTGAGAAGGAATCAGAGATACATCACCCTTTATAATAGCCACAAATGATATAAAATACCTTGGGGTTACTCTAACTAAGCATGTGAAGGACCTATATGACAAGAACTTTAAGTCCCTGAAAAAAGAAATTGAAGAAGATGTCAGAAAATGCAAAGATCTCCCATGCTCATGGATAGGCAGGATTAACATAGTAAAAATGGCGATCTTATCAAAAGCAGTCTACAGATTCAATGCAATCACCATCAAATTACTAACACAATTCTTCACAGACCTGAAAAGAATAATACTCAACTTCATATGGAAAAACAAAAAACCCAGGATAGCCAAAAGAATCCTGTACAATAAAACAACCTCTGGAGGCATCACAATCCCCCAACCTCAAACTCTACTATAGAGCTACCATAATAAAAACAGCTTGGTACTGGCATAAAAACTGACATATAAGCTTATGTTAATGACTGACTAGTATGGTAGCTAGGGATCTAAGTGGCTTGAGAATGGAGACTGGTCACCATAGGAACCAGTCATGTGACTAGAATGCAGAAACTTTGAGTTATTTCCTGTGGCCTCTAAGGAGGCAGAAAGGATTAGAGATGGGGGGGCACATGGAGTGACAGATAAATTACATCAACAGTGCACAGGACCATGAAAGTTCACATAAATATCATGGGATATATTTGGAAAGTTTCAGGATAGAAAACAAATCAATACTTGGAAGGAAGCAAACCATATCTGAGTACATGTCAGGTACACAGCTCCTAAGTGGAAATAGTAGGAGTCACTGCATTTCTACTTTTGCAGTAGTCCAGCATTCAGCTGTTTTATATGAGCCTCTGACTCTGGGTGATGGAGACCTGAGCCCAACAGTCACTCAGAGAAGTCCGTGTGTGAACAGGGAGTAAACCCTGACACTTGGTGAGTGAACAGAAAACGAAACAAAAATTAAAAAAAAAGAAGAAGAAGAAGACGAGCCAAAAAGGCCACATTTTAGGGTTGTTTGTTATGGCAATGAAAGTTAACAAATTCTGGCTGAAATTTTTTTTAATATCTTTATTTCTTTAAACAAAAGAATATGTGCCTCATAGTTTTCCAGGGTGATATGCTAATGAATTAAAATCAAATAGTGAGCTCTTATAATTTGACAGTGAATGATTTGATATGCTCTGTCCTTAAAAAAAAAAAATCATTTCACCAGATTGGAGGGCATGTAACAGTCATCTGTCAACAAGTTGTCATTTTGATCACATATATAAAGAAAGTTGGTTCATGAAATCTTTCATTTAGAATGTTTAATTATTAATATTTCCCCAAATCCTATCTGCCATGATAAGTTATGACACCAATCAAAAGTTTAAAAATTATACTGATCAAAATTAGAAATTATAATAGCTTGACAGCTGAAGGCATCTAACTTTTAAAACTGATAAAAGTTCACAAAGTTGATAACATTTTTGAACAAAAGCATCATTTCTGTGATAAATCTAACAGTCTTGGAAGGGAATTCACATTGCCACTTACATACAGATATGCTAATATACATTGCATTTAAATAAAATAAGACTGTAGGAGTTGTTAGAAATTTGTATTCCTAGTTGTCAGAAATATGTGACAAGCTCTGACCAATGAAGTGTGAGCTCAGTTGACATACACTATTTTCTGTCTGAGGTACTGTAAAACCTGTGCTTCATTTCCCAGCATCCGTTCCCAGCTCTGCAATCAAAGCATCCTCCTCAGGGCAGAGCAGGTGAAAGATGGAAACATCTCTGCCAGTGTTTCAGTATCTCTCGTGGCTCCCTACCCTCTGCTGACACCTTAGTGAATTGGCACTTTGTGAAGCATTCCTTGAATTACAGTAATTTAAATAAGCCATCTGCTTCATACTGAGTCCCTGACAGGTAGAATCAGACCAGGTCCCGGAGTGGAATGTTGGGGAAAGCATGCCTCCCTCATCTACTGATCTTTGCTAAATGTGTAACCTCGGGAAGAAATAAGTCCTATATATTAAACCACTGTGATCTGAGGGTTGCTTGTTGAGACTCCATTACTCTAACCTATTCTGACAAATACATTGGCTCACATATGTACCAGCTCTTCTAAGTAGTCTGCCCAGGGGAACCCAGCAAGAGAGCAAACAGCAAAGGAAAAAAAGCCAAAAGGTTTCCTTTTGTTGTTGTTACAATTATAAGAAATTCACAAAAAAGTATTACACAATTTCCAATAAGAAAATAAATCTAGGGTACACAGGTATTACAAAGTTTTCAATTTTAAGTTATATGTGCTGGGAAGAATTCCTGTTTAATTCTGTAAGCCACACATTGATGGGAAAATAATGGCAGGTGCTTCCAAGAAATTTTATTCCTTTAAGAAATGATGCTTGTGTGACCTTCCTATGTGCACAGGAACACAACAAATAGAAAGGCTAATTGTTTCCCTCTAAGAGTATGCAGCCCAGTGGTAAGCAAAGGAAACAAGTAAATGTGTACAGTTATAACTCATTGTCAGACAGAAAAATGTACTAAAAAGAAGAATCATTAGGCTAAGGGATCAATCCATAAAAAAACAGAGAGACATTTGAGATAAAGAGGTCATAATATGTCTCAGATAGCATAGCATCATTTACCCCATTGACCTCAGTGAACTGAGGAAATAAAGCCTGAAAAGAATCTGAAGAAAGTATTCCAGGTAAAGGTCTCAGTGATTGTCACTTCCCAGAGCTTCAAGCTGATTTCTTGGTTTTTGAACAGCCAAGCCCTGTGTTGTAGCCATGGCTTGTAGGGTAAAGGAGTGTGTTGTATGATGCACTTGGAAGAATGGCTAAGGACAGACCACATATGACAAGGTAAAGTTTGCATGTGTATATGCACACATGCTGTTGTTGATTTTACTTAAAATGCCACATTTAAAATTAATCTTTGAGAATTTCCTATGAACATACACTGTATTTTAATTATATTCACTCCCTACTTACTATGTCCTTCTCCAACTAATTAATCTCTTCTATCCATCCCCATGTCTTTTTAAAAATTAAAAAAAATACAGAGTCTAGTTACTGCTGTCCATACATGCATGGGTTTGGAGCCATCTCCTGGAATATTGGCAAACTTTCCAGGGACCACACTGACTCTCTCTCTCCCCTAGTAACCATCAACTATCAGTAGCTCCTCAGCCAAGGGTGGATGTTCAAGTATCTCTCTACCTTACGTGCTGCAATATTGCCCAGCTTGATCTTAGGTGGGTAAAATGTAGGCAATCATAGCTGCTATTAGTTCATTAGTGCAGTGGGTCCTGTCATGTCCAGAAGAAACTGTTCTTGATTCCTCCCCAACTACTTGCTTTTAGAATATTTTTCTCACTCTTCCACAAATTCCCTGAGCTTTGAAAGGAGGGTATATGATATAGATATATCATTTATGGGTGAACATTATACAGATACTCTATTTTTATAGAGATTTTAAAACATGGTTAGTGTGTGTGGTGGTTTAAATAGGAATGGTTCCCATAGCTCATATATTTGAATGCTTAGATGCTAGGCACTATTAGGAGGGATGACCTTGTTGGATGTAGTAAGTATGGTCCTGTTAGAGGAAGTGTGTCACTGAGGGTGGGCTTTGAGGTTTCAAATGATCAAGCCAAGTCCAGTGTCTCCCACTTCCTGTTGCCTATGGATCCAGATGTGTAATTCATAGCTCCTTCTTCAGCAGCATATCTATCTGTGTTCTACCATGCTCCCTGCCATGATGATAATGGATTAAATCTCTGAATTGTAATCAAGCCCAGGTTAAGTGATTTATGCTTTCTTTAATAACAGTTGCCATAGTCATGGTGTCTTTTCACAACAATAGAACACTGACTAAGGCAGTGTGTGTGTGTGTGTGTGTGTGCGTGTGTGTGTGTGTGTGTGTGTGTGTGTGTGTGTGTGTGTGTGTGTGTGTGTGTGTGTGGTATATATAGGTGCATGTAAATGCCAAAAAATAAAAAATAAAATAAAAAAAAAAGACATCATCAGATCCTCTGGAGTTGGAGTTACAAAGCGATTTTTGGCCATCCAACATGAGCACTGGAAACAAACTTGGGTCTTCTGGAAGAGTAGCAGACACCTTTTCCATGCCAAATAGATGGTATTTTCTTTTAATCTAGTGATAAGCTATTAAAGTATTATGACCACAGAACTACCATTAACTAATCTAAGAGATGAAGAAGCACTAGATTTCATCTCCTATTTTAATCAGTGTGCAGCTACATATAACACATGAAACAAACATTCTCACATGTTGAACAATGAGTAGGTAGTAACTTCAATTTGAAATGACCCATAAAAGCTCATGTTGTGAATGTTCTGATATCAGTTTGTAGAGCTATTCTGGGATATTCTGGAAACTTTGGGAGGTGAAGCCTCGCTAGTGGGAAGTAGATCACTGCAGGTGGGTTCTTGAGGGTATGTCATACCTACTCACTTCCTGTCTCAGTCTTTGCTTCATGGTCTACAGTGTTATGAATAGACTTTGCAAGAGCTCTTCCCATCACAAGTTGAACTGTTCCAACATACCTTCCGAACCATGATGGGCTTAAGGTATGAGCCAAAATATAACCTTAAGTTGTTCAGGTATTTTGGTTATAATTAAACAAAAGTAACCAATACAATAATGCATGTTATAATTTACGAAAAACAAAAAAAAGAATTTATTTGAATCTTAAAAATATTCTAATTTCTTCCCTGAATGCAGTATCGAAATTGCAGTCTCAGAGAAGGAGAAAGCAAGCAACGGATGTACATAAGAGTTCAGGGGGAGTTAAGTAGCTGTGAGTGGAAAGCAGTTTTGAAAAGAAGGGCTGTGTAGACACACACAGCCTGAAATACAGCCTTCAAAACTGACAGTGGTATGCCATTTAAGCAAGTGGTTTTACTGAGTGTTTGTGTATACGGTAAAGGTCTGTAAGGCTTAGCATCACATTCCATAGAGTGGCATGACAACAACAAAATGTCCGAAGCCCACAGCAGTCCAGGAGTTGTTCGAAGTCTAACTAGCCAGGGAATGCAAACATGAGGGATCAGCCAGGCCGTGTGGTAAAGACTTCAGAAGAATCACACCTTAGAAGCAGGGATTAATGATCCCAAGAGTGAAATGTGCTCCAAATACATACTACAAAACCTTTAAAGCGGCCTTCAACATCATTTTTTTACCCAAACAACAACAACAACAAAAAAAAAACATACTTGCCAAAAATCAGTTTCTTAAACGTTAGCCTTGGACATGTAAGGTCCAGCCCCAGCCAAAATATTTCATCCACACCAAGAAACTAGGAAAAGTAGCTTATAGACAAGGGACTAGGTGATGCAGTCAACTAAAAAAGCAAAAGTGTTAGTAAAGACCGCATTCGTGAATGTCAGTTTAGGTTCTTCAGTTCTCCAAGGAGAGCTTGAACCCGTGGCAGGAGAATGAAAGCAAGTGAAAGAGACAACAACAACAGCAACAGCAACAACAACAGCAACAACAACAACAACAACAGCAACAACAACAAACAACAGCAACAGCAACAACAACAACAACAACAGCAACAACAACAACAGCAACAGCAACAACAACAACAGCAACAGCAACAACAACAGCAACAACAACAGCAACATCAACAACAGCAACATCAACAACAACAACAGCAACAGCAACAACAACAACAACAACAACAGCAACAGCAACAACAACAACAGCAACAGCAAGAGCAACAACAGCAACAGCAGCAACAACAACAACAACAACAACAACAACAACAACAGCAGCAACAACAACAACAGCAACAACAACAACAACAGCAACAACAACAACAACAACAGCAAAGCATTGGGAAAGTCTTCACTGGCTGAAAGCATTCCAGATCTGATACAGATGAAAAGAAAGAGAGAAGAAAAAGTTGTTCAAACCTGGATTTCAAAATTGCCTTTAAAGCTTTTTCTCATTTGCTGGCTTTGAATCATTTGCATTCAGTTTTAGATCTGCATAAATTAGTTTCCTTACTGGGAGTTAAAATGTTATCTAGGTTGCTCTTTGGGAAATAATAAAGTGAGATAAAATTGAGATGGCATTTGGCCAGTACTCCCTCTTTTAATTCTAGGGAGATGTATACAGAAGGATGAAGCCAGACAAAGTAGAACTTTATTACTGGCTGACATTTCATGCCCATCGCCCTATAAAGAATACTAGTGATATAGGCTGGAGCAATTGGAGAAATAGGTTTTAAAATCTGCTTTGAAAAGGCCTATGTAAACCAATATAATGAAGGTGAAAGGTTGAATTTTGTCATTTTCCACACTTTCCAAAGCCCCAGAGATTAAGTACAATTCTCAACTGTAAATACCAGAAACACAGAAAATGTGCCCAAAATGGCAACTGGTTATTAGGAAATGGTCAAAGGGAAAAGTATATTATTTTAGCATCATTGTCACAGACAATGTTGACTATCCACTGACTTAGTTGCCATTTTTAAGAAAGAAAAACAGTTTCACTTAAAAGAATGAAATGGTTTTTTTTTTTCTTTTTAATTTTTTTGAGCTGAGGATCGAACCCAGGGCCTTGTGTTTGCTAGACAAGTGCTCTACCACTGAGCTAAATCCCCAACCCAGCTGGATCAAGAACAGAAAGGGAGAACAAGGAACAAACCATGATAAATGAAGACCACGTGAGAACAGGAATAGGCAGAATGCTCCAGAGGTCCCCAGAAATCCACAATGATATATCCTCTGTAGACTGCTGGCAATGGTCAAGAGAAAGCCTGATCTGACCTAGTCTGGTGATCAGATGGCCAAACACCCTAACAGTCGTGCTGGAACTCTCATCCAATAACTGATGGAAGTGGATGCAGAGATCCTCTGCCAGGCCCCAGGTGGAGCTCTAGGAGTCCAATTGTCAAGAAAGAGGAGGACTGTAAGAGTGTGAATAGTTGAGACCAAGATTGGAAAAAGCACAGGGACAAATAGCCAAATGAATGGAAGCACATGAATTATGAACCAAAGGCTGTGGAGCCCCCAGCTGGATCAGGCCCTCTGGATAAGTGAGACAATTGAATAGCTTGAACTGTTTGGGAGGCATCCAGGCTATGTGACTAGGACCTGTCTTTAGGGCATGAGCTGGCTGTTTGAAACCATGGGCTTACACAGGGACACTTTGCTCAGCCTGGAAGGAGGGGACTGGACCTGCCTGTACTGAATCCACCAGGTTTAAATGAATCCCCAGGGGTGTCTTGGCCCTGGAGGAGATGGGAATGGAGTGGAGGGGATGGGGGGAAGGTAGGAGTAGGGATGGGAGCGGGAGGGGGAGGACAGGGGAACCCATGGCTGATGTGTAAAATTAAGACACAAATATAATAATAATAATAATAATAATAATAATAATAATAATAATGAAGAAGAAGAAGAAGAAATTGAGTCTCTGATTTCAAAAGAAAGAAAGAAAGAAAGAAAGAAAGAAAGAAAGAAAGAAAGAAAGGAAAGGAAGGAAGGAAGAAAAAGAAATGTGCCCAGCAAACAAATAAAAACTCTTTAGGAGTTCTCCCTGTTGAAGCAAGCTTTAAGCTTTTAAAGTAAGTTGTACTGAGAAAAGAGATTGTTGAGATACTATCGTGGTTAACAATTCTATGCATTTCCTTTTGTATGATTCATGTGACTAAGAACTTATTCTAGGTTGTCCTTGACTTCTTGGCCCTTATTAGCTCTATTGAATAAATTCACAAAAGATACACAAATGTTAATGTAGAAGACAGACTGAATTTGTTATGGATTGACATGGAGCATTTGCAAGGGTAAGAGTGGGCAAATGCCAAAAGAACTATTTGTACTAACCTACAGTATTAAATAGGCTTTATACTTGTGGTTATTTGAATGAGAAAGCCCATATGTTTAAGGACTTGATTTCCAGTTGATTGAACTGTTTGGGAAAGATCAGAAGGCATGGCCTTGCTATAGAAAGTTTGGCCTTACTGGACAAGCTGTGTTACTGTGGGCTGGCTTTGAGGTTTCAAAAGCTCATACTATTATGTGGTGGTTTAAATAAGAATGCACCACATAGACTCATATATTTGAATGCTTGGTCATTAGGGAATGGTGCCATCCTAGTAGAAACATGGAAGACAATAGTGTTGAGGGAGATGTGAACTGTGGGAGCCTAGCTCAAGAGGTTTCAGAGGGGAAGAATATTGGTATGTGGCCTAGAGACCAGTCTTGTGATATTTTGGCAAAGAATTTGTCTGCCTTTTTTTCTGTGTCTGAAAAAATCTGTCTAAGGCTAAATTGAAGAGTTTTGGATTAGTGGCATTGGCAGAGGAGATTTCAAGACAACCTAGTATTGACTCTGTCATGTGGCTATTAGTCCTCACTCTTATGCAGATCTATAATGAAAGGGAGCAAGCTGAGCAAGGAAAAATAAAAAAATGTACAGTTTGAAGAGAAAATGAGGGCCAGAAAATATAATGGAGCTACGTTCAGTGTTCAAGGAGATAAAAAGTTTAAAGAGCCTAAGGCTAAGTGTAATAAGGGGAGTGGTAGCTCCAGGACAAGACTCCAACCAGACTACATAGACACAGACCACTGCAGTTGAAAAAACAGGTCTGAAAAGAATTGTGATGAAGAGATCCAGGCAGCCAGCTAGCAGGTAAGAGACCTGCAGGCAGGCAGCATCACCACCACTGCCACCTACTAGACTCAGTTCCCACAAGACACACTCCACCATTGGCCAACAATACCTATCCCAGAATCCACCCTGCAGACAGCCCTCTCCTACAACATCAGCATTCCCTATAGGTACAAGCACCTCCTACACCAGTTGGAATATCAGGTATGTGACTGGTCTCCCAGCTGAACTGACCCAAACTCTAGGCACCAAGACCCAGGACAGACCCCATGCCCTCCCCCTCTCATCTCAGCCCCAGCAAGGCAGCTGGACCTTGCCCTCAACTCTGATGGAAACTCATTGTTCTGGCACAGACCCCAGCAACAGGCCATCTGTTGCAGGCAGGATGCACCACCTCCACTTCCACCCACTGGGATCTGTTCCCACAAGGCCTACTCCACTGAATAAACACACCCACCCCAGCATTCTCCCTGCAGACATCCCTCTCTGGCAACATCAGCAGACCCCATAGGCACAAGCATCACACAAACCAACTGGAAATACAGCAGCCCCCATAGGCACAACACAACTTTCACCAGTTGGAAGAAGAAATGGGTAAATGCCAGTGTAAGAATACATTCAACAATATTAAGGGCAATATGACATCACCAGAACCCAGTGGTTCTACAACAATAAGACCTGAACATCCCAGCACAAATGAAGCAGGAAAAAATGACCTTAAAAATGACTTTATGAAGATGATAGAGGCCCATAAAGATGAAAGGAAAATTTCTCTTAAAGAAATCTAGAAGAGGACAAAAAAAATTGGAAGAAATCAATAAATCTCTTGAAGAAAGAAAAAAAAAAAAAGCCAAGAAAAAAATCAAATAGGTAAAGGAAACTACTCAAGACTTGAAATTTGAAATAGAGGCAGTAAAGAAAACACAAACCAAGGGAATTCTAGAAATGGAAAATATGGATAATCGAACAGGAACTACAGATGCAAGCATCTCCAGCAGAATACAAGAGATGGAAGAGAGGATCTCAGGCACTGAAGATATGATAGATGAAATAGATTTAGCCATCAAAGAAAGTGTTAAATCCAAAAAACTCCTAACACAAATCATCCAGAAAAACTGGAACACCATGAAAAGACCAAACCTAAGAATAACAAGGATAGAAGAAGAATTCCAACTCAAAGGCACAGAAAATATTTTCAACAAAATCATAGAAGAAAGCTCCTAACCTAAAGAAGGACATGCTTATGAAGGTACAAGAAGCTTACAGAACACCAAATAGACTGGACCAGAAAAAAAGTCCCCTGATCACATAATAATCAAAACACTAAACATATAGACTAAGGAATATTAAGAGCTGCAAAGGAAAAAGGCCAAGTAACATACAAAGGTAGACCTATGAGAATTACACCCAACTTCTTAATGGCGACTCTAAAAGCCAGAAGGTCCAGGACAGACATTTTGCAGACACTAAGAGACCCCAGATACCAACCCAGATTACTACACCCAGCAAAACTTTCAATCACCATAGACAGAGAAAATAAGATATTCCATAACAAAACCAAATTTAAACAATACTCTCCACAAATCCAGCCCCACAGAAAGTACTAGACTACAACCCAAGGAATTTAGAGCACCCAAGAAAATACAAGCAATAGATAATCTCACACTAGCAAAACCCAAAGAAAGAAAACACACACACATACACTACCACTACCACCACCAAAACCCAAAAAATAACAGGAATTAAGAATTACTGGTCATTAATATTCCTTGATATCAATGGACTCAATAGGCCTATAAGAAGACATAGGCTAACAGAATGGATACAAAAACAGGATCCACCCTTCTGCTGCATATGTGAAACATACCTCAACTTCAAAGTTAGGCATTACCTCAGATTAAAGGGTTGAAAAAAAGATTTTCCAATCAAATGGACTCAAGAAGCAAGCTGGTATAGTTATCCTAATATCTAACAAAATAGACTTCAAACTAAAATTAACTAAAAGAGATCCATCAAGATGAAGTCTCAATTCTGAACATTTATGCTCCAAATACAAGGGCACCCACATTTGTAGAAGAAATATCACTAAAGCTTAAGCCATGCATTAAAACTCATACATTAAGATTGGGAGACTTCAATATCCCGTTCTTACCAATGAACAGGTCTACCAGACAGAAACTTAAGAAAGAAATAAGAAAACTAACAGATGTTATGACTAAAATGGACCTAACATATCTACAGAATATTTGTTACAGAATAATTCACCCAAACAAAAAAGAATATACCTTCTTCTCAGCACCTCATGGAACCTTCTCTAAAACTGACCACATACTTGGTCACAAAGCAAATCTCAACAGATACAAAAACAAATTGGAATAACCTCCTATATTCTATCAGACCACCATGTGTTAAAGTTAGAATTCAACAACACAAACTAGAAAGCCTATAGAGTTATGGAAACTGACAATTCTCAATTGAATCACCTCTGGATCAAGGAAGAAATAAAGAAATTAAAGAGTCTTGATAGATTTCAATGAAAATGACTGCACAACATACCCAAACTTACAGAACACTATGAAAGCAGTGCTAAGAGGAAAGTTCTTAGCACTAAGTGCCTATATAAAGAATTTGGAGAAATATCACACTAGCAACTTAACAGCACACCAGAATGCTCTAAAACAAAAGAAGCAAACTCACCCAGGAGGAGTAGACAGTAGGAAATCATCAAACTCAGGGCTGAAATCAACAAAATAGAAACAAAGAGAACAATGCAAAGAGTCAATGAAACAAAGAGTTGGTTCTTGGAGAAAATCAACAAGATAGACAAACTGTTATCCAAACTAACCAAAAAGCAGAAAGAGAATATCCAAATTAACAACATCAGAAATGAAAAGGGGGACATAACAACAGACACTGAGAAAATCCAGAGAATCATTATGTCATACTTCAAAAACCTGTACTGCACAAATTTGGAAAATCTACAAAAAAAAAAAAAAAAAAAAAAAAAAAAAGACAATTTTCTTGATAGGTACCAGACACCAAAATTAAATCAAGAGCAGATAAACAATTTAGATAGACCTATAACCCCTAAGGAAATACAACAGTCATTAAAAGTCTCCACAAATCAAAACAAAACAACTCTAAAAACAAAAAAACAAAAACAAAACAGGGCTAGACTGTTTCAATGCATAATTCTATCAGTATTTCAAAGAAGAGTTAATACCAATACTCCTCAATTTGTTCCACACAATGGAAACAGAAGGAATATTGTTAAATGTGATTCTTTTACACAGTGGAGTATTACTCAGTTGTAAAAAAAAATGACCCCATAAAATTTGCAGACAAATGGATGGAATTAGGAAAAAAAAAATCATTGTGAGTGAGGTAAACCAGGCCCAGAAAGACAAACATGCTGTGTACTCTCACAAGTGGATATTAGGAGTAAAGTACAGGATAACCAACCTACAATCCACAGCCCCAGAAAAGCTAGATAAAAAAGTGGGCCCCAAAAGTGATTCATGGATTTCCCTGGGAAGGAGTAATAGAAGAGATCTCCTGGGTAAACTGGGGGAGGTAGAGAGGGGCATGGGGGATGGGAACTTGAGGGAGCAGGTTTAGCAGGAAGGAAGGCTAGAGAGCAGCCTGGTTCTAGGGAAATTCTCAGGAATCTACAAGGATGACCCCAGTTAAGAATGCTAGAAAGAGTGGGGAAGGTGCCTGAACTGGCCATCTACTGTAATCAGATTGGTGACTACCCCAATTGCCATCACAGAGCCTTTATCCACTAACTGATGGATGCAGAGAGCACTGGGACAAGCTCTGGGAGTCCTCCTAAAGAAAAGGACGAAGATTGTAAGAGCTAGGGAGGTCAAGATCATGATGGAGGAAACCACAGAGACAGCTGATGGGAGCACATGGACTCTGGACCAATAGTTAGGGATCCTGTATGGGACCAACCTAGGCTCTTGGCATTTGTGTGACAGTTGTGAAGTTTGGTCTGTTTATAAGACTCCCAGCAGTGAGATGAAAACCAATCCCTGGTGCTTAGCTGGCTTTTGGGAACCTGTTCCCCATGCTGGATTACCTTGCCCAGCCTTTATACAGGGGAGGGGGAGCTTGGTCCTACCTCAACTTGATTGTGCCATGCTATGTTCAAGCCCATGGGAAGCCTGGCCCCTTTCTGAACGGTGATGGAGGAGTGGGTGGATGGGGAGGTGGTTAAATGGAATTTGGGGGGAGTGAAGGGGAGGAGAGTTGAGAGAGGAAACTGTGATCAGTATGTAAAATAAAGGAAAAATTTTAATTTAAACAAAAAGAAGTACATGAGGGGGGAAGAATAGAAGAAATGGATTGTGAAATCTCCCTCCACAGCAAAGGAAAGCGGCTGAGGCCAGGCATGAGTCAGGTGTGTCCCTGTACAGAGGCCCAGGGAAGCCGGTGTGAAGCTTTGAAGGTGAAGCCTTGATCAAGGTGTTGGGGACACCAGAGTCAGCGGGTAACTGCTGAGGAGAGCTGCAGACCAGGTGTGGAACTAGTCCAAGAGGAATGTGTTGTGAAGAGCTGAAAGGATTTGGAGGTCCGAAGAGCCCTTGACATCAGACATGGAGATGCAGAGTTTGGGGTTTGTCCTGCTGGTTTTAGGTCTTGCTTTGGTTCAGTTTCCCTCACTATACTATCTTTCCTCTGTGTGGAATGGTAATGCACATCCTGTGCCACTGTATATTGAAAGTATGTGATCTGCTTTTTTATTTGGGTTTTATAGGAGATTACAGTTAAGAGATTACCATGAATTTCAGAAGAGTCTTGGGATTTTTAACAGTTTTGAGACTGTTATAGACTATGGGGACTTTGGAAGTTAGACTGAATATATTTTGAAATGTGGTGGTTTAACCAGAAATGACCCTGACATGTTCATATATTTGAAAGTATAATTATTATAGAGGGACACTACTTGGCAGGGATTAGGAGGTATGTCTTTGTTGGAGTCTATGTGACCTTGCTGGAGGAAGTATATCACTGGTTGAGGTTGCATTTCAAATTATCAAGCTAGGCACAGTGTCACTCTCTCTTCATTCTGCCTGTGGATCTGGATGTAGAATTCTCAGCTACTTCTCTAGGATCATGTCTACCTGTGTGCTGCTCTCATGTGCTTCCCACAATAATGAAAATGGATTAACCCCCTGAAACCATAAGCAAGCCCCAATTATGTGCTTTCTTTTATAAGAGATGCCACAGTCATGGTGTTTCTTCACAACAATAGAACACTGGCTGGCCACACTGCCAGACAGCTCTCTCTCTCTCTATGCCCTATTCTTGTAGACAAAGATGAAAGCTCTCAGCCACAGCTCCAGAGCCTTCCCTTCTTCTCTGCTGTCGCGCTCTTAGCCAAGATTATCATGGATTCTAACTCTCTGGAACTGTAAGTCCCAAATAAATGCTTTCTTCTATAAATTGCCTTGGTCATGGTGTCTTATCACAGCAAATAAAAAGTCACTGAACTATGTCTAGGCATGGCTCTGAACTCATGCTCAAATCCCAAGATTCAGTCAGTCCAAGGACCCTCAGTACACTGTTGCCTGTGGGCAAATACTGAACACCACTGTGTTATCTTCATGTCCTGTTGTACCTTAGTATTCTATTCCATAAGGCCCAAGAAATGAATCGAATTTCAATTAACTTTGTCAAATTCTTTACACAATGCTAATATGGTAGAGAGCCGAAAATACATCATGAAATAAAACTCTATAAAGTGATTTACTGAAAAACTGAACAAAAGAAGTCACTAAGATAAAAGTGTTTCTTAAAGTCTCTAGAATGATTTTATAGGCATCTACCAGCATCCTAAGCCATGTAAGTACAGACACACAGCCTCCAATTCTGAGAGGGGAACAAATTTACAACGAACTCACAACGTAGATAAAGGGAGCCACTTATTACCACAAATCTAGAAATTATGGAAAATGTTTTCTGTACACCAATTTAATCTGTCAAACAGTAGACTTAGAAAACAATGCCCTCTTCATTAAAATGTAGATGGCATTGTGAACTGGAAAAGGTTAGTGACTTCTTGTCCCTAAGACTACAGGAGACTGGAAAGTCTCATGTTTGAAACCATGTCACCTTGAAGCCAAGGATGATATTCTTCATCACTGTACTAAATATATTAAGAAGATTCATAGAAAATGTCACGTTTCAGAGTCACAGGCAATGTATTCACACATACTTTTTCCTACATTAGACAGTGATATCAGTCTATTATCCTTTAAATTTGTCTTCCTGGGTGGCTGGAGCATTGTTGAAGATTAGTAATTGAACTTCAATTGGAGTTTAACATATTCTATTTCCTTCTGACTCAATAGGAAATTAAGTCTTTCTGATCTATTCATTAGAGCATTCTGTAAAATGTGTTAGGAGAAAAAAAAATTGTTATTTCAAATGTTTCAGAAAGCCAAGGACCAGCTACTTAGTCCAATTTTTCAAGAAAACAGCCTGAGGCAAAGCTTCAGGTGAAATAAGACTTAGGTGGTTTCTTCTTGGTGTCAGGAGGAAGGCAGAAATCAACTGGTCTGACAAGAGATGAAAGAAAATACAAAGTGAGACATTAATGAGATGACCACAGCCATACAGCTTCAGGTTTGTGTAGAATCATCTCACCCCAGAACAGTTCACTGAGTTACATAAAAATAAGAGATGCCTGTGTCTGCCTCACTCCTTCCCAGCTCCATAGCTCAGTGGGCCAAGTTTTCCAGTCAGCAAATCTCAAACTTGCAAGCTCCCCTGAAATGATTCCTCCAGAGCATGAAGGAATGGACAGAAGAAATAGAGAGAATGTGAATAAATATGTGAGTTGAGACTCATATGAAATGTCATGAAATGTGAACTCAAAACTCCCTGCCAATATTTCTCATTATTCCACTTCTTGAAAAGCAGCATGTATAAACAGGCTAGTCATTTGCAAATCAAATTGGCCATGTATAATAATGAACTAATCTATCCCGAGGATTTTAGCCACGTATTTGTTGCCAGGCTGCATCTTAAGAACTGGAGTTTTATCAGGTAATAAAATAAAGTGTCCTGTTCCAGAAGTGCTCAGATCTTGAAGGTAACTACAAGGTACTGCTGTCAATAAGAAACCCTGTGGGAAAAAAAAAATCAAACAGCATGCACGTGGAACTAGGAGGGGAACAGATAATTTAAACTGTTTGAATCTTAGTCCTAAATAGTAAAAAAAGAGACAACTATGCAAATCTGGAGGTCCTGTGAAGGCTGATAGCATTTGAGGATGGGAGTCTAATATGTGGTGAGTCAATACTGACTATGAATCTGGAATTTTGAATGGGAAAAGAAAGTATAAAGCCCATTTCAAGACTCTCCATTTTACTTTCTTTGCTCATTGATACATGGAATCAAAACTCACATGAAATATTGTAAAGATGTATTGCTAACATTGGTGGGGGATACTGGGAGCAGATGATAGAATATATAGAATTCCTTTGTTTCCTCTGTAATAAAAATAGACCAAGCTGGACAATGTTATGACTAAACCAGACTACTCAGATGCAAAACAAAACAACAACAATAAGAACAACCAAAAGAAAACAACAATGAAACTTCATGCTGGCTCTCAAATACAGATATGAGCCTATAAATCCTATATGTCTGTACATACCTGGTGGTGAGTGTGGATATAGGCTTTGGAAAGAGAAGGGGTGCCAGAGAAAAGGAGCAAAGAGGTGTTGAGGAAGGCAGGGAATGTAGAAGGATACATGTGGAAGTGGAACAATGCTAATTAAGGAGTAAAAAGGTACAATGTGAGCCCAGAGGACAGAAGGAGAAAAGGAGGAGAAGAATGAACAAAAACCAATTCCATTTTAAAATTCCAGAACACAAATGGTGTATGCAAATTGAATTGCTATTACTATTATTTGATTAAAAAAAGCAAGAGAAGACTCAGGCCAGGGAAGCAGGTAGGCTAACTGCAGATCTTCACACTCTGTCTGCTTCCCCAAGTCCAATACCTCAGGCTCATTGCCACTTCTGCATCAGAACACATTCTGCAGCCTCCCTTTCCTCACTAACCCCATCTGCACCCCCATCTACATCACACAGATCCTCCACTCCAAGCTTCCTTCTCCCAATTCATTGTTTTATCCCAGGCCTCAACTCAAATAGGCATTACCTGGGAACTTACAGGCTGCTCCCTCCAAACAATCAGGTAGGCTAATCACAGATCTTCACTTCTCCCTTCATTGCTCCAAGTCCAGTGCTTTAGTCTAATCCCCAGCTCGGTAGCAGACCAGTAGCTGATGGACCTCATTCTTTGCCCCAATTCCCAGGGAACTTATCTCATCTTGGTGGAATACTCTGCTTTCTTCCCTTCTTCCCTCCTATGGATGCCGTTAGGACCCCACCCAGCTCGTCCTCATTCCTAAGTATCAGCTTCTATACCTTGAATCACATACTCTTGAGTACTACTGGTCTAAACACCACACACACACACACACACACACACACACACACACACACACACACTAACAAAAAACTTTAGCAATAGAATGACTTCTAATTACATTCTGATATGCTCAGAGATCAGTGACTTGCTCATCCATCATCAGGGAAGCTTCTTCCTACAGTAGTGAGAAGAAATACAAAGACCTACAGTCTGACACTGTGCAGAGAATGAGAGACTTCTGAACAATCAGGCATAAAAGGGATGTATCCATTAAATCCTTCCCCCTTGATGCTCAGGGAACACCAAGGAACAAAGGGTGTAAGATCCAGAGGGGGATGAAGGATACCAAGAAAACAAATCCCTCAAACAACATGATCGATGCACATATGAACTCAGAAAGTGAGGCAGCATGCACAAGGCCTACACAGGTCTGCACCAGTTCTGATGAGTATGTTTTATGGTTTCCATTTTAGTATGTTTATGGGATTTCTTAGTGTGGGAACAAGTGGGTCTCTGGTTCTTGTGCCTCCTTTTGAACTCTTTTCCTAATGTTTGTTTTGTCTAATTCTGATGTTTTAATTTTTTATCACATTCTTTTATAAATTATAATATAATCCCTTAGAAGCCTGTTTGTTTTCGAATGAGAGAAAGTATGTAGATCCAGATGGGAGAAGAGGTAAGGAAAAACTGGGAGGAGTAGAGGAAGAGAAACTGTAATCACAATATATTATGTGAGAAAAAACCCTATTTTCAATACAAGGAAAAATGCAAGAGAAATCTCAAGAACAAATTTGGCTCCTGGAAGACAAATTATAGTTGAGTAAATTTTGATCAGGCATGAAGCATTGTTAATTTTTGCTTTAGGGGTTTTATTGCATAAGAGTTGATACTTTCATGAAAAAAAGAAGAAAAAGTTACTCATTGTTATTTGAATAGTTTTCTGATACAAAGTTGTCCTTTACCCTAAAGGTAACACTTTGAAGCACAAAGCTTGTTCGATATTTAAGCCAAAAGCCTACTTGACCTCATTTAACATCAATGTTAAATTCAAAAGATTAATAGAAGTCAGATATGCCCACAGATAAGCACATTAAACTATTTTACTTTCCTTTATAGACTTTTCTGTCTTGTTTGGCAAGGTGATTATTGATTGTCAAACAAAATCTAGGAGAAGAGAAGGAAGAGGAAGTGTGAGTCTCTTGGCTTGCTTCTGAGTATCCTAGGCTCAGATAAATTAACAGTTGATGATTATATTCAGGGCAAGGGATGGCCTAAAAAAACTTGTATACTCGAGTCCTTTGTCCAGAACACACATAAAAATGTCAAATGTGATGGCACACTCTTGTAATCCCAGTGCTGGCGAGGCTGAGATAGGAGGACCCCTGGGACTTATTAACCACAGTCTTGCCCAGTTGATGAACTCCAGCCCAATGGGGAGTGTCTACCTTAAAAGGAGGTGGACAGTATTCCTGAGGATGACACTCTAGGTTGTTTTATGGTCTCCTCACATTCATAGACACATGCACATGTGTGCTTCCACACATTAACACACACTTGTACATACATGTATAAAAATAACTATGTTCCATATGTTGTACTGACAGTTTGTCACAGTGGTATGGCCAAGTGCTAGCAAGTGAGGTATATTTGGTGTAACCATCTTTGGCAAATAATCTTGCTTCTAGAAATGATTGTCCATCAGGGCTGTTCAAGTCTATGGGCTGAGAGGATGGCTCAGTCAAGCTTAGTAATCTCAGTTCCATCTCTGGAATCCACATACACTTGGAATGAGAGAAATAATTCCACAAGTTGTCTGGATCACCACCTGAGTGTTGTGGCACCCAATACGTGGCACACACAGTGATGATGATGACAGGGATAAAGATTATGATAATAGTTAAAACCTCTGGAACTAGTGTTCCTCAAGAAAAAAATATTTGTCAGTCTCATTTCTGAAGGAAACTGGATTTGGAGAAATATGATTTCTTGGTGAAAAATGATAAAAAGAAATTAAAGAATTAAAGTGTAAAGAAATAACAGAAATGTGAAGAAAGGGAACATATTTAAATAAATCATAGGAAAATAAAAGGCTGTAGGTTACATAGTATAAATGTACTTCTTTAAAAATGTAGTAGAGTGAGGAGATGATACAACACTGCAGAGAAAAAGTGCAAGTAGTACTGTGATGTGCTGAAGTTTTGTTTTTATATTTGACCATAAGCCTCCTATAGATGATAGCATTCCTTCCATATAATACTGTATCCCTCTCACAGAATACAGCATTCCTCCCATAGAATACTGTATCCTCCCATAGAATACAGTATCCTCCCATAGAACACTGTATCCCACCCATAGAATATTCTACCCTCCCATAGAATACTCTACCCTCCCATAGTATATTCTACCCCTCTCATAGAACACTGTATCCCACCCATAGAATACAGTATCCTCCCATAGAACACTGTATCCCACCCATAGAATATTATGACCCTCCTATAGAATACTCTACCCTCCCATAGAATACTCTACCCTCCCATAGAGTACTCTACCCTCCCATAGAATATTATGACCCTCCCATAGAATACTCTACCCTCCCATAGAATACTCTACCCTCCCATAGAATATTATGACCCTCCCATAGAATATTATGACCCTCCCATAGAATACTCTACCCTCCCATAGAATACTCTGCCCTCCCATAGTATATTCTACCCCTCTCATAGAACACTGTACCCCTCCCATAGAATACTCTACCCCTCTCGTAGAATATTGTATTCCTCCCACAAAATACAGCATTCCTCCCATAGAACACTATACCCCTCCCTTAGAGTGTCATACCCCTCACATAGAACACATATTCTTCCCATAGAGTATGATAACCCTCCCATAGAATATAGTCCTCTTTCCACAGTTGGAACTACCATTGGTAAATGATTGTAGAGTCAGATTTTACATTTCCTCATTCTCATATGTTTATATGTGCCCATGAGACTGCTGATTATGAAGAGGAGATGAATAGAATGAATGTGTGCCATTTCCACTCTAGGTATTTTAAAAGACAATATGCCTCTTTGCTTTAAGCCATTCTTTGTGTGCAAACAGACACACAGGGAAAGGAGCCTAGATCTGTGCATCACTCCACAGAAGGAAGGCTCCCTCTGCTGAGGAAGGAACATTCAGACTCATATGCAAACCAGAAATCAGTCTGTTCTGTGTTTGAATTGTTATGTGTGCTGAGACTGTTTCAGCATCTGATTTTACCCTAATGAAGAAATCTACTCTATAGTAGTGCAAAATAGCTGAGAAATCACACTGTCTCTTTCTTGGTGGCAAAATTATAAGAATGTTTTATTTCTGTAAATATGTGTTTTGTAGTTTCTACCGAAAAATATTTGTATTATTGTTCACTAACTCCATCTGTAATTGCATTATAATTAAAGGAAATGGTAAGTATATGCATATGCATACATACATACACATATATACATATATGTGCACAACCATATGCTTAAGTGTGTCACTGTAGGGGTGGAAAAGGTGTATACAAATATAGCAGTCCTAAGCATCTCTTCTAGATTTCCCCCTGGTTCCTTTCGGATCTCATTCTCTTCTGAAGGTGAACACTCTTCTGATTTCTGTCACTGTATAGCAAATTGGCCTTTTCTTGAAATGTATATAAATGGAACACTTACATATCCATGATACAATCTGAAGTTTTGAGAAAATGTCACTTTCATTGTTTAGTTCAAAGCTTTCTGTAGCGTCCTTACCTTTTAACTCAGTTTCTCCTGGAGATCCTGCACAACTGACAGTGCTGTTAATTTGCACATTTCTGCTGAGTAAATATTTATGACCTTAAGTCTCTATATTGTAAACCCAATGCAGACATCAAAAAGCATCTCATAACATTTATTTAAATGATGGATGAACTAAAACATATTTTTACCTTAATATAATGGTTTGTCATTTATACAGAGTATGCTGTAATTTTTCCCCCAATTTTTGCCCTTCCTTGGGCTGCAGCACTTGGGCTCTCATGATGGTAGACAACAATGTTTTTACTATAATTTAATAAAAATTAAGCTACTATCATATTTGCTCTGAGACACATTTTTCATTTCAAAAAAAATGTACCATAAAAGAAAAGAACTTGGTAAAGGACTGGATGTCTATAAAGCAGTGCTAACTCGGTTGTCTCCTTTGTAGATTTAGTTTGTAATATTTGATATTATATCACATTATTTATATTTTTAATTATTCTCTATAAAAGAAGATTAATTTTAGGATAAATAAGAGAAGCATGGATGAATCCAAGGATAGAACATGGAAGCTTTAGGTGATAGTCAATACCTGCTATGATACAACATCATTACACTTTCACCCAAATAACCATCCATCAACAAGATGGCGTAATTGGGGGTTGTGATCAAGTCCTTAGAAGAAAAACAATAATATAAAATAAGTATATAAATCAAATTTTTACTAATAGTAAATGTGGTATTTTAAAAGAAAATGTACCCCACCCCCACCCTGGGAGTGATACTATTAGGAGGTGTAGCTTTGTTGGGGTATATATGGCCTTGTTGGAGGAAGTGTACCACTGTGGGGTGGACTTTGAGGTCTCCTATGTTTATTCTACTCACTACTCCCAGTGTTACAGTTGACTTCCTATTGGCTTCTGATCAAGATATAGCTAACACCATGTCTGCCTGCATGTCCCCATACTCCCAGCTATCATGTTTTCTGCCGTGATGATAATGAACTGCTCCTCTGAACTGTAAGCTGCCATCCCAATTAAATGTTTTCCTTTATAAGAGTTGCTGTGGTCATGGTGTCTCTTCACAGCAATAGAAACCTTAACTAAGACAGTAAATCATAAAAGTTGTCTCCTTTATAATAGTTCTTTAACATACACATCAATTTACCATTCATAAAAAGCAAAAGCAATTTTCTACACTAAAAAAGGGGGTAGATACCAAGCAGTGGTGGTTTACACCTTTAATTCCAGAACTTTTGAGGTAGAGTCAGGTGGATCTTAGTGAGTTCAAGGCCATCCTGGTCTACAGAGTGAATTCCAAGATAGCCAGGGCTATGCAGAGAAACCTTGTCTTGAAAAACCAAAATGAAAACCAAACAAAACAAAACAAAAAATGGAGAGGGTGGGTTTAGTCACAATTCTCTTTAGAACCTTCGATGATAATTTCAATACCCAGTAGCTACCTCCATTTTGAACTCACTTAAAATATACTATGTGTATAAGGATAAATGTTTATAGTTGTTGCTAGGGATTATGCTGCTTTAGTAAATTATTGATTGTAGATTCTCCTCTAATAACGATGTTTCACTAGCAATGATTTACCCTAGTAACATCAGAAGCTATACCCATGAAGTCTCATCAACATGGCCACCCAAACATGAGCTGAACAAAGGTGGTAACTACGACCATGCCAAACTAGATAGGGAAAATCCCATGAGGTCTCAAAGCTACACAAGTGAGGAAAGCTGGAAACTGGAGAGGTGGTCTTCCCTAGAGAAGAACACATCAATTGATTGTCTAATACTAAGAGGTCAGTCCTGAAAACATACATCCAAGTAACATGATATAGACTCAATATGTCATATATGTCATATATATATATATATATATATATATATATATATATATATATACACACACACATACATACATACATACACACACACACACACACACACACACACACACACACATATATATATATATATATATATATATATATATATATATACACATACACACATACATTTACAACATTTCCTATTTGGGGGGTCACTACTCCTTTACTATGGATCATTTAAACAATTACAGAGGAACAAGAATTTTAGTAAAATTTGACTGAGATCCCCAGGGAGGGAGAACCTGTATCATCCTGGGCCAAAATCTCTTCTGTGGAGTTTGTCATTGGGGATAAGAGAGTCTAGCCTTATCTATATACTCATTTCCCCCTATGCAGACAGACAAAAGGCTAATGGCCATTCCAAAAAAGAAACATGAGTAGGAACAATGTACTAAAGGAAAGAGAGCACTGTTGTGTTGTTCCCAGGCTCTGATTCCAGTTCATTCTGGAAACCTCAGGCTAGCCTTGTCTTACAACAAACTATTTTATTGTTATAACTGAATGTCCTCTTTTCACAAGAAACAAGAAAATATATTTTATTTACTTGAGTATAAATTAAATCTCTACTGAATTTTCACATTGTCACTAATGCTTTACTATATTTGAATTAAAATGCAAGATTACTTAGTGGCTGAGACTTGGCAGGAATAACAGTGTTGAAATTCTTTACTTGGGGACTTCACCTGTTCAGACACCTCTTGAGCCATATTCTGTGATTCACACTGTGCATTTCCATGTAATGCAGCAAATAATGATAAAGAAGTGTCTATCAAGAGCTCTTTTACTGTCTCTGACTTGGTTGAAAGTAGCTCTGAGTGCATAGAAGATGAACCTATGTGGCTACATTTTCAACAGATCCTTTGTTCATCTTCTTTTCTACTCAAAGAAGATGCTTTCTGCATTATGATCATGATATTAACAGAAAGATCAAGAAACCTGGTAAACTGTGTCTTTGTTATCTAGACAACTTTTAGAGAGCATACTTCCCAGGGCATACCCTTTGCTATGAAAGTAATCCACACTGGGTCCTCCAGGCTTAGCAAGTTCTGTAGTTGAAAGCATAACTGACTTTTGTCTTGATTTAGCTCAAAACTTCTCAGTGTACTTAAAAGTGATTCATGATGTAGGATTGCATAAATAATAAATATCACTTGCCTTCTAAAAGAACTTGAATACAGCCTGAAGCATGTACCCAAAAATCAGATATAACTCTATTTTATACAGTGTATAGGAAATGCCAATAACATTCAGTGTTAGGTGGATAATTCATTTTTTTAAAAAAATTACTTTGTCTCCTCTATATAAAATATTTTCCAGATAACTATTAAATTATATTAATTATTAAATTTAGAATATTATACTTATAAAATAGATATAATTGTATGTAAATATATCATTGTATATTTATGAATATAAATAATACTTAGAATAAAGAATGTAATATTCTATACTAAGTATCAGCCTGGAAGGAGGGGACTGGACCTGCCTGTGCTGAATCTACCAGAATGAGCTGAATCCCCAGGGGAGTCTTGTCCCTGGAGGAGATGGGAATGGAGGGGAAGGGCTGGGGGGAAGGTGGGGCGGGGGCGGGAGGGGGGAGGACAGGGGAACCCATGGCTGATGTGTAAAATTAAAACACAAATAAAATCAAATATAATAAAAATAAATAAATAAATAGAAAAATGTGTTTCATCATTTTTTTATTCAAGGTATACTACAGTTTACTCAAAGTTAAACTGACTATGCAGCTTAAATGAAATCAAGTTAAATATTTGAAATCTTCTCAAATAAGTTCTTGCCATTTTACATATGTTTAAGTATATATGGGCCCTTTCTCTTTTATTTCTTCCCCTGCCATTTTTTGTACTCCTCCAACACTAAAAATTAATGATGACCTTGGTTACTAACTCCTATGGAAACTCTTAAATTTTCTGTTGATAAAGCCTCTCCACTTGCAGCAGCATTAGACATAGAGGGTACACTGCAATTGGTGAAGACTCATTGCTTGAACTCCCAGGACACCAACGGCTGCTCCTTTTATTTGGCTGGCTGATGGACTAATTGGTTGCTTGGTGACCCTTTGTTGAAAACAGGACCCTTCTGTCTTAGCCCCTAGAGTGCTAAGATCACAGGTGTGCACCACTAAGTGAGCTGAGTGTCCTTTCATGTTGTTGCTACCTCTGTCTTTGATGATTTCTCTTTCTTCTCTTAATTTTTGTACTGTTGAAATGTTCAAGGATCAAATGTTGGTTTTCTATATCTGATCTTACACTTTGGATGAACTCACATAATTTCTTGCTTTGAAAGTTCATATGTACCTAAAAATCCTTCATTCTTCTCTTTAGGAAAGTTCTGTCCTCTGACCTCCAGACTCACATACCAATTACTTACTGACAATCATCATATAACCACGAATAAAAATCTGAAAAATCAATATATCCTGTAAAGGACTGTGAAACTTCATGTCAACCTGCTTCCCCTATAGCCTTTGTCACCTCAGCTGATGGCAAATATTCTATTTGTCCAGGCAAGAACATTCAAATTATCTGTGACCCATCTCTTCTCATATCCTGAATTCAATACACCAAATTCTCACATTCACTACCTTCAAAGTACTCCCAAAATGTAACTACTATTCAGGAAATGCACACATTTGTGTGTTGGAACACAAGTGATAAATTTAATAGAGATATTATGCAATATTTGAATATACTTATCAGAACATTTGAATAGCTTTATTAGTGTTAAGGATATCACAAGGGAGCTTTACAAGGTGTTAAGATTCCACCTCTAGTTAGTTATGCCATTTTAGCAAAGTTATTTAATAACATCAATCTTTGGATGTTTATAGGAAAAACAGGATTGAGATTATTGATTTGAACTAATTTTGTCAGAATGCAATCTTATCTGAAGGACTTAACTTGAGAAAACAAGAACCACGGAGGAGGGAAGAATTGAGAACTAAATTCTTTAATACAAATCTTTTCTTCGTAAGCCACTCAGGCCTTTTCACTCCATTGTTTTAATGGCACAGAGGGCAGAACTCAGGGCCTCATGATGGCTAGGCACATGCTGTACCACTGATTAATGTCTGTAATCCAAAGCTTAACTTCTATGCTACTTGAAGAATTTTCAGCGTGAACTAATCCACATTATACTATACTTTTAAAACATAAGTACAGAATGAGTGGTGGTTTGAATGTTTTGAATATAAGTTGTAAGTAGGAGAATTAAAGAAATGTTGGTAAAGATGAGAGCATCAACGTAGAATGTTGTATGTGTAAGGTTCGTAGTAAAGTAAGAGAGCGCCATCAAACAGGAAGATCTTCTAGAGCTGAGCAGAAAGCAGAGGGGGTAAGTATACATTTGAAATCATGAAAGACAAAGATAATCTATAGGAGAAGAACAGGGATAAGGCCTGTGGAGACAAAGTGGTGGAACTGAGAATCTTTACTTCCAATTTGGCACCAACTTCTATACAGAGCTCTAGTTGCAGCCAGCTTTAGGCCTTCATATTATAGTCATTTTATATTTTTCACTCGTGTTCAAGGAAACAAGTTTTGTTTTAAAAGCTTTTCCTGGCAGGCAGGAGGTCTTCTGTTGATTACCTTAATGTATCTTTAAAAAAGTCAACTGGTAATTCAGAAAGTGTTCATGACATTCAGGGCACCAGAGTGCCTTCTATAGGAAGCACTTAATAATAACCTGTGAGGCTTCTTTGGATGAGCCCTAACATGAAATCAGTTTATCTAAAATTCTCTGCAGCAGGCAGAGGGAAAGCAGAATGGTGTCTGGCATCCGCCTAAAGGCCATTCTCATCATGACTTAAAGCAGAGAAAACTGTGGAGTCAGAGGCCTGGATCTAGTTCCCCCACTTCCATGGCCTTTGTCTTCAAAAGCTACTGCTGCATGCATGAAATATGTACCTTCCTCGAAGCAATATTGAGAGCATTAAATGAGATCAAGTGTCATGAAATTAAAGCAATTGACACTTGCAGGCCAGAGGCAGGCAGCAGGCACAGTTTGGCTTTTTTGTCAGCATCTGTGCCAAGGCGCTTAAGACGGGTCCCTGGGCTTTGTGTGAACTGGCCTGGAGCCATGATCAAATTATTTTTAAGAACATTGAATGATCTGGATAGACAGGCCAAGGGGATTTCTAAACTGATTGAGTTTATTAACGTGTGTGTGTGTGTGTGTGTGTGTGTGTGTGTGTGTGTGTGTGTTTCCTTCCTCTTCCTCCTCCTGCTACTGCTCATTCCTGCCTCCTCCTTCTTTTCCTTCTCCTTTTTTGTGTGAACAAGAATAATCCAGAAAAACAGACTGAATGCAGTCAATAAAAATGTGCAACACTTTTTTTTTCAGAAATATGAAAGTATTCATTATATTTTCTCAGGGTCTGATTTTACTATCTGATGATCTTAAAATGAAACCAAGCCTGTTATGGGTTGAAAGCATTACTTTTCCCATAACATGTTGTTTAAGAAATATAAAACCAGATTAAACTGAAATTTTTAAGTGTGCTTTAATTCAAATATGTTAATGTCTAAAATTTTATGGTATGAACTCTTGCTACAGGAACATCTGCTGACGGTTTTTATGAACTTGCTTTTGTATTAAATATAAGCAGAAAATAAAGACAATAACACAAAAGTTCTGCAAAAGAAACATGAGAAGTATTGGAGCTTTTGAAAGCTTCCTACCTTTAACACACACACATACACACACACACACACACACACACACACACACACACACACACACACTATGCCCAATGTGGAAACCCTTGTTGAAGAAAAAAATCTATTAAGCTGCACTGCTCTGATTCTAACAATTCAGACTTAATGATACTGTTCATTTAAATATGCTATTACTGATATTGTTTCATTAGGTATACAATTTCTTTCTCAGTATTTTCATGCCTAAGTGACCCCTAAATTGGTCTGCTGCAAATCACTGCTAATAGACTCACAACAATCTACACCAATCAACCGTGTACAGATTCGAGAGGTTCAGATTTCTCAGGAGATAGATGAATCTTCAAAAACAAAGTATGGGTGTTTTTTGTTTCTTTTTCATGTTCCCTTCCACTCTTTGATTTCACGCCCCCTGCCCCATCGTATCCCTATCTCTGCTGCACTTTTTGCCTCTTGTATCTCTCACCCCTTTCCCTACCCACACTCCAGACAGGAGCATCACTGAGCTGGGCTGGAGAGTACAATCATTTGTCTTTTAAGAACGTATCGCTTAAAACAGGGATTTATAGAAATATAAGAAATGGAATTTCTCTGATATATCCCTGAAGCAATCATATCAGTTGACCTAAGCCAATATCGGGGTTATAATTGACAAGTTAAAGGAGACATGCATCCCTAATTTCAGCAAAGACTGAGGTCAAATCAAGGATCAGAGTACACCACCCCCTGTAAAAATAAATTGTGTATCATTGCAGGTATCTTAATGTGTGCAGGCTGCTATATGAATACTCAATACTAACTCATATAGAAAAAAAAGTCAAATATTTATTTCTTAGTTATATAATATGGGAAATCTAGAAACAAATTGCCAGAGATTAAGTGCCTGGTGAGGGCCTATTTCCCGATTCATATTTGCCCCTTTTCTCTGGACCCTCAAATTGTAGATAGAAGGAGCTAACTCTACAGTCTTTCCTGTAGAAACACTAATTCCAGTCATGAGGCGACCTTTGGGATGAACTGCCTCCCAAGAACCCATTCCCTAAGGGTTCAGATTTAATATACCAGTTGGACACACACACACACACACACACACACACACACACACACACACAATTGTTCTTTTGCTTTTCACATAGATTAAATTACTCATCTATCCAATAAAAATATAATATTATATATCTATTCTGATTAGATGTCAGTCAATAGGCAATGAAAGAAATACAAACCCTTAACCCACTGGAGTATTTCATATATAGCCTTTTAAGAGGAGGCAGATTATAAACTCAATAGAAAATGAATGTGAGGTAAGGATAAATGCATAAAAAGTGTTTAGCAAGATGAGGATGTAATTCCTTAACAAATGTTCAGTCACCTAGAGCAATTTATAATAATACACCTAGTGGCAAGGCACTATCCATCACTAGGTGAACATACCTACTACTAATTTTTTAGCCTTGGGCTAAAAGCAGAGAGGCAATGACTACCTGGAAACAAGGGAGAATCAACAGCCAAGAAAGAGGGACTTGAGTTCATTTCTTCTGTGCTCTGTGCAGGCATGTGCCCTCCAGCCCCCAAAAGGTGAAAATAAAGGCCATTTTGTTCTACCCATAAAATAGTATGTTCAGCTCCAGAGAAAAGAAAGTTGTTATTTTACACTGACAAGGCCTCTAATAAAAATAATATATAAGGATCTATTGATTTCTTTTGGCAGTCAGTTTTTGTTTTCCTTGAAGTTTTATGTTTACCATACCCAAGTAAAGGAGCATTTATTTCGGATGCCAGTAAGTTCCATTGAGGAGTCATTTTAGAAGTTCCTGTGGAAATAAGTGTATGGCAAGGAGTTGGCCCACATATTTATGTAATTGCAAACCAGCCATAGGAAAAGGAAGCAAAGCCCAGGGCCACCTGGGAATGTCTGTCCTATAAATAGACCAGTCAAAGTGCAATTTAGAGGCGGGAGAGGAACAGCAGGGAATAGGGAAAAAGGAAAACGCCCAATTAAAACCCAGAGGATCCTGTTACATAGACACCTTGACATTTATGCATATACAATTATGAAACAAAGTATTGTGAGACTTGATATTTGGGAGGTTGCCCTGTGTGTCCTTTTTCAGGCCACTTTCAGCAACTTCAGAGAAATGATGTGATTAAGTGGGGAGCCTTCATCTCTTCCCTGATGTGCACTTACACTTAATTTGCCATTGGGGCCATCATCCCTAAGAACAGTGTTCAGGCTATTTCATGCTGGATCTGCAGTGCTACTGAGTTACTTCATGAGGGAAAACGAATTTATTTCTCAACATATGCCTTGGAAAGCTCCATGCTTATCAGAGAATCAATCTAATGGGCCATTTCTGATAAAATGATACCCATTCATTTGGTTTATACCTGCCAGATTTATCAAATGATTTGGAGGGTCAGGGTTGGTGCTGTAAAATTTTTGGCCCCCTGAGTTAAGGCTTGCATACTGGTGCTTGCTATAGATTGCTTTGGGGATAAAGAATATGTGCACTGTATTTTACTAATGACGTATAGGTATGCCTTTCAAGGTGCTTAAATACTCATCACACCTTGCCTTGGGAGAATGGCAGGAAATAGTTGCAGTAATTTGCTATAGGCTAAAGATATTTGTGAACCCTGATTATAAATTTAACACCTCCTGTAGGACCCAGAGCTTATTTGTGCTGAAGGCTAAAAGGGTCCTTGGGCACTGATGCTCACAAGTTGTAGTATTTCACATAACCACTGCTGGCTCCAATTTAGTTTTACCGTCTGTAGACATAGTTCTTCTCTTTTGCTACTCTCCTGTCCATCCGAATTGTCTCTAGAAAAGTTAAGTGCACAGATCTATTGTTCATGTACATTGAAAGAAATCAGCATCATATATTTGTCTGAAGACATAATATATCTGTTATGAAAATTGTCCATCACATACAAAATTATTCTATAGATTGCAAAGGTGTTACAGGAAAAGTTATAAAGCAGGAATGCCTAGATAGAGTGAGTAGGGAGAGCACTCAGGAAGAAGTCAGAGCAAGAGCCTTCTCTTCAGCTTGTAGAAGGTGATTTGAACCCTGTAGTACCCAATGAACCCTTGATGGAAGGAAATTAAAAAGAAGAAAGGGAGGAGGGCTATTATTGCCATCATTTCAGACTACAAAGCTCAAAGCTATCTCTGTCTCTCTGTGTGTGCATGTGTGTATGCATATGTGTGTGTGTGTGTGTGTGTGTGTGTGTGTGTGTGTGTGTGTGTGTGTGTGTGTGTGTGTGTTTAAATGCTTATTTTTGCTTCAAAGACAGAGTGGCATGTTCGAAAATTATGATTTTTTTTAACCAGGTAATGTCTTAGTCTGTTCCATGTTTTGAATGAACTTTGGTTTATTACTTCTAAATGATTTATTTTGAATCCAAGATAAACTGGGAAGCTGTGCTTGATTAGGGTCATATTGTAACACAGAAAATAGCATTGTAAGTTGTGAACACTCTTACCTATGTGTCTGTAGGTTATCATGAGTTTATGGAGGGAGCAGAATAATTCTTTTATAACAGTGGATTATAATCCATTGCTAAGAACCTAACCAACTCTAAGAGATGAACATTAATTTCATTGTGAAGACACATGGCCCTAGTACTTATCATTAATCTCTGCTTATTAAAAAATTGGGAACCAATCCATACCACAAGGGCACTTGCTCAGCTATGTTCATATCAGCATTGTTTGTAATAGCCAGAACCTGGAAACAGCCTAGATGCCCTTCAACTGAAGAATGGATAGAGAAAATATGGTACATATACACAATGGAGTACTACTCAGCAGAGAAAAACAATGACATCATGAGGTTTGCAGGCAAATGAATGGATGGATCTAGAAAAAATCATGCTGAGTGAGGCAACCCAGACTCAGAAAGACAAACATAGTAGGATCCTAGATGTAAAACAAAGATGACTAGACTGCTACTCACAACTCCAGGGAGGCTACCTAGAAAACAGGACCCTAAGAAAGACACAGGGATCGCCCAATGACAGAGAAATGGATGAGATCTACATGAACAACCTGGACGTGAGTGGGGGTAATGAAGGGCAAGGTTTGAGGTAAAGAAAACTTAGGAGAGCAGGAGATCCCAGCTGGATCAAGAATAGAGAGGGAGAACAAGGAATAACAGACCATGATAAATGAAGACCACATGAGATTAGGAAGAAGCAAAGTGCTAGAAAGGTCTCCAGAAATCCACAAAGATATCTCCACTGTAGACTACTGGCAATGGTCAAGAGAAAGCCCGAACTGACCTACTCTGGTGATAGGATGGCCAAACACCCTAACTGTCATGCTAGAGCTCTCATCCAATGACTGAGAGAAGCAGATACAGAGACCCATGGCAAGGCCCCAGGTGGAGCTCCAGGAGTCCAATTGGCAAGGAAGAGGAGGGATTGTATGAGCAAGAATTGCTGAGACCAAGATTCGAAAAAGCACAGGGACAAATAGCCAAACTAATGGAAACACATGAAGTATGAACCAATAACTGAGGAGCCCCCAACTGGATCAGGCCCTCTGGATAATTGAGACAGTTGATTAGCTTGAGCTGTTTGGGAGGCACCCAGGCAGTGGGACCTGGACACCTGTCCTTAGTGCATGAGCTGGCTGTTTGGAACCTGAGGCTTATTCAGGGACCCTTTGCTCAGCCTGAGTAAAGGGAGGAGAGGAGTGAACCTACCTGTATTGAATCTATCCGGTTGAGCTGAATCCCCAGGCGAGTCTTTGCCCTGGAGGAGATGGGGATGGGGGGTGGGCTGGGGGGGAAGCAGGTGGGGGAGGCAGGAGTTGGGAGGACAGGGCAATCCATGGCTGATAGGTAAAATTAAATTAAATTATAAAACTTAAAATTAAAAAAAAAATTGGGAACCAAACATGAGCCTTTGGATGACAAACCACAACCATGTTATAGCATGTGATGTCCATTCAGTTCTTTTCTGACCCTCAGTCCTTCCTCTGAAACCAGGATAATAATATCTGCATCTGAGGTTCACAGTGACAATTGGGTGAGCACCTGTTGAATAGGAATGCTTGCAAGTGTACAGAAGACAAGTGTAAGCTGTATTTGAGGCCATAGTCAATCAGATGTGCTGAGTCTCTGAGTTCCAGAGAATGAAAAAAAAAATGCTATTGTTGTTTTGCTTTCCAGGTAAAGAATCCATTTTTTTCAATGTGGCACTATCTATAGATTATAGAAATATGGTGACATATATCCTTAACCAAAATTAAAACATTTAACTCCATAGTCAATCACACCTTCAAAGCTTTACTTAGTTCTTTTAAAAAAATTCTTACTAATTTTTGAGAGCTTTGCAAATATATATTTTGATCAGTCACTCCCTCCTCACCCATCTCTTCACGGATCCACCCCTTCTTCATTCATCCAAGTTTGTATCTCTTTTCCCTGCCATCAAGAGTAATTTGTACTACCCAAATGTTCATAGCTGCAGGGTCTTCCACAGTAGTGTGGTTTACTTGCCAGGGGTTGGAGTCTCAGAGAAAACTGACCCTTCCTCCCCTAACAGTTAACAATTGCCAAAGCTCCACAGCTAGGGACAGGATTTTGTGCCCGGCTCCCATATCCATTCTGGGACTTGATCTGGTTTGAGCTTGCATGGGTTTTGTGCATGCTGTTGCAACCACTGGGAGTGTACATTACATCATCCCTGCTATGTCAAGAAGACACTGGTTCCTAGTAGTCATGCATTGCTGCTGGCTCTCACACTCTCTCTGCACTCCACCCCTCTACCAATGATCTCTGAGCTGGGAAGTTAAGGGCAAAATATATATGTTCAATTTAGGGCTGAGAATTGTACAGAGTCCAGGTCAGACAAATATTCTTATTATATAATAATATATTTACTTCCTTGAGTACAGTGATGATTTATTCTACCTTAGCTAGAGGTAGCTCAGTGAGAGAGTGTGTTCTAGCATGTAGAAAGCTATGGTTTCCTTTCCAGGACCACACACTAAAAGAAGCTACCTTTGAACACAATAGTCTCCAGTCTGTCTCTGTGACCAAGGCCTTTGGTGAAGTGTTATGTCAGATAGGACCCAAAGCTTAGTCAATAAATCTTGGACAAATCTGGTCTCATTCCTTGTAAATGTGACAATACAATGATCCTGGCCTTACAGTTAGTAAAGAATACCTTTTTATGAGAGACTCAAATCCTGAGATGTCTGATTGACCTCAGAAAGAAGGGAATTCACATAGTACTTCTCTTGAAGTGGGCTGCAAACTCTTGGGTTGGCTTCCTAACCTCAAGAGGCTTTTAAAGGTTTTATCTGAGATTCTACATAAAAGTTTCTAGCTGGGTGGTAGTGTTGCATGCCTTTAATCCTGGCACTCGGGAGGCAGAGCCAGGTGAATTTCTGTGAGTTCAAGGCCAGCCTGGGCTACATAGTGCGTTCCAGGAAAGACACAAAGCTATACAGAGAAACCCTGTATCGAAAAACCAAAAAAAATTATATAAGTCATCATAATAAAAAAGGCTGGGATGTGGCTCAGTGGTAGAATGTTTGCCTTGCTATATCTAGCATGGCTTGGTCCTGTCTCAGGATGGTGAGAGAATGAAGAAATTTCAAACACGAGAAAAACAATAGGCACATGTACACAGAGAAGCTCCTGTGGATCAGGTGGGCTGTGCACACTATAGCCAGGAGGTATCTGTAGGTAAGCAGGCTCAGTCTGTAAACATCCAGTTTGCACACACTGGTCAGTCATTCCCAAACTCTTACTTGGACCATAGAAAGGCTTTGCCATTCCAAGGCAGACTCAAAGAAGTCTATGCCACTACTGTGGGTCCTTGATAAGGCCATGGTCATGTCAAACCACACACATTCACTTGGGACTTCATCTACTCTTTCCACATTCACTCATGTTCACGTCCTCTGTTCCCCACAAGCCTGGCATGTGAGAGGTCCTATGTTAATCTTCAGCACTTTCTCTCCTCTCAAATGGGAAACATGAGGTGATGGGGCCCAGCTTACAGACACAGGCATCCTCCTCTGGAACCCTCTCTTGTCCTCATTCTTACCTTTCCGCACTTACAAGTATTATACACAAGTGTCAGCCATTACAAGCATTACCCTCAAATTTCATATTACCTACACATTCTTCAGAGGCTCATTTCAGCATTAGTATTCCCTGTCTTTCAGATTTGAGAGAGGTTCTCTGTACATTAAATTTAAAACATCAAAACAAACTCAGTAGTACTTTTTGTCTTATATCCCTGAAGGATGATGACATCAGAACAGATGTTCTTAATAAACAAGGCCAGTCTGTTCCTGAAGGTCATTAGGGAAGAATCTTTGCTGGGAGCACAGTCCTGCCAAGGGGCAAGCAGGGATCCTGTGACAGCCTCTGAAGGTCTTTGGACACTTTTTTATAGAATAGTGCAGTGTTCCTACATAAGCCACTCTATACTTTATTACTCCACACTGTGGTTATCTATCTGACACAAAAAGGAACCTCTCATCTGTGATGCAAGAATTATTTCTGATACTTTGGATTACAAAAATAATAATATAACATGTGCTCATTATTTAGTATCCTGGGCATATGGAGGAGACAATTGAGAAACATGGTTACTTGGGGTGAATACACAGGTCAAGAGTGTTGCAAGATGTACTTAGATATTTAAAGTATTTTTTTTAACAGATGGGTTCATGAGCTCCAATACAATATTACGCTCACTTGGAATCCAAAAATTTGGAGCCACATTACATTTTAGTGAGATTTTTCTGGTGATGGTTATGGATATGGTAATTCAGCTAGTAGATTATTACTATGAATAACTGATTAATCATAATTTCCAGACTTTTTATAGACATCCAGATCACTGTTGGTGTATGATGAGGAAGGGCTATAATAATCAGTACTACTATTTTTTTTCCATTTTTATTACTATATTTGTGTTTTAATTTTATACATCAGCCATGGGATCCCCTGTCCTCCCCCTCCCGCCCCCACCCCACCTTCCCCCAATCCCCTCCCCTCCATTCCCATCTCCTCCAGGGCCAAGACTCCCCCTGGGGATTCATTTAAACCTGGTTGATTCAGTACAGGCAGGTCCAGTCCCTCCTTCCAGGCTGAGCAAAGTGTCCCTGTGTAAGCCCAAAGTTCCAAACAGCCAGCTCATGCACTAAGGACAGGTCCTGGTCCCACAGACTGTGTGCCTCCCAAACAGATCAAGCTATTCAATTGTCTCACTTATCCAGAGGGCCTGGTCCAGCTGGGGCTCCACAGCCTTTGGTTCATAATTCATGTGCTTCCATTCATTTGGCTATTTGTCCCTGTGCTTTTCCAATCTTGGTCTCAACAATTCACGTTCTTACAGTCCCTCCTCTTTCTCCACAAGTGGATAGAGTGAGCTCCACCTGGGGCCTGGCTGAGGATCTCTGCATCCACTCCCATCAGTTATTGGATGAGAGTTTCATCTCAATTATGAGGGTGTTTGGCCATCTGATCACCAGACTAGGTCAGATCAGGCTTTCTTTTGACCATTGCCAGCAGTCTACAGAGGATGTATCATTGTGGATTTCAGGGAACCTCTCCAGCACTCTGCCTATTCCTGTTCTCATTTGGTCTTCATTTATCATGGACTGTTATTCCTTGTTCTCCCTTTCTGTTCTTGATCCAGCTTGGATCTCCTGCTCCCCTAAGCTTTCTTTCCCTCAAACCTTGCCCTTCATTACTCCCACTGTCGTCCAGGTTGTTCAAGTAGATCTCATCCATTTCTCTGTCATTGGATGATCCCTGTGTCTTTCCTAGGGTCCCGTTTTCTAGGTAGCCTCCCTGGAGTTGTGAGTAGCAGTCTAGTCATCTTTGTTTTACATCTAGGATCCTACTATGAGTGAGCACATACCATGTTTGTCTTTCTGAGTCTGGGTTGCCTCACTCAGGATGATTTTTTCTAGATCCATCCATTTGTCTGCAAACCTCATGATGTCATTGTTTTTCTCTGCTGAGTAGTACTCCATTGTGTATATGTACCATATTTTCTTTATCCATTCTTCAGTTGAAGGGAATCTAGGTTGTTTCCAGGTTCTGGCTATTACAAACAATGCTGATATGAACATAGCTGAGCAAATGCCCTTGTGGTATGATTGAGCATTCCTTGGGTATATGACTAAGAGAGCTACACCTGAGTCTTGGGGGGGAAATGGATTCCCAATTTTCTAAGAAAGCACCATATTGATTTCCAAAGTGGCTGTACAAGCTTGCATTCCCACCAGCAGTGGAGGAGAGTTCCCCTTGCTCCAAAACCTCTCCAGCATAAGCTATCTTCTGTGTTTTTGATCTTAGCCACTCTGACAAGTGTAAGGTGGTATCTCAGAGTCATTTTGATTTGCATTTCCTGGATAATTAGGGATGTTGAGCAATTCCTTAAATGTCTTTCAGCCATTTGAACTTTGCCTGCTGTTTAGTTCTACAGCCCATTTCTTAATTGGACTCTTGGGCATTTTGCTGTCTAATTTCTTGAGTTCTTCATATATTTGGGATATCAGCCCTCTGTCAGATGTGGGGCTGGTGAAGACCTTTTCCCATTCTGTAGGCTGTTGCTTTGTCTTGTTGATCATGACCTTTGCTCTGCAAAAGCTTTTCAGTTTCAACAAGTCCCATTGCTTGGTTGTTTCTCTCAGTGTCTGTGCTACTGGTGTTATATTTAGAAAGTGATCTCTGGTGACAATGCATTCAAGAGTATTTCCTACTTTCTCTTCTATCAGGTTCAGAGAAACTGGATTTATGTTGAGGTCTTTGATCCACTTGGACTTAAGTTTTGTGAATGGTGACAGATATGGATCTATTTGCAGCCTTCTACACATTGACATCCAGTTATGCCAGCACCATTTGTTGAAGATGCTTTCTTTTTTCCATTGTATATTTTTGGCTTCTTTGTCAAAAATTATATGTTCATAGGTGTGCAGGTTAATGTCAGGGTCTTCAGTTCGATTCCATTGGTCCACATGTCAGTTTTTATGCCAGTAACAAGCTGGTTTTATTATAGTATCTCTGTAGTAGAGCTTGAGGTCGGGGATCGTGATGCCTCCAGAGGTTGTTTTATTGTAAATGATTCTTTTGGATGTCCTGGGTTTTTTGTTTTTCCATATGAAGTTGAGTATTATTCTTTCCAGATCTGTGAAGAATTGTGTTGGTAATTTGATGGGAATTGCATTGAATCTGTAGATTGCTTTTGGTAAGATCGCCATTTTTACTATGTTAATCCTGCCTATCCATGAGCATGGGAGATCTTTCCATTTTCTGACATCTTCTTCAATTTCTTTTTTCAGGGACTTAAAGTTCTTGTCATATAGGTCCTTCACATGCTTAGTTAGAGTATCCCCAAGATATTTTATACCATTTGTGGCTATTGTAAAGGGTGATGTATCTCTGATTTCCTTCTCAGCCTGTTTGTCTATTGTATGTAGGAGGGCTACTGATTTTTTTTTTTTTTGAGTTGATCGTGTATTGTGCTATGTTGCTGAAGGTTTGTATTATCTATATCAGTTCCTTAGTTGAATTTTTGGGGTCACTCATGTATACTATCATGTCATCTGCAAATAAGGAAAGCTTGACTTCTTCCTTTACAATTTGTATCCCCTTAATCTCTTTGTGTTGTCTTATTGCACTGGGTAGAACTTCAAGTACTATATTGAATAAATATGGGGAGAGGGAACAGCCTTGCCTTGTTCCTGATTTTAGTGGTATTGCTTTGAGTTTCTCTCCATTTAATTTGATGTGGGCTGTTTGCTTGCTGTAGATTGCCTTTATTATGTTTAGGTATGTTCCCTGTATTCCTGATCGCTCCAAGACCTTTATCATGAAGGGGTGTTGGATTTTGTCAAATGCCTTTTCTGCATCTAGTGAGATGATCATATAGTTTTTTTCTTTGAGTTTGTTTATATGGTGTATTACATTGACAGACGTTCATTTGTTGAATCACACTTGCATCCCTGGGATGAAGCCTACTTGATCATGGTGGATAATTGTTTTGATGTGTTCTTGGAGTCTGTTTGCCAGTATTTTATTGAGTATTTTTGCATCAATGTTCATGATGGAGATTGACCTGTAGTTCTCTTTCTTTGTTGCATCTTTGTTTGGTTTAGGAATCAGGGTAATTGTAGCCTCATAGAAGGAGTTTGATAATATTCCTTCTGCCTCTATTGTGTGGAACAATTTAACTAGTATTGGTATTAAGTCTTCTTTGAAGATCTGGTAGAATTCTGCAGTGAAACCATCTGGTCCTAGGCTTTTTTTGGGTGGGAGTCTTTTTACTGACTGATTCTATTTCTTTATGGGTTATTGGACTATTTAAATGGTTTATCTGGTCTTGATTTAACTTAGGTGTGTGGTACCTATCCAGAAATTATCCATTTCTTTTAGATTTTCCAGTTTTGTGGAGTAGAGTTTTTTGATGTATGACCTGATGATTCTTTGGATTTCCTCATTTTCTGTTGTTATGTCCCCATTTTCATTTCTGATTTTGTTAATTTGGATGCTCTCTCCCTGTCTTTTGGTTAGTTTGGTTAATGGCTTGTCCATCTTGTTGATCTTCTCAGAGAACCAAACTCTTTGTTTCATTAATCCTTTGTATTGTTGTCTTTATTTCATTTTATTGATTTCAGCTCTCAATTTGATAATTTCCTGACATCTGTTCCTCCTGGGAGACTTTGCTTCTTCTTGTTCAAGGGCTTTCAGGTGTGCTGTCAAATCACTAGCGTCAGATTTCTCCAGCTTCTTTATGTGAGCAGTTAGTGCTATGAATTCCCCTCTTAGCACTGCTTTCCTAGTGTCCCATAAGTTTGGCTATGTGGTGTATTCATTTTCATTGATCTCTAGGAAGTCTTTAATTTCTTTCTTTATTTCTTCCTTAACCTATTGGTGATTCAGTTGAGCATTATTCAGTTTCCATGAGATTGTAGGATTTCTGTAGTTTTTTCTGTTGTTGAAGTCTAACTTTAAACCATGGTGGTCTGAGAGAACACAGGAGGTTATTTCAACTGTTTTGTATCTGTTGAGATTTGCTTTGTGGCCAAGTATGTGGTTGATTTTAGAGAAGGTTCCGTGGGGTGCTGAGAAGAAGGTATATTCTTTTTTGTTTAGGTGGAATGTTCTGTAGATATCGATTAAATCCATTTGAGCCATAACATCAGTTAAGACCATTATGTCTCTTTTAAGTTTCAATTTGGCCAGAGGTGTAAGTGGGGTGTTGAAATCTCCCACTATTAATGTGTGGGGTTTTATATGTGATTTAAGCTTTAGTAATATTTCTTTTACATATGTAGGTGCCTTTGTGTTTGGGGCATAAATGTTGAGAATTGAGACTTCATCTTGGTGGATCTTTCCTGCGATGTGTATGTAATGTCCTTCATCATCTCTTTTGATTGATTTTAGTTTGAAGTCTATTTTGCTGGATATTACAATGGCTACACCAGCTTGCTTCTTAAGACCATTTGATTGGAAAGTCTTTTCCCAGCCTTTTATTCTTAGGAGGTATCTGTCTTTGAATTTGATGTGTGTTTCTTCTATGCAGCAGAAGGATGGGTCCTGTTTTCATATCCATTCTGTTAGTCTGTGTCTTTTTATAGGTGAATTAAGTCCATTGATATATTAAGGGGTATTAATGACCAGTGACTGTTTGTTCCTGTTATTATTTTTATTTTTTGGTGGTAGTTTGTGTGTACTTCTCTTCTTTGGGGTTTACTGCTGTGGTGTTATCAATTGCCTGTGTTTTCATGGGTGTATCTGCCTTCCTTGGGTTGGAATTTTCCTTCTAGTGCTTTCTGTATGGCTGGGTTTGTGGATAAGTATTATTTAAATCTGGATTTATCTTGGAAGGTCTTGTTCACTCCATCTGTGATGATTGAACGTTTTGCTGGGTATATTAGTCTAGGCTGGCATCCATGGTCTCTTAGTGTCTGCATTATATCTGTCCAGGTCCTTCTGGCTTTCAAAATCTCCACTGAGAAATTGAATGTTATTCTGATGGGTTTGCCTTTATAAGTCACTTGGCCTTTTTCATTGCTGCCCTTAATATTCTTTCTTTATTCTGTACATTTAGTTGTTTAATTATTATGTGGCAAGGGGACTTTTTGGGGGGTCTAGTCTGTTTGGTGTTCTATAGGCTTTTTGTATCTTCATAGGCATTTTGTTCTTTAAGTTGGGAAGGTTTTGTTCAATGATCTTGTTAAATATATTTTCTGTGCCTTTGAGTTGGTATTCTTCTCCTTCCTCTATCCTTATTATTTGTAGGTTTGATCTTTTCATGGTGCCCCAAATTTCTTGGACATTTTGGGTCATGACTTTGTTGTTTTTAGTGTTTTCTTTTACTGATGATTCTATTTCTTCTAACATATCTTCAATACCAGAGATCCTCTCTTCCATCTCTTGCATTCTGTTGGTTATACTTGCATCTGAAGTTCCTGTTTGTTTACTCAGATTTTCTATTTATAGCATTCCTTCTGCTAATGACTTCTTCATTTTTTCTATTTCCCTCTTCAGGTCTCTGACTGTTGCCCTTGCTTTTTCATGATTTTCTTTCAGGACTTATTGTTTTCTTCTGCTTTAATTGTCCTTTCCTCTAGTTTTTTATATTGTTCTTCCCATTTTTATTTGTCTGTTCCTCCACTTTATTTTTGATTTCTTCTATATAAAGCTCTAACCTCTTCATGATGTTACTTATAAGGTTGTTTTCTTCTTCTTCTTCTTCCATTCCGTGATGTTCATGTCTAACTGTTGGAGAAGGGCTAGGTTCTGGTGATACTATATTGCTCTTTATTTTGTTGTATGTAGTTCTGCCTTGGCATCTGCCCATCTCCCCTTGGGTTTGTTCTTGGTCTTTTCAGTGTACTTGGTCCAGACAGAGCTGACAGATTTAGGGAGCCTCTCTCTCCTCCAGATGGAAGCTCTGGGCCAGATGGGAGCTCTGGTCCAGATGAGAATGCTGGCCAGATAGGAGCTGGGGGGCCAGACTCTGAGTCTCAGGAAGTCCCTGGGGTCTCCTTATCTTGCCCAGATGGGTGTTCTGGGACAGGATGGAAGCTCTGGTCCAGATGGGAGTTCTGGGGCAGCATGGAATGCTGGATGCTGCTTTCTAAGTCTCTGGAAGTGGCTGGGGTCTCTGGCAGATGGGTTTTGGGGCAAGGCGTTGAGGTTGTAGTGTCCACCAGAGGGTCTCTCTCTGGTCCAGATGGGAGTTCCAGGGCAGATGGGAGCTAGGGGCTGGTCTCTGAGTCTCAGGAATGGCTCGGGTCTCTGGTAATTGGGTGTGTGGGCAGGGTGTGGAGGCTGCAGGGTCTGCCTGCAGTCTTGGAAAAGGGGAGCCTTCCCACCTGTAGTAGTACTAATTATGTACTCATAGTACTACTAGGCATTTTCATGCAGAAATTCAATTCCTTTTCTAGTCAAAGCTATGAGAAAGGTATTATTCTTTCTTCTTATTTTTGAAATAGTTAATAGAGTGCCCAGGAGATTAAGCTATTCAGAGGTCCTCACCATAGCTAGAAGCTGGTAGCATGCAACTCTACCTCATAGGCCATACTACAACCGCTGAGTGACTAAAGTCTCACTTATCTTAACAAATCTCTATGTAATGTCCTTCGAAAGTGCTTTGTTGTTAATTCATTCAATTTATGTCCATTTAACTTGTTTTTCTTTTCATCAATTACAAACTTTTATAACGTGTTTCTGTTTATCACTGACAATATGCTTTTCCGCCAGTGCCTTGGTAGTTAAATCCACATGTTACTGTCTGGCCCTTTATTACAATGTGCTCTTTACACATTTGCACATCAGCTCCCTGTGCAGTTGTTTGTTTCTCAGTCCAGCTGTAGATTAATTGTAATGCCCATGTTTATGTTCTTATGGGTGTTGCACTACAATCATTTAAACTCAGTTATTAAAATGTTACATGGCATAAAATGGCTGTTCTTTTTCTTTTTTATAATGAATCTTGTAGTTTAAAATGCCCAAGTCCTAACTCAAGAACAGACATTAATTATGTAGTGTGGAGTCCAGAGAAATGCATGGAAGTAACAGAAAATTTAGCTTTCTGCTGGCATACATTGAATTTATTTTTAAGGAGTCAGCATTGGCTCACAGGGAACAAATAAGTTCCTTTATTTAGAAAAGTACTCATTCAACAATGGAAGTGTGTGGTTGTTTGAGTGAGAATGTTCCCCATAGGCTCATATATTTGAATGCTTGGTCCCTATGGAACTGTTTGGGGAAAGATTAGGAGGTAAGGAGGTGTGTCACTGAGGGGTGGGCTTTGAAGTTCTAATAGCCTACCACAGGCCCAATCTCAGTATCTCTCTCCTGCCTTTGGATTAAGATATAAGCTATAAGTTAGTGATCCAACACGATGCTTGCTGGCCACCAGGTTTCCCACCATGATGATAAGGAACTAATTCTTCTGAAACTATGAGCAAGCCCCCAACTAATTAATTAAATTGCCTTGGTCATGGTGTCTCTTCACAGCAACAGAACAGTAGCTAAGACACTGTGATCTATTTGAGCTCAACCCCTTTTAGAGTCAAGCTAGTTTCATCCTTGACTGTGTATGGTATAAAGCCTATAGTTAAGGGTCAGTATTATGTGTGGTCTTGCTCTCTGGTGAAGTCAAATGGCCTCATGTGGCCTAACTATAAACTTTCCCCCATACTGTGCTCTAATGCTTGAGATCTCTGAGCCAAATGATTCCATTTTCAAAGGACTAAGTGTAGTGTCTGGGTTTAAGTTCTTAGTCAGTCCATGGATATATCAAATAAGTCAAGCACATCCTCCTATGGGAACTAGAGGGTATCATTCTTTTGACACAAGTCTGATGCTCCATCCCCTGTCTGATCATAGTATTCTTTTCTGCCTATAACATCCATATGGACATGTATTGGACACAGCATTCTCATGCCCAAGACAGAATCTGCACATGCAATTAATGAAATGCACAATCTCATCTATCCAATATTGTTGCCATGACCTGACCTCTGTATAACCCCAGGAAGACTTTCTCTTTTAGAAATTAACCAAATAGAGGTAATAATAAAATAACCACATTTTCCTTCTCCATTTCATATCCAGAATCTGTCACTCCTATGAATTTAGATGAGCTTTTTGTAGAGAAGAAAGTAATAGGAAATATCCTTTTAAAAGGATCTTATTGATCAATAGATTCAATAAAGCAATTGCAGTCAATATCTAGAGGGTATACTGTCCAGCCATTCAGGTTCACAGTCAAAGTCCAGAGAGCATTTGGCATAGAGACAGTGGAGAGAGATCGCATGGCATTCTGAACATTTTGAGGAGATGGGGCAGCTTCTGCATGCTAGGACCATACAAGATTCTCAGTATTCTCACAACAGAATGCTCTAGGAATAACTTCTTCAGAGACTAGATTACTGTTTCTGCTAAAAGCATCTGTTAAAGATCATATTATAGGAGAATTATGTAAAAAAGATGATTGGCATGATTTTATGAACACAATGTGCTTCCAAACTCACTAGAAAATTACTTGGAGAAAAGCATCATAGACAACCTTACTAGTTAGAAATGCATAAGTTGATGAAAGTCTGTTCTATCTTTCCACTTCAAAGTTTGAGATTCCAGAGTGTGCTGCATAGGCTTGCTAGCTATTTAAAAACAAAAACAAAAAAACAAAAAATAGGAACCAAAAGTATCATACATATAATTCTAGTATTCCTGTATGTGTATATACATTATTTTATTTTACAAACTAGAATCATGCAATGAACAGGTCTCTATAACTTGTCTTGTTATTTTTCAGCTCATATTATATCATGGTTCTGTTTTAAGGTCACTAATACCTAAAACCATGTTTTCATTACTACTGCATTACTCTGCAAAAGCATATTTTAACTATTCCTCTACTGTATGTAGCATACCTCTCACTCCCAGTATTTTAATATTATTATAAACTCTATAGGTAGATGTTAAAGGCTGATCAGGATTTGAGTCTTAGACCCATCACGTTATATTCTGTCTTGGGAATTTTACCTAATTTTCCTCATCTTCATTTTTATTTCATAGATTAAATGGAGAATACTAGAGCTTTTTAGGACTCAAGAGTATAAAATGAAATTATATGTATAAATAGTTAGTACTTTGTGTCCCTATCTTTTAAAGGTCCTACTTTAGAAACCTAAGAATTATTGTTAAATTACTTACTTATTTTGCTTACTAAATGGTTAAGACGTTCTTTGACCCTAACCATGCATATAACAGTGTTCAATCATAAAAAGTAACCATACATTCTTCTTGAAATATTGTGTTCCCAAAGCTTTAGTGAGAAAACAGAAGACACACTAATAATGTGGCTAGGGGGAAACCACAAAGAAATATTAACTAGTCATGGTGTTTCAGTGATGTAGTTTTATCACTCAGAAGGCCAATGTAGGAGATACGAAACTCAAGGCCAGACTAGGCTATTTAAGGAGAGCCTGCCCACAAAAATTAACAACAGCAAAACTGTGCACTAATTAACTGAAGTAGCTAAAAAGTATAAAAGGTACTAAAAAAGGTCTGAACTGTATGAAGAAGCTGCCACTTTTAAGGGTGAATGAGCGTATTCAGTGAGAGCTAAGCGAATAGAAGTAGCTTGGACCACAGTGCCGAGAGTCTGAATTGATATGCAGTTCTTTGGAATGTGTCTTGACGTATTGGAATGACTTGGGACAGATTTTATCTATAACAAAGCATCATCATTTAATATGTGCGCAACTGGATCAAGTCCAAAAGAAACTGATCATCAGTACACTTACAAAACTTCTTGGGTATCATGAAGTCATTGAGAAGATCAGCTCTTTGCTTTGCTATATTTTCCTAAACCTATGTATTGCAGTCTATAGACAAAGCTCAGCACTACACAAAGAGCTAAATAGAAATAATTATTGAATCTAACTAAGGTATCAAACCAAGGCATTAAGAAGAACTGAAAGGCAATACAATGGCTTGAATACAGTTTCACTGACAAATTAAAACCTTTTTATATAATTTCAATAGGCCTCATCAGATTGAGAAATACTGATACAGAGCACTGAAAATTATTTATTCTGTCATTCTTCTTCTTGCTGAATTAAATTTAATTTTGATTGTTGTGTGGAAACAGTACATATTAATGGGGTACAGTTTGATGTCTCAATGTATACACACAGAATGGACTGGCTGAGGCAGGAAAATTAACATTTGTCACTCACTATCACTTCTTTTTTTAGTCCCTGAGCTCCTCTCTTTTGGATCTTCATGAAACAGATACTAGGTTATCATGTCCTATAGTTATTCCACAGGGCTGGACAACACCAGAATGTCTTTGGTTTCACTATCTTATCACATATTATTTTGCATTTTCTTATGCATACAGATAGGGTTGGTATCTAGATTTACCTCCATTTTAAGGATTCAAAGCAGAAGGATGCAAACTACCTATGAGTCCATTTAGCTATCAGCAACGATAGAACTCTTCCCTAATAATATATAACTTGGATCCAAGTTAGATATTTAGCATCCTGAGGTGGTAGAATATGTACCATGTACACTTCTTGGTTTTTGTGGGTTTTCCTTCTTCATTGCAATCCACTGGCCTCCAGGTCACAATACAAAAGGAGCAGAAGAGGATGCCGGGTTTTATATGGACTGTGAGCACAGCAGAAACAGCCTTCCAGGAGGCAGCTTCCATGAGACAGCTCAGCTTTATTCCAGAACAAGGGAAATAGATCTATAGGATGGGAACAGCAGCTGGGGCAGCACCTAATTTGTGTTTGTCTGCACAGTTCTAGGGTTTGTGCTGGGATCACAAAACCTAATTATCATATGGGCAGCAGGAAGAAAGCATCTGCAGGGATCTGTGTCAAAGGTCATACTTCAGATAGGCATCCAGGCTTAGGGACAGCTTCCATATAAGCTCAGGTCTCAGAGCCTGGAGACACCACCCAGAGAGGGAGTCCTGCTAGAGAGGGAGTCCTCCATTTTTCGCTGAGCCCAGAGAGCTGTCCAGACATGGTGGATTGCTACCTTAAGTGCAGTGTACTCCAACAGGTTCTTTTAGGATCAACACTTTCAAAGTGTTCAACTAATTTAACAAAACACCATTTCAAATAAGAGAACTGCAACCTTGTCTTTGAGTTTTAATGGACTACAATTATATAAGATTTGGATCTCTCATGAGAAAGATCTCATTTGCATAGGAATAATCCTTGGCTGAGGATTTTGAGACTCTGATTTTAACCATACACTTACCAGTTTCATCAAATGAAAAAGTCACAACCCTCTTTTTCACAGAATTCAGTTGTTAATAGTAAGAAGAAATTATTTTTATTTATTCCAGCTTCCTTACAATTCTATCACTCTCACAGGGGATCAATGATCAGTGTTTGGCAATATGGTTTAGCACATATGTAATTCTTTGACAGCAGTCTACTCACTCTTTTATGCTGAGTAATCTCATCCTTACAACACATCTGAATGTGACAGACAAACTTTTATCACTCACATCTCTATTTTATATCCCAGAGTCACGTCTCATCAATTTTTATTTCTTGGATTTCTCAAAAACTATATTAGTTCTATTTCTGTTAGTTTGTTTGCATAGCTACAGGCTAGCATGCTCCACAATCACTTCTGGCCGTTATTCACAATCCACTGGCTGTTATTCATACTTCAGCTTCCATCCCACATCTTCCAGGAAACATTAAATTGACCCTTCAACTGGCCAGAGTCTATGCTTTGTACTCCATCACAGTGTTTACAATCCTGTCAGTGACACACATTTGCAGTCCAGCGCTGGAAACGTAAAGTAAAAAGGTTGAACGTCTAAGGATGGCTAGAATACACAATGGAACTCTGTTTCAAAAACAGAATGCATTGCAAGATTCTCATGGCACTCAACATTCATTTCTGGATGGGAAGGGGTCGTTAATTGAGCTTTCTACCCCATGAAGATGAAATTTCTAAAAGAACCTACAAATAATCTATAAATAAGCTATATCATTTACTATTAAAATCAAACCGACATCTACAAAATACATATGCCTCCATTCCTCCTATGTTTTCTAGTTTATACTACTTTAAGGAGTCTTTGTGGCACATTATTTGTATTAATAAATGCCCTGGAAATCTGTGCTAATGTTTGGTCAGCTGTTACCCAATCTGGATGTCAGATAACTTATTTGAGATGAATTGAAGCATCCTTAGTCCAAGTCTCAGCCTCTGCCAAACTAGGCGTTAATCACACTATAATATCTGAGTGTCATTTCTGGCCCAGACAGGCTTCACTTCAGCCACAAATGAATATGGTCAAAGGCGATTGACTGTGGCACCTTAATAGATGAGGCCTCCCTCTCTGCCTGCCCTTGCAGGGCTGCTCACCTAGAAGAAATGTTGCTTTATAAAGGAATGAAAAGTTAAAGTTTAAAGGGGCAATCCAGAAAAGAAATGAGTGAAGCAGGCCATTAGCCTACTCAGTGTTCAAGGTATGGTTTTATGCTGAGTTGTGGTTCAGTAGTTTGGCATTTCATATATTGTTTTAACTACCAAAAAATTGAATTAGCCACAAGTTCTTTTTCTTTAGTGACCCATAAATGTCTTAGGTAAGAAAAATGGGGGGCGGGGGACACAGAGAACTGTTTCCCTGTCTTCCCAGGTTGACTACAACCAGAATGGTTGTCTCATATAGTATTTTGTTTTAAGCAAGTGCATGACAGTTTATAAAATTTAATGTTCAAGTGATGTAATTAAATAAAAAATTCTAACCATAAAGTATACTGGAAACCCATAGAAAATATTTTCGTAACTGTTTTTTTTTGTTGTTGTTGTTGTTTTTTCAGAGCTGAGGACTGAACCCAGGGCCTTGCGCTTGCTAGGCAAGCATTCTACCACTGAGCTAAATCCCCAACCATCGTAACTGTTTTTCATATTAATATACATGGGTGTTTTGCCTGCATGTTTGTCTGTGAATGACCATGCAGTGCCCAAGGAGACCAGAAGAGGGCAAAATGGACCCGTGGGAACTACAGTCACAGATGGTTGTAAGTTGTCACATGGGTACTAGGATTTGAACCCAGGACCACTGAAGAGCAGCAGTTCTCTTAATCACAGAACCATTCCTCTGTTCTGGAAAATTAAGACTCATGATCAGAGAGGGCTGGCATAATTAACTTCAAAGCACTCATGGCAAGGGTATGAATGGATTTTATAAGGATGTCTGTAAATAAGAAAACTTTCAAGGTTATTAGGTTTTCAAGCGATCCGTGGAGGGCTTTTACCTTCCCACTGACCAGTCAGTGGATGAGGAATGGTCTAAGCAGGTGGGCATGGAGATTGTTAATGGAGGACGTTTTCCTAAGGGAACTGTCAGCTGGTAACATCCCAGATCATTGGGAATTATACGTCTCCACCCTGCCTTGAGATCTTAACTTGCATCACAACAGGTTAGAATCTCTTGTGCAATCCTTTATTCATGCTTTGACTAATGGCAGCATTGTGCCAAAACATTAAACCTCAACTCAAGGGCTACAGACATTGTCCTGCAGCTAAAAACATTTTCTGTTCTTGCAGAGGACCTTCCTTCTATTCCTAGCACCTACTTTGGGTGACTGACAACTGCCTGTTATTTCAACTCAAGGAGATCTAGTGCCCTCTTCCAGCTACCTCCGAAATATGTGCATACATACAAAACATATACATAAGAAAAAGAACAATATTTTTTAAAGTCACAACCCATTTGTATTTCCAGTATTTCTACTCTTTTCTTAATTTTTTTCTCTATTTGTTTATTTAAGGGCTTTTTTAAAATACAGGGTCTCACTATGTAGCCTTGCCTGGCCTGGGACTTGTTATGTAGATCAAGCTGAGCCAAAACTCACAGATATCCTTCTGCCTCTGCCCCTGAGTGCTAGGATTAAAGGTGTGTGCCACTGTGCCCAGGGATATTTTAATTTTTGAACATACTGTCCAATCACCTCTAGGCATCAGAGTTTTTATATGCAGTATAGAAATATGCAAGCTGTCCTCTAACTTACTTTTCAGTATGGTGGTGATGATGATGAGAAAATGAAATCATGAATGAAGCAAAGATTTGAAAAGTATGACGACAAATCACAATCTTTTTCTATAAGCTACCTTTACCTCAGCCAAAGTTCAATCTTGCTTCTTTGTTTTTTACACCATATAAATAAATTTGACATATGAAATTTCACAAAAAAATATAAGTACATTATTGGATAACAAGTCATCTTGGTCACATTGGTGAACATCTCTACTTCTACTGCACTAGAGACAGAACCAGTGGGAGAAGCATGTAAACTGGTGGCCATGATTAATGAAGAAGTTTGTGTTAATAAGCAAGCAGAAAACAGAAAATTTTGTCCTGCTCTTGGTGTACCCCTGAAAGTTTTCCTTCTAGGAAAGTACCAGCTAAGGGTAACTGAGATATTGAACAAGGAAATTAAGTAGGACTTTTCTTATTTTTCCTTCATTGAGAGGAAAACAAATGATTTACTTTTATCCTCTTCAAATGAACATACAAGCAAAAGTAAAAGAAAAATAAAAAGAAGAAAAGAAGGAAAGAAATTATACTACACCACCTGGACTCATGACAATGTTTGGGTTGACTCAGAACTCAATATACTCACAACGCAAAGGAACAGGCCCTAAAATATATTTAGATAGTCCCCATCATTGACTGCATCTGATCTTGTAGTGTGAATAAATGGGGGAAAAAGGTTTTGAATTCTTAGTTATTGTGTTATATCACTTAAAAAAAATGTGCCTGCAGAAAGGAACTTCATTAAACTACAACATCTCAATGATGATTGGATTTAAACTTTTGTTGTAGACCAAATCAGGCTGATGTTGTTTGCAGCCATTTCTGCCGGTAATTTTCTTTGAAGATCACCTGTGCCACCAGTGAAGCAACCTTTCCCTTCATCCCCATTAGTCCTCAACAGCCTATCCATGGGAGAAGCCCAAAGAATAGTCTTTTCTAGAACATGGCAGGGCAGGAAACACAGATGCTTGAAGACATCCACCCTAAAATTAAATAGGATTAGTATGTTATTACATCAGGTTTTTTTTTGGTTTTGTTTTGTTTTGATATGATAGACCATTTCTCTTTCCTATTTATTTTTCATTGATGACACTGTTATAGAAGGGAGGGAGGAAGAAAGGGAGAGAATAAAGGAATAAAATTAGAGGAGTGTTTTCCACTGGGTAAATTAGACAGAAATGTAATTGAACATAATATATCCCAAACACTTGGGCTATAGATTTTGTTCTGGTCTTTACTAATAATGTCACTTTGCAACAATCAAAATATAACCCTGAAGATTAAAAGAAGTGCCTGCTGTTTTCTGTAAACATTCTGGGGTTGTAAATGGTAAATGCTATGATGTGAAGGATTATATCCTTTTTAAGATTACACACCCAAAACCCACTGGAGTAGCATTAGATAGTGTGGATTTGGAAAGCAATTCAGTCATGGCAGGGAGCCAAAGGAATGCTGTTAGTGACCTTGCAAAAGAGACCAGTGAAGGTGCAAGAGCAAGCCTATGAAGCAGGAAGTGAGCAGACTCCTGATAGTGAATTGTCCTGAGCTTTGACTTTAATTCTTGCTTTGAAAATCTGCAAGTAAGTTTCTGCTTCTGTGCAAGCTGCCAAGTTCATGGTATTTTATTATATTGTTCAAAAAGACTAAGAAAGTTAATCTGTGTAAAAAGAAATAAATGGAACATTGCTTGAAGTATGACATAATATGCTATTCAAAATGCAATAGTTGAAGACTTTATACTAAAAACTTATCACATAAAATTGTGCCAACAGAATGACATCCATATGTGAAATATGTGTGTCTAATGACACGATGATTTTATGTAAATAAATGAATGAAAGCTTTAATGGCTTATCAACAGGCCCTTCATGCATACTAATGTGATCAGAGGTGATAATTTTGATTGGAAAAGTAAAACATAACGGGCAAGTAAGCAAATATTTCCAGAACAATTGTCATTACAAAATCACCTTCAGGGCACAAGGAATTGAAAACCCCTCATGCATAAAATCACGTTTTCCTGGTAACTTTGATGGGTTGCATTTTGATTTTTTTCATTAAGGAAAATGACAGCAAATGATTAGCTCTTCCAATGGGCTTGTGTGAATGGAATAGATTTGTCTAGCAGGAATGTTTGTTAAATTTTTAAAGGTGGATTACTGAGCCTATCTAAAGAATCACATTTGTCAAAAAATAAAAATATAACAATGTGTAATCAATATCAAGATTCCAAATTATTCTTCATGTTATCCAAAACTTGACCCCCTACTCAGAGGCAAATATAAATAATAAAGCTTACATAATAAATAATTTTATTATATATTTTTCTTTTGTACCCCAGTGACTTTCAGAATGTCATGGATTGAAACTTCAGGGTAAAGTTTAATTACTCATGATACCATGTTTGAACTTAGCATTACAGGGGCTTAGAAAGGATAAAAACCACCATTTATTGACACGTATTATGTGGAAAGGACTTGACACTCATGATTGAATTTAATCCTCGTGAAAGCCTGTGATATGGAGCCATTATTCTAGTATTACAGATGGAGACCATCAGGTTAAATAACTAATTCAAGTTCACACAGCCTGTAGGCAGGAGAGGAGAGACTCAAGCCCTTATCCATACACCTTTAAAATACATGGTCACATCCATTTCCCTACCCACATGTGCAAGCCAGGGGACCTGGACTTTCAAGCATAGTAAAAATAGGCAAATGTTTGAACCAGAAAACTATGGGTTTAAATACTGGTGCCATTCAACACTAAACTTTCTGTTTCCTACCGTGTTTGTGGCACTGAAATAAATGTCTGGAAATAATTTAGAATCTTGTTAGCTGATTTGTAAAACTTGAGAATGAGGACTTTCCCAGAGGGACACAAATGTTTAAGCCTCATTTGTTTGGGAATTATCTGACATGTTTTGGCAAAGCCTACACTGAGACCAAATTACATACTGGAAACATTTTATCCAGGTTAACTGTTTTAATCACTCCTTGGCCTTTCAGTTCAGATCAAATGCTGGGGCTTGCTTTAAATGCTCACATTTTACATTTGATATAGGGTTCAATAATTTACCTTCAGTGCCATGTATCTTACAATTTTTGATTCACTCACTTGCTTTTCAAGCCTCACTCAGAAGCTGTCCTGGAACACAGCACCCTCAAGAATTGAACTGGGAAGAATGAAGGGCAGAGACGCAGTTTCCTTCGGTTTCTGGGCCTTGTTTAACAATAACAGCAATTTTGCCAATAACAATAGGCCCTGCTCACTGATGCCTTGAGGAAGGCCAGCCCCTGAGCTCAGCATTCTGCTTTACACAGGAAAACAGGGCTGGGAATACAGCTCATGAAACTGGGCTGAAAATGAAGAGTGAATACACTCAACGTCCTGTGTACACAGCTGAACATATCTGTATACACATGAAAATGCACATAACTTAACACACCAAGCATGGTCAGCTATCGCTGCCATTTCCCCATCCCTACCAATTATCTGAGGGAATTAGAAATTATAAATATTATAGCCTTACTCTGTCCTTGTTTCCATTAGCTCATCAGTTTGAGCCCAGTATCATGAACTCCACAGCCCTGTCAAATAGGTAAGAGGGTACACACCCAGCAGACAAGGACATGAAATGTCATAAGACTAAATATCATCCATCTTATGTATAAGCAGACATGTGACTGGCAACTGAAAGATACTGGGAAATGGAAAATCTCTCTTTCAAACATATCTCCACTTCTTTCTTATACTTCCCATCTGAGAAAGAAAATGCACAATCCACATGCACCTCCCCCTCACACACATTATTTTGAATGTATTTTTATAAAGCCATACATTGTTATTATTTAAATGAGATTGTCATCAACTTTAATTATGCTAAAATGTTCATTTATATAAGAAAAAGAGTAATAAATACTCATTAACACTGAAGACCTCAAGAATTTAAATTAAATTTTACTTTGAGATAGAAATTGGTATGAAAAGAAGCCTACACTAGTCTCTCCAATCCACCCTTTCTACCCTCCTCCATTAAAAATAATTTATACAAGTAATCATCTTTAAAGCTAAAGTGATTTTTAGAGGAAATTTTAATCACTTTAAATTTTAAAAAGCATCTAGCTATACCAAGTATGTAACTAAGAATTGACTCTCCTCCTTGACTGGAGACACTCTCCATCTGCCCTCTTAGCTCTGAAGATACCTGTGACAGCCAGGTGGTAGCAAGAACTGTTGAGTGTGCTTGATGTGTTAATCCATTCATAGTTTTATGTGTACAAATATTTTTCTGTATTGCATACAAATGCACAGACCAACATAAATGTTTTTGAAGAATTCTGTATTGTGACAAAGTGTGATTCAAAAGCTCTATCTTCCTTCAGGAAATCTTTCTAGAGTGTTCTGCAACTATTTTCAAACTATGCTACATGACTTGGGTTTAAAAGAATTCAGTACCCTTTCAGCACTTTACAATTGGTCTGGCCTGGGCCCCACAGAACTAGTAATTTGGAAAATTGCATATGGCCTATTCTATTTGCAGGAGGAGTTTCTGTCCTGCAGTTCAGGCAGAATGCTCATGTTCTATCCTCTAGCTTACTACTTTTGTGTATATCAACACTTTGAGTCACTAATGATTGCTACAAACAACAGCAGGAAAAAAAGCATCAATTGCAATGGCCTAATATTAATAATACTAGTTAACATGTACTTATTTTTTTAAATCTAGGTCAAGGACAACTGTAAATTGAGGATTCATATAATTTTTTATAACCTCACAAACTCAAGAAGTAGGCATTATTACCATACATTTCTGATTTTGACACTTTTACATGGATTCTATAAAGGTTCATTTTATGGAATCAGAGTACAATGGTCCTTACTGGAGACTGGGGTGTGAAGGAAGCACTGGGGTGAGGGGGTGTTGTTCAACAGGTACAAGGTTTCAGTTCAAATAGGAATAAATTCTGGCATTCTGCTGTGCAATACTGCAATGATACTCTAACAGAACTGAAAGGGGGTTCTAGATTTAATATTTTCATCACAAAGAAACAATAGATATTTGAGGTGATGGGTATGAAAACTACCCAAGAATGTGTGTGTGTATGTATGTGTGTGCGTGTGTGTGTGTGTGTGTGTGTGTGTGTGTGTGTAATCTTTATGCTACTTGCCATAATTATAGAGATACCAAATTTATGATGCTGTTATACCTCCAGAACCCATCATTATTTTAACATCATAAAGATTCTCTCAATAGTGTGTTAATTACTTATGTATAGCTGTGACAAAGTACCACACAGAAAGAACTTAATGGGAGGAGCTATTTATTTTTGTCTCATGGTTTCAGAGGGTTCACTGAATCACTGAACAGAGGGTGTGGTCAAGCAGAACAGTCACTATAATGGCAGCCAGGATGAAGGGTTGGGAGAGAAGAAGGTGCTAAGGATAAGATAGTTCAGAGGACCAGCCTCTAGTGATCTAATTCTTTCAGTTACTGAAGTTTCTGGAAACTCCAGAAATAACATTACCAGCCTAGAGGGCCTGGGCTTTGACACATAACCTCAAGATGGACATTTCTCATTCCAATCACAGTGTATTCTTATTTGTCAAACACTATCATTGAGCAACACAGAACACTGCAAAGCATTGGGTTTCCCATCATGTTACCATAGGAATTACATGCCAAACTTAACTGCTCAGCATCCCAAGAAAGAAGTTCACTGCATATTATTTAGTCTGGGAAAATATCAAACTCCAAACCATACCTTCTACTAAATTTGTATTGTTATTCCACTACAATTAAGATGCAAAATGAATATAGACAATAAAAAATCATCAATGAAAGAAATGGAAGAAAAATATGAGGTCCTTATTGAAATAGATTTTAAATGATTTAAATGGTACTTTTTTCTTCTTCTTTTTCCTCTTATTGTTGTTTTGTTTGAGACTTAGTCTTACTCGGAAACCCTCGTTGGCTGAGCACTTCCTGCTTCCTGAGTGCTGGGATCAGGAAATGAACCAGGGCACCCAACTTTAGAGTAGCTTTTAATTCAAGTAACAGCTAATCGTTATTTTGTGTAAAATTTGCTAACTGTGGTTATTAAATCCTGAAACATGTATGCTGAACCAAAACCAATATCTGAAAATTTCAGATGGTTGAAATCGCAAAATGAAAGGTGATTTCCCAGCCTTCTATTGGCCATGAATCATTTAGTCAGTTGATGTCTCCTTCAATGTCACTTTTTTTTTTTTATTTTCGAATGAAGCTCCCAGGGGTTCCATCTGCTGGCAAGGCATGCTGGGAAGACCAGGAATTTTTTCTCTTCTCTCTATATGGGTATGTTTATTGTAAAACTATGTTTCTCATCAGGAGACTACATTGGCTATTGAAGAGCTGCCAGCACATGAGAATGGAAGAGAACTTGGGACAGGACAAAGTGATGTCACATTTGTACATCAGCATCTCCACCAGCTCCTTTAGGCTTTTAAAGTCTGGGAAACTTATTTTATCTCCAGGCGAGGCAATAGAAAAATCTCTTTAACATGAAAGGAAAACATTTCCTTCTATTGGGTATGGACTCCTTCTATTTTTACTCTTACCTTTGAATGAAATGAAGAGGCCCAAGAAACTTGAAGGCACTACTAAGACTGATTGGGCTTGGTTCTTCCCTCTCTTTTATATTCTTTTTTTTTTTTACTTACAAGAACAATTGCAGTATTTTTTTTAAATTAAGATTTTTTTCATTTATATACCAGCCACAGATACTCCTCTCATCCCTCCTCCTTGTCCCCCCAGTCCACCCCCAGGACCTCCTTCAAAAAGGTAAGGCCTCCCATGGGAAGTCAGCAGAGACTAGTACATTTAGTTGAAGTAGGTCCAAACCCCCTCCCTGGAGCCCCCCGCCAATAAAGGCAGTGCAAGGTGTCCCACCATAGGTAATGTGCTCCACAAAGCCAGCTCATGTACCAGGATGGATCCTGATCCTACTGCCAGGGACCCCTTAAGCATCAAGTTACACAACTATCTCACTTATGCAGAGGTTCTCATCTAGTCCCATGCAGGCTCCTCTGTTGTTGGTCTTAAGTTGTTGAGTTTCCACTAGCTTGACTTGGTTGTATCTGTAAGTTTCCCCATCATGACCTTGATGCCCCTTGCTCAATCTCTTCTGCCTCTTAAAGGACAATTAAGGGCTGACAATTAGTCAGTAGATAGCACTTCATCCCATATACACCTATATCAATACACATATGCAACTATGTTCACATTCATGAGTCTAGGATCAGAAACTACTCAGCCGGATTCCAAAGCTGCTACATTGTGACTTTGAACTTACATAGAAACTACAATAAATACTTATATTTCTGCTATTTTTCTTATTTGTAAAAGAAAGCTAAGAGTACTGCTTACCTCAGTAAGACCTTAATATCAAACACAATAATGTATGCAAACTTCCCAGCATTTCATAATAAACGGTTACCTATTTTGATAATTAAGTTGTTAAAAATAAATAATTTTTAGCAATCTATTTTTCAAAACAAATATTTCTTCTGGATGACATTACTTTAAATGCTTTTAGTTGTAAATATCCAGAAGAGCCCATGAAAAATAGTCAAAGTTACAGGGAATTTAGTGGATAGATATCTTGAATGGTTAGTGAGTTTAAGACTAATGTTGTCAAAATAAAGTTGTGATTTATTAACTCTCAACCGACTTACTTCAGTTTTTCAGTCAAATCATCAAAAACCTTTCCTGAATGGCTGAACAGTGACTTTAGAAGCCTTGACTTCATGCTGATGATCCAAAGGATCATCATGTTTATGATTCTAAGACATTGTGTTTACTTTCCTTCTAAATGAATACAGATAAAGCCAGCCAATATATCCAAGGGAAGCTGGGTTGTTAGGATCCCTAGGCAGAATATACCCCACACAAGGGTAAATAGAATCTGATTAGTCTACTTATCTCTCTCAGGAGCATTATTCAGGACTAGAAGCTTAAAAGTTTATAAGACAGCCAGGAGATGATGGGGACTTTAGAAAAATGGGTATATGAGCAAATCACTGTCAGGACAAATTGTTCTAATAGATTTCATATTTTTGAATTGACAAGTCAACATTTTCTTGGACTTTCACAACTCTTATATTGTAGCCACATATACTATTTTAGCTGTCTCTGGAGTTCTGTTCATTGTGAAACTTGTATTCAACTTAGTCATTAACAAGACACAAAATATTTAGCACATTGCTTATTCTTTTCCTGGACTCTGGTATTGTACCTGTAAAAAGAGGGGGGACTGAATTAGATGAACTCAAAACCCCACTAGTTTCCAGGGTCTCCATGAACACAATATATTTCCTTTAAAAATGGCGAAGATGGCTGTTAAGCAATCTCTGAACTTCTGTTCTGAAAATTACACAAAATAACCCAACCTCCTTTTATCTTTCCTCACAGAGACTATTTTCTATCCCTTTAATCTTTTTGTTGATATTCTATGGACCTTCTTCGTTTTCTCCATATATCACTTCTCTGTATAAAATTTTCAACTGGGAAAAAAAGTCAGACAGAGAAATCAATAGTGTCTCCTAAGCAGGTGCATTCTCAGCCTTCTGGCCCTAAAATCATTGTTCATTCTGCCTATGTGTTTACCAATATTTTTGTATTTTCAAATTCCTCTTTTGGATTATTTTGGTAGGACTTTAAATTGTAATTTATCAGTTTAAACTTTTATTTTCTGTAAAAGTTAAATACAGTCAAAATTACAATTCTTACTATACTTTCATTGAGTTTGAATATGTATCCAGTTGCATAGCTCACACTGTTGCTTTATAAAATGGAACCTTAATACCAACCCACATGTTCTCTGTGGCCTTCAATCCTCACTTTAGTGATTCCAGAAGGAACAATAATCCCAATTATTTAACTAATGATTCAATTTGCAAGTTTAAAACTTTATTCAAATAAAGTCAGAAGATACGTGCTCTTCTGCATGCAAAGATTATATTTATAGTCAAAATTCAATTAACTATCTTTGTATATGTCAATTTTTTGGTTCTCTATTCAGCTCTACAATTCTACATGTTTATCGTCTAGCCAATACTACATTACCTTGATTTCAATGCTTATTACAGGTGTTGAAATCAGATTGCTGACTTTTCCAATGTCAATATTCTTTACCAGCCTGCTTTGATCTTCTAAGTTCTTTTACATTCTCATATAAATTTTAAGAATTGACTGTTGACACCTCCAAAGAAGACTCTGACTGGACCACTTTGAACCTGTAGATATATTTTCAGAAAAATTTATTTCTTACAGTATTTACTACATTGGCCCCAATTTAATCTTTCATTATTAAAAATGTCTTATAATTCCTCTTCTGGATTATTTTTGCAATGGAAAAAAGCTGTAGTTTAAGATGGTGCCACTAGATTTTACAAGAAAAATGAACTAAAAGTATAGAATTCTTTTTTATTTATTTATTTTTGGTTTTTGTTTTTTGAAACACGTTTTCTCTGTGTAGCACTGTCTACCCTGGAACTCACTCTGTAGACCAAGCTAACATCCAGTTCACAGAGATGTGCTTACCTCTGCCTACTGAGTGCTAGGATTAAAGGCATGAGACACCACTGCCCAGCTAGAATTCTTAAGGAATAACTAGCTAAGGCTGAGAAAAAAATGATCATGTCAATAAATAAGGGTAATTTTCAAGACTCTACTGTTAAATTAACTCTCTCTCTCTCTCTCTCTCTGTCTGTCTCTCTCTCTCTATCTCACACACATACACACACACACACATACACACACACACACACACATACACACACACAGCAAGAGACAGAGACAGACAGAGAGAGACAGAAATGCAGAGACACAGGACCAAAGAGACAGAAAAGAAACAGAGAGATAAAAACTAGAGAGAGTCACTAGGAAACCTTCCAAGGCTGCAATCAACTTGATCAAGCTTAATGAATGAAAACTATGATGATGCAGAGTATCTAAGAGTCATGCGTTATGAAGCTGGCAAGAGGTTATTAGTCTAATTAACTCATCATGTCCTTTAAAGTCACCAAACAGAGAAACTCACTGGAACCAAGATTCTTGACAGCTGAAGTTCTTCAGCAAGTGGTAACAGAACAAAGGAGTTAAGTAGGAAAAGCACATCTCTGATACATATAGAATTGCATGTAGTTCTGCTACCAGGGTCATCAAGAGCTGCAGAAGGCCAAGGAGAGAGTGATGAGCTATAAAATAAGAGGCAATGAAATAATTATTTCATTGTCACAACAGACTTGCAGAGTAATTACTATAGCTGGCTTTTATTTTATAATAATCAAATTGAAAGTGATGACAAATCCTACCGAATAAGAGAATCTAAGCATTTGAATCACAAAGAATTTGAAGGAAATCATGGATAATGTAAGATTAAAGAATGAACTAATGTGAGATTGAACTTGAGAAATACACAGAACCTAGCATGTTGTGGCTGTGTAAGCTTTTTAAAGCACAGTTCTCCCTAGAATAATGAAAACCTATGAAAGATATTTTTGAAGATAAAGGTGAAGGTAGTCAGGATATTGTGAAAGAAATGGTCAAGAGAGTTGTAATAAAACCAGTAACAAGCTACTCTATTCACATAGAGAAAATGTCAGAATGAGACAGGGAACACTTCCAGTGTGGCACTGTGCAAAAGAACCAAACTTTTGAATCTGCAGAGGGGCAAACAAAATGTATATTATGTAAGAAGTGCATATTCAACTGTAAAGAACAAAACTAATTTTATGAAAATACTAATGAATTGGAAATCATCACACTGAGTTTTAAAGAGTCAAATTGCTTTTAAAGATAGAGAAACATCTCATGTTATTGTCCATAGGCAGAACTTGATTTAAAAATTGTGAGCCGCAAATGTATTCGGGAACAATTTAGGGCCAGTATGAGTTGGGGACAAGAGAGTGTAATGGGTAGAGTGATATTATGACTTTGTTTTAAATGTAAATAGAGCAATAAAACTCATTATTTTATAAAATTAATACATGCTGTTAAAAAGAAGAAAAAGATGAGAGCCATAAGGGAAAATACATAAGGGAATTCTATAAAGCTCTTGATGAGAGAAGTTAAAGAAAAATACATACAAATACGGTAAAAACAAGAGACCCTAGCTCATTGAGGTATTTACTGAGATATTACTATGTGTGCCTGCAAGAAAGGGATTCACTAGAAATTTACCTCCAAATGAGTTAGATAACTATGTAGTTTGTTGTAGCAGATTGGTAATGAGGTAACAGATAAATATTCTAATTTTCAATTTTTTAATTTTAATTGAAATTCTATTTTAAATTTTCAGTTTTAATCTAGTGTCTGTAGTCAACTTCTCAGGAAGACTTGGGCCAATTATTTTCCTTATTTGAATTATTTCTTCATTGTATGTACAAGAATGTCAGTACCCAAGTGCCTAGTCATTATGGAAGGTTTGAGAGATGGTAATAGCATGTACTAAAGAGAGACAAAGTTCCACATATGTATGAAAGAGAGAATGCCACTTGTATAATGTTAAGGTTCCTTGATCCCCACAACCCATCTCAAATGCTAACAATACCCAAATAAACAAAGTCAAGACACAACTTTATCTTTCAGGCTAAGTCTGAACATTTATTCACATTTGTCCTTAATCAACCCAGAAAAACTGGGAGGCCCTGTTGTATTTCCCTCTGAAGCATGATTTGGAGTCTGTATCTTGTCTTACAGAAATGTGAGAGAGGCAATCTGCTTGCCAGGATCCAGCAAATCAAAATAGAAAACCAATGAGTATACTATATGTGATTTGTGAACACAAAATGATTGTTTTTGCATTTTAAGTATAGTACTCAATATCAGATCAAAGGTCGGACTGTCTGAGAATGATATACCAGAGAAATCTCAAGAACTGAGTTAGCTATTCATTGAAGGAAATACTGAAAGTGTTTGAAATTTTTATTTAATATTTCTCAGTCACAGAAAATGACAAATTAGGCAGGATTTTATTTCAAAACTTTTCAAAGATTATTACAAATACAAATAAAAGTTACTACTAAATCTGTCCCAAATTAAACCAAAGGCACATAATCCAAGTAAAACACTGTGACCTGAATTATTTTAGGTTGTAATGTTTTCACATTATTTGAGAAATTTAGAAGAAATATTATCTCCATAACAAGATATAAGGAGATACAAGGCATAATTCAGATTATACCTGATTCTGTATCTAATATCCTCTAATATACAACATTTCTTATAAATATAATTTTCATAGTTTCTTTGCTGGCTCTGATTGAATGGGTTACAAATTTATATCCAGATTTATATAGAAATTTATATTGAGCTAGTAAACATAAGAGATGAGAATTGAGTTTTCAAAAGCATGATATAGTTTGTGGATTTTCTAAGGAAAAGAAAGCAATTTGAAATTTAATGTTGTTCTTATATTTTTCAGAGCTCTTAAGTCAAATTTTTAATCTTACATGTCAATTTTAGTAGCTAGAATTACAATCATCGATCAATATAAGCTTGGTGCATCCCTGAATTTCTTCCAGAAGGCAAGTCTTGCTCTTACAAATAAACATATGGAATGAATGAGCCTCACTATCTTTCTCTGAAACATTATAGTTATAGGTATAGTCATTTCTCACTCTGAAATGAACACTATCACAACACAAGAAATCTCCCAAAGAACAGATATAAATCATGGTGGGTACTATCAGAGTGAGATAGCCAAGTGAGAAATTCTGTATAGTAAAGTTTCATGAGATCTGTGAATCCAAAGACATTGAACTGGGAAATACGATGAGCAGGAAAGTGCTGTTAACGTGAAAAACACCATGAATACATAAAGGAAGGAATGTTCTAATATGGTTGAAGAATGGTGGGAGCCAGCCATTTGCATTTATATTTCCAACATTGTTGTTCAGGAAGTCTTAGGAGATATAAGTTTGGGGTATGACTTTCAGAGATACAGGGTAAAAGATTCTTTGCTCTTCTACATCACTACATATCCCCTATATCACAGAAAGTATCTGTGACCCCATGATGTAGGGAAAGAGCTTTCCCCACATACAAAGCAATTATTTGATGGCAGACACAAACTGTGTGGTTAGTTATTTAAATCAGTTTTGGAAGTACCTTTCGGAATGTTACATCTGGTGCCACAAGAGGAAGGCTGAGTCCCACATGATTCTTGACTTCAAATACTAGCTACAAACTCCAAGTTATGGCTTTGTTTCTAATGAACTAACAAGCTATAAACTGAAGTACTGTACCATCAGAATATGAAGTTACCAAGGCAGTTTACAGAACTTCATAGGGAAATGGTTAACTTATGCTCGATCACTTATAATAATAAATTATTTTAAAGAATATAAGTTAATATTCTTTAAAGCTCAAGGGAATCATGGGTGAGATCTGGAAAGTTCTGAAAATTGTAGGAGCTTCTATCCCTCAGAGTTAATTCATTATCTTTTAATACTGTTCCTATGTCTGCAGTACTTTTAAGGAACATGAGCAGGATTTTGTGTACATACAAACTCTCCAAATTGATTTCTGCAGGGTTTTATGTAGACTACATGATATAGCTGAGATTGGTTACATCTTTGGAGCAATTCAACACTGAACCATCTCATGCAAACCTGGAGGTGATAATCTCAAACTTTCCAAAATCACCTTATGGAGGTAAACTCAGATGCGGTTGCCCAAAACACACAATTGTCAACAAAACACTTTTCTCATCTTTGTGGCTCCAGAATATCTCCAGAACAGCCATATATTGTAAGGGATGTGCCTGTGTTCTAGTCAATTTAGAGTTACAAGTGAACCAGAAAGTATGGATGGAAACAGAGATAGATGCAGTTGTGCCTTGATAGCCATGGAACCCTGTCAGTATCAGAATTCTCAGGGGTTCAAGTTCCTCATAGAAAACACAGAGCACTTGCATACAACCTATCCTATACTTTACTTCCAATAATCTCTGGATTACTTATAATACAAGGCACATTGTAAATACTATGTAAATAGAATATTTACAATTTATGAAATATTTACAATGCATCATTTACGGGATACACACAGAAAACCACATCCATAAATATTCAGTACAGAAACAATAAAAAATATTTTTCAACTCTATTTTTGTTTTTATGGATGCATTGATGTGAAGCCACAGCTAAGGCTCATTATACTTCATGATGTAACTACCAACTACTGGAATATGCTGAGCAGACCTGAAAAAGCAAAGACTATGAATTTGATTCTGGAACATCAAATCTCAGTGATTTACGAGTGTACCTTACACAGTTTGAAAGAAGTCTTCCACCTCAACAAAAGGAGCTGACTGACAAGAAGCTATCACATCCTCCTGGAGATGTAGAAAATGCCTGCTTGTACCTGCTTGTCAATTATAAGTGCAGGGTTAAATTTTGAACAATGCTGTGGAACCTGAAGCTGGATCTTTGCAGCACTTACCAAAGGAATAGGATCTCATACTGTGTACTCCTTGTGCACAGGGCTTCTTCCTCTTCTGGGTCCATGAAACAAGCAGTTAAGTACTGCAGATCAGTGCACTAGGGTTTTCTAATACTATACGCTGTTCAACGCGCAGTATTGCCCTTCTCTTTTCCTATTCTATCTTCACCTTGGTTATCCTGGCCATGCCTTATTTTCTAACAAATACCTATGAAAATTTTAGTCTTCATTTTAAATCCATGGCTTTCTCTGCAAGATTTCTAGCTTACCCTAGTGATTTTAGTTCAATCTCCTTCTCAGTTCTTACATCATTCTCTAAACACTGGCACCAATGCATTGCTTCCTATGGATGACTTGCTGATGTATGCTACTTCCCCAGGAAAGCAGAGTGCCAGTAGTTTTATCTGCTTGTCTCTGGAGTCAAACAATGCTTGGCATATAGTCTTTATTTGAAAATGTATTCAAAGTTTCTTCTTGCTACCAAGGATTTTCTGCAAATAATGTTACAAGAGTGTGAAATGTCAAAACAGATGAGTCTGAAAAAAGCAAGATGGAAAAAAAAACTGAGCAAAACCTGGAAAGAAAGAAATCCAAATGAAGCCTGTATACAGGCTTTCAGGGACTCTGAAGTAAGTAGTCCATGCTTCTGCCGAAGTCCCTCTGACCCTCACTGGGTCCTAATGTAAACTCATCTCACTCTCAGCCTCCTTATGTCAATGAGATGGGGATTATACCTTATGTTTCCTAAAAGCATTAAGTTGCATGGTTTTGCATATTCTAGCATATGAAATTATATTTCTTTCCTTATTCTACCTTATAGCCTTAGCATCTATCAAAATGCCTGCCTCAGGAAAAGACCCTCATTTTAATCTGTGAGGTGACACAACCTGATTACCAGTAACTGGAAAGTTAAATTTAGTGAAAATGTAAGTTTCAGTATTTATTCAATGAGCATTTATTAAAATATTTTATGAGTAGAAGCTAGGATTTGAAAATAAAATTTGATTGGTAGATTGGTAGAGTCAACAGAAAGTGTTCATTTAATTACTCCATACTTAGGGTTTGGTCATGGAAAAGCATCTATAAGGAGATAATTTTCAGTCAAAAGTATTTTTAATATCATAGCATTAAATTATAGAGTTACCATTATTAGTCATATTTATTCATGAGAAGTAATTTGATATCTTACAAAATAAGCCAATACATGGTGTAACCTCATGCAGTCTAATTTTTCATGGATGAGCACTTACAGACTTAATATCCTTAGAGGTTATATTTTAACATAGTCTAATTACCACTTTCCCTTTATTTCTATTCGGTTCAACACAGCCACTTTGCCTAAAATAATTTAATATTCTTATGAATGAGATAGTGTTAAATCTAGCCTATAACATCAAATGCCTTTGTTTATACTAACAGCTCTGGTGAATTAGCATACTAGAAAGTGAGAACAAACAGTCCTTAGAGGGAAGTGAAAATGTGATTTCTGAAGAATCTTAAATATTTCTAGTTTGAATACCTTATATCTGTACAACAACTCAGGGTCTCTGCTAGGACAGTTAATAGGAATAAGTACAAGTCTTTCCATCCCTTTATTTGCCCATTGAATTCTTACCCATGTTCCCAGGGCAACATGCTGCCTGGCAGGTCACAAGGGCTACAGGCATGGCCAGGACATGCTTGATGACATTCAAAGTGTCATTTCTATAGCCTGATATCCCTCTGCACACAGGAGGTTATAAGCACAGGTCTTGGACGTTGACATTCGTAGCAGAATCCCAAAACTGACTAGCAGGCAATTGCTTTTAAAGTTGATATTTCTTCCATGCTTTAAATGTGAACCTAGTATCAGCAAGTCATAAAATCATAGGCAACAATATAATCATAAGATATGTTTGTGTTAAGACATTGGAAGTGACATAAAAAGGACCAGAAGGAAAAAAACCCACAGGTCATGTTTATTTATTTTCATTTTATAGTTAAAAAAACATAATCTGTAATGAGCTGAAGCCACAAAAAATGACTACTCACAAGATCATGATTGTGAAACATTGAAAATCTATAAAGGACATTTATCATGTAATTCTCAGAATGTTCTTGCCAATATATTTTCCTTGGCTGAGACTAGTTTCTTCCTCTGCCAAGTGTGGACAACACTAAGAAGAAGCCAGAAATATATTGATCTGCAAATTTCACATTTGGTTTTTTGGGGTTTTTTTTTGCTATCATTGTACACATTCTCCATTAAGTACAGATATTAACTCCCTTCTACATGATGACATCATTGTGAAAATGGGAGAGAAAGGTTGTAGTAGGCTGTAATGACTTCAAAAGGCAAGCCTGACAAAATAAATCAAAATACACATTTCTTCTTCTCAAGGCTAGGCTCTAATCTACTCATGTGCTGACTCTAATACTCATTCTAAGGCTCGCAAATCTGATTGATGATGTCTTTGAACAGTTTGGAAAAGGATAATCAACCACAAAGCCAAACTAGAAGCCAAGCTGAATTTCAAAGCCTAAACATTTAATGTGCTCTGATTTATACTTGCTGAAAGGCTTAAGACATTCAGATTACTTATGTGTGTATCATCATTCATAGGCTTAAATTTTAATTTCATCTTGCAATATTTCTGTTTGTGGAGCACATTCCTGACTTACCCACCTGGCCTTTGGTCAAACTTCTTAGAATCAAATTAACACAGCAATTGCCTCATGCCATTGAATAAATTTCTCTTAACAATAAAAACATCATTTTATGTTACTGATATTAATTACATATGACTTGTTCATGACAGAATGCAAAATGTGATGATTACTGAAATGTTGTAATTGGTTCATTGACAGTACTGCCTTAGTATCTGACACAATGATTTCTAGATTTCCTATGAAGAAGATATGATTATGTAGTAGTTGTCATATAATACATGTAAGGGTGGGGACAGCTGAGAATTTTAAGCTTATTTTGAAGAGTTCATTTAAAGACAGCAGAATGTCATATTATGATTACAATTTCAACTTTTCTTCTCTGTACTCAGCACATTCATTACATGGTAATTGAGAAATTCTGACTATTGTATGTTTGCATAACAACATATAATTTATCTTTCCAGAAAACATGCTAGAGATTTGATATGTATAATTACCAAATTTTATTTTCCTTCCAGGCTTATTATCTCTGGCTAGAAAAATCAGACAAATAAGTGGTCTAATTCTTACTTTCAACTACCTGAAAGACGATTTGGAAAGAAAATTGTTTCTCACGAAGACATTAATGTTATCTGATGACAGGTTGCAAGCCGAGAATTACTCTACAGGGAACTCGAGATTGAAGTCTGTAGTTATCACAGCTCTTATTAGGTGCACAAGAGGGCTAATGAGTTCATTTCTGAGTGCCTCATTTTCCCAAGGATGGAGAAACATCAAGTTGCTCATAGTAGAAATAGTAGAAAGGCACAGGTGATTTGCAGGGTAGACTAGAGTTCCACACTACTTGGAGGTGCACGTCATTCCCAAAGCATCCCAGTTACACATCAAAGTAGGGATGGATCCAAACAACCTTTTTTTTTATATATATAAAATTCTTCCTGGCACTTTAGAAGTTTCCACCTCGCAAAAGTCACAGACAGAATTACAAAATTGTCATTCCTTATTCCCAAGTGACAATGAGGACGTGGTAATGAGTTCTATTCTTGATGACCAAAAAGGTTATTTCAAAATACACTTTTGAATGACAAATAGTACTATTGAATACTAACCAGGGAAATTTGGATTATTCATGGTTCTCTGTCCCTGCATATATTTTTCTAGATCCCAAATTCCCACAATGATACCAAAGTTAGTGGTGATGGATCATTTAATGATATGCTATGTTAAACTGGATTAAAGGACCACCTAACACTACAAATGGCATAACATACTTGAAGGATGTACCTGACTTCTTAATTTATAACACCTAGTGGCAAGTCATTCAACTAAGGAAAGGTTAAGACTTTTTATATCTGTGTTTTTAATTCAAGATGCATGTTTGATGAGATTTTACTACCTAGGAAAGAATGATTAAGTTTCATATTTAGTGAAACTTCTGAAATGGTTAAAGTGGCCACTTTGTCCATCCCTGTGTTGACTATCTCCTGCCTAAGTCAGTCTATCTGAGGTATGAAGAGAATGGAAGTGAATGCACCATGTAAAGCAAATAGCCAATATGATGAAGTTCCTAGATCTTCAGTTTGAAAGAAGCAGAGCTAAAAGCCTTACTTTCAGCCGGCAGTTTTTCATAAAAGGAAGTATCTTGGTGGTTTCTGATTTTATATTCTGTATTTCAAAGGGACAATAGTCCACATTTGCTACCTTATGTTACCTTTAACTGCTCTAATTGTTACTGCTATTTATTCATATTCCTGATACCTGAAGCTAAGGTGATACTTAACTCCCAATAATGTTCACTCACTTCCTGCCCACAAGGCCTGTGTGGCATGCCTCCAAAAGATGCTTGTACCACATGGATGCAATTAGACATCTCCAGGCTTTTCATGATTTCTTAGTTCTCTTATTATGTTCCTCTCACTAGATACCACTGGAATAAATGGCTTAAGCAAGACAATCCATCATCATCCATGCTCCCTGTCCCCCCAGTGCTTCAGACATCATTAAACCTCTCAGCTCATGCTTATCTTATGAAGCTTAATTGTCAGAAAATAACTCAGAATTCACATTGTTAGAAGTGAGCATGTAGAACTGATAAACTCTTTCTCCATATGCTAAATTAACAGAGTATAAGTCTTACAGATGCAGTGGGTGAGGTGCATCTTCTCAGGGCATTTTCAGTGCCTTGTGAACCTCTACCTCATACTAGGATGAGTTTTAGTTGATGGCAATCATTTATGCCCATCCATAGTCCTACACTGAGGCCTCTCTTAGTGAAAGTGAGCTTTGTTGACAGCAGTATTTTATTTATTTTTTTGCTTTTGATAGTTATCTTTTTATTTTATTTTATAATTTAATTTAATTTTACATATCAGCCATGGATTCCCCTGTCCTCCCCACTCCTGTACCCTCCCCCTCCTTCCCCCCAGCTCACCCCCCTTCCCATCTCCTCCAGGGCAAAGACTCCCCTGGGGATTCAGCTTAACCTGGTAGATTCAGTCCAGGCAGGTCCAGTCCCCTCCTCCCAGGCTGAGCAAAGTGTCCCTGCATAAGCCCCAGGTTCCAAACAGCCAGCTCATACATTAAGGACAGGTCCAGGTCCCACTGCCTGGGTGCCTCCCAAACAGCTCAAGCTAATCAACTGTCTCACTTATCCAGAGGTCCTGATCCAGTTGGGACTCCTCAGCTATTGGTTCGTAGTTCATGTGTTGCCATTAGTTTGGCTATTTGTCCCTGTGCTTTTTCCAATCTTGGTATCAACAATTCTTGCTCATACAATCCCTCCTCTTCCTTGCCAATTGGACTCCTGGAGCTCCACCTGGGGCCTGGCCTTCGATCTTTGCATCTGCTTCTCTCAGTCATTGGATGAGATTTCTAGCATGACAGTTAGGGTGTTTGGCCATCCTATCACCAGAGGAGGTCAGTTCGGGCTTTCTCTCAAACATTGGCAGCAATATTTTAAAAGAGAAAGAAAAAAATATCAGATTTTTCTCATTTCTCTCTTGCTCACTCTCTCTAAGTATCATTATCTTCACTAACACTGACAGCACTACCAATTATCCATCCTGTGTTTATGACCAGTCCCTGACAGATTATAGCCCATCCTTAAAACATCTCTATAGAAGTATCATTATTCTCCCTTTAATAACAAAGAAAGGACAAGAGAAGTAACTTCTTCACTCACACAATTTATAAGTAGGGCAATGGTTTGCAAATGTGTGCTCCCATCAGGACACATCAGAGTCCCTGTAATTACACATCTTCAGCAAAACTCTGTATTGTCAGAATTTGTCATTTTCAGAGGCATCTGCTTTTAGGCTGCCTGTTTGCATATCTATCACTTTGTTGTTTTGCTCTATTTTTTCTCATCTGTAAGGAAGGAAACACCCTGGCGAGTCACCATTGCACATCTTCAGACACCCGGCACAACCACTTCCTGCTTATAATCATCTCCTTTCTCTGCAGGGAGGAGGGTAGCCTACCAGATTCGTCTTTTTCCTTGTCAGAAGAACTACCCCCCAATACAAGCTTCTTTCTCCCACTCACACATTCGGAGCATGTGCACAGCAGGTGCCTCAAAACCAACAACTTCAGACTTTTGATTTCATAAAGCCCTAAATATTCAGTGTTACCCCATTGGGGGAACAGTATAGTTTGAAATCAGTAATTCTTAACAAGACCTATCTGTAATAATGACAGAAAATCAGATATAAATTTGCAATGCAATACATTGGCATTTGGAAAAAATCACCCTGAATATATATGGATACCATGCTATGATTCCAAAAATTGATAATAAGTCTTCCTACAATGCTACCGAGGATTTTTCTGAACCACTTTTTCCAGTTCAGCCTGATAAAGCCTGTCATCCTTCTCCATTTCTAAAAATGTTTCCCATTTAAGCCACTTAGTTAAATACCCATGGTGTTCAACTGTGAAGGTATTAGAGTCATTTTGTATTTTAGTTAGCATCCCCCCCCCCCACCTCATTCTTATTCTGAAGGTCCCAGTATAGTGTGCCTTAAGCAAATCAAAGAAAATTTTAGATGAACATTTTTTTTTTTCAGCCTCAGAAGTTGCCTATCTTTCTGTGACACTTTAAGGGTCACCTGGTGAATAGCACAGAAGGTGTTCTGTGCATGAAAGAACATTTGCTGAATATACTCTTTGTTTCTCAGAAGTCATCAAAGATTGGATGTTCTCTAATATCCTGGACTTGAGCTGCCTCATCATTATGCTGCTCTCGTATGCAGGAGAAATGTCTATAGTCAAATGTCTATTTGTTCAAAGCATCACATTTTCTGCTTGCTGTCTGTCCTTCATATAAACTTTAAGAAGTGATAACATCTACACATCCCCACCTTGACTCTGTCTGACTGCTCCTCTGACTCTCAGCCCCTGTGTTTCACCAGTTTCCTCCTTTTCTCCCTCCCCAGTGAAAGTGATAATTCACCATCAGCCACCCATCTGCACAGTCATTATAGATGCTATAAGTGCCTGTTACCTGAGAAACTAGAGGTTTCAAAGCAAGCACAATACTCCTCTCACCCTCAAGCTTTACTTTCAGTCTAGTGAGAGCCACAGATAGGTGAACAAATTTTTGCAGAACTGTGTTTGAAGTACTAAATAATGACTGACTTGTAAATGTGACATGGGATTAGCTCAAAATGAACAGATGTCCTTTTCCCTGGAAAAGCAAAGGAAATATTAGGGGGGGACCTAGAGGAGCGATAAAGAAGAGAACTAATCATCTATAATACTTCCACAGATCTCAGCATAGTTGACTCATGCACTGAGCAATCCCAGTCTCTCTTTGAAGCTCCAGCTTCCCCAGGGAAACAGTATTCAAACTGTCCTTCCCAGGCTTTGGGTCTCCACTTATAGGATTTGTAAGAGGCTATTGTGGCTCTTGGCCTAATGCTTCACTGTGACTGTAGACAAAATGAGAATGTTTTTCTGTGGCCAAGGAAATAGGAGTTCTGGGATGCCTGCCTTCCCTTCTTCAATGAGTTACAATTCTCTGGGATTCCGATTTTTTCTTTAGGAGACAAGCAGATGACTTTTTTTCCGTCTTATTTTTCATTATTAAGAAATTTTCTACTCATTCCAACGCTATCCACAGACCCCCCCTCCTCCCACCCCCCAGCCCTCTTTCCCAAGCCATTCTGCATCCCCATATCCCCCAAATCAAGGTCTCCTATGGGACATCAGCAGAGCCCAGCACACTGAGCCTAGGCAGGTCCAAGCTCCTTCCCACTGCACCAAGGCTGTGCAAGGTGTCACACCACAGGCACTAGATTCCAAAAGCTTGCCCATAGACCAGGGACAGATCCCGATCCCCCTGCCTGAGTGCCCCCCAGACAGTTTGAGCCAAACAACCATCTTCTGTATCCAGAGGGCCTAGTCCAGTCCCATGGGGGCTCCACAGCCACCAGTCCACAGTTCATGGGCTTCCACTAGTGTGGCCGGTCATCTCTGCACATCCTCCCATCATGATCCCAACATCCCTCACCTGCAGTACCTCTCCTCTCCCTCATCAATTGGATTCCTGGAGCTCAGCCTGGTGCCTGGCCATGGATCTCTGTATCTGCCTCCATATCAGCATTATTTGTAATAGCAAGAACCTAGAAACAACCTAGATGCCTCTCAATTGAAGAATGGATAGAGAAAATATGGCACATATACACAACGGAGTACTACTCAGCAGTAAAAAAATGATATCATGAAATTTGCAGGCAAATGGATGGATCTAGAAAATATCATCTTGAGTGAGGTAAACTCAGATTCAGAAGGACAAACATAGTATGTACTTACTTATAAGTGGATACTAAATGGGAGGAAAGGGATGGCCAGACTGCAACCCACAATTCCAGAGAGGCTAGCTAACAGAGGGACACATGGATGATCCTGTGAAGGAGACATGGATGAGATCTACATGAGTAGACTGGGTGGGGGGGTGGCAGAGGGCAAGGAGTGGGGGATGAGAACATAGGGAAATGGGAGGGTCATCCTGGAACAGGGACAGAGTGGGAGGGCAGGGAGGAAGATACCATGATAGATGAGGTCATCATGGGAATAGAAAGAGGCAGGGTGTTGGGGAGGCTCTCAGTAATCCACAAGGTTGACCCCACCTTGGTCTGCTGGCAGTGGTCCAGAGGGTGCCTGGACCAGTCTACTCTGGTAAACAGCCTAGCAAGCAGATGATATTTAAGGATAGTTAGATGTTGCAAATGAATAAGAGCAGCTCCGGCTGCAAGTCATAAAGTTCTAGGTTCAAATTTGTGCTTAGCCGGCAAGTAGCAAAGCAGTATATGTGCATCTGCATTCTGTATCTCACCAAATAAATAAAAATTGATATAGGAATAAAGCCTTCTCCATGGGATAGTGATGAGAACCAACTCCTACATGATGTGGAACTACTTAGTCTCTGGAAAGGCTTCCTTACTATACATAAACCTACTCTCATAGGTAGAACAGAAAAGGCAAACACAGCAGTTTTGTGGATATTAAAAGGACCAGTCTAATGTTCCAGGACTCTAAGCATAAACATAATGCTTCTTGCACAATTTTTTATTATTACCCTGTTCAAAAAAACTGTTTGAACCATGCTGAACATTCTGCCACCTATCCAATATTTTCTACCATACAAATTCTAACCTAAGGATATCTTTGTAGAGTACATGTCCACCAACAACCAGAGTATGAGCAGTATACTCAGGGTAAATAGCATCAATAGTCACAATTATGATTTTTTTATGGAAAACACAGTTTTCTCCAGCCAGCCAATGTTGCAATTCAAATCTTGCAACTGCAGTATTTCTGGTTTATCAGGAAATGTCAGGAGATGTTATGCTCTGATTAGGATGGACTTAACTTTACTTTAAGCAATGTATCAGAGACTACCAGGCATCCTGGGTGTCTTAGAAGGCTATCTCCCAGGTGACAAGGAGGCATATCTAGTGTCAGGAAGTGCAGGTACTTGATACAATGTGCTATACATAGGTCAGGCACACTAAAAATAGGTGATAGAAGGGGCAGTCACTGCTGATAGTCAATCAGTAGCCCTCTAACAATCAAGTAGACTAGAGAACAAGCATGTTTCCATGGACTGGTGGAAGTTGTGTGTTTTATATGTGAAGTATGGAATATTTTCAAGTATTGGGTGATTTGATCATCAATGCATACAATCCTTTATTTTTAGGAAAGCTCTGCTTCCACCTGGGGTGAATAAACTCACCAATAGTTATAGTCTATAAAGATCTGACTTATATTTGTTAGACATGACCACATCATGTACTATACATGTAATTATACAGGAATCTCCTCAATTCTTTTTAACAGCATAGAGTAATGGGTAAGCTGAGGTTCTGTATTAGTTACTGTTCTTGTTATTGTGACAAAACACATAACCAAAGCAGCTTAAAGAATAAAAGAAGAAAGGAAGGGAGGGAGGGAGGGGGAGAAGGAGGGGAAGAGCAAAGAGGGTTTATTTTGGCTTACAGTTTGAGTATAGTCCATCATAGCAGGGAAAGTGTGACCACAGTAACATGAGATGACCTCAGGAGCATGCAATGACAGCAGGAGTGTGCAATGGCTATTCATATTGGATCCTCAATTAGAAAGCAGGGAGATGAATACTAGTGTCCAGCTCACTTTGTTCTTTGTGGTTATTTTTGGACCTCAGCCCACAGATTTCAGGGAAGTTCTTCTCTTTTCTTAAGCCTTTCAGGAAACACCCTCATAAACATACCCAGAAGTGTGTTTCCATGCTAATTCTAAGTCCTATCAGGTTCACAATGAAGATTAATCGCCACAGGCCCTGAAGTCAGATCCATGATTTACTACCTTGTGTGATTTGGGAAAAGTTGATTATTTTACATAAGTGCCAGCTTTCTCATCTCTAATTGGATAATTTATACTATTGTTTCAGACATTTCAAAGAGAGAATAAATGTCACCACTAAAACTCATGTTGATATTTGATCCACAGTGTGAAGAATTAAGAGGCTAAGAACAGCTGGATTGTGGTATTTGGATGTAGGGTCTTTGGGATGGGATTGAGGTCAAATGATTCCATACAGCTAGTACCCTAATCTCATAAGAAGAAGACTTCATAAGAAAATGGGGGAAACTGATTCATGACAGTCATTGTCTTTCAATTCACTATGACCTTTCTTACCCTTGGGATTCTGAAAAGAACTGTCCCCTGGGTAATGTCACTAGATGAGTTTGTCCAAGCTAACCTTCACAGTCTTGATGTTTCAGGGACAAGACACTGACTTAAATTTTGTTGTTTTTTTTTTTTCTCAATGGTGGCTTGGACATAGGGTTGGATGGGGGTTTTCACTGTTTGAACTTCTTCCTAGCCCAAACAGGGAAACTGGTAGGTTTTCTTTTGAATTTTGTCAGATATAAAGCAGAATGACAAACATAACAGCTTAAAATCTGTTCATGAATGCCACTTCTGTGAGGACTAGCTTTCATGGTATCAGAAGGTGTCATAAAAGCATCCAAAGAAGGAAGGCAGCCGATAGTCCTACTCAGATATGATGCCTATGAACCATATTGATGACCTGTATAGCATGATAAACTTAGGGTGAAGTAGCTGTATACAGCCTTGGCCTTGGTGATAACTAACAGCTCTGTAATCAGACTTAAGATGTGCTCAACAAGGGGGAAATCATGCCTAGAAGGAAACCTAGCCAACTACTCATGGCTAGTGAAGTCATTAACAATACTCCAAGCAGTTGTCCATATACCCACAGATAAGTGTAGTCCTCACCTCTTTTCAAGGAGGCTTATCTTTGCAACAGACAGAGACCATTACAAAAAATCACAGCCAACCAAAATTTAGAGTTGTGGAGTGCAATCCCAATGTATATATCTCCAAACATGCCTTAACTTAAGCCTCAGGGAACATTGCAGATAAAGCAGAAAGATTGCAAGAGCCAGAGGATCAGCCTGTGACTACTGGTAATGTCAGAAACTAGACCCATAAAGTCTCACCAACATGCCTACTACACCAGAGCTAAGCAAGAGCAACAACAATAGATGCCGAAGTGGTTGTGGGGAAAGATCACAAGGTCTCAGCTCTACACAGAGAACTACAGACACCCAAGGAATGCTGGGAGTAGGAGAAACAACCTTTCTCAGGAAAAGCACACCAATGGTTCTCCTGTACCAAATGGTCAGCCCAGAAAACATACATGCAATAAACAATATAGAGGGTAAGTAGGTCATATTTTTCATTTATGGATGTGTATGCACACACATATATACATATGCATATAACAACAAGTAATGATAAAAAAGAACATTAATTTCAAAGAGAGCAAGGAGGGGTATATGGGAAGAAATGGTGGGGAGAATAGAAGAGAGACATGGTCCAATTACATCATAACAACAAAAAATGAAACAAAGTGAATTTAGACTCAATTAAGAGTCTCCCCCAGTCCTTCCTTATGACAAGTCAAAAACATAGTCCAAGCTTCTCTTTTATTACATTATAAGGTATGAGTGAGCAGTCACTGTATTACCTATGTTTCTGAGGAGTGAAAATAATTCCTAGGTTACAAGTCATCAGAGAGTTCCATGAATAATGCACAACTAAAAAATGGAAGAGCATGAACTCAGTCTATGTCTTAGACCTTCTAAACACTGAGATTTTAACTAAAGAACAGGTAGATACCCCACTATATCAGCATCTACAATAGCAAGAGAACTTTCTGCAAATAGCACACATATATGTGCAGATGAAGATACACATTTCTGTTAATACTGTACTTTGTACTGTAATATTTGAGTGGCAGACCTGGTTCAAATTCTTAGTACTTTAGTACTTAGCACTAGGTGACCTAAGTTGAATTTCCTTGGCAGATATTAACAAAAATTGCCCAGTTTCTCTGCAATGTTTTCCTGATTTCCTTTACAGATGAGATGTTACTCTTTGAGATAATTAGTCCTGACTCATGGCCATAGATTACAATACAGATATAACAAAGTCCATGAACTTCCATGTATTCTCACTTTAAATTGTTTACTTCTCTTTCAGAGTAGAAAGCAAACCCATGCATGCATGCATCCTAAGTAAATAGGGTCACTTTTCCACCAGTGCGTTAGTTTCAGCCAAGCCTGTAGTAATTGTAGAACTACACACTTTAAGCCTCAAAAAGGCAAATGGATGATTCTTGTTTTCCTTTCTCAGGGGAATAATTGCCTTACATTTTTCAGGAAGTAAAAAATGCTCTCTTGGGATGAAGAAAAATGGTGACCTAAATGCAAATGCCTGCACTGGTTGGGGTATTCCCTTCTGATACAGCCATGTTTCTTAGCTGGGAGTCAATCCCCTTTTGGAGGAAATATGCACGGCTCTGGGATTCATGCCAACTTGGCATCAAAATCCTTCTGTGTGGCTTTTCTCAGTTGCCAACAGCTTTGGCTCCTCCTTAAAGAAAGGAGTGAGAGAAGAAAGGGAAGAGAGAAAGAAAGAGAAGAGAAGGTCTTTCTTTAGCTGCTTTTCTCTAATTGCATAGAAATACATAGCTTGCCTTTTCTGGTATTTTGCTTGTCTGAAACACTATGGGGGAAAAGAATAAAGTAAAAGCCTCTAAATGCATTGCTAAGTACAAAATACCTGTAAGTGTGCTATTCTGTTTAGAATCTAAGTAGTAAAGATTAGAGTGGCTTCTCTTCCAGTATATTTGCTGAAAGGCCCTTGTTCATCGCACCTTAGCTGTAAGCACACTGATGGACTATCTTCATCCTTGCATATATTTATCACTTTATCTCAGATATGCCTCAAATCTACATCCAGATTCCATTTCTCTGTCTCAATCTTCTCATCAATTTTAAGCATTTTGATCTAATTTTCAAGTTAATCTCAAAGTTACCAGCTCATGATAGCTTTTAGTCCATGGTAATTCACATGACCAGTGAGATATTGTCCTGTTCTTCTGACAGTGCTGTGTCTCAATGCTCTCCTTCCTACAACAGGGAATTAATGATGCATTATTCATTGTATGCCCCAACAGACTATGGTCCCATTGAATGTCTCATTTATTTTGAATTTTATTTATTAATTAGTGTGTGTGTGTGTGTGAGAGAGAGAGAGAGAGACAGAGACAGAGACAGAGAGACAGAGAGAGACAGAGACAGACAGACAGACAGACAGACAGACAGACACAGGGAGAGGCAGGGTGCACCTCTTGTGCTGTGTGGAGGTCTGAGTCTGTTCTCTCATTTTTCTTTTTGATTCAGGCTTCCTCTTAATGTTTCTATTGTGCTAAGTACTCCAAGATAGCTGGATCATGAGAATCCAGGATATTCACCTGTGTTTGCAAGCAACACAATTGTAGACAGAGTAAGCATCCAGTGCTCTATGGTACATTGTGCTCTAAGCTAGCATGCTCAGCAGGCAGGTCTATTGATTTTATTTATTAGTCCACTAGTACACACCCCATTGCAATCTAAGAAGCATCTGTGTGAGCATATAGACACTCCCAGCAGAGTGATGCAGCCCCCTGAACATCCCTATATTATTTCCTCACTCAGGGAGTCAGAATGGAACAAAAAGGCGAATAATGTCCTCAAATTATGAATATAGCTTACATAGAATAGTTTCATGAGTCCTTTGGGAAAGAGTAATGAGGACCCTAGGGGATCCTGGAGTACATTTTGAAAAATGCCATATTAAATGAATGTTTCTAAGACTGGGTAACAATTAGAGGAGTGTGAAACAATGAGGCGATTAAATACAAGGGCATTGAAATCCATGGGTCTGGGACTGAGCTTTCCACTCCACTATTTACTTGCTTGTGACCTTGAGTTTCTAATCACTCATGTGTTAATAGGAGGAAATGGTAGCTACTTCTTAGTGTTGACATTAGAGCACTAGAAGGCTGGGAGAAGCCATGTGTCATAACTATTGTAGTAATAACAAAGTACTTAATTAGAACACAGAAGTACCTCTGGCATCAGGTAATATTACTTAACTTTAATTTGTGCAGGTAGAGAAGAAAGAAAATTTCAAAGTAGGCAGCAAATACATCCCAGTTACTAGGGTCATTGTTCAATGGTTGTCTACCATGCTAATGTCCAAAAGAATACCATACATCAACAACAGAGGAACTGTGGAGGGTTGGTCTGAACATTGGACTTTTTGTGAATTCATTTTTTATAAATAAAGGGTATAGTCAAAAGTTTCCTCTGGTTCCACTGGGCCCCGCAGTCCTGCAGCCTGCTTAAAAAAACAATCACTCAGAAGCTTATATCAATTATAACTGCTCAGCCATTAGCTCAGGCTTTTCACTGACTAGCTCTTACATTTAAATTAACCCACAGTCCTTATCTATATTTAGCCAAATGGCTTGATACCTTTCCTCAGTTCTGCCTTGTCATCTTGCTTCCTCTGATCTGGCTGGTGACTCCTGACTCTGCCTTTCCTCTTGCCAGCATTCCTTTAGTCTGCTCACTCCGCCTATACTTCCTGCCTGGCTACTGGCCAATCAGCATTTTATTAAACCAGTGTACAAGAGCATTATCCCACAGTATTTCCCCTTTTGTGTCTAAACAAAAAGCAAGGTTTTAACTTTAACATAGTAAAATTACATATAACAAACAGCTATCAAGCAAGAATTACAGTTATAATATCTAGTCTTTGTGTATTTGTTAAAATTAAAGAAAATGTTCTATCTATCCTACATTTGTGAGTCTAAAGTTTCATCTTATCTTTTATCATAACCAAGCAAAATTATAACTATCTAGTCTTCAACTACATCAAAGACCTCAGAAGGCTATAATATTACCTAAGTAAACAGGAAATACATTGTAAGCAACTTCCAAAAATCTAGAATGACAGAGACACCTGGCTGCCTGGACAGTCACCCAAAGTTCCTCTGCAATGTTGGGGCATCTATCTTCAGCCTGTAGGGCTAGAGTTTCTCAGTTGCTTTTCTCTGTGTCCTGCAGAACATCTGGCAGTTTCCTCTGAGAAGCAGGAACCTGAAGAAACATCTCATCTTGTAAAGTTTGGTGGTCACCTTCCTATGGATCCTGAATGCCCAGTTTATACAACATACTGTCAATCAATTGATACAAGGGTACTTTTTTGCCTAGTGGCTAACTTTTGCCATAAGGAAAGCAAACTCCATAATGAGTTTCTTCATTGCCCATCATCTTCCTTGAAGTAATTGGTGTTTCCAAGAGCAGATGTGTCTCATTGTCCAGAAAAGTCTTAAGTTTTCAAAACATTTTAAATGTCATATTCTGTAGGGCTTTGAAGTGTTTGAAAATTACCTACCTAATTGAAATATATCTATGTATACCTAGAAAATTTAACTAACATGACTATAAGTTTGATTATCATGGATGGCTAAAATTAATCTATATTTCTTAATTATACATTATAATTTTAAATGAGTTGCACAAACATAATACCTTAAGCAAGAATAGTGTAACAAAATTAACTTTAAATTTGTAATAAACTAAAATCTAAAGCAATGTAAACATTTTAAAGAAGTTGTTGCTCTTTAAAAGTAGATTCAATAATCTATTCTATCTATATGCTACATTTCTATATCATATCCCTCTTACTTCTTTTAGAAAGAGATTGACTATGATCAATAACAATTTGCAACCAACAATCTAAACAAAGAAAAACATCCACAATCCATTTTTTGGGAATGTGGGCTTAGTGTTCTAGACTACTTCCTGCTGATTAGGGACATTGGTGGTCTTATGGGGACACAAAGAAAATCTTAGGATTATGGTCAACTCCTGACTGGAGTAGTCTATGAGATTGTATTCTCTGAGCCAGTTGCCTTGAAGCTATTTTGGATATTGGATCATCTGGGCCATGGCTGTCATTGGAGACCTTTCAGGGAGGTCTTGGTTGACCAAACTATATTAGCCTGGAAGCAATCCATAGGTTCTCATCTTTTTTGGAAACAAAAGCAGAACCTCTTTTCCAAAGCAGCATATCCTTAAACATAAATTTTGAAGTCAAGATACCTTTAATATATATATTGGTTTAACTTAGCAGCCTTTACAATCAAATGACTTTCTGCAGTTAAAAATCCCAAAGATAACACAATCCAGATTCTTTGTGTAATACCCATCTTTATGTGACTTATTATTTTTATTAATTTTACTGTCTCTTTAAAGACTTTATTTTTTAAAACTATCTGTTTCTTTATATAACTGTCTCTATTCATTTTACTCTCTCTTCCAAGCCTATGTACATTTTTACACACATTGTAAACTATTTAGGGGTTTATTCCATCTGCATTTGTCTTATTGTGAATCTATTGCTTTAAACTTCAGTGTGACTAGGACAGAAGTTGCAGCCTTGGCTGCTGACTCTGTCAACCTTATCTTCCCACTATGGCAGAGTTAATTCATTGCCAGCCCTGGGAGCCATGCTCTTTGCTGACTCTGGGAGGCAGTGGGTTCATGCCTCCCTACAGCAGCATGTAGCCCAGGAGCATCTTCATCTTTTTCTTTCTTTCTTTCTTTCTTTCTTTCTTTCTTTCTTTCTTTCTTTCTTCCTTCCTTCCTTCCTTCCTTCCTTTCTCTCTCTCTCTCTCTCTCTCTCTCTCTCTCTCTCTCTCTCTCTCTCTCTTTCTTTCTTTCTTTCTTTTCCTGTACTAGCAAAAGCTAAATCCCCTATGTAACATGCTATGTGGCTTGGAGACTTAGAGACACCTCTGTGTATCAGGGTAGGAATCTGCCATGCTGTAGGTCAGGCCCACATGCTGCAAACTCACACAGCTAGGGGACATGTCACTGTACCACAGCCTGCCATGAGCAACATGAACTAGGAAGGTGCTCTTAGCTACATTTATAATCTCTTCTTAAGTTCTCTTAGGTTTTAGGTGGAAACTCTTGCCACCACATCTGGGCACCATTGTAGCTGGAGAGCTTCTCTCCAGCCCCGACCAAGTCCTGTCAGTCCAACAGCCCACTTATAAAATAAACACACAGATGCTTATATTATTTAAACTGTTTGGCCTAATGGTTCAGGCTTCTTGCTAGCTGTTCTTATATCTTAAATTAACCCATTTCTATTAGTCTATAAGTTGCCACATGGCTTGTGGCTTACAGGTACCATACATATTGCTTGTCATGGTAGTGGCTGGCAGTATCTCTCTGCCTCAGCCTTCCACTTCCCTGAATTCTCTTTTCTGCTTGTCCTGCCTATACTTCCTGCCTGGCTACTGGCCAATCAGTGCTTTATTTATTAACCAATCAGAACAACACATTTGACATACAGAACATTCCACAGCATACCATTTATAGTCAAAAGTTTTCTCTGGTCCTGCCAGGCCCCGAAGTATCCAGCCCACTTATAAAATAATCACTCAGAAGCTTATATAAATTATAACTGCTTGACCATTAGTTCAGGCTTATCACTGACTTACTCTTACACTTAAAATAACCCATAACTCTTTTCTATATTTAGCCATGTGGCTTGGTACCTTTTCTCAGTTCTGCTTCCATTTGTGACTCCTGACTCCACCCTTCGTCTTCCCAGAATTCTCCTCATCTGCTTACCCCACCTATACTTCCTGTCTGGCCACTGGCTAATCAGCGTTTTGTTAAACCAGTGTACAAGAGCATTATCCCACAGCAGAAGGGCCCTTTTATTTAAAGTAGAAGTTATTACAAAGTTGCTTTCAGATTGTATATATCCTTTTCAGAAGAGAATTTGAAAAATGTCCCTAGAATAGTAGTGAAAGGACAAACTTCATTGTTTTCAATAGGGAAGCAGTTGTAAGTGGTGAAAATTTCTAACTAAATGCAAAGTTTTGGAAAATTTTCCAACTCAATATAGTCAATGAAGAAGCATTTCACTTAGAAAATCTAGTAAGGCACTAACTAGACTTACCCCTACTGACTATTATTCATTGTACTAGAAGGCACTCTATACACTACTAGAGGAGAAAGGTAATCATCAGAGTCTTCCAACTACAAACATTACTACCTACAACAGTGACCTGCCTTCTAGATATACTGATATAATAGTGGCACAAATATTAGAGGAGTAACTAACCACTTGCTAATTGTATGTAAGGCTCCCTTCATGAGATAGAACCCATACCTGGAACTGGTAAAGTGTCCAAGGACCTGAAATTAGATAGTTCATGGGTTAAGAGGAAAACTTACTACTATTATCTGGCTAGAGGAATACAGCAATAAAATGTCTTTTAGTGACATACTGCTATACTCTTGATCAGTTCCACAATTAGCCATCGTCAGAGAAGCCTTTTCCTGCAGTAGATGGAAACTAAACTGAATAACACACAGAGAGTGAGAGATTTTGGAGCATTCAGTACTAATATGGGATGTTTTTTTTTTTTTTTTTTTTTTTTTTTTTTTTTTTTTTTTTTTTTTTTTTTTTTTTTTATCAAACCCTTTCCCCAAGGCTCATGGATTTCATGTAGATGTGGTGTAAAGATTATAAAGCCAGAGGTATTGAATGACTCTAAGGAAATAACATCTACAGATACAAGAAGACTGATGCACATATAAACTCAGAGGAACTGTAGCAGCATGCACAGAACCTTGCAAATTCAAGTCAAATGGGGTTCCAGCACTAAGAAGAGGAAGTAGATACATGTTGTCAGCCCTAACCAAGAAGCTATCTGCAGGCATCTCTCAATTGCAAAAGAAAAAAAAATCAGTTTTCTGCAATGGACTCTCACTAGATATATCAACAATTCAGGGTAGGCCTCAAGCCTACAAGTAGTTGGCCAACAAAAAATGAATTAAATGGTATATTTCTAGACTTTTGGTCTCATTTTTTTTTTGTTTTGTCTTGGGCATTTTTTTAATGTATTGTCCTCTTACTTGTTTATTTTAATTTCCATTTTTTGTTGTTATTTTTATTCATGTTGTTTGTTTTAAAAGAATGATAAAGAGAAAAGTTGAAATGGGCAGAGGGGTGGGGAGGATCTGGGAGGAAATTGGAGGGATAAGAAAAATGTGATCAAATATATTGCACAATATTTTTTTCAATTAAAAATGAAAGAAAAAGAAAATCCAGAAGAAATAAGATATAGCTTAACTAGGTACATAGCATGATTAGGACCCTGGGTTTGATCCCAACACCATAGTGTTTTAAGAAATGAAAATCTACTGAATTCTTTAATAATGCATCTATGCCATTTGATACAGGACCTGATCCCAGCTCAGTATAACAAGGACTGTATTTTGGTAAGTGCAAGTAAGGATACAGAATTCAATCCTCCCTGATCCTCTGAGTTAAGAGTTATAGTACCTTACACCTTACAGAAAGATTCAGTCTGTGTCTGTAGTTATTGTCAGAGTTCTTATGGCCAAAACCTAGATTTTGATAGTCCTAATCTATTAGGTTTGGCTGCACCTCTTCAATATACCAATTGAAGAGACAAATAATATCAAATGAGAAAAGAGAAATATTCAGAGTAGCCAAATTGAGAGGAGGACCACATAAGAATGCCCATAGAACTCTCATGCCATACTACAGTCATGACATGAGGTTTAAGTATAAACAGAAGGAAAATGATATGCATAATGAAGCAGTCTTGGTTTTCCTATAGTCTCAGAGTCAAAGGAGGGGACACAAGTGTCTCTTTTTTGACCATTTTCACTCTTGTGAAGACAGTAGCATCATATCACTCACTGGTTTCTCTTCCTAAACCAAGTCTTTCATCACAGGAGAAAGTATGACTTTAGGTGTCATATGATGAGAATAAAGTGTCATCAATTGTTCTGTATCTAGCTTGCTTATAAAGTAGAGGTTATATGTCAGGACAAGCAAGCCAAGAAAACCAGAGACTACCTTCCCTTTCATTTTTATACTAATGAAGCCTGTGGTGCCACTCCTTGAGAAGTATTTTGTCCCTACCCCCAATTCCTAACCAGTAGTACAGAGTTTTGTTTAGAAGATAGGAAAAGCTGTAAGAATGTCCTTGAGATACTGTAGGCTGTAAGAGCAAGTCTCCAAAAGAACTGACTTTATTTGGAACAAACTGGAATACTTCAAGCCTAAGAACATCATCGAAACAGTTGTGGTGAGTACACAATATAAAGAAGTGAAGGATGGGAGCAACAAGAGAGCAACACACAAAACTACATCAGCTAGAAGATTATAGGAGAGCTGGGGGCTCCACAGGAAGACAAGCCTTCCATAGGACAGCTATCAAATACAGACTCAAATGTGACTTCTATAAAGCAGCTATCAAATATGGACTTAAGTGTGACTTCTATAAAGGAGCCTGACTGAGGGGGCCTACAGAGACCCCAGCTTGCAGCTTTGTGGCTTGTTTTTATCTCAACTCAAGGTCAGAGAACCTGAGCTTTTGGGTGGTCATCCCCCATCCCCACCCTACCCTGCCCCAAGGCTGCATAATAGGATGTTTTGGCCTAAGGCATGGTTACCAGATGTCTCAAGTATAAGGAGGTGTTTACACTTGACTGTACTTTGTACCTTGAACCATGATGCCCTTGAAAGGGGGAGGTCTTTTTGTCTCCCTTGCTTTGATATAAAAACTGTGAGTAATAAACTCGGGTGTCTGTGGTATTGATCCAGAGTCCTCCCGAAGCTATCCTGTGTCTCTGTCCTTTTCTTCTTATATGCCTATATTTCATAGCTATTATTTCTAAATTCCACACTCCTCCCTTCAGAACCACTGGACAGGTCAAGCAGGACTTGATACCTGACCTCACATGAGTTAGAATAGGAAGCTATATATGGTCTTAGGAGTACTATTGAAAGCAGTAAAGCAGTCAATTGGCCATTAGTAGAGGCTAACAGTTTTGTTGTGACTCAGACAGAGAGCTTAACAGAGAAATCAGGGAGAGTCAAGTGATAAAAATTCTATTCTCTTAGTGACTGAGACAGTGTCCTAGGCTGAGCTAACTGAGGAGAACATCAGAGGATGAACTTTGTAGGAAAAATAGACTCATATTAGTGCATCTGAGACACAGAGCAAATAAAATAAGCAACAGTGTATATAAAATCATTAGAGTAGCTATAATATAGAAGGTAAAATGATGTTTTTAACAAAACATCATTACTTTCTCTTGCTGTTGCTGTGATGAATTGCCCCAACAAAAGCAATTTAGGGATAAAGGGGCTGTATCAGTTCACAGTTCAACAGACAGTCAATTATGACATGGGAGTCGGGGCAGCAGCAGCTCAAAGCAGCTGGTCACATTCATCCAGTCAGGAGAAGAGAGGAGCACACACGCGCTTGGTTTTCTATTTAATTCAGTCTTGAAACAGTGCTGCTTACTTTGAGGCTGGGCCTCCTTTCCTCCATGAACTGAATTATGATAATCCCTCACAGGCATGATCAGAGGTTTATCCTCGAGATGGTTCCAGATCCTGTCAAGTTGATAGTGAACACTAACCACCACACATACAAAGACACAGATAAACAACATATCGATGTGAGAAGGAACAGAAAGCTGATACCAAGAAATCCCAGGCAGCAAAATCCCATAGACTATCAACACAGCTCATATAAAGATGTTCTAGTGGGGACTGCAACAGGGCAGAACATCTGCATGGTGTCCCCAAAGCCATGCTTCAATTGGCAGCATTGCAGAATAAATCAAGAAATTAAGTCTAGTAATTCAACAAAACTATGTCCAAACACTTAAAGGAAAATATGAGGAAATGTCTCCTCATATAGACAAAAAATGATAAGCACCATAACTAAAAAGAAAAGTTTTAATAGTGAGATTGATGCAGAAATCAGTAAATTTAAAGATATGAATTATACAATCAGATTAAAACAAAAACCTGACTTCAATGAAGAAATACAAACTAATCCTCAGAATGATTTCCACCAACCCAAACTTCACCATCATAGGAATCATGCATGGAAATGTATGGCAACTGAAAAAAGAAAGAGAAAGAGCAGCTAAATGAGGAGTGACTGAAAGCATCTCTGTTTCTTTTTTGTTAAAGTTATTAATTAATTTTTATGTGTATTGGTGTTTTGCCTACATGTATGTATCTGCACCACATGCCTGGAGTACACACAGAAGCCAGAAGAGGGTATTGGATTCCCTAGGACTGGAGCTACAGAATGTTTTGAGTAGCCATGTAGGTGCTAAGAATTGAACGTGGTTCTGGAAGAGCAGCCAATGCTCTTAATCACCAAGCCATCTCTCAAGCCCACAATGAGCCATCTCTCAGCCCTTGTATTTTCCTGGAAAACTGCTAATGTGCCAAAGAGATACACACACACACACACACACACACACACACACACACACGTATCATGACAGAAACATCAGAAAACAAAAAGTATCTTAAAACCAGCCAGAGGAAACAAATCATTCCATAGAAGGAATGCTGTTGTGAGCACACTGCTGCACAAACATAGATGGACATATGTGGAAAGTCATTGTCAGAATTTATTAATGACAAATTCAGAAGCTATTCTAATTTTGTTAGCTGGAACATGCCAAGTAATCACAATTTCCCTTAATAACTGGGTGTTCACAGACAGTTTTATTTTTCCATACTTTATTACTAACAGTAAGTCTCTGGTCACCTATTCTGTATCATAGTAAATACACCTATTTATGGATACATAGATATACACTGATGGGCATAGAATACCTATTAAATGGCTAAAGAGATGTTCACAGAGTTCAAAGTGGTCTTACTGGAAACAAGTAGAGAATGATACAGTTGCAGAGTCTCTGCAGTGTTAGGTAACAAACCCAGTTGCAAAGCTGCTGGAAATTGAGCGCAGCTGCTGAACGTCAGGGCTGAATTGGGCCTTAGAATTGAGAAGTTGCAGAGGTGTAGTACAGGACCATGTTCAGAGGGATAAACGGATGGATGGATGGATGGATGGATGGATGGATGGGTGGGTGGGTGGATGGGTGGATGGATGAATAGACAGCAATTCTAGCAGGCTAACATAGCAGTATGGACTAAGCTGAACTGAAGCCACAATGACAACGGGGAGCTTTCTGCTTGATAGTATATTGTTCTCGACACAAGGTGGTCCTATGCAAAGTGAATGAGAGTCATCACCACAGGAATGTTACCCATTCTCCCTTTGTATGGAGCACAGGTGAAAAAGATACACCATTTCCTCAGTTCAATATGTGTCAGCCCTGTATTTCTAGATACATTTGAACCCACCTTGTGTTCTTATGTTCTCAGCCTACTTTGTAAGTACACAAGGGATGAGTGTGTAGTTTTAATAGTGAACTGCTTAGCAGTGTTTTTTTCCACAGGTGGTGCTGGATAAACACCTTAGGCTCATCCTGCCTCTTCACAGGCACACACAATTGAATCAAATGCTGCTTATAAAATGGAGTCCTCTCAGGCAAGGTACAGCCTAAAAGCCACTGTTGTATATGGAGTGATTTTGTGCAAGGCTTAAGATGATCTCACCAAAATCCTGTATCAGGAGCAGCTGAGTTCTCACCAAGACAGTGGAAACTGTAGGATACTAGAATAACAGAATCAACATCTTTCCATTAAGACTATTCCTCCCCTGCTCACCTCCCCTCATCCTCTTTTTCATTATTTTTTAGTGTTTTTTTTCTTCATGTGAAACAGTTTCTCAATATGTACCCAGGTTGGCCTGGAACTCATGATGCTCCTGCCTCAACTTCCTTATGGTAGATATTTCAGGCATGTAACAACATGCATAACCATAACAAATATTATGTCCAATAAAACTGTCTTTCAAAAGTGAAAAGAAACTACACATTCACACAAAAACATAATAGATATGCTTGTAAGAAACATGGAAATGAGCTTTTTGGGATGAAAATGGGTACCTCAGATAGTATTACAAGTCCTCATTAAAATGAAACCATGCTAGTAATATAATTATGTAATTTTAAAATAATATAAATTGGTATTTCTTCTCTTTTCTTCTGTAACTAATTTATAAAGTGATTTAATTCCATGGTAAGTATGTAATTGTTCTGCAAGGCTTATACAAAACAGAAAAGTAACGCATTTGACAATAACAGCACAAAGGAGAATGACAGCAAAGTTGTATTAAGCAAGGCAATGACACCAGATGGCAACTCCTACCCTCAGGAATAAATCAAAAGAACTACAAATAGTGTGCAAAGCTAATGTAAAATTATATTTCCTTCCATTTATTCTCTCAGGTTTTTTTTAAAAACAGGTATGTCATATAAAGTAATGTAATGTTGGATTGCAGCATATTTAACACTGCACTTGACAACAAAGAACGAAGTGAGACATAGGAATGGATGTATATAAAATAATGCTCCCATACGTTATTGAGTGTAATATAACCTACATATGAAGTTTATTGTGATATGTATGAAGAAAAGGTGGAAAATCTGCTGATATAAAATACTTCCTAAAAACTAACTAAATGGTATGCATTAGTCTATAATAACATTAAATTGTATATAGTAAGTGAGCTTCATACTGGAAAACGCACTATCTAATGATACTGTGGCAAACACAAAATCAAAATCATTTTAGATCCAAAGACAGAAATGGATTTGTATGGCAATGGTAAAATGTTACAATTTAAACAACAACGTAAGAAAGACGAGAGAGCCACCACTAATGCCAAACAAGTGTTTAAAGAAACATGTGCTGGGATAAACAGAAATAGTTTGCAATGATTAAATTTTCAGTATATCAGAACATGATGATCATAAACAAATTATACAAGCACCCAAATGAGAGCCTCCAAATGTACAGAAGTCAGCTGCATTAAATTGTGACTTAACTATTCTGTCAGCATTGTGAAAGATCAACAAAGAAACAAGACATGGACAATATTCTAAACTGACTAGCCCTATGTAACACTTCACTAAATCACAGCAGAAAACACATTATTTCTGAACAAAAGGAATAGCCTCTAAAATAGAACATATGATAACCTTTAGATAAACCCCAATAAATTTAAAAGAAGTGAAACCAAAATATATTCTCTTATTAGCAGAAATTTGATTAGAGTTAACAAAAATTGAAAAACTATTCCAGATGAGAGAAAATATTTATTAACCATATCTGATATGGAACTTATATTGAACTAGAAAATTCTGTTCACACATAAAAGTGGTAAATATCCCAATTTAAATTGGGCAATGGCATTGAAGATATCCCTACAAAGAATATGTGGTGATGGAGAATGAGTTAAACCCATTAACCATCAGGAACATGCAAATCAAACCACAAGGAGATAGATGCCCCCTCATACACTCTGGGGCAATTATGATAAGAACAGTTAATGTCAACTGACAAGAATATCTTACACAGTGTATCTTTCACATGGGAATGAAAAATGCTATAGACACTTTGAAAAATAGCCATGCAGTGGATCAAAAGGTTAATTGTAGAATTACCACATCACATCACTCTTCTATCCCTAGATGCATACAGATGATAATTGGAAAGGGACACCCACAAATATTGTTAATAAATTTGCAGACAGTACTTTTAATAATAGTCCCAAAGTAGAAATGACTCAAATGTCCATACATGAATGAATGTGTAAACCATGGTGTACCTACAGGACAGACTACCAGACAGAAGGGTACACTGTACATGCTACAAGGTGGATGAAAAAGAAGCAAGCTAAGTGAAAGGATCCAGGAAAAACAGTAAGTCATCTCACTATTGTAGTTAATAAAATGTCCAGAATAGACAAATGTAGAGAGCCAGGGAGAATATGGTTAATTGTTGAAGGCAGGGGACGGAGAGTGGTGTAATAAAAGTGGAGTGTGACTACTCATGATCTTGATGATGATTACAGAAAGTTACGAATGTATCAAAGATCTTTGAATTTTATATTTCAAATGGGTGGGTGACATAAGCTGCATGCCAATAAAATTAAAGAACTGGTCACTCTAATTTTTTCAAGACAGGGAGCATACTCAAGACTTCATTTTTCTGTGGTATACATCATGGGGGATTTGACAAAAAAAAAAAAAAAGCACATCAGATGCTTAAAAAATGCATGTTGTAGAAAACAAAAGGCTTGATTGCTCAGGAAAACTGCATGTATCTCTGCTTTAGCTTTTCTGTGCTGACCTGAATATCAGAAATGTAGCTGATGAACAATAGTGTTTGATGAAAAGAATCACAAGAGTCAAATCACACAATTCCCAAATTTGCTAGGAACTGTAAAATTCATACATAAAAATTGAACATATATAAGTCTGTCAGATGAGAACCATTTACACAGAGCTCCATCTTCTCTGCTCCTTTGTGCTACCATCGTTGATGTTTTCATGACATTTCTAGGGTTGTGCATCCCAGTGGCATTAAGTAATGTAGAATTCATGTGTGCATTGCCTTTTACAAGGATGTTAGCATCAACACTGGGAACACTGAAAACAGATGAACACAAGAATGTCTGACTGGGACCAATCTGGGTCATATCTTCTGTCCTACCTAAATTACTAATATGCTTTAATTTGGCAGATACATATCACCTTAACCCCTACTGACTTTTTTCTTTCTTCTCTCCTGATGATTTTCCCTTCCTGCTCAGTCCTTCACTATGTATTGTTGGAGTTCCCCCTCAGATACCCTAACAACAGTTGATGCCTTTAAACTCTGAAGAAAAACAAAACCCTAATTTCTTCCTCATTCCTTTCTGCATTTCCTTTTTAAAGAATTCAGTCTCAGATTAGTTCTTTCCATCATTCCACGTCTTGAGTTTTAGATTCATGAATGAAATTCCATAATTTTTACATTCTGCCTGGGCAGTACATGGCACAGAGAACACATGCAAATGTTTGTGGAATTAATATTTAATATCTATGACTTCACTATCTAAGTCAAGGACATTAATGTAATAATAAATAACTAAATACACTTATCAGAGAAGACTATTTTTGTATAATGTTGGATTCCCTCTCTTATAATAACTACATACATACCAAACACATACATACAACAAGAAACCTCCCTTCACTGTGGCTACTTAGTATATGATAGATTAGATAATAGATAGATAGATAGATAGATAGATAGATAGATAGATAGATAGATAATAGATAGACAAATGAAAAATACTTATAACACTTGTCAAAGCACTACTTCCCACAAGAGAAATTTTCTCTTCTCTTTTATTTATCCAGGCAAGTGTAGAGGCTTTTGACCCAATTTAGCTTAGATAAATGACCCACGATGTGAAATTCCCAACAGTTTAATAACGCATTTAACTCAAAGTGACACTTGCTTGCAGCTGCCTTTAAGCACGTTGGAGGTGGTATGTGTCGCTTTGAAATGATGAATGGGGAGGAATCAGAACTGCGTAAGAGGGCCCTACTCATGACCCTAGAGAGGAGGAGAGAAAAATCCCCTTAAATTTGCCCTCAGCAATTCAGAGCATGAGATTTAATTGAATTGAAAAGATTCATTTTGCAGTACTATCTAGTTATGGCCACTAAGGCAGTTAAAGCGTGGAGCTTTTTGTTTCCCGTGCAATACTCCTTGCTTCCTGCCACACAATTTAAAGCTTTTGTTTATTTTCTTCCACAAAAGGTTGAGTATAAATTTTTCTTGTTGTTTAAAATGCTTACATAATCTAAAGAATAATTTATCTAAAATAAAATTGTGTCATGTGACATTAAAAGCATGCCTCATGGAAAGAAATGTCAATTTTACTATTTTAAACTCGGTAACCACACAACCAGTAAAGCCAAACAGAGGTTTCTGATTATGATTAATATTCTGGTCTTTGGAAAACAAGATTAGGGAAATCATATTTTCAGATTTTATTCTCTATACTTTTGGAGCCACATCCATGTTTCACCACCACCATGTATTCTGTGTTAGAGTGTTTTGTTGCTTAATTTGATCACATAATCTTTCTCAGACATATTTGTAACCCTCAGAGGACAGAATAAACCATCAATATTTTAAGCTGTTCTATTCTGTAAAGTTGCTTTATTTGACCTTATCTTCTGAGTTTGAAAATTACTTTGAGGGAGAATTTGGTGCCTTAGTTATTGGTATGCAGAGTGACTCTGTGGTGAACTCACCAAACAATTATATCCATGCATGAGACAAGCACAGAATTTTACTGGGAATGCAGATGAACTGAAAGAAGACTAAACATCTGAGATGTGGGCGGCAGCCTCCTGAATTCCTGAACCAAGTGCCACAAGTATTAAAGATCTGGTCTTTTTCAACATTCATCTGAAACCTTCCATTGATTTAATTCAAGTGTGCACACGCAATTGAGAATGGGATAGTGACTAGATTCTTCTCTCTTAAGAGTCTAAATATCAGCACATTAATCACTATCCCGTTCTCAATTGTGAGTGCACACAGGTACACTTCTGCATAGTTACACACTTGAATTAAATCAAAGGAAGTTTTCAGATGAATGTTGAATAAGACCAGATCTTTAAGACTTGTGGCACTTGGTTCAGGAATTCAGGAGGCTGCTGCCCACATCTCAGATGTTTAGTCTCCTTTATTCTGAGGCCCTTAAATTTCAGATTCAGGTTTTACCGCAAATCTCAACCAATCTCAACAGATGCTCCACACCCTGGAAGTGTCTATCTCCCTAACATACTCTGGACTGTTTCTCAGGTTCTGTATCAATACATGACATTTTTTGTCATCTCTAAACTATTTACCAGATTCAAAATCACCTGTGTGTCTCCAATTCTTCTCACTTATTTGGTTAGATACTCCGGAGACATCAGAAGATAATGCAAAGAAAACAAAGTGCTATTAGGAAAAAACGAATTTGACGTAACTCTCAATCCAAGCTCTGTGGCTTGGGAAAAGAAGTTTAAGTTCCCACATCCATTTCTTCATTTATCAATATTGGTGTTGTGGTTAGAATGGGAAATGTCCAACACAGGCACAAGAATTTTAACACTTGGCTCCCAGTTGATGACACTGTTTAGGGAGGTTTTGGAACCTTTAAGAGGTGAAGACTGCCTGGAAGAAGTACATCATTAGGGCCCAGAGTTTATAGCCTCATCCACTTCCAGCTCTTTCTCTGCTCTCTGTGAAGTAAGATGTGAGCTCTCAGCTCCTTGCTCCTGCTACCATGCCTGCCACTTTCTACCACGTCCCTCCACTATGATGGACTCCTGCCCTGTGGAACCATACGCCAGAATAAATGCTTTCATTTCTAAGTTGCTTCAGGTTATGAATATTTTACCACACCAACAGAAAATCAAACCAGAACAAATTATGTCTCACACAATTAAGGAAGCATTTATATGAAGTATCATAGATGAGGTGAAGGGTATGTCTCCCAGGAGAAGTTGTGATAAATAAAAACAAATAGCCCTCAACCATGACAGTTATTTTGAGTTCCTACTAAATCAGATTTGGGAAACACACATTAAAAACATTGCTATATTCCTAATGAACCAGTTTTGTTGGGAAAAGTAAAGCTGGATTTTAAACTCAGGTCTAAGATATATTAATTACTTAGTCTTTCAAGCTTCAGTTTGTTTAAACTGAAAATGAAGGTAAAATAAGAGCTAATAATCAATAATAGTGATAATAATTTCTTTTTTAATTAAGGAATTTTTATTCATCTTACATACCAACCATAGATCCCCCTCTCTTCCCTCCTCTTGCCCCCCAATGTTCCCCCTCAACTCACCCCTCCCATTCTCTCCTCCAACAAGGTATGGCCTCCCAAGGGAGTCAGAAGAGCCTGGTACATTTAGTAGAGGCAGATTCAAGCCCCTCCCCCTGTGCAAGGTGTCCCACCATAGGTAGTAGGCTCCAAAAGAGCCAGTTAATGCACCAGGGATGGATCCTGATCCTACTTCCAGGGGACCCCTTAAGTATCAAGCTACACAACTGTCTTGCTTATGCAGAGGGCCTAGTCCAGTCCCATGGAGGCTCCACAGCTGTTGGTCTAAAGTTCATGAGTTCCCACTAGTTTGGTTTGGTTGTCTCTGCAGGTTTCCCCATCATGATCTTTATGACCCTTGCTCATAGAATCCCTCTTCTCTCTCTTTGACTGGACTCCTGGAGCTCAGCCTGTTGCCTGGCTGTGGATCTCTGCATCTACTTCCATCATTTACTGGACAAAGGCTCTATGATGACAGTTAGGGTATTCACCAAAATGATTACTGGGGTAAGCCAGTTCAGGCAACCTCTACACTATTGCTAGTAGTCTAAGCTGGGCTCATCCTGTGGATGCTGGGAACTTCCCTAGCACCCAGTTTCTTTCTATCCCCACGATGTCTCCCTCTATCATGGTATTGCTTTCATTGCTCTCTTACTCCATGCTGTTCCCTTATATTCTCATCCCCCATCCCTTACCCTCCATTGCTCTCCCTCATGCCCAATTTACTCATGAAGATCTTATAGTGATAATAATTTCAAGGAAGCAATAGTAAGAATTGCTATTCTGTTGGCATAGTATGATTCCTCACTAAAGTTTTAATAGAAATGATAGTTGACCTTAATGGCAGTCACTGCTTCCAAAGCAGATGAAGGCACCTGGGGAGGAAGAGGAGAGTCAATATTGTTAATTAAGTAACATCACTTTTCTCTTGTAATGCATAGCACTTTACTATTATCTCACATCTAATATACTAGAAACTCAAAATAATTAACAATAATATTAAGTAAATATTTAATAATGATATAACTTTTAAATGTATCATGTAGAAAATATAATCAACAATAATAATAACAACAATAATAGTTTGCTGCCATAATAGTGTCAGTGCACCCATTTCACTATATTGACAATGCTGGCTCAAATTATGACATTTGTTTTTCAAAACAACCCATTGGAATAGGTTTTAGGATTTTCATTTGCAAATGAGAAAAGTGAAAATCAGAAATCAGTAAGCAACATTTTGGATATCTGTGACAAGTTTGAAACTCTCAAATTCCAGACTTCCTCACTTCAAGTCCAGGGTATTCTCTGTGGGGCCCCAGTAGCAACTCAGGATTCATCCACACATTGTCACTTCCCTTTTCAGAGTAAAGAAATCTGTCACAAAAAGAGAAGCCTGGCTTGAGAGAGCTGAGAAAATATAGAATTTTTCACTTTTATTTTTCCCTGAATTATACATGAGTTTGGCACTTAAATCACTCCATGTAAAGTTTCTGGGTTTAAATTTATATTTGATGTCACTTTATGCATATTGTTTATCTAAAGCTAGACCACTCAAAATTAGTACTATCCCTTGTTTGGTAATTAGATCGTACACTGAGAAATTCTCTCTCTCTCTCTCTCTCTCTCTCTCTCTCTCTCTCTCTCTCTCTCACACACACACACACACACACACACACACACACACACACACTGTCATCTGAAGATCCTTCTGACATAAGAAAAGTTGTCAGTGTCGTGAGAGGTGTGACTTACCCTTAGCCGTGACCCTATTTCTTACAGTCAGCTTCTATTTCTAGACAGTACCTCCCTCTTATCTACCTTCATCCCTTCTCCTTCATTGTCTTCCTCTTTCTTTTTCTCTTCTCTCCTTCCTTTCTTCTGATGTCATCTGTCTTGATTCTTCAAGATCATGATTTATTCTCAGTGTACTTTTTCTACTGCCTCAAAGATGCTACTGAAGCAGAATACAGAGATAAGGCTTTTCAAAATAATCAAGAAATATTGTGTTCTGGCTGTGTTTTGTTTTAGTTCTGCCGTGTTGTATTGTGTTGTGTTGTGCTGTGTCAACTTGGCATAAACTAGTGTTATCTGAGAAAAGGTGATCACACTTGAGAAAATCCCTCCCTAGGATTGGCCCATTGGCTTGCAAGCCTATGGGACATTTTCTTAATTAGTGGTTGACTCAGTAAGGCTCAGCCCATGTGGTACTACCACCCCTGGGCAGGTGGTCCTGAATGGTATATGAAAGCAGGCTGAACAAACTATAAAGAGGAAGCCAATAAGTAGAATTTTTCCATGGCTTCTGCTTCAGTTCCTGACTCCAGGTCTTGTCTTACCTTGAGTTCCTTCCTATCTGACTTCCCTAAGTATGGACTGTCACCTGAAAGTGAAGGAAGACATAAAACTTTTCTTATCCATAACTCTTCTGGTCTTGCTGTTTTATATCAGCAATAGAATCTCTAAGATGTATTGCTTAACATTTTTCATTCTTCCTTCATTTTTGACAGTTTCATGCATATATAAAATGTATTATGATTATATATTATATCCCATGATCCTTTATCATGCCCTTTCCTTTCCCTCCAAATCCTTCTTCTTCCCAATTAGAACCACCCAGGATACACCATTAAAGAAACTTGCAGGTTGGGGATTTAGCTCAGTGGTAGAGAGCTTGCCTAGCAAGCGCAAGGCCCTGGGTTTGATCCTCAGCTCCACAAAAAGAAAGAAAGAAAAAAAGAAAGAAAGAAAGAAAGAAAGAAAGAAAGAAAGAAAGAAAGAGAGAGAGAGAAAGAAAGAAAGAAAGAAAGAAAGAAAGAGAAAGAGAAAGAGAGAGAGAGAAAGAAAGAAAAGAAAGAAAGAAAAAGAAAGAAACTTGAGCTCTTTGTTCTAGTACACATCAACAGAAAACAGCTCCTCAGTAAAGGTTGACACTCAGCCTTCTGTTCATGATGGAATGGCAAAATGCCAAATTTTTTGCAGTTGCCTGTTGGTACTGTGTGTTTCTTTTTACTATGGCCATGTCATATCTGGGTAGCAGTGTTTCATGACACTCCTCCACATCCTCTTGTCTTTAAATTCTTTCTGTTCCCTCTTCTTGATGTTCTTTTACCCCTGGAGATATTGAGAAAGTTGTCTCATTTAGGCCTGAATGCTCAGCAGTTCTCAAAATCTTGATGAACCATGGTCTCTACTTTAAATTTCTCCATCTGCAAAAGGGTGCTTCTCTTCCACAGGATGAAAATGACATTGTCTTTTTGGGTATAAATATAAATATTTAGAACAGAGTTTGACAACATTCAGTTTAGGGAAACAATGATGGTATGATCTTGACTTGTTCTCTTGCTTAGTACTTTTAATAAACATACTATTTTCATCAGAGTGCTTTAGGATACCCCTGTTTTATTTCTTCATGCGACATGAAAGCAATGTATATTGGTAGTTCATTAAAATTTTATAGGTTATATGGATTTTTAAAACTATCCTTGTTTATCAATCTCCAATGAAATGATTCTCATTCTCTCATACCCATGGCCAGTGCTCAGTAAGTGTTTGTGATTGCTCATGAGTTTACTAAGTACTGACTTTGCTTGTTGGAAAGTTCATTTTGATTGCAATCCAAACCAAGTGTACAATGTAAATGACTAATATATCTATTGTCTTTCAAAATAAGGTTACCAGTTTGTGTACATTTTCCCTTGTACCACCTTTGTTGAAGAATATATATATATATCATTTGCTTTGTAGCTTTCTCTAGTGTTCATTTTGCTGATTAAAATTCTTCTGGCAGCTAACAGATTTTTCTTTCCAAATGTTCTGAACATACAATTGTGTCTCAGGCCCTGACCAGATTCACAACATTAAGATCTACACTGTGTCTGACAATTTGGTTATGTGCCAGATGATATTAAAAATGATCAACTTGGAAAAACATTCTTTATGCATAATTCATATGGATAATATATGAGTTTCTATCAAGTGAGAGGAAAGTTGTTAGAAAACTGTGAGGAAATGGTCCAGGGACATGTGAGGAGGATCTCAGGAAGAGAAATGCAAATACTCTTATTCTTTTAAAAATACTCAACTTTCTCATGATGTAATAAATAGAATTACAAAATCATAAAGTATAGTCTCCTTTACAACATTGGGAGAAGGATTTGACAGTTCTTTCTGTTGGAGGCTGTGAAAATACAACATGTTCAGAGATGACTAGAGAAGTAGCACAGAACAAATCTAAGAAAGAGGAATGTAGGAGAAGTCAGTAAAGTCACAACATATCCCCACTTTCCCCAGTAACCCACTTATAGGGATCTAGACTAACAACACACTGAAAAAAATTAAATGACAAATGTGTAGGGCTATTTACTGAGTATTTTTTTTTTCTGACACCGATCACTAGCTCAATGACTCCTTGGAATGGACTTCTTAACATACTATGATGCATATGTACAATTGATAACAATGCAGCTAGAATAATACAACAGAAATAATATCTCCACATAATAGTATAATGACATTAAAAAACATACATTGTGACAAAAAAAAACAAATGAAGAGAACCCTAATAGGTAAAGGAGACTGCTACTCACAACTCCAGGGAGGCTACCTAGAAAACAGGACCCTAAGAAAGACACAGGGATCACCCAATGACAGAGAAATGGATGAGATCTTCATGAACAACCTGGACGTGAGTGGGGGTAATGAAGGGCAACGTTTGAGGGAAAGAAAACTTAGGGAAGCAGGAGATCCCAGCTGGATCAAGAACAGAGAGGGAGAACAAGAAATAACAGACCATGATAAACAAAGAACACATGAAAATAAGAAGAAGCAAAGTGGTAGAGAGGTCCCCAGAAATCCACAAAGAAACCTCCACTGTAAACTACTGGCAATGGTCGAGAGAAAGCCAGAACTGACCTACTCTGGTGATAGGATGGCCAAACACCCTAACTGTCGTGCTAGAACTCTCATCCAATAACTGATGGAAGCAGATGCAGTGCCTCTGCCAGGCCCCAGGTGGAGCTCCAGGAGTCCAATTGGCAAGAAAGAGGAGGGATTGTAAGAGTGTGAATTGTTGAGACCAAGAATGGAAAAAGCACAGGGACAAATAGCCAAACAAATGGAAACACATGAACTATGAACCAAGAGCTGTGGAGCCCCCAGCTGGATCAGACCTTCTGGATAAGTGAGACAGTTGATTAGCTTGAACTTTTTGGGAGGCACTCAGGCAGTGGGACCAGGACCTGTCCTTAGTGCATGAGCTGGCTGTTTGGAACCTGGGACTTAAGCAGGGACACTGCTCAGCCTGGGATAAGGGGACTGGACCTGCCTGTACTGAATCCACCAGGCTGAGCTGAATCCCCAGGGGAGTCTTGGCCCTGGAGGAGATGGGAATGGAGGGGGGGCTGGGGGCAAAGCAGGGGTGGGAGTGAGAGGGGGAGGACAGGGGAACCCTACTGGAGAAATTATTAAGGCCATTCCACGTAGTTAAAAGGGAGGTTTATTTTGTGGGGTAACTTACAAATGAAAGGAAAGGTTGTAGTGTCTGGGAAAGGTATGCTGCAGTCCGGCGGTGTTCTCTGGAGAACTCTGCTTGGTCTACCTCCAGCGTCCAGGGTCCCGGAACCAAGAGAAGCCTCTCCTCTTGATCCTGGGTCTTCAGCCTCCTCTCTCAGGCCCACCTTGTAGGGGTGACCATTACCGAAGCCTTGATGGGGGTTGGAACTTCCAGGCCAAGGCTGGAATGGCTACCCACTACAGAACCCATGGCTGATAAGTAAAATTAAATTAAATTATAAACTTAAAAAAAGAAAAAAAATTGATCAAGATGTTAATATAATTTATATAAGCTTAATTAAAGCAACAATATTAAAACATTCTAGGAAGTAACAGAAAAAGAATATATGTGTGTTTACACATTCATTCATACCGGGTTCTGTTTTGTATTATTAACTAAATTTGTTATTTGACAATTTCATACAATTTCGTTTTGATTACTCTCATCACTACCCTCTTTGATCTCTTTCTCACTTAAGTCAACTTCTCCCTACGAGTTCTTTTCCCACTTTTATGACTTCAGGTTTTGTTTGTGACTCACTGAATCTAACAGGGTCCATCTCTGTGACCCTGAGTTTGGAACCCTCTAACTCCCTCCTCCCTTTTTTTTGGAGGACATTGTTTTCTTGATATTTTGGATGTTTAGTTTATTATGTATTATAGATACCAATCCTCTGTTAGATGCCTAGTTGACAAAGATGTTTCATTCTGTAGACTGCCTAGTCTCTCAATTGATTGTTTACTTTAGCTTATGGACACATTTTAGTTTTTCACATGGCCAGGATCTTATTTTGAAATTACATACCTGTGCCTATATCTCATAGTGTGTTCCCTAAATTTTCTCCTAATAGTTTCAGAACTTTAGGTTCTGTGCTTAGGTCTTTGATCCATTTGGGGTTGGTTTTCGTTCAGAGTGAGAGACAAAATTCTAGTTTCATTTCTAACATGCAGTTTTTCTAGCACCATTTTTTGAAGATAACATGTATTCTATTATATATATATATATATATATATATATATATATATATATATATATATATTAGGAATATGTAATAATAATTAAAGAAATAGTGCATGACTTTGAGTGAGAGCAAGGAAATGTGGTACATATATTGAGGGGGTTAAAAAGATGAAAGCGAAGGGGGAAATGATGATATTAATTTTTGAAAAATATCAAATATTAAGTGGCTCTAATTATATGGATATATATCAATGGCTTCTGTTCTATGAAACTGTGTGTCTGTGTTTGCACCAGACAGATGCTGTTCTTCATTATCAGCGCTCTGTACAATAACATGTGCTGTAATAATGCTCCTGGCATTACTCTTTTTTGCTCAGAATTGCTTGACTATTCTGGGTCATTTGTACTTCCATGTGATCTTCAGAATTATTTTTATATTTCAGTGAAGATTTCAATGAGGATTTTGTTAGAGATTTCATTTGATCTATGATTGCTCTTCATGGAGGGGCCATTTTCATAACATTGGTTGTTTTAGTCCATGACCATGGGATGGCTTTCTTCGTTTCAGTGTCTTCCTTGTTTTCTTCAGAGTTTCTGTTGGAGAATTCTTCCACCTGCTAGGTTAGGTTTATTTCAAGGTATCTCTTAAGGCCATTGTGAATGAAATAATTTTCTTCACTTATCTCTCAGGGGGGTTGTCATGATCATACAGAAAGTTTATGGGTATGTTAATTTAAATATATTAATGTTGTATACAGACACTTTGCTAAAAATGTTTATCAGTCCTAGGAGGTTTGAAGTGGATTCCTTGTTTGATTTTTTTTTTAATATAATCGTATCATCTTCAAAGGGATACTATGACTCCCTTTCCAATCCATGTCCTTTTTTCCTTTTTCTTGTGTTATTACTTTTGTTTAGACTGTGAGGGCTGTGTAAAATCAAAATGCAGATACAGAATACAGATATAGCCATGTCTTATTCCTTATTGTAGTGGGATGGCTTCAGTTATTTTTATTAATTTAGCATGATGTTAAATATGGGTACTTACTATGCTGAAATATGTTCACTGTATTCCTAACCTCTCTGGGGATTTTATAATGAAGGATGGTTGAGTTTTTCCTAAAAGCTTTCTGTATCTCTTGAGATGCATCTACTAAAATTGTAGTGTACTCCTTATAGATAAAAATAAATTAATCCTATTTTTAAATCCAAAAAACTTATTTATTTGCATCTTTTCAACAGGGAGTTGAATGTGTTACTATTCAAACTTATCATAGAAAGATAGATACCGACCATATCATATTTTAATTTTGTGGTGTTTGTGCTTTTTATTCCTCTTTTGCTTAACCACTGACCTGTTTATTTTTTTCCCTGTAGCTTCTTAGATTTGCTTATCATTCATATTAGTCAGAAGTATTCATTCTAGTATTCTTTGTATCTGTGGCTTGGTAGTCATGAATCCTTTAGCCTGATTTAGTCATGGAAATGCTTTCTATCTCCTTCAGTTAGGAAAAATAGTTTTTTGGGGGTAGAGTAGTATTAATTGACATTTGTAGCATTTCAGAACTGCATTTCTCTAACACCTGAAGTTTCCATTAAGAAATCACTGTTACTCTGATGGGCCTGACTTTATATTTGACATTTCTCTTTGCTTTCAATATGTACATCTGTAGCTAAAACTGATGGAATAAGCAACAGCTCCTGCAGCTAAATATAATTCAAATAATCATGTCACTCTGCTCTGTACATTTTCAGAAGAGCAAGAATCTTTACCAAAGGCTAATGCTTTATTCAGTGCTGATAAGAATCTTGCTGTTGTTACAAAAATAACATAGGGTACTGGACAGACAAAAAATACTAATGACCCTAATCACTTTCTGAATTGAGTCACATCTCCTTATTTTAAAAGGAGAAAGAATAAGAATTCTTAACATGAGCCAATGTTTTGTAGAAGTATACTATAAAAGGATTCACAGTGTAAAATTCCCATTTATGGAAGATGGCATGATATAATATACATAAATATCTCCAAACTGATTAATTCTTATGATCACACTCCAATGATATGAGATTAAAATCAAGCTCAGTAAAGGAAGGATTGAATTATTTTAACTAATGTCTACATTATCCATTCATCTCTTTGGATGGATTTACAAGATTTGAATGTATTTTAATCATCAATAGTTGATATTTTTCTTGGACCTATGGAACTACTTCAGTCAGATCTCTCTGTACACATCATGATATTTGACAAAATTTAGATTATTAAGTATGTAAAAATGAGAATGTTTCATTATCATCATATTTGACATGAAATATGTGCATTTGTTTCTTCAAACAGCTTATGTTGAAGAGGATGTGGAGCAAGGGGAACACTCCTCCACTGGTGGTGGGAATGCAAACTTGTACAGCCACTTTGGAAATCAATATGGTGCTTTCTTAGAAAATTTGGACTCAACCTCCCTCAAGACCCAGCTCTACCACTCTTGGGCATATACCCAAGGAATGCTCTCATACCACAAGAACACACATGTTCAGCTATGTTCATAGCAGCATTGTTTGTAATAACCAGGACCTGGAAACAACCTAGATGTTCTTCAACTGAAGAATGGATAAAGAAAATGTGGAACATATACACAAAGGAGTACTACTCAGCAGAGAAAAACAATGACATCATGAGGTTTGCAGGCAAATGGATGGATCTAGAAAAAATCATCCTGAGTGAGGTAACCCAGACTCAGAAAGACAAACATGGTATATATTCACTCACAAGTGGATACTAGATGTAAAACAAAAGATAACCAAACTGCAACTCACAACTCCTAGGAGGCTATCTAGTAAAGAAAGACACAGGGATCACCCAAGGACAGAGAAATGGATGAGATCTACATGAGCAAACTGGACGTGATGGGGGGTTAATGGACGGCAAGTGTTGGGGGAAAGAGAGCTTAGGGGAGCAGGAGGTACCAGCTGGATCAGGAGCAGAGTGGAAGAACAGGGAGGCAGATATGATGATGAATTAAGACCCCAAGGGAATAGGAAGATGCAGAGTGCTAGAGAGGTCCCCAGAAATCCACAAAGATACCTCCACTGTAGACTACTGGCAATGGTCGAGAGAGTACCTGAGCTGACTTGCTCTGGTGACCGGACAGCCGAACACCCTCATGATAGAACTCTCATCCAGTGTCTGATGGAAGCAGATGCAGAGATCCATGGCAGATCCCCAGGTGGAGCTCAGGGAGCCCAATCATCAAGAGAAAGGAGGGTTTGTATGAGTGAGGAATATTGAGACCATGATTGGAAAAAGCACTGGGACAAATAGCCAAACTAGTGGAAATGCATGAACTGTGAACCAATGGCTGAGAAGCCCCCATGGAACTGGACCAGGCTCTCTGGTCACGTGGGACAGCTGATTAGCTTGAACTGTTTGAGAGGCCCACAGGCAGTGGAGCCTGGACCTGTCCTTGGTAAATGGGCTGGCTTTTTGGAGCCTGGGGCCTGTGCTGGGACACTTTGCACAGCCTTGGTGTAGGGAGGAGGGGACTGGACCTGCCTTGGATGAGTCTTTCAGGCTGGGCTGACTCTTCAGGGGAGACCTTGCCATGGAGAAGGAGGGGAGAATGGGGGCCAGAATTGGGTGGGAGGGCTGGGGGTTGGAGGAGCGAGGACAGGGCAATCCATGGCTGATATGTGAAATTAAATTAATTATAAAATAGAAATATATATTAAAAATAAAATGTTTTCCCATTTAAGACAAAAAATATCTTGACAAAATGTCATTCTGAGGCATCGTAGCACAACTGACTAAATGAGGAACAGCCTCATAGCTGAAATTTTGTGAAAAGAATATTTATAATTGTCAGGTACAAAAGTAACTATGTAAATGCAATGCTTACAAATCTACAGTATATGGCTATTTAGTAATAATAATAAAAAAGAATTCATTGTGACTGTATGGCTTTCTTTTGAAGACTAGCTATTAGGAGACAGGTTTAATATACCCAGCCACAAATCCTACAACCAATAAGACCTGCCTGAAAGACACACTGGTGCAATAGCTGCACAAATATTGTAGGTGTAAGCATCCACTTGGATGTTAGGCCCATTACTTTAGCCGAAATCCACACTGCAAAAGTGGTCAAGAAGCTAACACTAGGAAGACCATGGGCCTAGGGGGAAACCCACTACTATTATTCTGCTGAAGGATAATAAAATGACTCCTAATGAAGTACTGCTATGACCATAGAAGAAAAGCATCATCCATCTATTATTAGAGAAGCTTTTTCTTGCATTAGATATGAATTAAGAAAGACATTCACAAGTGGACAGTATGAGAAACTTTAGAGCATTCAGCCATAAATGGGATGTCTTCATCCAAGTCTTCGCCATCAAGATCAGGGATCTGTGTAGAAGAGGGGGTTGAAAGAACAATCCAGAGTTGGTGGGTGATTCCAAGGAAACAGTGGCTTCTAGACATAACAGGGCTGATACACATATGAACTCACAGAGACTGTGGTAATATGCACGAGACCTGCAACATTTTAAGTAAGACAAAATCCCAACACTGAGAACTGGGTGTAGACACAAATTTCCACTCATAATCAAGAATCTTCTTGCAATTGATACCTGCTGAGAAGGGAAAATCAATTTTTTCCAAAGGAGTGTCACTGGATGCATTAATCACACTCCAGGATAGAACCCCTGCTCAGGAGTAGTTAGCCAACACAATGCCAATTCCACAATTTTGTCTGCACTTCCTATTTTTTTTACTTTTTTTTTTGTCTTGGTTTTCTTTTTTTTAAGTTGGAGTGTTTTGATTTTTTTTCCTTTTTTGAGGATATATATATATAGAGAGAGAGAGAGGGGGGGGGGATAGGTAGTTGAGTGTAAAGGGGAGTAAAAAGGACCTGGGAGGAGTTGGGGAAGAAAAGAATATGATCAAAATATATCATATGGCTTTTTTTTTCTTAAGTTAAAAAAAAAACTTCCTGAGAATTTTCCCTAATTAACTCTAGGGATTTCTAAATACCCTTTCTTTTTAATATGCTAAATCACAGCTGTCCTTTTATAAAATCTGTCATCCCTCTAGAGTTTGTTCCACTAGTCACCACCAAGCAAAGGGAAGAATTCATAAGATAGTTACATGTAAGAGGATAGATGAAAGATGATATATATACTCATTTATGGACTGTTCATTCTGATAGAACCTGGAAGTCAGTTTATCAATTAGATCTAGGAACAGTGTCATGTGATACAGCACTGGCATACAAGAGAAGAGTACAATTTAACTGCATGAAGAGAATAAGTGACGGGCGTGCGCAAGCATCATTCCTACAGAAAAAAAAAAAACAAAAAAACAAACAAACAAAAAAAAAACACTCCTGGTATCTTAACTGAAGGAGGGTCTGCAGAGGAAATGGCAGGCCAATTACCTTGATGACAGTGGTTACAGATATATGTGGCTACCTTCATGCTTCGGTGGTGCTGTAATTAGGATTCTAGGAAATGATGTGTGCAGGCAACCTCATTCTTATTTCAATCTTGCTGTTTATTTCCTGTCATTTTAGCATGCTCCGTTAGGAATGAAGCAGTGTATGTTATACCATATAATGCGTTTCTTTGCTGCTTTTCCATGAAAGTGACAGCCTTAAAAAAAAAGATTGTTTTATTTTATGCATTTATTTTTTATGAATTTAACTTCTTAAATATAAATTCACAGCCTGGCCTTAAGACCTGGGGTGAAATTGTCTAGTAATGGTGACAGACAGAGATAGTTGATAACAGTGCATAGCAAGACTGTGCTTTCTGCTGTGTGAGTGTGTGTGTGTGTGTGTGTGTGTGTGTGTGTGTGTGTGTGTGTGTAATGGGAGGAGATGCGGGGTACAGGGGTATTTTATAGCCAGGATGGTCTTAGGCGTGAACTTTTTGCCTTGTTTGCTATTTGTGCTTGTGTTCACTAAGGTTATGTGTTTTACACGTGAGCATATGAAATTACCGGTTGAATAACTTCATGTCAGACCAGATTTCATGAAGAATCAATCTCAAACAGTTTTCACATGACAGTATTTGTTCCCATGAGCCTTCAAAATCACCTTCCCATTTCAAGCCATTGTTAACCTATATTTGGGACATGCTTGCCCCCTCTTCTCTTACTATAAAACGTACTTTGGTAAAAGTAGTTCTTATATTTAAAAGATGGCCTGGAAGTCCTGGTGATAGGACACCACTACTCAGAATGAAAATCCTACTGAAATAGACTGACAGGTAGAAAGAGGGTCAGCTGGGAATTCATTAATGTGCCAGAGGGTAGATGGGGCAGGGCCAAGGTGGGATGGGCTGGTAACCTATGGATGTAAGGTTCAAAGAAAATAGAAAAATCTAGAATTATTTCCACATTCTTACTTAGATGTTCGGCGGTGGTGACGCTATTTATTGAAGAGGTTTTACGAGAAGATAGTGCATTCAACTTTGAACTTTGTTTTTAATTGTCCATATGATGTTCCTCTGAAAAGATGAATATTGTTTCACTCCCAGGAAAAATGGGACAGGTCAAAGAATCAAGCAAAGGACTTTGCTCTAGGTTAAAAAAAATCCTATACAACTCCAGTCATCCTTGAAATAGTCTGAAAACAAATTAGGTATGCCAAGACAACTGGTTCTTTCCACTCTATAATTATTTCTCCGAATCCTCTTTAATGGAATATTTGGCTATCCTAAAAAATATCATATATTTGTGTTTTAATTAACACAAACATATTATTGCTTAGCTAGAAACTTAAACAATTTTGAAATAATTAGATTCGGAATATTGAAACCTTTCTGACAATTAAAGTCATAATTCATTTCTGCTCACTTAGGCACCTGGAGTGAGAAGCAAAAAGGTAATTATATTCATTGTAAATTTACATGCCATGCATATCGTGGTAAGCATTCTGCAGGAAAGTGTTACAGGAAGACACAGGTGCCTAAATTAATAAACATTAGGAAATCAGCAAGAGAATTAAACTACACTAGTTATTGTTTCCAAACTAATTATTTAATAATTGAACATCTATGTACACCTGGTCCCAAATCAAGGGATTCTGCGACCTCACAGGGCCATGGGTTCATATTCGATCATTTAATATCAAATTTACATAGTGCAGGGCAGTGAACTGGGTAGTTGTTGGAGGACAATTTAAATTTCCCTGAAGTTCTCCAGGAAGTTCACAAATCAAAACACTCACACTTGTAAAGCAGGGGTGTAATTAATTGTTAAGAAGTCTTGTTAGCACAGTACTATAAATCTGAGAACAAACAAAGCGTGTTGGAGACACTGAGTTCTGCACAGAAGTTTGAAAGCAGCACTGAGTGGTACCCATGAGATTGATAGAGCATCACACTACTCTCACCTTTGGGACAGCATTATCTCTTTGGTTGAGGATCTGTGTAAAGGTGCTACTTACTCCCCAGGGCCACTCAGGCCTTTTATTTCTACTTCAAGTACTGGTGTTCTGAAAACTGCACATTAGTGTAAGGAATTTCATGAAACTTTGCTCTTAGCAATATTTCACAATTACTATATATCAAGATGTATCAAAGAGTCTATTCATTTCACCCATGTCTAGAATTATAAAAAAGAACACATAATAGAGGCTTAGAGTAATGCATTTATTTTACATTGTATCTAGCACACTGTAAATGGGGCATCTGCTAAACATTCACTGAAAAATTAATAAATAAGAGAAATAAATAATGGACCAAAGAGATAGCTAATTGTATGAAAGCATTGATGAATTAACGTATAGAGTTATTTCCTGGCTCGACAGCATCAGTGGAAGAATTAATGACTAGTTAATCATTTTCTCAGTCTTAACAAGTTTATAGCCACCTTCTCATCATAGACTGGCTGATTATCACCCAATAAACTTCCAATTTCTGGGATATAAAGAAGAGAAACATTCTGATTGCTCCAGATGATGAAATCCAGTGTCAGGAATGGCTATTGAACATTTCCTATGAGATTGACCAGTAACCCAACTCATATCTGAGAAGAATTAGACATAAGAAACTCAGAAACAATATTTAATTCATACGTTACAGGTTATGTATTATTTCATTAAAGTTTTTCAATGAAATCTTAAAATAAAACTATTATTTATGGTTCTCCATCTAATATGTATTTATGAATACCATTTTGAGTCTTTTCCAAGAAAATCAGAATCCGTTTTTATCCAACAGAGGAGGCCATTGGGAGTCAGAGACATCAACCTCCTTCAAAGGAGATTAGGGGTCTCTCCAGTGACAGAATCAGCTCTAACCACCTTGTCACTGTAGCTCCAAACACCATGACATTTCTCAGTAAACAGCAGATATTAGAACTTAGCATTAGCCCAAATAATCAAATCTTATAAATGAGATTAACCAATTGCTAAATAACACATGCCTAGATTGTCCAGCAGACAAAGTGATACCTCAGAGTACCCTGTAAGGAATCCAAAAATACTAAGAGAAAAGTGTTTCTATGTGGTGTAGAGACAATGAACAATCTCTCTCTCTCTCTCTCTCTCTCTCTCTCTCTCTCTCTCTCTCTCTCTCTCTCACTCTCTCTCTCTCTCTCCATAATGAAAGTACATCTTTCATTTTTAAAAACCACACATATTAACATATTAAGTATAACATTCAAAGAATGTTACAATCCATAACTAAAATATGGAGCTCCTTATTTCAAGTCTCCCCTTTAATCAACCTTTCCCTTTAAAAATCAGCTATTGCTCTGTTCCCACAGCCCAGTTTTGCATGTTTTCGAACTTGTTACAAGTAAAATTGTATAGGTATATTCTTCCATGCCTGCATTCCTTTATTGAAAAGATACTTTTACACCCATTGTACCTGTTATAATTGGCTACTGATTACAAAACTGAATCATTTCCTGGGCATGACGTGTGTGTCTCCATCTGCAATGGATTTAGGCCTTTTATGCTTTTAATTACCAAAAATATAACTTCTAGGAACAGGTGTATTTACATGGTGAATGAAATATCAATATAATGAAGAAAGTTCTGGACATTCATATATTGTGGGTTTAAATCTGTCGGTCTGTCTGTATCTATCTATCTATCTATCTATCTATTTTTTCTCCTAAGGATATGGACAAAATAATTTGTATTGCCAAGGTGTTTATTGTCATTATTCATCGTGATGGGTATGAAATGGGATCACGTGTCATGAGGTGATTGAAGATGCCAAGCAAAATTTTTAGAAGCACACTAATTACTTCTTTATAAAGTGGTTATTCAAACCTAATTTCTTGTTTTTTGCCTCACTTGCTTTTTAGATTTTAGTTTTATGAGTGATGTGTTTTTCTGGATATAAATCTTCTTGTGCACGAGTAATGGACATATTATAAATCTGACTTTAATTCCTTAGTGGTGTCTTCTGAAAACCAAAGAAGTTTAATGAAAATTCATATCATCTCAAATGCACCATCTGGAAATACAAGATTCAGCATTGAGCCACCATTGCTACGATCAAGTACTAGAACATTTTCTTCTCTGCAAAATAAATCCCCCAGATGGTAAGGGCTCCCTCCTTTCATACACTCCTGCTTTCAACAGCAGCCTCTAATCTGGTCCTTAACTCTGAGGGATCTTCTATTCTGCACAGTTCATATATATTTTGATGGAGTCCAGTTTATCACACTTTTATTATTGGGTTAGTGCTATTTGTAATATTATTCTAATATTCTATATATTCTACCCTCATAATTGATATCCAAACCCTTAGTTATTTAGTTTTAGCATTACATCTTGTATATTATATCTTATCACTCAGGATGGTGAAATTTTTGTCATAGAAATTTTGTAGTTAATAGTTTTATGATTCATATTGATGGTCTGCATGATATTGGGGGAAAATAACTCATCAGGTTTTTCTTGGTGATTTTTTTCCATTTGTTGAAAGGCTATGCTTCTCCAGTACAAATACTTTATAACCATTTTTATTGTTATGAAATAATCCCTAAAATATATTTGAGTCTATTTCTGTACTCCGTAGCTGGTTCATTGCTCTCTACATCAGTATTTTTTTTTTCAAAGAGCACACTATCTTGATCATGGTGGTTTACAACATTATCAGAAGTTAGTACAAATCTTCTAATATAGTTTTACTATTAAAAATACATTTAAGTGGGTTGGGGATTTAGCTCAGTGATAGAGTGCTTGCCTAGCAAGCGCAAGGCATTGAGTTCAGTCCTCAGCTCCAAAAGAAAAAAAAAAAAAGGGGATTAAAGGCGTGTGTGCCACCATTTGGCCTGGCAGTGGTGGCACATGCCTTTAATCCCGGCACTTGGGAGGCAGAGGCAGGTGGATCTATGTGAGTTCAAGGCCAGCCTGGTCTCCGAAGCAAGTTGTGCCTTTCCTGGAACTCACTTTGGAGACCAGGTTATATTCTTCAGGCATGCACCACCATGCATGGTTTCATACAGTGCTAAAATCCAATTCATCAACCGATGCATGCAAGTTAAACATTCTACCAAGGAAGCTGTTTTCTCAACCCTGTTGTTGCTCAGGCTCTGGATGACAGTCCATGCGGCTGGGAACTCTAGATCTTCCAGCCCCAGTCACCCAAGTTCTAGAATTACAGGTGTGCACCACCAGACACAACTGTTTCTTAATTTAATAAAATAGAAACTTCAATCATTAATATTAAGCATACTAATAAGTCATTAGTAAGTTAAATAGCAGGTAAGTATATACGGGACAATAAGATTATGGGAACAAGTTTTAAGCATATGTCAAATATATAGATAGGTAAATAGATAAATAGACAATATGGATTGTGGGGATAGAAATTATAAATAATATCTTAAAATAAAATGAAAGAATAACCATATGAATTATATTTAATATTTATGTATTTATTTTCATATGTTTTGTTATGACATGTCTATCACAGAGCACTCTAATTATAAGAAAGGGTTCCTTCCTAAAACTTCTCATCCCTAAATGTGACATAATCTTATAATAATTAAACAATGAAGGCATCCATTAGTATGATTTTTTTCATGTTGAATTAGGTCCAAATTATTGACATATACAACTTTGGTTACTTTGTCTTTGAATCCAATTATCATGAACGTGTAATGATGAAAATTACTGACATCTTCCTACTAAGTAAAAATTGCTTCCAATTTACATATACATATCAATGAAGTCTTACCTCCTGGGCAAACTGCCACACAAAAACGCAAACACATACACGCGTGCGCGCGCGCGCGCGCGCACACACACACACACACACACACGTACATTCACGCACACATACATGCACACCCACACACACACAGACACAGGCTTCCTTCCTCTTTCCCAGAACAATTTTAAGTTTCTTCACTACTTTCTCTGACAGGTTTCATTACATTTACATATATTCTGATATCTTGGTTTTGTGCAAACTTCATTAATTTTCTTCTCTATTTGTTATATGCCATTTTTTTTGTTTTGGTTTGGTTTTTCGGTTTTTGGTTTTTGAAGATAGGGTTCCTCTGTGTAGATTTGGAGCCTGTCCTGGAACTCACTCTGTAGACTAGGCTGGCCTTGAACTTATACATGGCATTTTTTTGATTAACTTCTAATATACCTTGTTGTCCAATTCATAGGACCTTACTTTGCTCCAAAATAAGAGACCTAGAAGAAAAATGGATTCTACAAATTGGAGCAATGTCTCGTGATGTTCTTTTTTAAAGAAATATTTCACATTTATTTATTTTGTGTGTACATGTGTGTAGGCATTCTATAATGCATATATGAAGGTCAGAGAATTTCTTACCATCCTGGGCAAACCAGTGATGAAGGGACACAGACACGAACACACACACACACACACACACACACACACACACACACACACACACACACACACACAGGTTTGCCAGCATAGGTTTTCTCCTTCCACCATGCAGATCCTGGGGATAAAACTCAGGCTCTTAGCCATCACAGGAGACACCTTTACTTGCTGAACCACCTCCCTGACTCCTGTAATTTGCTCATAGATTTGTGACCTTAGATAGTTTTCTAAGATTATAAATTATGTCATAATAATGAGAACAGAGAAAACATTTTGTGAACGTTCTTTTTTTTCATTTTTAAATAGCAAACTATGTGATGAGGTATTAAGATCTTAGTGTTTGATGTTCTGAAGGAAGCATTGTATCTGTCAGCTCCCAGTTCAGGGTTGAGGACATTGGAAGATAATATAATTCTTTTCCTGAAGGATGGGGTCAGAACTACATAAAAAGATATTTATAAAATACCATTCATTGTATTGGTAGTCAAACCAATGTTTTTCCCTTTCCTTAATTAGAATGACTGAGGAAGCTTTACTATCCTACATTATTTTACATCTTTGGAAAATGGTTAGCTTTGAAGATATAGCTACATAACAGATTGAAGAATGAAATGCAGGGGAACGTGGAGGGATAGAATAAGAATTTATTCACTTTCTCTAATTATTATGAATATTTTACTATCATCATCTTCATCTTCATCATCATCTTCATCATCATCATCATCTTCATCATCATCAGTAGTAGAAGTAGTAGTAGGAGCAGCAGCAGCAGCAACAGTATTTATTTGGTTTTTTGAAATGAGGTTTCTTGGTGTAGTCCTGGATGTTCTGTAACTCACTCTGTGTGAGAGGCCAGCTCCCACCTTTTCCAGGGTTCCTATGAGGAGGAGAGAGGGATAAGAAAATATTAGGTAGAAAAAGAGACCTAGTCGATGAGAAGAAAAACAGAAACACAAGATAGCTTCAAGAGGACCTGAATCAACACCCAACAACCTTTTCTGGTTATTCAAAAGACTATTTATAAAGTGCCAAGGGGCTGGGCAAAAGACCTCCCCCTTGCTAAATCAGAGCACACAGTATAGCCAAGTGTAGAGCCTTCTAAACAGCTGGTAACCACGCCTGTGGTCAAATTATCCTCTTATGCAGCCCTGCTGGGTAAAGCAATCTCAGATTCTCTGACCCTGAGTAATTTGGGCCTCCACAACTTTTGTAGACCATACTGGCTTCGGACTTAGAGATCTGTCTGCCTCAGCCTCCAAAGTGCTAAGATTAAAGGTATGTGTCACCACTGGTACTATTAATTACTTTTAGAGAAAATTTGATTATTCATTTAGTTATTTATCTCCTACAACTGACAGTATAGGGAAAAAACAATGTTTATTCTCTGGATAATAAGATATTTTTTCTCCTATTGGTCGAAGTTCTCAAACTTAACCTATGTTGAAGAGACGGTGACTCACATGTTCCAATCTAGAAGGAACACACATTCTCTGAGGACTATTGGCACATAGAATCCCTCAGGCCTTGACTTTGAGCTGGAGACATTAGGGTCCAATGTCTCTGTTTCTCCTGTACCATATCTGTAGGCATTCTTTCCCACTCATGTACTGCTTGGCTAAAAATGCAAATTGAAATTCAGTTGCTATTGTGACACTAATGGAAGTTGTGCCCTTTAATGAGTGGCTCATAAGGGCTCTGTCCTTATGAATCAGTAGGTCCATTCATGACCTTGTTGAGGATGGTATAAGAAAAGAGTTTCATGTGTAAACTGCTTTTTATCATAATATCAAGTCAGCCATATGGATTGCATCTTGTTGTATATATGGTGCATCCTATTGCTCAATGTTGGTATGTTTTAATTATTTAGCTTGTGTAGCATGTGAAGTTGGGGTGATAACTGATGACCCTAATTCAAAATAGATTTGCAGTAATGAAATGGAATCTTTCTTATTTCTGTTATCAGTGCTACTCAGACTACCTCCCCTACACAGAGTGGAGGGCACAAGGGCAAAGAATTCTGAATTCAATCTGCATCATTTAAGAATGATTGACCTTGTGCAAATTATGTAACTTCTCAGAGCCTCCTATTCCTCATCAGTTACATGTAACCAGCAACACCTTTATTACAGGTGTTTGCAAATGCTGAGCTGTATAATGTAGATTCTGCTTAAGTGTGGGCCCTGGACTAAACACTAATTAAAGTTATCTTTTCTATTACTCTCTATTCCTTTTTCTCTGCCCTAGATTGCATGGCCCTGTAAACAATATGGTAGTTTTGTGAGTCAAAATCTCCTAGATTTAACTAATAATGATGTTTCTTAGAAGATGATAACTTGGTATGTTTGTATGTGCTCTGTGGTTGTACAATAGTAAATGTATCAATTTAAGAAAAACATATTGAGAAACAAGGACAATCCCATATGCTGAGGATAGGAAAGTTAATGGACAATCCGCAGATTGAGTTGAGTGAAAGAGGCAGATAGGATAAAATAATACATATGGGCAGATAACACTTGCAACAAAATGTAAATCGTGGTAAGGGAAATGACAGGGTCCATGCTGGTACCAGGGTGACTCATGGAGGTTTTTCTGGGAAGATATGTTCGGGCAGTGATGCTGATGTGGGAAAATACTGGCATGGACAGAGGTGGCAGTTAGCCTGGGATAGATTGATGGAGCTGATAACTTGGAAGACATGAAGCTAGAAAGGTGGACATGTTTGTGTCTTGAGAAGGACCCAATGCCATTCTCTTGTTTGAGAATTATTTAATGATTTTTAGCCAAAGGTGACTTTGACTTTTCTGCCATGAGCTTCTGTTGACTCATAAGAAACTCAAATATGACCTATTTTATTTTCCTTTTATTGATAGAAAACTTTAAAAAAAAAACCTATTAGTCTACAAATGAAAAACCACTCAGGACTTCAAATTTCCATTTTGCTTTGTGCCTCAATATACATTTTAAGCTCTTATAGAGAGATTTACAGTTTACCTCTCTTCTAGAGAATTTTCTGCATGTTCTATAAATGGGTGGATGAAAATAAGAGATATGAGATACAGTTTTAGCCTGTGCTTTGTCTGCTTGTTAGAGCTGGTGTGACACTTAGATTTTTTTATTTGCCTTGCTGAGGATGAATGGTGCCTAGTGCATGCTGGGCAAACACTCTACTGCAGAATTCCATAAGCCTCAAACAGAGACTTCCCTTCAGCTCTGTCATCATTTTACTTTCATGGGTTACATGGTCAGAAGCTCAAGTGAGAGTCAAACATGGACAACTGTGTGACACCTTGGACCTTTGCATTATCTGTCTCAAGTGTTAGATAACTTCTCCAATCTCAGTCCTCACTGTGTTCCACACTGTAGCAGGAATCTTAAAAGGTCTTATTAATAAAATCAAACCTGAAGCTAGTTATTGGGGTGAATGCTGGAAGATCAGAGAAGCAGAACAAACCACAGCTACCTCACCTCGACAGTTCCTCAGCTGATCCTGTTTTCTCAGACAGGAAGCTTCTGAGTCCTCATCCAAGTGGATCTCAGCTGAACGGCTACTCAAAAGCCTAAAAGCTTAACCAGCCAAAAAGCTTCTAGTTTCTGGTCTTCATACCTTATATAACTGTCTGTTTTCTGCCATCACTCCCTGGGATTAAAGGCTCACTTCTTGGGATTAAAGGCATGTGTCACCTTGCCTGGTTGTTTCTAATGTGGCCTTGAACTCACAGAGATCCAGACGAATTTCTGCCTCTGGAATGCTAGGATTAAAGGTGTGAGTGCCACCATTTTCTAGACTTTGTATCTAGTGACTGTTCTGTGCCCTGACCCCAGATAAGTTTATTAGGGTGCACAATATTTGGGGGAACACAATAAATACCACCACACCACACAGCTACCTCTACCACTGAACAGTAGCTGATATGTTGTGTGACAAAGAGACTGCCCACTTTGAAATCTACTGTCTCTCATTAGTGAGGCTGATAACAGATTCATGATCATCTGTCACAAGGAAGATTTACTAGAAGTTATGAATAACAAAGACAGACCAAGGCATTTTTTTCTTGGATAGCCTTCTTTTTATTATTTAAAGCTTTTTCACAATATATTTTGATCATGTTTTCCCCTTCTCCAACTCCTCCCAGGTCTTCCCCAACTTCGTACCCACCAGATTTAAGATGGTAAGAGCCAAAGCTGGTAGATGACTCCAAGGAAACAGTGTCCAAGGAAACACATCCCAGGAGATTTTGATTGTGTTTTAACCACTTGATTATCTTTAAACCTCAGGAAATATATGCTTGGTATAGGAAATGCCAGAAGAAAACATTCTGTCCAAAGTGCTAGTCAGAAAGATTTGTACCATGTGTGAATAGCAGAAAATATACAAGGACCTGCTGGAGATGGAACTCTCTATGGTAGCACTAAGCTTGTCTTTGCAGTTTCTTAGCTGGGCATGTTTGTTTGTTTTTGTTGGTGTTTTTTTATTTTTTTGTTTTGTTTTGTTCTTTTTTTGTAGCAGACGGCATCATGGGAAGCTGTTAAAAGTTTGCTTATTTACAGCCATAGGCTGCCATGAGGACATTTAGGATTGTGCTTTCCTGCCCCCATGGGAAAGTAGTTAACCTGCAAAGTGGGGGAGTTGAAATTCATGTCCTCTTAGAAAAAGCACAGAATTTCAGCAAATTGTGGTTCTAATCTCCTTTTGGAGATTAGCCCTCATCATGGTTGGACCTACATTCTGAAAAATAAAAGGGTTGTAATATATCCCTGTCTTTGAGGATTCCATGATCTGTTTAATTCTAAGAAATGTATCTGTGAGGAGTTTTTCATTTACCCAGGTATTATGCAAGAAAAATAATTTGGGCTGTGCAACCCTATGATGACATTTAACATCTTAGAAATCCCTTCTCTAGGTAGTGACATCTGTAAAGAAAAATGACAGCTCTGAACAGCAGTTGAATCGAAAGAGAATTTATCAACCTTCCTATTAACAGCAAATGTATGGAATGTTTGAAAGTTGCAAGTGAACTCTTAGGTCCGTGTTCATGGGGTGGCCTTTAACGTAAAATAGATCTGTGGCTGAACTGAGCCTTTGAGACTGGATGTTTTAATGAGGTTTCATCCCTTTTGAACAGAGACAAGGAAGGTTAGCGAAAATGCCATGTCTGCTAGACACTTGATAGTTTTGGTCCTAGGGGAAAGTGGTTGGGCTGTTAGAGTCCATACACTTTTACTCATTTTCTGTGCCTTGAAAGACCCAAAGACTTTTATGCATAGGTCAGCTCCCTCACATCTCCGATTCTTACCTGTTCCTAAAGATAAGGGGTTATGAACATGTATAGTACCACATTACCAATTCACTTACATTGCTGACATTTCCAAGTGATCCTCTACCTTTGTGACCTTTTGAACAATAGATTATTTATGTAGGTATTTTGGGAGACATACAGAGCATTAAAATTAGTGAAGCATTTTGTGGGCTGGTGGGGACATGGGGAGATTCAAGTGTAAGGGAAATACTGTTCTCTTTGGGTTACTTTTGGAATAGTTTAAATCATCTCCAGAATAAAGGTTACACTAATAAATGTCTCATTTGTTTTAAATAGTATGGAATGTGGATCCTTCCAAGGAACATATAAAATCATACCCAGTATAAATGGGCTGTGGTAAGATACTGTGAGTTGCAGTAATTCCTCTTTGGGTTTGTACTTCATCCTCCTTCTTCACCAAGTTCTAAATGAGCGACGATAGGATAAGGACCACAGAGGAAAGCTGGTACTGCTGTATTTGACTTTGAAAATCATATGAGAACACAGTGACTAAGAATGTGGTTTTCATTGTTAATGTGGTGTAAAAAGAATGCTTCAAAGGTAACACACAGTTCACTCAGTTCTGTCCTTTCCTTCCCTTGTCACCCATTCCAAATGAGAAGTAGTAAACCACAGAAATTGCCCAAATATGCCTGGCCTTTGAATGAAAATTGCCTGAAATACCCATTCCCATATATAACTCACCATCTTATCTTTTACTTTGGACAACAGTAACATAATGAAAATTTTCTTAATTTCTCTACACAAGAATGTATTTTCACACCATGTTTAATTACTTGTGTGAATTCATTCTGACCTCCAGGTGACAAAACTTAGGTCAATGTTGTATTTGCCTGGGCACCTTACTTTGCCTGGTAGGCCTCTTATCCAATATCATCCAAAATAAGGAGGTAGGGGTGTCAGTTCAACAGGACTTTTGTAAGATTATTACAGCATACTACCCCCTATAAAAAACAAAACAGAAACAGAAACAAACCTAAAAGGAGTTCCAAACATGGTATTCAATGGCTCATTGCTTTTTCCCCATTATGTCTCTAGTACTACATAGATCATATAGAATTAGAGATTTTCTCATTGCTGTAATGTGGGGATTTGACAAGGCAACACCACGTAGTTTAGCTGGTAGTTAAAAGGAGGTTTATTTTGGGGTTACTTACAGCTAGTAAAGGGGTTCGTTACAAGATCCAGGGGAGGTGAGGTGCAGTCCAGTGAGGTTTTCTGGAGAACTCTGACTTGGATGTAATCCAGCATCCAAGATCACAATGAGATGAGAGAGCATGCACAAACAGATCTCAGGTCTTAAGGGCTCCTGACTCAGCCACACCCCAGGGACAGGTCATAGGTAGGTCTGAGAGTTATGGGCTGCCTCACTGAGGCAGTGCTTCTAGGTCAAAGCTGGAATAGCTACCCACTACATTGCTGAAACTATGTGAAACCTACTACATCAAGAATACAACACTCACTTGTGACTTCTCTGGAAAAACACTTACTTTTTGACTCCCAGCTAAAAGCCATATTGTCATTTCCCTGACACTGCACCAGAGTGTGTAGCCCTACCTTGATCAATTCATCTCTCTTCTCATCTTCCTTTTCGTCTTTTACAGTATTGAAAACTTAAAATCGAGACATTCACAGACGGGGTAAGTGCTGAGCTACTGAGTGATACTCTTGGCCTCATCCATTTCTCAAGCAATACTGAAGATGGTTTCTTGTTTTGTGTTTCCTTGAAAATGAGATTCAATATTCCCACTGTCGTCCAGGTTGTTCATGTAGATCTCCTTTGTCATTGGATGATCCCTGTGTTTTTCCTAGAGTCCAGTTTTCTAGGTAGCCTCTTTGGAGTTGTGTAGCAGTCTAGCCATCTTTGTTTTACATCTAGTATCCTACTATGAGTGAGTACATACCATGTTCATCCTTCTGAGTCTGGGTTACCTCACTCAGGATGATTTTTTTCTAGATCCAAACATTTGCATGAAAACCTCATAATGTCATTGTTTTTCTCTGCTGAGTAGTATTCCATTGTGTATATGTACCATATTTTCTTTATCCATTCTTCAGTTGAAGGGCATCTAGGTTGTTTTCAGGTTCTGGCTATTACAAACAATGCTGATATGAACATAGCTGAGAAAATGCCCTTGTGGTATGATTGAGCATTCCTTGGATTTATGCCCAAGAGTGCTACAGCTGGGTCTTGGGGAGATGGATTCCCAGTTTTCTAAGAAAGTGCCATATTGATTTTCAAAGTGGCTGTATAAGCTTGCATTCCCACCAGCAGTGGAGGAGAGTTCCCTTGCTCCACATCCTCTCCAGCATAAGCTGTCTTCTGTATTTTTGATCTTAGCCATTCTAACAGGTGTAAGGTGGTATCTCAGAGTCATTTTGATTTGCAATTCCTGGATAATTAGGGATATTGAGCAATTCCTTAAATGTCTTTCAGCCACTTGAACTTCCTCTGTGGAGAATTCTCTGTTTAGTTCTATAGCCCATTTCTTAATTGGACTGTTGGGCATTTTGATGTCTAATTTCTTGAGTTCTTTATATATTCTGGATATCAGCCCTCTGTCAGGTGTGGGGTTGGTGAAGACCTTTCCCATTCTGTAGGCAGTTGCTTTGTCTTGTTGATCCTGTCCTTTGCTCTACTAAAGCTTTGGGAAAGGTTTGAGGGAAAGAAAGCTAAGGGGAGGAGGAGATACCACATGGATCAAGAACAGAAAAGGAGAACAAGGAATAACAGACCATGATAAATGATGACTACATGAGAACAGGAATAGGCAGAGTGCTGGAGAGGTCCCCAGAAATCCACAATGATACATCCTCTGTAGACTGCTGGCAATGGTTGAGAGAAAGCCTGATCTGACCTAGTCTGGTGATTAGATGGCCAAACACACTAAGGGTCGTGCTGGAACTCTCATCCAATAACTGATGGAAGTGGATGCAGAGATCCTTGGCCAGGCCCCAGGTGGAGCTCCAGGAGTCCAATTGTTGAGAAAGAGGAGGGACTGTAGGAATGTGAATCGTTGAGACCAAGATTGGAAAAGCACAGGGACAAATAGCCAAACAAATGGAAGTACATGAATTATGAACCAAAGGCTGTGGAGCCCCCAGCTGGAGCAGGCCCTCTGGATAAGTGGGACAATTGACTAGCTTGAAAAGCTGTTTGGGAGGCACCCAGGCAGTGGGACCTGGACCTGTCCTTAGTGCATGAGCTGGCTGTTTGGAAACTTGGGCTTATACTGGGACACATTTCTCAGCATGGAAGGAGGGGACTGGACCTGCCTGTACTGAATCCAACAGGTTTAAATGAATCCCCAGGGGAGTCTTGTCCTTGGAGGAGATGGGAATGGAGGGGAGGGGCTGGGAGGAAGGTGGTGGGGGTGGGAGAGGGAAGGACAGAGGAACCCACGGCTGATGTGTAAAATTAAAACACAAATATAATAAATTTAAAAAAAAAAACGGAAAAAAAATGAGATTCAATTTAAGAAGAAACCTGTCTTTGTCTTTTTTACTAAACATCACAAAATTCGATTTTGACTCTTTGGAACATTTTGATTGGTTTACATTTCTTGTACATCCAGAAAACTTATATGTTCCATGATATTTATCTCATTTCTAGAATAATTTTACAAGTCAGGAAAATTTAGTAACATTTTCTCATGAACGTATCTGTCCAATAAAAGATTTAAAGCCCAGGCCCTATGCTAAAAGAATGGCTTGGAGTAGTAGGTGAATCTGGTTCTCTTGGACATGCGTGTGGGCCCCAGAAGTATATAGTGGAAGTACAGTTTTGTTTTGTTTTGTTTTGCTTTTTGCTTTGTTTTTGTTTTAGGACTTTTTTTTGTCAATAATGATTTTATAAAACTTAAAAAAATCCACAAATCCACAAATGGGCAGGCTGATCTGTGTTATGGAAAGATAAATAGTGTCCTATAAATGTTATTTGAATATCTGGATACAGCTATGTTACCACTTATCATTACAATATACTAAATAATATTTTCATCCTTAGGAGTCACAGTGGTAGTAGTTTTCTTATACTCATTATATGTAGATGCTAGCAATTTTCATTGAAAGTATAATGCCTGTAAGCCAGCCATGTATCTTTGTGTATAAAAAAGGCTTACACACATTGAAGTATTGATTTGAAGATAGGAGGCGGTCCTTTTATTTTTCATGTTTGCTTAAGAGCACACTGTGATCCTGATGATACTTGAACAACTGGGTGAGTGAACAGCACATATAAGCCATGTCCTCTTGTATTTCACATTTTGAATGTATAGGATAATACATGTCTGGCACACAGTAGAAACAACTGTTGGGAAGATTCTTTTTTATTCTTTCAGTGCCATCTGGGAGCTCAATGCCTTCATTGTAAATCCAAAGAAAATATAATCTGACATATAGTAAAATGAAGTGACTCAGTCAAGAAGGCAAGAGATATTATAAAGCACAATAGCCATCTTCAGTCATTTGAGAAAAGGCTGCATTGAGAGAAATGATAATGTCTTACAGGATTTAAAAGAACCTAAGAAATGATACAGACACTCAGTATAATTTAATGTAAAAAAAGGAAAAAAAAAAAAACCTCTTTTTTGCAGTTGAGAATATTTTCATAGGATCAGCAACTATGTTCTTATGTTCCTTAAAGTCTGCTTAAGACAGCAGGAACATATGGTCAGCTCCAATCAATAATTATTGACCAATATAATGAAGAATTGAATGAGTGAATGAATGAGCTAATAAGATAATCTGCCATTTACAATTGTGTCTTCCTATTCACTTGAACCTTTTAAAAGTTTTGAGACATCTTCCTCCTAATAGTTCCAGGAGTTGGAAGACAGAATCTGATAGAAGCTATGTGACCTTTCAGGATCTGTTTAACACTGACATGCTTTTTTTTGTGTGTGTGTGTGTGTGTGTGATTTTGCATTTTGTCATGGGTTATTATGCTTTTTCTAATTTTCCAACATGAAGCTTCTCTCCATTTACATCAGCATTACTGTGTTCTGCTCTATTAGTCTCTTAATCTCTTTGCTAATCCCCATATGTTACTGCATCATTTAATTAAGGGCTGCAATGTTCTGTGGCTAGGGCTTAGACAACATCCTTTCCCACTGTGAGCACATCCAGGCTCTGGGAGATGTAAAGGGGCTTGCTTTGCTGGTATTTGAGAAAATGTGCCCTAAATTACATATTTAGTAAACTTTTTATTAAAGACATGCATGCTTGCATCAAAAAGCACCACATTTTTGAATTGTTGACATTTATTCAGGATGTTTCAACCAGAAAAAAAATGTAGATCAGAATCATTGTTTTAAAATACTAATACTATGCTATATAAAGTACCTCAGAGTGTGATAAAGATGGATCATAATCTGTTACATTGCTAAGCCTTTGAGTAATTATTTGACTCTGGAAATGACAGCACATTTTCACCATTTCAAATGTCTTGCCAATAAAATGAAGATAAAACAAGTCATAATTTAATTTCCCCTTACCATTTACAAAGCATTCATTTAAATATTTTTAAAAAGTAAAGGTAATTCTCCAACAACATCATATGGTAGTTTAAATGATTATGTGTTTGAATTACAACCTATAAAAATCCTGTAGACTGAAAGTTGACATAATTTTAGAGATTGTTAAAATGACCTGCAGATTGCTAACATAGAAAGACTTCAATTTTCTCACAAGGTCTCTAAAAATAACTCAGTCTTCTTTAACACCAAACATGCACTATGAAAACTTATGAATAGGTCAGGACATTTTTACTGATGTAAGATTTATTTTAGCAGAATACATAGAATCCTGTATATACTTTACATATGTATAAAACACAGAATGTAGTTGGAGAGCTTCTCTACAGGTTCCACCAAGCCCCTGCGGTCCCATAACCCACATATAAAATAATCATACAGACACTTATATTATTTAAACTGCTTAGCCATTAGCTCAGGCCTACCATTGTCTAGCGCTTACTCTTATATTTAGCCCATTTCTGTTAGTCTATACTTTGCCACATGGCTTGTGGTTTACCGGTGTCTTTACATGTTGCTTCTCCTTGCAGCAGCTGGCAGTGTCCCCTCCCAGCCTTCCTGTTTCCAGCCTTCTCCTCTTCCTTGTCCCTCCTACCTTATCCTTCCTGCCTGGCTACTGGCCAATCAGCATTTTATTTATACAGAATGATATCCACAGCAACAGAATACATACTTTAGCAGAATACATACATGCTATGCCACTACTAGATTCAATACTTAGGAAACTTGGAACAAAACATAAAGCCACTAAACAAGCTAATTCAAAGGACATGACAACCATTTCATCAATAATAATAAATATCTAAAATCACTGCCATTCAATCTAACAAAAGGTAAATAAAACAAATTCTTAGGAAGGTTAGCATGCTTCTGGATCAGCCCTAGCAGGTGAGGGATAATACATCATGGCTCCCATCCCCACAGCAAGAAAAAGCTGCAAGAATAGGAAACAGGAACTTTACCTGGGACCACTTGTGAATAGAATTAAGAGGCAAGTCACCACTCTGAACTCTGGGCAGATAGACAAATCCAGAGGCAAGTCCAGAGAATCAAGTTCAAACACACATACCACTAGCTGAGGCTGCTGAAATGGTTAACCAATAACTTTGTGGGACATCTAGAAGTTGCTGGTTGACTAGTCTTGGTGGATGCTATGCTTTCATGTGTTTAATACCGTAGAAGTCACCAAACTCCCATGGCAATGCTATAAGAAAGAGTCTCACATGAGTTTGGCAAGGAGAAGGGAAGTAGGACCACTGTGAACATGTGCAGAATTATCTATTTTCTTCCTAGGAAAAAAAACAAGCAGAGCCTTGTCTCAGAATCGTGAGTCAAGTGTGGCCCTCTCTCCATCTGACCACACACAGTTTTGCTATATGACATAAATGGGATTGAAAGAACTATAAGACAAGAGGCCGGGCAGTGGTGGCGCATACCTTTAATTGCTGCACTCTGGAAGCAGAGCCAGGTGGATCTCTGTGAGTTCGAGGCCAACCTGCTGTATGAAGTGAGATCCAGGACAGGCATTAAAGCTACACAGAGAAACCCTGTCTAAAAAAAAAAAAAAAAAAAAAAAAAAAAAAAAAAAAAAACAGACAAGAAACAAAAACTACCTTAAGACTGGGATTTAAATGATCTAAATGAAGGAATCTTATCTCCTCCAAAAATCATCATATGAGCAAAGAATTACATCTGAAAGAGTTACAATAAACAGACTTTCTCTGAGGAAGAGCTCCCAGGGCAGTTCAAAGTAAAAAAAAAAAAAAAAAGAGCTATAAATGAGGGGGCGGGGGAGACCATGGTAAGCCTGATCTTTATAGCTACAGCAAACAGAAAGAAAATACCTATTCTTATTCAGACTATTGATGTAGTCCAATGTCTGGGACATAAGCCTCTCAATTCCTCTTACACAATATATGTCCAACTTTCAACAAAAAAACTGTGAAAAACACCAAAACTCCAAAAGATACAATTTAAAAGAACAACACCAAAAAGATTCACAGATGATATGAACATTGGATAAACAGAAGATGTATGACTATAATTTATATATCAAGGATTCTAACAGAGAAAATAGATACATTTGCACAAAAGGGTAAGTTAATAAACAAAAGATATGTGGATCCTAATAAAAACCAAAGAGAAATGCTAGAAATCAACATCATGGAAACACATATCAAAAGTGTATTAAATGGGTCCATCAGTAATGCAATATGGCTCAAGAAAGAATTGCTAGTGTGAACATGGGTTAATGGAAATACACTACACAGAAATATAAAGTGAAAAATTAATGGCAAAAAGACAACATCAAAGAGTTGCAATGTAATTCTAAAAGGTGTAACATAGACATAATTGGAATATTTGAATGTAAAGGAGGAATGGAATAAAAGAAATATTTCAAGTAATAATGAATAATAGCAAATAAGTCTCCAAAATTAATGACACCTAATGAAGAAGAGCTCAAAATGATCAAGAAGAACGGTGCTTTCCCAGTCCTAAAAATGAAATCCTATACCCCACATGTTATAGTCAAATGCCCAAAGGCAACCACAAAGAGATATCACTGAAATTAACTAGAGAAACAAAAACTGACCTACATAGAGAAAAGGATAAGGATCATTGCCTCCTCCTTGGAAATCAAAGAAACAGCAAGACAACAAAGTGAAATGTTTTTTTTGAAAAGAGAGAGGGGAGGGAGGAAGGGAGGAAAGAAAAGGGGGAGGAAGGGAGGGAGGGAGGGAGGGAGGGAGAGACTAACCTAGAGATGTAAAACAAGCCAAATGATACTTCAAAAGCAAAAAGAGGAAAGAACTTCTTAGATGCACAGAAGATTGATGTTCACTGTAATAGACTACCCTTACAGGCAATGTCAAGAGAGTATCCTCAGGCAGAGGAAAGTAGCATAGATTATAAGCTTCTTAAAATGTATCCTGCTAACTTAGAGCAATCATTATTTTTAACGTAAGGAAGAGTCAACAACAGACAGAGAAGATAAAGACACCTGCATTCACAGAAGAAATGATTGCTTAAAACCAGAGAAGTCACAAAAAGAAGTAAAATATTCAAGGAGGAAACAGATAGAAAATAGTTACAAACAAGCTTTATATTAACCCCACTTTAGATGTAAAAGTTCCAAATATACCAGCCAAGAGAGGTATTCTATTATTTTTAAAGGCTAATCTACAAGAAATTCATGATAAGTAGGAAGAGGTTGTTAAGTTCAAAGGAATGAAGGAAGTTGTACCACACTAGCACGAATCAAAAGAAAGCTGATGTATTTATTTCTGACACATTTTAAACACAGAAAACCATCAATGTAAAAAGGAGCATCACATGGCTGTTTACGAGCAATGCTTCTCTAATACATCAAAATTGTAAACCTGCCTGCATTGACTAAAGAACATCAAACTGTGTGGGGCAAAGCATAATACTTAGAAAAAAGAACAGATGCAGCTATTACAGTTAGAGATTTCAACATCTCCCATCAGCAACTGATAGGTGGAGCAGTCAGAAAATCAATAAGGTCACACTTGACCTGAACAGCACTATCCATCAACTTGATTTAATTTCTGCTTCCAGAATACTCCCTCTACGAAGAGAAAACACATTCTTCTTGAGCTCACGTGAGATACTCAACAAGATGGAACTCATTCCAGACCACAAGCTTATCTTAATAAATATAAAAGAGGGCTAGAGAGACATCTCAGAATTTAAGTATGGACTTTCCTTGCAGAGGACCAGCAGTGGTTCCTACACTCATAATGTATGGCTCACAACAGCTTGTATCCATTTCCAGGGAATCTGACACTGTCTTCTAGTCTCTACCTACTCTCATATGCGTATTCCCACACACAGATACATACTTAAATATATATTTAAATAAAATATAAGTTGATATAAAGTATGAGAAGAATGGGAAGAAGAACATACAGTTGAAAAGAAATATATATATATATATACATATACATATACATATACACACACACTGAATGTGCACATTTATAATCCCAGCCCTGGGGAGGGGAGTGCAGAAATGGATCACTGAAATTCACTGGTTAACCAGTTTAGCCAGTCACAGAGGGTGGGTTGGGGATTTAGCTCAGTGGTAGAGCGCATGCCTAGCAAGCACAAGGCCCTGGGTTCGGTCCTCAGCTCTGGAAAGGAAAAAAAAAAAAAAAAAAGAACAGGAGGGAGAGCATAAAGTTGCAAAGAATTTCAACTTCCTTTGCAAACAATACAAAGCACACCTTAAAGATTCAAAATCAGCAATAGTGAAGCTTTAAAACACATGAGTGAATATAGAAGACTAGAAGGTAGGGAAGTAACATGCAAATTCTGATTTGCTTCTTATGAATGCATGACCAGAATTTACATATATATATTTACAGCAGCACCAAATTAAATGGAAGTGGAAAACCCTTATAAAAAAAAAAAAAAAACCACAACAGCCTAGAATTTCCAGGAAAAATATAATGAAGTAATAATAATAAGCAAACTTAAAGCTACACAATATAACCTAAACAAAATTTAGTTCAAATGAGTCTTGAGGTTTAAGTTTAGACTACAAAACTCTAATACCTGAAAGTGAAAACAGAGGAGAAAAAAATACATCACCTTAGGTTTTATGGTGAGATTCAAGGAGTCTCAGGCTTTGCTGGGAAGAATGGCAATGGTACTTTTCCTTGAAGAACAGCTTCATTGAGTTTTACAAAACTGAAGAGTTTACCACATGATTCAGCGATCACCTATGTAGGCATGTATCCAGCTAATTTAAAAATGTATTTCTATATAAAAACTTTCTGTATACAAGGTCTTGTAACAGCTGTATTCATAAATTAGAAGCATTTAATGTTCTTCCAGAGGATATTTAGTAACTGAAATGTGATGCATTCATACAGGAGAGCAATGTGCACAAGCAAGATGTGATTAAACTATAAGAAGACTTGGGTGAAACATAAATGCACATTGCTGAGGAAATAAGCCAACCTGGAAATGGATATGCTGTACAACTCCAATTAAATGGCATTTTGGAAAAGACAAAAATACAGCGATCCTGAATGCCATAAATACTGTAGTGAGAGAAAGCAGAAGGTGGAATGAATGAACCACTGAAGAGTTTTAATAAAATAAAATTATTCTGGATGCTCCTGTCATAATAAATATAAGATATTTAACATTTGTCAAAGTGTGTAGAAATTTACAATATGGGAAAAAACATAATATATGCAAATTTCTAAAACCAATTTATAAGCCTGGAAAATCACAGGATGCAGCTTAGAATGTGACAAAATAAATGCAACCCTTGTGTAAATGACCTGACTGAAGTGGGTGTTGGGAGAGGTGAAACAAGGTACTAATAGAAGTAACTCTGTAATTTAATGGAGTAAATAAAATGAAAGACTGATTGCTACATTTTGTCTAATAAAGTTCTTTCCATAGGTGGGTGGATTAACAATTCTAAATCAACTGTGCCTCTGGAACTGAGCAATTAAAAAAAATGGATATCAGAGAAGGGATGCTTTGTGTTGGAGAGTTATTGCTGGTAAAAAAAATTATTTATGCAGTAATAAATTGGAATTCATGTATGTAAAAATATTTACAAATATTCATATGCACATTTTGTTTCACACACACACACACACACACACACACACATGTCCTGCCATTTAAGAGCTTGAATGTATTAGCAAGGTTCCATTTATAATGTCATTTTTCCAATGAAAGCGTAAGAATTCCTTTGATAAATGACTAATTCTAAGACTAGGACAATACATTCATAAGATGAAGCCTAAATGTCCTGTAGTATCAGGAGGTAAAGCCTAGCCCCTGACACACACAGCATCATTGAGGTATGTCAAAGTTGTGAAAGAGCAAACTACAAACGTTCTCAGTGAGCTGAGTGGAAATGATGTTGGTGTGTAATAAAGCAATAGCAGATTCTAATCCAACCTGTAAGACAAACAGCTGTGGATACATACTTTTATCATCAATGTTCGAAAACACACATGTTAAATGAGAGGTTAGACACATACCCCATGGAAAATCATTCTAATGTGTTGCTTCTGCACCTTAAAAAAGTACAGCACAACTCTCCAATCAAAATGATTACATATTACAATGGCATTCTGAAGACTACTGTGTGAAAAGGGAGAATAAATAATTCCAACAGAAAGCACTGGTTAGCAGGTGCTGGGAGCATGATAAATCATGACCAAACTGTGTACCTTTCAGGACAGGTGTAAAGGAATAAGCACACCACAAAGCACATGAAATTAGTGTGTGCATTACATTCACCACATTGTTCTTGATCCACTTCTGCACCTCTTACCCTAGGCTTCCAGTAGGTTAAGATGAAATTAAGACACACAAGTACAGAAAATGAAGGGAGTTGTGTAGATGGACAGTCTTATTAAATAAGAAACACAGAGCCAATTGCAGAGTTAAAAGCCCAAGAGGTCAGAGCAATAGCTGAGAGCTGAGACTTAAAATCACCTTTCTTACCTTTAGTTGCCACTGTCGTCCTTCCCCTCAGAAAGAGGCCTACTTCCTGTGTGTCTGTCCTTTTATTGACTTTCTGTTCTGCCTTCTCATTGGTTGTAAACCCAACCACATGACCTCCTCGTCACTGCCTGTCTATACAGACCTCTAGGTCTGCTATGGTTGCTATTGAGATTAAAGGCATGTGTCTCAATGCTGGCTGTATCCTTGAACACACAGAGATCCACCTAGCTCTGCCTCCCAAGTGCTGGGATAAAGACGTGCAGCACCATTGCCCAGCTTCTGCTATAGCTTGCTATCAGCTGTGACCCCCAGGCAACTTTATTTATTAACATACAGACAAAATCACATTTCAGTACAAATAAAATATCACCATAGAGTTGTCCATTTCTTTATGGAATACTAGTCCCATCTCTTTGTTTTCCATCCACTTTCCTTTCTCCTGTCTTTGTTTTATTCTTTATGTTTAAGTTTGTTTATAATTTCTTCTTTTATTTCTTTTTGTTTGTATGCTGTATGGAATGACTCACATGAGAAGTCACTTGCCATCCAAGCACGAGGGTCTGAGCTTATTCCCAGAACCTATGTAAAAAATACACATGGTAGTGTACAATAAAAATACCCAGTGCTTGGAAGGCAAAAACAGGAGGATTCCTGGGACTCAGTGGCCAATGAATCCAACCTAATTGGTTAGCTTCAGACCAATAATAGACCCTGTCTCAAAGAAGATGCACAGAGTTCTTGCTAAATGATACCCAATGTCATTATCCTCCAGTCTCCACAAGCTTAGACACACATTTACCTGTGTGCATCCTCACACACATGGGCACACACATAGACACATGTAAAACATATCACATATAAAAGTGATACCCAATGTCATTAAGATACAGTTTTTTATGAACTCATCTTGGAATAGCCAGAGAGCTCCATTAAGATCAATTTTGACTTATAAAGAGCCAGGATAAAAGTATAAATTATGTTCTATCAGAAGAGATCCTTAAAGTAACTGACATTGGGAAACAATGTTTCATCACTTCCTCCTACCAGAAACAGATAAAGATCTTTAGTATGGAAGATATAGCACAGGGATATCATGGATTACCACTTCCCACATATAGGAATATTATCATGAAAATCATAATAGCCAAGTATGGTTTTTCTTCCTCTTGTACAGTACATGAAAGTTTGCAAGTTGTTTAAGTGTTCTATTCATTGGGAAGAGGCTTGTGAAATAAAAAGATACCAGCTAGAAAAGGTGAGTATGTGGTGTGTAGCATTCTCACTGCCATTTTACATCCAGATCTCTATTCCAGGACGTTGTTTCCCACTGAGTCTATTCACCACTCACATTTCCACCCAGTAGGAAACTTGACAGCCCCACAAGATCTGACATGCAGGCTGAAAAATGTGTGCAATCTTTTCTCTAAAATACTACATTGTAAAAATATGAACGCTATTATACACTGATGCTTGCTCCTCTTGAAGTGTAACAAAGGGAGAAAGAGCAAAGGAGAATGAGTGTGAGAGAGTTATATTATGCTGGAGATTCACAGTGAAATTCCTAATGTCATGTGTTTGACAAACTGGCGTTGTCTGACAGTCACCACCACACCATTGGTCTCCCTGTGCTACTCAGTGTTCACTGCTGAGGTACACAAATGGTTTGGGCTTAATTCATTGATGCTTCTTCTTTTAAGCAATGACAATTATCTGTAGCCCTTGATGACAACTCCCAAGGGACAATGATGTTTTAAGAGATCTTTCTGCTTGTCCAGAATTTGTCAAACCTAAATCCTGTGCTTGAATGGTCAAAGACTTGAAGACACTGGAATTTAATAATTATTCTGCCATCTTAACTTGTCATTTTTGAATGAGCAGCATTAGGATAGCATAATTATTTCATTAATTACCTACTTTCTGCCTCTGCTTCTCTTCTTTACACTGATGTTGCTCAGTCTGTTAAGGAAAAATATGATCTCACCCACTACCAGTGTTCAGATCTTCTGGCTGGGTCCTGAAGGGAGATTTCTTTTAATCACACTAAAACTGGTGTCATATTTACTTTAAACACATATATCCCAGTAAGATCCTTGTGTATCTACCACCTGTTCCACAACGATGTTCTCATCTTCCCTTCCTTTCATTTCTTCCATTTTCCATGTCTAAATAAAGAAAAAGGATGGAATCATGCCACTCTCTACCTGGTCTTAGATAACTTCTTTATGAAGGCTTCTATTCTCAAGTGAGTTGGTCTAAAATAACCATAGAGCAGGTCCAAAGCATGTAGTGCTGCACAGGTGGAAGACTGCCCCCTTAAGAGCTATTAGTGGTCTTAATCTGCAGTGGTCTGAATTAATAGGTCTAGCACAATCTTAGAGTGATTCTGATATGTTAAAATTAAATTATTTACCTAGCCAGGGGACTTTGAGATGTATCAAGGGTGACTGATACTCCTACAGTCTAAAATACTACAATTATGTCTCCAAGAAAAGTTGTGTGGGAAAGTAAGTAGCATTTTGGCAATAAATCCTTATATCCATGGTTTAGGATAATTAGGATAAGGTCCTCTTAATTTTCTTGGCCACTACATTCAAAATGTGGCCAAGATTTATAAGTGTCCAATGATGAGCAACACTGGTTCAAAGGTCATACCTAAAGAGAGCTTTAACTACTCCATTAGTAGTTGACCTTTGCAACACCATAAGCTCCCAGATCCTCAGTACTTTATAAAATCAGTGTCATTCCAGCCTTTTCAAATGATTTTTTAAAATACAAAAAAAAAAGGTAAATTCAAATACAAGGGGATGTGCTCAGTCTTACCACAACTAGATATGCTTTTTTGATACCTATGGGAGGCCTGCCCCTTTCTGAACAGAAACAGAGGAAATTTTGACTAAGGAGGAAGAGAAAGTGGGGGCAGGAAATGAGAGCAGAGGAAGGGGGAACTGTGGTCAAATATACAACAAACAATCAAGCAAACAAACAAACAAATAAATAATGAAAAAGTATTTATCATGCCGGTAATCCCAGCACTTGGGAGGCAGAGGCAGGTGGATCTCTCTGAGTTCAAGGCCAGCCGAAAAAGAAAAAAAAAAAAAAAGAGTATTTATCACAATGAAGGGCATCTACCAGACTTTCAATGTTAAGAGCATTGTACAATATTGATAATTCAGAGGCAGCCATTAAAGGCATAGTTTATTGTCTTAGCATGCATATAGAAATGAAAAGGGCATATTTTAGGCTTTTCATCATAATGCCTTAAATACAGTTTTAAAAATTATCCATTAATCCAGGGTAATCCCATTTTGCAGAAAATCTAAGAGGAGCGTGGAAGATAATTATCCATTTTCTTTTCCTACATTTTGTTTCTTGGAGCCTTTTTCTTGGTTTTTCTTGTCTTCCTTTCTGAATCATAGGTGCCAAGCTTCCTCAGTGCCCTTCGAAAGGGAATATTTATGTCACTCCATTAAAAATGTCTTTCTCTGAGAATCATCTTGTTAAAGAACATGTTCACTTCCTGTACCCATGCTGCACATTAAAGATAAAATTGTTTGAAAGAGTTCAGGTTTCCTCAAACTTATATACACACGTAAGTCATAAGTCAATTTCTCTCTGAAAGGAAGTCTTCTGAATTTTTACTCAGAATTATAGTGCATCTGCTTTGCCACAATTATGAAAATAGTTTCTGTTTCATGTCTCAATTTTAACACATCTCAGTTTCAAGTTGAAAGTGTTACTAGAGTTAAATAAGACATTAATACACTTAAAGCAAGAAAATAAATACATATAACACAAAATTAACCAAAGGAAATTCAGGGTGAGAAATGGGGCAGGAACACTGGTGATCTAATGCTGCTGTCATTTAAGCAAGGACACATTACTGTTGTTTGAAAAAATTACTGTGGGTGAGGTCATCAAGCAGCTTTGTTTCTTCTTTCACCTGTAGATGCACTCAATAAGCAGCTTAATGAGGAGCTAGTCCCTTTAAGAAATATCCAGAAGCTGTTCTGAGTCTATCCCATCAAATGACTAGAAGAATGCTTAAAACAGGGAAAGTTGAGGCATTTTTTTTTTTTTGCCATAGACTCCTTCTGCACTGCAGCAGCAGAAAACTTGGAAGCATTCCCCAGCCTCCAGCTTCTACACAAACTGCCAAGAGTCTAGACTACACATACAGTATCCTTACCATTATGACTGCCACTTAAGGGACTGTCCCAGTTTAGGTGTCTCTAGATGCTGATTTGGCTTCCCATAATTGAGAAAAAGGTGGCTAAAACTTTACACTAGCATGCCTTTAGGCCTTTCTGATGGCTCATCCTAAGGCAAGCTGGCAGCAACCCCAAATAAGCCTTCTTCCTGGAAGAGGTCAAGCTGCACATCTAATAACCTGACTTTCTGAGCTTTTGCCAGAGGACCTAGCTTCCAGCTTTCCTACCACATGGTGTTGGGCAGCAAGCAATCAGAAGTTCCCTGAGAACTGACAAATACCTAAGTACTGAATGAACTCTGGAGATTGAATGGACTTGTTTTTGGCTTCTCACAGCCTTCTGTATATTTTCATCATCATTGATGAAATCTGCCACCCCTGGCCTCCACCATCTCTGTGCCCACACACTCTCTAGAACTCTTTAGTCACTTTCTTGCCACAGCTGGTGACATCACTGATGCTAAGGCAGTGGCCACTCTGCCATCCCCTCTTGATGTCACCACCTCATCCGATTCTACTCATCATAAAGATTGGGAGTAGGCAAAGATCATTTCTGGAGACTATTTCATTTGTCCTTACGTTGGGATAGCACAGGGAGATGTTTCCCAGCTAACTGAAAATGTCAGATAGATAGCTTGGTTATATAGTCAGGAGTGAGGTGTAACACAGACATGGCATGCAAATGTTTTGTATTGGTACCAATGACAGCATAGCTTCCAGGTCCACTGATCACAATATTTACATGAGGACAAGTCATCAGGCATTATACTACGACAGTTTTCAGTCAAGAAATAAGCCCATATTTGCAAACTTGATATGTCAGTATGCATTGGGATGGCCTGATGAATAACAAGAAGCACATGTTCAGCTTTCTCCCTTGACTCTGCTGCTACCAGCTACCAACTCTAGAACCATAATGTAACCCAGCCAAAACCAAAAGATACCTAATTCATCCCTGATAACATTGCCACATGCTATAGTGAAAAGCTAATATGTAATTACTATTGGTGGGGTTCTGCTTTATGTGTATGGTACAAATCAGGGTTTTTAATTTATTAGACAAGCACCCGACCTACCACTGAACTGTACAATGAGGTAAATTTGTAGCAAGAAAAGTTTTATTGATTGCTAGAGTATCTTTTATGTCAAATTTAAATAAGTAAAAAGTAAATGAGTTCCTTCAGCTAGGAGAGTAGGAATTATATTTTCTATAAGAGATGAGATTTGCTTTCAATTTTGGTGGTACTAAATTGAATGTTTTACAAATAATTATCCCAAGTGAGCTGAAGAGGATTTCATAGTTATCCGGTTTGGTCAGCTTTTGAGAAGAGCTTCAGAGTTGTTGATAAGATGGAGACTATCACACCACGGGGTTAAAGCACTTATTGAATTACAGTAAGAATTCAACAAACCAAAGCATATTCAAAACATCGCCTAGAATACCCCTGGTATATAGTACTAGCTACCTGGATGCCAACTTAAGAGTCTGATTGATGTTCAAATTTCAGATTGCTTATGTGTTTCATATGTGTAAATGCTCACACAAGGTGTGTGACTTAGATAAAACATAAATTATGGGCAAAGGAGGATTACAGAACATACAGAAACTAGGGTAGGAGTGTCATATTTGGACTATTTCTTTAACACTGATCTACATTTAAGAAGATTTTCATTGTTTTGACTTTCAGGGTTGAGTTTTTTTTATTTGGTTTGGTTTTGGTCTTTCAGGTTTGTTTGATTTCTTGTTTGCTTGTTTTATTCATTTATTTATAAAATATATTTTATTTGTCACTGTCTGGACTTAGTCCATATTAATTAAGATTGTCTCTTGTTTTGATCATTGAATTAGACTCACATAAGTAATCAAGGAAAAACTATCATTATTTTTTATTAAATTTTGAAACCTGAAAGCCTCACTTCACAGAAAGATTCCCTTGTAAGGTTCCCAAGAACGTTGTTTAGATAAAATCATCAGCCCATTTCTAGCACACATTGCATCTGTCTTTATGTATTTGCATTGTCTTAGTTAAAAATTATGATCCTACTATAATAACTTGCCTGGTATACTAAATTAAAGCCTTTACATTAGATTTGAAAATTTGTTACAGAAAGAAGCAATGCATAATGAAATAAATCATTTACAAAATCAATTGCTCCCATATTCCTTTCTTGTTTTAGAAGGCAAGTGACAGAGTTAAATGAAAAGCAATGTTTTATGAACAAAATTCTATAAATGAATGGACAAGTTATTTAGGTAGGTTTGTCTATATTTATAAAATTTGTTCTGCATACTTGATGCGTCACAGTTGCTCCCAACTTTGCCAATATATTGAGCTCCCAGCATTCAAGAGATTTTCTAGCCCCAAGTTCCAAACTATTTCCACAACCCTCCCCAAAACAATATGATCAGCCCTGTCACAGAAATACCCTGGTACCAACTTGTCTTAGGGTTACTATTATAGTGATAAAACACCAAAACCAAAAGCAACTTGAGTATGAAAGGGTTTATTTCACTCATAGTTCCTTATAATAATTCAACACCAAAAATAGTAGGGTACAACTTAAGCAAGGCAGAAACTTGGAAGCAGGAGCTGACACAGAGGCCATGGAGGAATGCTACTTATTGACTTGCTCCCTGTGGCTTGCTCAGTTGCTCATTTGTGGAATCCAAGACCATAAGGCCAGGAGTAGCCTCCTGACAGTGAGCTGGTCCCTCCTCTATCAATCATTAATTAAGAAAATGTTCTACAGGCTTGTCTACAGCTTGATCTTAGGGAGGCATTTTTCTCAGTTGAGGCCCCTTCCTCTCTGATGACTCTAGCTAGTGTCAAGTTGACATAAAACTAGTCAGCACAAAGTAGAAGTATCAAACTGTTTCTAGAAGGAACAGACTAAAACATGAGAGTGAATTTCTCTTTAATGAAAAAACATCTACTTCATTAATAGTAAAATGTACTTTACTTTCTACTGTTTTAATCATAGACAGTCTGGAGTAAATTTTATACCAACGTTTTATCAAGTATTTTTCTCCTTTAACTTGCAAAATGCCCAGAATTCAGCTCCACTGAAGTGTTTAATGTGCAGTACTTCCTGTGTAATACCATTATGTTAATCTAACAGCTGTCTTTCAAACTGTCAAACATTAATTACAATTAACAAGAGTGTTTTTCAAATAAGAATAAATTGGGAATTATTTTGAATTATACTTTAACAAGCTAATGCTTTTTTTTTTGGTTGTTTTGTTTTGCTTTTTTTACAAAGCCCAAGTATTGACTGGTTATGATAAACAGTGACTACAACGTAGATTTTAAGAAAAAGTATACTCAGGAAAGTAAAGTGATAGTCTATATGCTGTCTCTGAGGCCACACTCTTGGTCATTAATGACAGAAACATTCAGGAGGGTCAGAGGGGCCAAGGTTTTCAATCCTTACCAAACATTATAAAATGTTCTAAAATTACGGAATAATCTTTGATAAATTTCCAATTACTTGCTCTAGTAATATTTAGTGTATATTCCAAAAGAGATTGTAATATTTACAGTTATGTTCTTTAAGCTAAAGCCTAAGAATAGTGAGAGTACTATGGAAGACTTTAATGTCTAAGTGGATTAGTATTGGACTCATAAGTATAAAAATACATAATATTTTTCTCAGAGAAAAGATGTCAGTTAGATTTATAATCTTATGACAGCTCACAAGTGCTTATTATACCATAAATAGATAATACGTTTCAATATACTAAAATTGTATAATAAAAAGAATTATTTTGTAATTTGGATATTGGCTTCACTGATCATGTAGAACCTATCCCAAAGTGGTAGGGTTTAAAACACACACGTATACTTTTTAAACATCATGAGTTTTTGAACCAGACTTAGTTTCACATCCCCAGGTACCACTTATCATGGAAGTGAACATAGACACAAAATTTACCTTCATGTACGTTTGTCATCTACAGAGGGGAATATTTAACCAATCCCTCCATCACTTTGTTCTGTTGTTTGTTCTCTTTTGTTCCATGATTTGATCACCACAATTTGATCGCCACTCAGAAATAACTAATGGAATATTAGTCTCATTAAATCTCCACTTGAGGCAATCCACAATTTTACCATTATGTACATTGTCAAAATTCTTACTATCTCCCTGGTATTTATAAACAAGGATCTTAATCATTCTAATAAAAATTATAAATAGTGAATCCTGTGTGAATTTAGGGGAAATTTCTAGTAGTTTTTCCAGTAGTGTTAGATTCATTGAACTGTGGAGGCCCACAGAGGCTTCCTAGTGAGATCTGAGCTTGCTTTACCCAGCAGGGCCACATAGGAGGATTGCTTGACCACGTGGATTGTTACCAGGTAATTGGAAGGGTCTGCACTTGGCTGTGCTAGGAGGAGGTCTTTTGCTCCACTCCTTGGCATTCCTATAATAAGCACTTTAGAAGAGACAGAAGGGATCAGTGGATGTTGATCCAGGTCCTCCTGAGGCTATCCTGTATTTCTGTCTGTCTTTTCTCCCCTCTATCTTTCTAGCTAAATATTTCTCACTCCTCCCTCCTCAAAAAAAGTGGGAGCAGGCCTCCCTTATTGAAATGGGTAGACCTCCCTCAGTGAACCTGAAAAAACATTACTTAACCATGGACAAATAGACTTGTCAGACTACAAAAATAACTTTTTTAAAAAGTTACTCTTCTTAATTTCCAAAACAGATGAGAAATGTACTATTTCTCTCTGTTAAAACATAACACTTTCAAACTTTTCTTAGATACCTCTTGGAAGTAGATATCATATTTGTTTGTTTGTTTGTTTGTTTTACATTCCAAATGTAGTTTCCTCTCTCTCTCATTTCCTCTCATTAACTCCCCCTACCTCCTCTCTTACCACTCCCATCTACCCCTTCTCCATTTCTGTTCAGAAAATGGCAAGCCTCTCATGAACGTCAACAAAACATGGCAAATCAAGTTGCAGTAAGACTAAGTACCCCTCCTTGTATTCAGGCTGAGCAAAGCATCACAGTATGAGGAATAGGGTCCCAAAGCCAGCAAAACAGTTGGAGACTGCTAGGAGTCCCACATGAAGACCAAGCTACACAACTCTCCCATACATGCAGAGTGCCTACCAGTTCCTAGGTAGCTTTACCCTAGGTAGTTAAGACTCTGTGAGCTCCTATGAGCCCAGGTTAGTTGTGTTTGTGGATTTTCTCGTGATGCCCTTCACCTCTCTGGCTCCTACAATTCTTCCTTGCTTTCTTCACCAGGAATTCCTGAGCTCTGCCTACTGTTTGGTGGTGAGTCTACATCTATTTCCACCAGTTGCTGGATGAAGCCTCTCTGATGACAGCTTGGGAAGACACCAATCTATCTGTATAGCATCATTACACTGAGATGTTTTTCTCCAGTTGTGTTTGATTCTATTCAAAGTCTCTGGAACATCAAACCTTTGGGTTCTGGTGCTCCAGGCAGTGTCAGAGGTAGACTAAACCAAGACATGGGTGTCAGGCTGGACCAGTCATTGGTTGGCCACTTTTGCAATCTCCATACAAGCCTTACCAAAGCACATGCCATAGGCAGGACAGACTGTAGGTCAAAGGTTATGTGGCTGGATTAGTGTCCCAATATCTCCACTGGAAGGAAATCTTACATGATCAAAAGAGATGCCCTGTTGAGGCTACATATCTGCTATTGTTAGGAGTCTTAGCTGGAGTCATTCTTGTTGATTCCTGGGAGATTCCCTTGCACCAGGTTTTTATGTGAGCCCGAAATATTCCCCGCTTCCAGTTGTTTATTTTAGTACTCTTTCCCTCCTTTCCCATCCAACCTATTCCCTCTTGTTCCCATCCCCACTCGCCCTCACTCTACACGTGAAATCTCTTCTGCTTGCCCTTCCCAAAGAAATACAAACATCCCACCCTTGAGCTCTCCTTATTATGTAGTCTCTTTGGGTCTATAGATTGTAGTATGGTTATGCTATACTATATAGCCAATATTCTCTTATAAGTGAGTAAATAACATGATTGTCTTTCTGCATCAGGGTTACCTCACTCAGAAATATGGAACAGCTTGAGAACTGACTTATTCTGCAAAATCATACTGAAGACACCACCCATTTATCCTGTCTACTCAACCTTCAAAATTTTTCCTGGGTATTTTTCTTTTCCAAACATCCAAGAAATCTGGGACACTATGTAAAGACCAAAGACAAGAATAATAGGAATAGAAGAAGGAGAAGAATCTCAACTCAGAAAATGTATTCAGAAGTATCATATAAGAAAATTTTCCCAACCTAAAGAAAGACATGCCTATAAATGTACAAGAATCTTACAGAACACCATATAGGTCAGACCAAAAATGAAAGGCCCTATACCATATAATATTCAAAACACTAAACAAACAGAACAAAGAAATAATATTAAAAGCTTCAAGGAGGAAAAGCCATGTAACATATAAAGGCATACTTATTAGGATTACACCTGTCTTCTTAATGAAGACAGGATTATGATAGAGGGGATTCTTATATATTTTTTTTGTTTGCTTTGAAAAGTTCAAATCAGTTTTGTGAGGGCAAGGGGGAAATAAAATGGCTCAAATAAATCAGGCATGCAAGAGTACATCTGTAACCCTAGAGTATCAACTTGACTCTTGGCCCAGCCTGAGTTACACTGCAAGTACAAGGCTAGCCTAGACCACATTGCAATGCCTTGTATCAAAAATTCAAAGTGAGGCAATCATGGATATGCCACACTTAAACATAAAACTTTAACACACTGTTTTTCAGAACATGCTGCAAAATGACACAGCTGAAGTATTCTTAAGTGAGTCATTCACAGGCTCTATATGATTTCCCCAAAACAGATGTGAATGCCTTGGGAGAGAATGGGAAGAAGAATAATTAACAGTGAAAGCCCTCGGTGTTTATAGTGTATGTGTCTAAGTAAATATGCATAAAAGGAAGCAGATTTCAGGAAAAAGGTGAGGTAGGAAGACAGCAAAAGCTTCTATGTAGAAATAGTGACACCAAGAATTGGGATTGTCTTAGGATGATGCAAAGGTCTCTTTGCTTCCTGGGAGCAGGTATTGGCTGGATATGTTTAGAAACCTGTTTCTGTCTAAATTTGACTATAGTGTATGAGCCATAAATGTGGGCAGATAGTCACTGATTAACGTCAGGTAAGTGAATGGTCACAGGGATCAAATAACACTTCTCTTCTTGTGATTTCTACACAAATCAAGCATGGCACATTCAGGACATTTGATTATCGTAATGTAATTTGTGTAGATGATCTTTAAAAATATGTCTTGATAATTCAACTTCAACAGACACCCCTCCAATTGTTCTTTCAATTAGTTATTGTCATAGTTTGAAGATATAATTCATTCTGAGTATGAGATCCTGGCTAAGATTTTCTACAAAATGTTTAAGTGTTTTTTATTAATGTTTTAGAATAAAAGAATTGGATACTTGGTACTTGCTATAAATTACAACTTTTACTAAATAAAAGTGAAGGTCAGAAATAATGCAAGACAGGATATGATGCCAATAACTCTCAGAAATAAAGTAAAAAAAAAAAAAAAGGAAAGATTTTGCAGTATTGTGTACTTTAATGTTTCTGAAGTATATTGATTTTAATCTATAACCCAATATCCTCAATGTCCACTGGAAAATAAATAACCAATATAAACTAGAACCCCTCTACCATCCAATCCCATACCCAGACTTTCTGCATCCTCTGTAAGGTCAGGAAAGAAAAGTCTGGACAACAGATGTGAATGCCTTGAGTAAGAATGGGAAGAAGAAGAATTAACTGTGAAAGCACTCAGTGCTCACAGTGTATGGGTCTAGTTAAATATGCATAAAAGGAAACAGAGTTCAGGGAAAAGGTGAGGTGGGAAGACAGCAAAAGGCTTCCATGTAGAAATAGTGACACCAAGAATTGGGATTGCCTTAGGATGGTACAAAGGTCTCTGTGCTTCCTGGGAGCAAGTATTTATTGGCTGGAAAAGTTTAGAAACCTGTGTCTGTGTAAACTTTACTGTAGTGTATGAGCCACAAATGTGGGCAGATAGTCACATTTATACAATCTATCAGGTTTAGCTTGGGTTCCTCAACCAGTATAAGACCTAGTCTGGCTTCCTGCCTACTCTGGAAAGGAACTTTAGATTTGGGACAGGATCCTCTCTCTACCTATTGCCCAAACTCAGTACTCTCCCACACCAAATCTAACCTTTCCACCAAGACAGATCTATCCCACACTACAGGCTTGAAACAGGGAGTACATCCTGTTTATCAGCCCAGGTTCACGAGTCCACCTGACTATGTTCTACTCAAGCTATTCTAGCCTCTAGGCCCAACCTGCCCCTATTATGTCTCTTCTTCCTCAGCATGTTCTGTCTAAAACAAACTCAGAAACAATAAAAGAGGTCCACCTGCCCAGATCTCAGGGAAAGAATATGGACAATATGAAAGATAAAGTCAGTAGCTTCTTTTCAAATCCTAACAGTCATATAGAAATGACTGGTAAAGAGAGTTATCAAGATGAACTCCAGGACACAAAATATAAAAGAACAAACACAAACTTCAAGAAAGAATTCAAGGAGTTGAAAGAAGACACAAACATACAGGTCAATGAAAGTAAGGAGAAAGAGCTTAAGGAGAATAAACAATCAAGTGATGCCCAAGAAAACATAAACATAAGGCTAATACCAATTTTGAAGAAAATCTAGGGCTTGAGAACAGAATTCAGTTAGGAGACAGAAACATTGAAGAGAAATCAAGCTGAAATAAAGATGGAACTGAAAATAAAAACATATCTCAACTAGAAAACTCAAAGAAAAAGATTACAAATCAATTAATCAAAAAGAAAATAGAATATTAGGTCTCAAAGATAAAGTAATGACCTAGATAAAATCAGCAAGGAACATGAACTTTAAAAAATAAAACAGGAAAGGAACATACAGAAAATATGGGGCATCATGAAAAGAACAATCTTGAATTATAGCCATAGATGATGAAAAATAATACCAAGTCAATGGCAGGGACCAGGTCTTCAATAAGATCATAAAAGGAAACTTTTTAAAACTAAAGAAAGACCCTATCATACAAATACAAGAAAGAAACAGAACACCAAAGAGATAAGACCAGAAAAGAAAATCCCTACAGTACACCATAATTAAAACACTAAGTAGACATAATAAATAAAGTATACTGAAGCTGCAAACGAAAAAAAAAATAAGTCACATATAAGGAAAAAACAATAAAAACATCTGCTTTCTCAATGAAAAGTTGAAAGCTCAAAGAGACTAGAGCATTAAATTCCAAGTCTGAAAAGACTATGATGACAAATCTAGAATAATATACCCAGCAAAACTATCTGCTATGATTAAAAGAGAAAGAAAACTTTCCACAACATAAAACACCTCAAGGACTCACATCCAATAAACCAAACCTAAAGAAAACAGGAAGTATTAAAGACTGAAAAGAGGAAATAGCATAGCAGATGGGCTGTGGAAAAAAATAAAAAGCCATGAATATTAAAACACAATATATTGAGACCATACCTGCCAGAAAACCAGGTAGGCTGTTGATAGATAATCTCCTGTCTCTGTGTTCCTCCTGACTCAACACCCCAGTCTTCTGCCTGGAGCTGCAATAGAACACCAGCTGCAGCCTTTCCTCTCCCCTCCCCATTACCATGGCCACTTTATATATGGATCCCAGTAGCCATCTCCTTCTAACCCTGCCCCTTCCCTTGACACTGTATCCCAGACTCCAACTCCAGTAGGCACTTACTAATAACCCAAGGGATATTTAACTCAGGGCAAGAAGTAGGCTGAAGGGAGACAAACCCACACCTCTCAGACTGCTCCAATACCTAGTCTCATCCTCAGCTCTGTAGCTAAAAATCTACTGTGGATTCCTTTTCCGTTCTGACCCCATCCCTAAAGGATCACAAAATGCTTATCCTTCAGCTTCTCCCCCCACCCCCACCGAAACCTACTAATGAGCCTCCAACATCAGCAGGCATTCTCGATTAACACACCAGCTGGCTGAACAGAACAGAAAAACAGGCAACACACAACCACAGCACTCTGTAAATCCAGAGAGGGAACAGAAACCAAGGAACAAAACACACACCCAACATGACAAATCCAGAAATCAGCACCCAGACCTTTAATCATCCCAAACTCAGATTCTAGATCCCAGCATAAAAACACAATCAACAGCAGCCAGAGCAATATGTCTCTGTTAGAGTCCAGCAATCCTACCACAGCAAGCCCTGAATATTCCAACAGAGCTGAAACACAAGAAAAAAGAAATTAAAACCAACTATATGAAGATGATAGAGGTCCTTAAAAAGGAAATTAATAAATCACTTAAAATTTTTCAGAAAAACACAAACAAACAGTATAAAGAAATAATAAAGCTGTCTGAAATCTGAAGTTGGAAAAAGAGTCATGAAGGAAAACACAAACTAAGGGGTTTCTGGAAATGAAAATTTAGGAAGTCAAAGAGGAACTACAGAGGAAAACTTCACCAACAGGATAAGACATAAAAGAGAGAATCTTAGGTATTGATAGGATAGAAGCAATTGATGCATTTGTCAAAGAAAATGTTAAATCTAAAAAATGTCCTGGGCTAGAGAAATGGCTCAGAGGTTAAGAGCACTGGCTGTTCTTCCTGAGGTCCTGAGTTAAATTCCCAGCAACCACATGGTGGCTCACAACCATCAATAATGAGATCTCGTGTCCTCTTCTGGCCTGCAGGTATACATGCAGGCAGAACATTGTATACATAATAAGTAAATAAATCTTAAAAACTGTCCTGACACAAAAATATCCAGGAAATCTGGGATACTATAAAAGGACCAAACCTAAAAATAATAGGTATAGAGGAAGGAAAAGAAACCCAAAGTCTCCGAAAATATTTTCAGCAAAATCATAGAAGAAAATTTTCCTAACCTAAAGAAAGAGATGCCTATAAAAGTACAAAGAGCATCAAATAGACTAGACCAGAAAAAAGTCTACTTGCCACATAATAATCAAAACACTAAGCAAACAGAACAAAGAAAGAATATTAAAAGCTGCAAGGGAAAAGATGTAGCAATATATAAAGGCAGACTTACTGAAATTACACCTGATTTCTCAATGGAGATTCTAAATGCCAGGAGGTCCCAGACAGAAGTGCTACAGACTATAATAAAGACTATAGATGCCAGCCCAGACTACTAAACCCAAAAAAACCTCTCAATCACTATAGATTGAGAAAATAAAGAATTCCATGCTAAAGTCAAATTTAAACAATATATCTCTATAGATTCAGCCCTTCAGAAGTTTCTACAGTGGAAAAAATTCAACCTAATTTCAAAGAAAAGTTGATGTTAATACTCTTCAAATTATTCCACAAAATAAAAGGAGAAGGAACATTGCCCAAACTACATAAGGACTCAACAAAGACAGAGAGTTACATACCAGTTTCCCTTATAAACATAGATGCAAAAATCCTCAATAAAATACTTGCAAACTGAATCCAAGAATGCATCAAAAAGGTCATCCACCATGATCAAGTAGGCTTCATCCCAGAGATGCAGGAATGGTTCAATACATGCAAATCAGTCAATGTAATCCTCCATATAAACAAACTTAAAGAAAAAAAACACATGATCATCTCATTAGATACCAAAAGTCCACTTTTCAAAATAAATACCCCCTTAATGATAAAAGTGCTGGAGAGAGTAGGGATATAAGGGACATACCTAAACATAATAAAGGCAATTTACAGCAAGCCTAAAGCCAGCATCAAGATAAATAAAGAGAAACACAAAGCAATTCCCTCAAAATCAGGAACAAGAAAGGGCTGTTTATGTACTCTCCATATCTATGCTACATAGCACTTGAAGTTTTACCTAGAGCAATAAGAAAACTGAAGGAGTTCAGGGGATACAAACTGGAGGGAAAGAAGTCAAAAGTATAATTATTTGCAGGGGCTATGATAGTATATAAAAGTGGCCCTAAAACCCAACCAGGGAATTCCTACAGCTAATAAACACTTTCAGAGAATTACCTAAAACAATTAGTCCACTCCTATATAAAAATGAAAAAAAAAAATGGAATGAGAAAGAAATTAGGGAAACAACATCTTTCACAATAGCCTCAAACATTTTAAAATATTTTCAGCTGACTCTAACCAAAAAAGTGAAAGACTTGCTTAATAAAAACTTCTAGTCTTTGTAGAAAGAAATTGGAGAACATGGAAGATCTCCCATGTTCATGGTAGTATTAACACAGTAAAAAAATTGCTAGCAAAGATTGCTACCAAAAGCAATCTACAGGATTAATACAATCACCATCAAAATCCCAACACATTTCTACAGACCTTGAAAGAACAATATTCAACTTCATATGGTAAAACAAACAAACAAACAAAAAATACATGATAGCTAAAACAGTCCTGAACAATAAAAGAACTACCAGGGATATCACCACCCTTGATTTCAAGCTGTATTGCAGAGCTATTGTAATAATAACCCTGTGGTATTAGAATAAAAATGGACACATTGATCAATGGAATTGAAATGAAGACCCAGACATAAATTCAAACTCATATGAACACCTGATTTTTTATTTTTAAAAAGGCCAGAAATACACACTGAAATAAAGACAGCATCTTCAACAAATGGTACTTGCCCAACTGGAAGTCAACATGAAGAAGAATGCAAATAGATCCATATTTACCATCCTGCATAAAACTCAGTCCAAGTGGATCAAACCCTCAACCTAAACAAGACACACTGAATCTGATACAAGAGAAAATATGGAATAGCTCTGAACACACTGGCATAGGAGAAGACTGTTTGAAAGTACAGGCATTCAGATCAACAGAAAACTGATAGTGCAGACACTCAGATCAATAATTAATTCATGGGACCTCATGAAACTATAAAGCTTCTATAAGGCAAAGAACACTGGAGGGAGAAATAGAATAGATTTTGTGGGTGGACTAGAGGCAGATGGGAGTAGGAATTGGGAGGGACATTTGGAGGGTGTTGCTGAAAACTAGTGCAGTAGAAACTTCCTAGAATCTATTAAGTTTATCCTAATGAGGACTCCTAGCAATGTAGAACACAGAGTCTCAACTAGCCATCTCTTGTAGCCAATGAGGCTTACAGTGGAGTGACTAAGTTGCATTCAACTAAGTTGTTGACCAAGGGTGTCCCTAAGAGGAAGGGACTGGACCTGCCTTGGCTGAGTCTACCAGGTTGGATTGACTCCCCAGGAGAGACCTTGCTTTGGAAGAGGTGGGAATGGGGGGTGCATTGGGGGGAGGGCTCGGGGTTGGGAGGAGGGAGGATGGGGGAATCCGTGGCTGATATGTGAAATTAAGTTAATTATAAAATAAAAATATTAAAATAAATAAATTTTAAAAAGTAACTAAAATACTAATTAACTGTTTCAGATGTCAATAAAATGTGCAGAATTTATGATTTAAATATTCAAATAATTAATAATACATTTCCAGACATTTTATTTTTTTGTCAAATTAGAATACATTTAAAGCAATAAATAATGTTATATACAAAAAAGGGGTCCCTAAATAATTCAGGCTGTTGTAAAGACAAAAGGCTACTCTCTTCAAGCTGACAATGGGGCACATTACTGAACACAATACCCATACAATTCATTGAACCTGAAGAAGTTGAACAGATGCCTACATGGAGCCTTCACTCCAACATTCTAGTCTCTTTGGTGTGGAAAGGCACTCTGTAAGCTACCAAAGGAGAAATATGGACACCAACCCAGCCACAAAACCTTTGACTTACAATCTGCCATGCCTGCAAAATATGCCAGGGCAATGGTGGCAAAGAAGTTATGGGAGTACACAAACAATGTCTGATTTGACCTAAGTCCTACTTTACAAGAAAGAATCCATACCCACCGTTGCTTGGGTAACTAAGAACCAAAGACTAGATAGTCCAGACACCTAGGCAAAACGAAATACTATTGTTCTAAATAAATAAATACATAAAATATCAATAAAATGATTCCTAATGGTATTCTGCTGATCAGTATCTTATCTAGTTATTATCAGAGAGCCTTCCCCTCACAGCAAATGGGAACAGATAAAAAGACTCACAGCCAGGCATTATACAGAAAGAGAGTCTAAATTGGAGGTCCCCATCACATTCCTACCCTCAAAGTTCAAGGAATCCCACAGAAGAGAATGTGGAAAGACTGTAAGAGCCAGAGGACATGGAGAACAGCAGGAGAACACGGCCCTCTGAGCCAACTAAACAAGGCACATATGACCTCACAGAGATTGAAATAGCAAGCACAGGACCCACACTGGTTTACACCAGGTCCTCTGTGTATAATTAGCTTAGTACTTTTATAGGACTTCTGACTGTGAGAATGAGTTGGTCTCTGATTGTTATGCCTGCTCCTGGGCTCTTTTCCTCCCACTGGATTGCTGTGTCTGATTTCATTATGATAGCCTTTGATTCATCTTTTATGTTTTATTTTGTCATGTTTGGTGGTTATCTCTTAGAAACCTGTTCTTTTCTAATGAGAGACAAAAAAAAAAAAAAAAAAAAAAAGAATGGATCTGGAGATGAGGGGAAGTGGAGAGGTATGAGTTCTTCTTTTCCCTTGAGGTCTTTTGGCTACCAGTCCATGAGGACAAAGGGACAGAAGTGGTGACAGAGAACTTTGTTTGGCCTGTGAATATGGCAGAAATAGCCTTCTAGAGACAGCTTCTGTGAGACAACTCAAGTCTATTCCAGAATAAGGAGAGATATAAAGGATGGAGACAGAGGCTGAGACATCCCATAATTTGCACTAAACAGCATGTTCCTATCATAAGGCTCCTAGCACAAGTCTAATTACGATGAGTAGCAAGGGAAAATCCTCTGCAGGGGACTGTATCAAGGATTATACTAGAGATAAGTCAGTTATCCAAGCCTAGAGACATTCTCCAGATAAGGTCAGGTAGAGAACAGGGAAGTCCCCTGCCTGGGGGAGGTAGTCCTCCATGTTGTGGAGCTTGGAGAGAGCTGCCAGGTCATTGTAGACTATAACATCTGACCATCAGAACCTCCCAATAAAGAGGAATTGGGAGGAATAGAGGGATGGAAACCTCTAATCAGGATACATTGTGTGAGAAAGAATCTACTTTCAATAAAATTTAAAAAATAAAATGAAACACAATATACCACTGAGAACACAAATATCACCACCACAAATCAACATGATGACCACAACTAACACACACATTTCAATCATAACTTTCATATCAATGGCTGTAGTTCTCCAATCAACTGTCACGGGCTTATTGAACAGACCAAGAAACAATATTCATCTCTGTATTCCCTCCAAGAAACACGTTCTAGTTTTAAAGGTAGGTACCACCTCAGAATAAAAAGATGGGCAAAAGTATTACAATCAAACTGGACCATGGAGCAAGCAGGCATCAATATCCTAGTATCTGACAAAATAATCTATAAAATAAAACTAATCAGAAGAGATTAAGAGGAACAATTCATTTTAATCAAGGGAACAATTAACCAAGATGATGTTACTATCCTAAATATATATGCACTGATCTTTGGGGCACCTAATTTCATAAAATATGTACACTGGATTTCATCAATTCATTACTATTAGGTGACTTCAATAACCCACTTTTTAGAATATTCTATCTAAACACTAAAAAACACACATTCTATTCAGCAGCACATGGACATTCTCTGAAACAGACCACATCCAGGAACACAATACAAATCTTTAAGAATTCAAAAAAACTGAAATGACTCCTGGTGTCCCGATCTGACCATAACGCATTAAAACTGACAGAGAAAAAATTCTCAAGAAAATATGAAAACCAATTGTGATTAAAGAATTCTTAACTGAATGATGAGTAGGTTAAAGAAGAAATTAAAAAAGAAATAAAATACTTACTGAAACTGAATAAAAATGAAAACACAAGACAACAAAAACCTTTGGGACATATTAAAAGCTGTCAATTGAGGGAAATGTATAATTCAAAGTGTCTAGACTAAGAAAGTCTGTAAAAGCACAAACAAATGGCTTAATTATGTAACTCAAAAAGTGAGAAAAATAAGAACAAAACAAATTCAAACCTGGTTGACAGGGAGAAATAATAAAAATCAGAGCAGAAATAAATAAAATAGAAACAAAGAAAATAATACAAAGAATCAACAAATCTAAGAGCCGTTTTTAAAAGAAGATAAACAAAGTTGACATATCCTTGGCCCAATTAATCAAAAGAAAGAAAGAGAAAAGCCAAATCACCAAAATCGGAAATGAACAAAGAAATATTACAGAAGAAAGGATGAGGAGGGTAAAGGAAAACAGCAGGATACAAGTAATCTGATGGGGGGTGGGAAAAGGGGGACACTTTAGGCAGGAAAAGGAGGTAAATACAGAAGACTAGGGGTGAAATAACAAAAATGGTGACTGAAAAGGCCACTAGAATTCATACTTTTAACTATTTACCTTAAAAATGTCTACAAAACATAAATTTGCATATTCAACTTTAGTGAACTTTTTCATCTGGGCTGACAGTGCTCACTCCCAGAGCCAAAAGACCACCTAACAAATACCCCAGAACTAAACATGAGATGCTCCATTTTGAGTTGTTCTATCAAGGCTGTCCAAAAGACCACTAAACACAGCCTATTGCTGTTGCTCTTTATTGCCTCCTAGAGATGGAAGGTAAGTCCCTATTACGGAAGACACTATGTTCTTCAGAAACAGGGCCCAGAGACACCTCAGCTTGAACTGCCCCCTTTATGCCTCCTCCCTGAGAACTAGCTTCTATGATACCAGAAGGCACCATACAGAATTTCAAAGGATGGAAAAAACCAATAGCTCTACACAGCTCTGATACCTATGAACCACATCAAAGACCATCACAGCATGATGACCCTAAAAATGCAGTTGTGGCATACATACCTTGGTGATAACTGACAGATCTTTAATTTGAACTTCAGATGTGCTCAAAAAATGGTAAAACATGCCTTGTCCTGGAAACCTAAATAAAAGTGTCAGTGAAGTCATGATTATTGAAGAAGAATCTACAACCACTAATTTACTAAACTGGCATAATCCCTAACAACAATCTATAAATTTTCATCCTTATGCCCATGGATAAGTATAGTCCTCACTCCTCATCAAGGAAATTACTATATGTAACAGATGGAGAGCACTGTGGAATACCACAACCAAACAAAATGCAGAGTTGTGGAGCTCAGTTCCAATAGACATATATGAAAAACAATTTTACCCCCAAGGCTGTAGCTGGAGTTATCTCCAGTCCCAATTGGGCCCAAGTTGCTCAGGCCCAAGTAAACACACAGAGACCCATATTTCTTACAAACTGTATGGCTGTGGTAGGCTTCCCATTATCTAGCTCTTATATCCTAAACCAACCTATTTCTATCAATCCATAAGTTGCCACATGGCTTGTGGCTCATCAGTACTCTACATCTTACTTCTCACAGCAGCAGCTGGCAGCATCTCCTCACTCAGCCTTCCACTTCCCAGAATCCTCCTCTTTGCTTGTCCCCCTTATATTAAACTTCCTACCTGACTACTGGCCATTCAGCATTTTATTTATCGAACAAATCAGAGCAACACATTCACAGCATACAGAGCAATCATTATCCACAGCACAAGTCTCAGGGAAGAGAGGGTAGAAAGACTTGTAAGAGCCACAGGATCCGGGAGTTTGCTGTGAAAATGTCTCTTAGTAATGCCAAAACTTTTATGTATGACAAAGCCCTTGTGTAGGCTTTGATATTATGTTCATTAGACAGTACAATAATTATGGGAAACAAGGACTTTCATCGCACTTTCCACATGGAAAAAGAAACAGCTCAAGTTTGGATAGTTTGAATGACACAAATTTTAAAATATGGTCCAAGAGTTAAAATTGAGTTCTGATTTCACAGGCCACAGTCTGACTCATTATGCTTCCTTGAATGTATAGCAGGAACCATTCACATGTTTTAAATGCTCAGTACTCCACTCATACTGAGGCTCTAGCTCAAACTACAATGCCTAAAATTGTCCACAACTCCATTCAGAAGTGAGTTCCTCTCCACATATGAGGTTATAAGATTTATGATTTCAACATAGCTAATATTTGCTTTGATCATACCTTTATGGAGCCACTGTATATTACAACTACTTTTATTGAAAAAGCAATATTCATTCAGAAAAGCAAAAATTTAATAAACATAAGGCTTGCTGAATTTTTGCAAAGGAATTTTGCCCTTGTCACTAAAATCTAGACCCAAACTAGAGCCTGGCAGAGGTTTCAGAATCCCCTGTTGTTCTGTGTGTACCCTGACTCTGCTGTCACTCAAATTAACTCACATAGTGACTGCACTTGCTTGTGTGTGGGAGAATCACCAAATTATTTTTTTAATCTCTTAGGACTTAAGTAGGCATTGAATTTCAATTTACTGATTGTCTCCAGTTAAAATAAAATTTAGGAGGACTAGAGGCTTTATTTGTATTTCTTCCTTTTTACTAGTTGTTTGAGAATTTTGCACAATGTTCTTCTTTAAATATGATGGAATAATTGAAAATATGAATGATATATGCAAATATTCCATATTCTTTAAGCTGATGCAGCTATGATATTTTCTTTTTAAAATTGTTATTATATTTTGTTTGTTTTTGTCATTGGTTGGGACTTTCTAAGAGCATAGATTAGTTTGGTAGCTATCTTGTGTTGGTTAGTTGCTGTTTGTTTGTTTGTTTGTTTGTAAGCTTGTCATAAGCTAGAATCATCAGGAAAGAGGGAACCTCAGCAGGAGAACTGACTCCATCAGACTGGTCTGTTGGCAATTTTTTGTTTAATAATTGATGTAGTGGGACCCAACCTACTGTGAGCAGTGGAATATCTGCCTGGTTTGTATAAGTTAAAGGCAGAGCAAACAATGACATAAACCACTTAGCAGCATTTCTCCATGGCTTCTGCTTCAGTTCCTGCCTCCAGGTTCCTGACTTGAGTTCTTTTATTTCCCTCAGTGTTAGATTGCCATCTAGAAGTGGTAAGATGAAATAAACTCTTTCCTCCCAAATTGCTTTTGGTCAAAGCAACAGAAATCTAACTACAGTAGACCATCTTAAGTATTTTACATGGACTCCGCTTCAAGTCATTGTGCTCCAGGAACAGATAAAGACAGAATAACTTACCCTAAGCAATGCAGTTGGTGACAGAAGATCTGAAGTTCAAAATCCAACAGTTAACTTCAGACACCACTTACTCATTTATCCCCCCAAAAATTGCCAATTATAGGACTTATGTTTAATTCAATGTCTTTCAGTCAATAGTCAGCACAGCCTATGGCTGATCTATTCAGCAAGCATTTGCTGGCTAGTTAAATAAAGGAATGCATGAAAGACAACAAATACATGTTTAAGTGTTGTGTAGGGATGCTCTAGAACTGTCCTAATACAGAGTGATTTTCCTCCACAGTTTAAATTAGTACATTTTTATTTTCATAGCCACCAAAGAATACATTTCAATAACCCCAACTCACTCAACATTTATCAGTAATTATCAACTCTTCATTAAATATAGTCAGGTAAATAGAGAAAATCTGTACAGAACTTGTAATATTGTCTTATGGATTTAGAAGAGTAGAAATTTCCTGTAACATGAACAGTCTCTACTCTTACAACATCTCTCCACCTCAGATCACAAAGTACTTAACTGTTCAATTCACTTCCCCCCTCTGCTGACATTTTTTTGTTATTGCTGTAAGCAAGATGCCTTGATAAACACTTCTCTGCCACTTCCTGAGAAGTAGCAATTTTCTTTGGTGAAAAAAACGTTCTCCCAGAACTTACAACCAATATTTCCATCAGTATGAAAGATTAAACAAAAAAGGCAACATCAGTAAGTGCCAAGGTTGATCTTTCAGACTTAGTAGTGGTTAAAATTGTAGAGGTCAATGAGCTGAGCTCACTGTGGCTTATAGAAGTGAAATGAATTGGCCAACATCATCAGACTGCCAAAGAACAAATTCTATGCCATCTTCCTTCCAAATCCTCAGAATCATGTTCCTACCAGCCCAAATTAGACAATACCACCTTCTCCCTGACAGTGGAGAGCCAGTCAGTGCATGGCCTCACTGGATCCTGGTTTGTGTTCATTATTCCTGTCTCTGCAGTTTAGTCAGGGCAAGTGGATCCATGTTCCAAATCCTGCCCTTTTCCAGTTTCCTTGCTCGGTCCCTCACCAAAAGGTTACAAAAGTACATGCAATAGTGCCCATGTGGCAACAAATCAGAAACCAGAAACTTCTTACAGTTAAGGAAAATGTTTCTAATCTAATGAAGGATTTGTCCCAGGTTTCACCTAATAGATGATACTCACACTACACCAAAATGAAAACATATCTCTCAGGGACTGAAGAGGTAGCTCAGCCTCTGGGTCAATTCCCAGTTTACAATCTTTTGTAATTTGAGCTCCAGAGCATCTGACACCCTCTTCCATCCTCAAGTGTTTGCATGCACATGGTGCAGATACATCCGTAGACAACACCCACACATTAAATAAAAATAAAGAAAAAATTAAAATATACTTCCCATGTTTACTTGAAACAGCTTTGCTTCTTGGTGCTAGTACACATCATAGCTGATTAGGTTATGTTTAGGAATATATATGTACCTACATATACACGTATGCAATTTAAAAAGGCATGAATTTGAAAGAGAACAAGGACAGAGAGGGTTTGGAGGGAGGAAAAGGAAGGGAGGAATGTTGCAATTATATTATCTCCAAAGGAAAAAAAAAAGAATTTTTACAAAAGAAATGGAGACATGGCTCTAAGAACATGCCCAACTTCCTATAGAAGCCTGAACAGTGTTGTACCTACTTTCTAATCCCAAGAAACAGTATGTTACCAGAAGCAATTAAGTTAATAATTTGAGAAGAAGAGGATATCCTAGATTAACTGCATTATACAGTATAATGCAGTATTTTAATGGGAAGATGGGATGGCAGAGTAAACACAATTTGAAAACAAGCAGAGAGAGATGGAGTTTGAAGAATAGTGTACAGCTGGCAGGTGGATGGTACTATGAGCCAACAAATGCAGGCTGCCTCTAAAAACTAGCCAAAGCAATGGGACAAATTCTCCACTTAAGTTACAGAAGTGTAGCCCTACTAGTCCGTTTTATAATTTTAACCTCCAGAACTATAAGAGAATATATTTGCAATATCTGTTACTTTTACAATAAGAAACTAATTTTCATCATGTTAAAAATGTGTGGGAGAAGATACTCAGACGTGCAGACAATAGATCAGAAGAGATGAGGAGATGCTCAGAAAAAGGTTGAAAAGTGATTTAATAACTACTAAAATACGTCAAGAATTTCAGTCAAATATCTATACAGAAACAAATGGGAGAAGTATTGAAAATTTTCTTTGATTTTTATATCATTTGAATATGCTAATATTCAGATGTACAGAATGATGAAATTGGGTGTAGTTTTCATTGATGGCATCCAATTTCAGATTAAACTATCATAAATCCATATACTGAAGATCTCTGTATGATGTACTATAGATTAATGAATATCCACTGATTTTTAGAAAATCTGCAGTCATAAGAGGGAAATTTACTTATGCTTGCTCAGGCTGGTATGTATATGTTAAGTCACCATCTGGTTCTATATTGAAAGAGTTACTATTAACAAAAAAATCAAGGCCCTTGAACAAAATTTGAAATTTAAATATGCATTCTGCTGCATGAAATTCTTTCAGTCAGCTAGATGTTCTGCAGTGTCACCCGGAGGCAAGTTCCAAAGAGAGCTTTGCATGAAACTGGAATTGGCAAAGCCAGGAAGCAAGTGTAACCATGAGGTATGTAGAAGAATGACCCACCAAAGCATACTTACTTCCTAAGAACTTGACCCTTGTGGGTTTTACATGACATAAAGTGACTTTGCAGGGTTGTGGTGTTGCTTAGTGATGGTATATTTACCTAGCATGGGCTAGGATCCATGCTCCCTTCTCAACACAGAAAAAGGGTAGGAAAGGGCTTTGCAGAGTTGCATCCATTAATGACAGTAAAATAAGGAGATTGTCTTGGATTGGTTGGTTGGGCCTTAAATGTAATCATGTGTGATTGCAAGAGATTTAGGAGATGAAGCTGAAAAGACAGACTTTAGTATGTGGCTACAAGTAGGCTGACCTCATTCAGTTGATGGAAGCAAGAAACAGACTTTCCTTTAGAAGTTCCAGGCGGACTAAAACTCAGCAGATAGCCTGACTTCAGACAATTTCATTGATCTCTGTGTATTTGACCTCCTGAACTGATCTCTAGTTTTAAATACTCAAATATGGTAACTCCTGAGCCAAGAAACAAATAGATTTTGGTGCCTTAACATTAGTACCTAAAATCTGTAGTAATGAACAACTAAGAACTCTTCACTTAACCAGATGCTTAAAAACTGTGACAAGTATTATAACAAAACAATACGAAAATGATAGTAACACCAACAAAATGATAAAATACTATTGTGACAAACACTGTACCCCCAAATGAGGAACTGGATTTCAGTAATGTGTAGAGGCTGAGAGAATGATGAGGTGTAACATGGAAGGCCTAGACTGCTTTGAACAGACTGAGGATAGCAACTCAAGCATTAAACTCTGTGCTAACAAGCACTGAAGAGAAACAAGTCCACCTCCCACTATCACAGTTATTTTGTTTTGTTTGACTGATGTATTTGTTTTTTGACCCACTGGATTTAACCAGGACTACCTATGTTGGCATGGGTGTTGAGCTATCCTCTGGAGTGTGCACTTATGTTTGCACTATGGAAGACAAGGACTTCCCATCCTCCAGTAGCCATCAACTCTCAGTAGCCTCCTGCAGAGAGGCTGACTCTATGGGCCCTTCTCCCACCCATCACTAAATGCTGGGTCTTGTCTTGTACAAACCCTATGCAAACAACAGTAACTTCTACAAGTTCCTGAGGGTAATGATTATACCATGCCCAGAAGTTAGCACTGTGTCACATTCCTGCCCATTGTCCAACCTTTACTTTCTTTCCACCCCCTCTTACACAATGTTCCCCAGGCTTTGGAAGGGGTACTATGGATGTCCTCCTGATGGCTGAGCACTTGGCACCCACTTATTTCAAACACCTTGAATCTCTGTATTGACTGTCACTCACTGCAGAAACACACTTCTCTGACAGAGGCTGAGGGTCATGCTAGTCTAGGCATATAAATTGAAGGCATTATTTAGGAGACATTTTGATGACATGCCCTTTTAGCAAAACAGAAGCAGTGAATACACTTCTATTGGCCTATGAGCTGCCCGGCCATGAGCCTTTGACCATCACCCTAGTACCAAGCCAGAGAATCCTTCTTATACACAATAGTCTTCTCCATTATCTGTGAGTGGTATGTTTAAAAAAAATCTACCCTCCCAATGAGTGTCTGAAGCTATGGATGATAGCCAATCTTGCATGTATTCTATTTTTTCCTATGTCCTCAGCAGCATTGACACACAGCATTAGAGAAATCTATTGTTTCACATTTTGTGTCATGGTACCCTATGAGATGTAACAGGTAATCTGGTAACCAAGGATGATGAGACAAAGAAAGAAGTATGTTGGAAAATATTAATATACTACTCAGAATGATACAATTTTAAATGTGCTTAAATTCTATAGTTTTTCCATTTAATAATGATTTTGGGACTATGTTATATTATCTGCCTGTTACCCACAATGGATAAGAAGAAAGAGATTACCTAGCAAGTATGTTGAACAAATATGATGCAAAATAAGATGTGGTAAGATTTCTATCCAAATCAGGAAAGATTGTAATGCTAGGAGATTCCTTCATGGTAAGGTGTGTGCTGAGAACTTGCCTTGGCTGTGGTTGGATGTATTAGCTAGGACCTCAAAGGATCAAAAGGTAAGAATATCCCTTCACTCACACTATTCATTGAAGATTAAACATGTGTCACATGTTCATTGCCTTAAACATCTCAGCAACAGCCTAACATAGAGATAAGACTGTTACAGGAGAGCGATTCAAATGATATTTACTGGTCTCTAAGTATTATTCTCTAAGTTTTTTCCTTCTTTTTTCTTATTTTTTTTTAATTTTTAAATTATATTTGTGTTTTAATTTTACATATCAGCCAAGGGTTCCCCTGTGCCCCCCACTCCCTCCCACAAAGCCACCTTCCCCCAGCCCCTCCCCACCATTCCCATCTCCTCCAGGGCCAAGACTCCCCTGGGGATTCGGCTCAACCTAGTAGATTCAGTAGAGGCAGATCCAGTCCCCTCCTTCCAGGATGAGCAAAGTGTCCCTGCATAAGCCCAAGGTTCCAAACAGCCAGCTCATGCACTAAGGACAGATCCAGGTCCCACTGCCTGGGTGCCTACCAAACAGTTCAAGCTATTCAATTGGCTCACTAATTCAGAGGGCCTGATCCAGTTGGGGGCTTCACAGCTTTTGCTTCGTAATTCATGTGTTTCCACTAGTTTGGCTATTTGTCCCTGTGCTTTTTCCAGCCTTGGTCTCAACAATTCACAGTCCCTCCTCTTTCTCGACAATTGGATTCCTGGAGCTCCACCTGGGGCCTGGCCAAGGATCTCTGCATCCACTTCCATCAGTTATTGGATGAGAGTTCCAGCATGACCATTAGGGTGTTTGGCCATCTGATCAAGAGACTAGGTCAGATCAGGCTTTCTCTTGATCATTGCTGGTAGTCTACAGTGGATATATCATTGTGGATTTCTGAGGACCTCTCAAGCACTTTGCTTCTTCCTGTTCTCATGTGGTCATCATTTATCATGGTCTGTTATTCCTTGTTCTCCCTTTCTGTTCTTAATCCAGCTGGGATCTCCTGCTCCCCTAAGCTCTCTATCCCTCAGACCTTGCCCTTCATTACTCCCATTGTTGTCCAGGTTGTTCATGTAGATCTCATCCATTTCTCTGTTACTGGGCAATCCCTGTGTCTTTCTTAGGGTCTTGTTTTTTAGGTAGCTTCACTGGAGTTGTGAGTAGCAGTCTAGTCATCTTTGTTTTATATCTAGTATCCTACTATGAGTGAGGGCATACCATGTTTGTATTTCTGAGTCTGGGTTACCTCACTTAGGATGATTTTTTTCTAGATCCATCCATTTGCCTGCAAACCTCATGATGTCATTGTTTTTCTCTGCTGAGTAGTACTCCATTGTGTATATGTACCATATTTTCTTTATCCATTCTTCAGTTGAAGGGCATCTAGGTTATTTCCAGGTTCTGGCTATTACAAACAATGCTGATATGAGCATAGCTGAGCAAATGCCCTTGTGGTATGATTGAGCATACCTTGGGTATATGCCCAAGAGTGCTACAGCTGGGTCTTGGGGAGATGGATTCCCAATTTTCTGAGGCGCCATATTGATTTCCAAAGTGGCTGTACAAGCTTGCATTTCTACCAGCAGTGGAGGAGATTTCCCCTTTCTCCACATCCTCTCCAGCATAAGCTGTCTTCTGTGTTTTTGATCTTAGTCATTCTGACAGGTGTAAGGTGGTATCTCAGAGTCCTTTTGATTTGCATTTCCTGGATAATAAGGGATGTTGAGCAATTCCTTAAATGTCTTTCAGTCATTTGAAATTCCTCTGTTGAGAATTCTCTATTTAGTTTTATAGCCCATTTCTTAATTGCACAGTTGGGCATTTTGATGTCTAATTTCTTGAGTTCTTTATATATTCTGGATATCAGCCCTCTGTCAGATGTGGGGTTGGTGAAGACCTTTTCCCATTCTGTAGGCTATCACTTTGTCTTGTTAACCATGTACTTTGCTCTACAAAAGCTTCTCAGTTTCAACAGGTCCCATTGATTGATTGTTTCTCTCAGTGTCTGTGCTACTGGTGTTATATTTAGGAAGTGATCTCCTGTGCCAATGCATTCAAGACTACTTCCTACTTTCTCTTCTATCAGATTCAGAGTAACTGGATTTATGTTGAGGTCTTTGATCCACTTGGACTTAAGTTTTGTGCATGGTGACAGATATGGATCTATTTGCAGCCTTCTATGCATTGATATCCAGTTATGCCAGCACCATTTGTTGAAGATGCTTTCTTTTTTCCATTGTACATTTTTGACTTCTGTGTCAAAAATTATAAGTTCATAGATGTGCGGGTTAATGTCAGGGTCTTCAACTCGATTCCATTGGTCCACATGTAGGTTTTTATGCCAGTACCAAGCTGGTTTTTGTTTTGTTTTGGTTTGGTTTGGTTTTTTTTGTTATTGTTGTTGTTCTGTTTTACATTAGCTATATAGTAGAGCTTGAGGGCTGGGATCATGATGCCTCCAGAGGTTGTTTTATTGTAAAGGATACTTTTGGCTATCCTGGGTTTTTTTGATTTTCCATATGAAGTTGAGTATTATTCTTTCCAGATCTGTGAAGAATTGTGTTGGTAATTTGATGGGGATTTCATTGAATCTGTATATTGCTTTTGGTAAGAGCACCATTTTCACTATGTTAATCCTGCCTATCCATGAGCATGGGAGATCTTTCCATTTTCTAACATCTTCTTCAATTTCTTTTTTCAGGGACTTAAAGTTCTTATATTATAGATCCTTCACATGCTTAGTTAGAGTAACCCCAAGGTATTTTATATCATTTGTGACTATTTTAAAGGTGATGCATCTCTGGTTTCCTTCTCAGCCTATTTGTCTAGTGTATATAGGAGGGCTACTGAATTTTTTGAGTTGTTTGTGTATCCTGCTATGTTCATGAAGATTTTTATAAGCTGTATCAGTTCCTTGGTTGAATTTTTGGGGTCACTCATGTATACTATCATGTCATCTGCAATTGGGGAAAGCTTGACTTCTTCCTTTCCAATTTGTATCCCCGGAATCTCCTTATGTTGTCTTATTGCTCTGGCTAAAACTTCAAGTACTATATTGAATAAGTATGCGGGGGGGGGGGGGAGACAGCCTTGCCTTGTTCCTGATTTTAGTGGTATTGCTTTGAGTTACTCTCCACTTAATTTGATGTTGGCTGTTGGTTTGCTAAAAATTACCTTTATTATGTTTAGGTATGTTCCCTGTATTCCTGATCGCTCCAAGACCTTTATCATGAAGGGGTGTTGGATTTTGTCAAATGCCTTTTCTGCATCTAGTGAGATGATCATGTTTTGTTTTTGGTTTTTTTTTTTGAGTTTGTTTATATGGTGTATTACATTGATGGACTTTCATATGTTGAACCACCCTTGCATCCCTGGGATGAAGCCTACTTGTTCATGGTGGATAATTGTTTTGATGTGTTCTTGGAATCTGTTTGCCAGTATTTTATTGAGTATTTTTGCATCAATGTTCATGAGAGAGATCAGTCTTTAGTTCTCTTTCTTTGTTGCATCTTTGTTTGGTTTAGGAATCAGGGTAATTGTAGCCTCATAGAGGGAGTTTGGTAATATTCCTTCTGCTTCTATTGTGTGGAACAATTTAAAGAGCATTGGTATTAAGTCTTCTTTGAAGATCTGGTAGAATTCTGCAGTGAATCCATCTAGTCCTGGGCTTTTTTTTTTTGGTTGGGAGACTTTTAATGTCTGATTCTATTTCCTTAGGTGTTATTGGACAATTTAAATGGTTTATCTGGTCTTGATTTAACTTAGGTATGTGGTACCTATCCAGAAAATTATCCACTTTTTCTAGGTTTTCCAGTTTTGTGGAGTAGAGGTTTTTGAAGTATGACCTGATGATTCTCTGGATTTCCTCATTGTCTGTTGTTATGACCCTCTTTTCATTTCTGATTTTGTGAATTTGGATGTTCTCTCTCTCTCATTTCGTTGTTTTGGATAAGGGCTTGTCTATGTTGTTGATTTTTCTCAAAGAACCAACTCTTTGTTTCATTAATTTTTTGTATTGTTCTCTTGATTTCAGCTCTCAATTTGATAATTCCTGACATCTCTTCTTCCTGGGAGACTTTGCTTCTTCTTGTTCTAGAGCTTTCAAGTATGCTGTTAAGTCACTAGTGTGAGATTTCTCCAACTTCTTTATGTGGGCATTTAGTGCTATGAATTTCCCACTTAGCACTGATTTCCTAGTGTCCCATAAGTTTGGCTATGTGGTGTATTCATTTTCATTGATCTCTAGGAAGTCTTTAATTTCTTTCTTTATTTCTTCCTTAACCCATTGGTGATTCAGTTGAGCATTATTCAGTTTTCATGAGATTGTAGGTTTTCTGTAGTTGTTGTTGTTGAAATCTAACTTTAAACCATGGAGGTCTGATAGAAGGCAGGAGGTTATTCCAATTGTTTTGTATCTGTTGAGATTTGCTTTGTGGCCAAGTATGTGGTTGATTTTAGAGAGGGTTCCATGGGGTGCTGAGAAAAAGGTATATTCTTTTTTGTTTGGGTGGAATGTTTTGTAGATATTGATTAAGTCCATTTGAGTCATAACATCAGTTAAGTCCAATATTTCTCTGTTCAGTTTCAATTTGGCCAATCTGTCCTGAGGTGAAAGTGAGTTGTTGGAGTCTCCCCCTATTAATGTGTGGGGTTTTATATGTGATTTAAGCTTTCATAATGTTTCTTTTACATATGTGGGTGCCCTTGTGTTTGGGGCATAAATGTTCAGAATTGAAACTTCATCTGGTGGATTTTTCCTGTGATGAGTATGTAATGTCCTTCATGATCTCTTCTGATTGATTTTAGTTTCAAGTCTATTTTGCTGGATATTAGGATGGCCTACCAGCTTGCTTCTTAAGACCATTTGTTTGGAAAGTCTTTTCCCAGCCTTTTATTCTTAGGAGGTGTCTGTCTTTGAATTTGAGGTGTGTTTCTTGTATGTAGCAGAAAGATGTGTCCTGTTTTCATATTCATTCTGTTAGTCTGTGTCTTTTTATAGATGAATTAAGTTCATTGATATTAAGGGATATTAATGACCAGTGATTGTTCATTCCTGTTATTATTTTTATTTTTTGGTGGTAATGTGTCTGTACTTATCTTCTTTGCTGTTTACTTCTGTGGTGCTGTGGTGTTATTTATTTCCTGTGTTTTTGAAGGTGTATCTGCCTTCCTTAGGTGGAAATTTTCCTTCTAGTGCTTTCTGTATGGCTGGGTTTGTGGATAAGTATTGTTTAAATCTGGCTTTGTCTTGGAAGATCTTGATCACTCAATCTATGACTATTGAAAGTTTTGCTGGGTATATTAGTCTAGGCTGGCATCCATGGTCTCTTAGTGTCTGCATTATATCTATGCAGGTCCTTCTGGCTTTCAAAGTGTCCATTGAGAAATTAGGTGTTATTCTGATGGGTTTGCCTTTATAAGTCACTTGGCCTTTTTCTTTTGCTGCCCTTAATATTCTTTCTTTTTTCTGTACGTTTAGTTGTTTAATTATTATGTGGCAAGGGAACTTTTTGGGGGGTCTAGTCTGTTGGTGTTGTATAGGCTTCTTGTATCTTCATAGGCATTTCCTTCTTTAAGTTGGGAAAGTTTTCTTCTATGTTCTTGTTAAATATATTTTCTGTGCCTTTGAGTTGGTCTTCTCCTTCCTCTATCCCTATTATTCTTGGTTTGGTCTTTTCATTATGTCCCAAATTTCTTGGACATTTTGGGTCATGATTTTGTTGGCTTTAGTGTTTTCTCTGACTGGTGAATCCATTTCTTCTACTGTATCTTCAACACCAGAGATCCTCTCTTCCATATCTTGAATTCTGTTGGTTATACTTACATCTGAAGTTCCTGTTCGTTTACTTAGATTTTCTATTTACAGCATTCCCTTTGCTTGTGTCTTCTTCATTTTTTTTCTATTTCACTTTTTAGGTCTTGGAGTATTTCCCTCATCTGTTTCATTGCTTTTTCATGATTTTCTTTCATGGACTTATTGTTTTCTTCTGCTTTATTTGTCCTTTCCTCTTGTTTTTTTTTTTTTTATAGCATTCTTCCCATTTTTTGTTTTTCTGTTCCTCCACTTTATTTTTGATTTCTTCTATATAAGGTTCTAGCCTCTTCATGGTGTTATTTATAAGGTTGTTTCCTTCTGCTTCTTCCATTCTGAAATGTTCAGGTCTAGCTGTTGGAGAAGTGCTAGGTTCTGGTGATGCTCTATTGCTCTTTATTTTGTTGTATATACTTCTGCCTTGATGTCTGCCCATCTCCTTGTGGATTCGTTCTTGGTCTTACCCGTGTACTTGGTCCAGACAGACCTAACAGATTTAAGGAGCGTCTCTCTGATCCAGATGGAAGCCCTGGTCTGGATGAGATCTCTGGTCCAGATGTGAGTGCTGGTCAGATTGCAGCTTGGGTCTGGTCTCTGAGTCTCAGGAAGTCATTGGGGTATCTGTATCTTGTCCAGATGGGAGTTCTGGGGCAGGATGGAAGCTGGGGACTGGTTTCTAAGTCTCCAGAAGTGGCTGGGGTATGGGGGCAGGGTGTGGTTGTTGTAGGATCCACGGGAGTGTCTTGGATAGGGGGAACCTTCCTGGTGGGGTTGGGGGTCCTGCCCTATGGCCAGAATCTGGGGCCAAGTGGGAAGTCTTCCCCAGAATGGCTGGTGCCCATGGCTGGGACCTAGGTGCAGGCCTCTCTGGGTGTGATCCCAGGCACTCACCTCTGGTCCAGATGGGGGAGGGGGTGGAACACAAGTGGTTTTATATACATTAATTTTTCATGTTAATATTTTGTGAATACATAATAATTACATCTAATTTATATGTGCAATATATGTTAGGGAATTTTTATTATATGTAACAGAGAGTACGTAATTCCAAATAAGCATGAATAGAATGTTAATAGGCAGCTCATAGAGCTAAAGGAGAATATGGAAAAGCAAAACACCCAGGAGGATTTTGAAGGGTTGAGAAGGCAGGGTAAGTGGGTGGTGTCTTCAGTATGGCTTTGGAGAATAAGTCAGTTCTCAAGCTGTTCCATATTTCTGCCTCTTTGATCAAAAGTTTGCCTCCCTATAGAGTGAGGCTGGTACATTCAATTTGTATGGAGAATCCCATGTCTTAGGAGGGGTGAATACTAAAAATGAAAGTTTCATCAAGAACATAGGCAGCAAGTAAATGATTATGTAACTTAATAATAGACTGCTTTGCTTGATCCCCAGAACTATGAAACAAAACAAAAGCCACACAACAGGAAAGAGTAGTTACCAAAGAATAAAATAAGATAAAAACAAAAGGTAGTATGCATGCTAAGCAAGATCAATCACACACACACACACACACACACACACACACACACACACACACACACAAAGAGAGAGAGAGAGAGACACAGAGAGAGAGATGAATGTTCCCCCCAGAAATCCTAAGGTTTCTCAGTGATGTCCTTATATCCTTGTGTACACTCCTTGATTTAAATAAAGGAACTTCTGCATTTATAATATACCTGCTCTTCTCTTCCCATGAGGGTTTCATTCTCCCATGTACACAATAAGGAAATTGTGTATACATGAACCTCTAAGACTCTTTCTGCTTTTGATGTTTTCCTTGTATGACTTGTTTGTTACTTTGAGGCATTATTTTGAGATGGCTTTTTGTATCTTGACAATAGATATATTCTCTCCATTCTTATTTACATAGATTTACATAGACAAATGCTATGTAGTGACAAGGTATGTTCAAGGCTGGGACACTTTCTTAATAACATGAACAGAACACTGTCTGATATCAATCTTGTCCCACTGACGTAACTGTTGTGATTTAAAGCTTTCACTCTTTGAATTCAACAATTTATTTTTTAATGCACTGTATGTCAGTTGTCTTTGTGATTCCAAATGAGTTTCTGTCATCCTGACAGACTCACAGATGAATTGAAACTTAACTAGGGAAAAAATAAATGCCAAAAACCAATTTGATTCTGAATAGACTAAAGGTGATATATGTTTTAGTGATTCTCCTACTAAATTGTCATTGGCTTCTCTGTGTTTAAGCTGATGGGCATGTGCAATGACCAACTGCCTCTGTAATGCACTGTCTGAGAAGGCTCTGTAGGTAAATTGTCAGGATGACTTTGACTGAACCTGTTATGCATTATTCCTTTGTAAGTGCCCTGACCTGAAGAAAAGAGTCAACTCATTCTTTTTCCAGGAAACTTAAAATGACTTGGCACTCAACTTCTTTTCTTCCAAATATACACTTTAATTGGGTGAAGAATTGTTATACTTAAAGAAAGGCTATTGTGATGGGCAAAGATGATAAGAAGGCAATATTGCAATTCCCTTTGACTGCCACAGAGCAAGATAAGAAAGAAATTAAACCAAAGAGAAAAGAAATGAGAAAAGGAGAGAGAAATGGAAGGTAAGGAGAATGTGGTGGTTTGAAAGAGAATGACCTCCATAGTCTCCTATATCTGAATGCTTAGTCATCAGAGAATGAAACTGTTTGAAAAGATTAGGAGTAAGAAGTATGGCCTTGTTGGAAGAAGTAGGCCACTAGGGATGGGCCTTGAGGTTTCAAAAGCCTGTTCCAGGCCTAGTCTTTATCTCTCTGGCAATGAATCAAGATATTGTTCTTGACTACTTCTGCAGCACCATGTGTGACACTATGCTCCTACCATGTCCCTGCCATGATGATAACTCTCTGAAATTGTAAGCCAGCCCACAATGAAGTTATTTCTTTCATATAAACTGCCTTAATCATAGTGTCTCTTCCCTGCAGTGGAACAGTGACTTAGAGAGGTAGAGGGAAGAGGAGAGAAGATAAAAGGGAAGTGGCTTTTGGAGGGAGGTTACACCCAGTGCTTAAATATCTATGTATTTACAGGTGTTACATGAAACTCCAAAGTATTCATTCTATAGACTACATATCACACTCAAATTTACCACTTAGACATAGGCTGTATTCCTAGTCTCAAAATAGACATTAAATAGCATGAGCTTCATTCATAAAAGGAGAAACTGAGATCCCATCACATGTTTGATTTAAGTCCTGTCATGCAGCTGTCTAATGACACATCCTCTACCAGGTGGAGTCTATTGTCCTCTGTTCAAAGTCCTTCCTGTTCTCCTTGCTGCCTTTGTTCCAGTCATTATAAACTCGTACAAACGTTACTTACATTATTTTTTTCATGAAATTTTCTGAAAACGATTTTGTTTTGTTATTGTTGTTGTGAATGTTACTTACTAAGTAACCATATAATTTTTGAAGATAGTCTTGACTTGAGGCAATGAGGATACCAAAATTCCATGTAACAACCATGATTGGAAGATGAAATCTTGGTCCAGTCTGACACAAAGAAAATTCCTCATCCTTTTTAAGAGTGAACTTGGGCAGCCTCCCTTTGGTGATTTCCCCTTCCATTAGTTTACTAGTTGTTTGTCTTTGTGCAACACATTTAAATTGTTTAGGAGCCATATCATTAACTATAAAACAGAAAAGGTTGTCACTATTCTAGAATTGAATGAGCTAATTCCTAAAAGGCATTTGATATATGGGTAAGATGTTAATATTGAGAAATAACAATGTGGGTGATCTTTTAATGACTGAGAGTGCAGATGCTGTGATCACCCCACCTGGGTCTCTTCAAGACTTTCCTGTCCAATACTTAGAAGAGCTTGCTGGAGTAAATACTTGAAGTATAGTGCTCTGATGACAGGGACTGAGATTTCAGGGTTTGATATGTTTATTGAACAGTTTTCACTCAAAATTATGTAAGAGTTGATGGAAAAGTAACATCTTCTTTTTATTCCATCTTAAGGATTCATTTTTAACAACAAATAATATTTAAGAACATTCCAAAGCAGCTGAATAAATCACAGAGAATATTCTCATGTTTCCTCCCTTTCCCCATGCCCTCTGTTCACAATTGCCTGACAACATCACTGCCTTCACCCAGATTGTATGGACATGCTAGATAACCACACATATCATTATATGACCATGTGAGAGGACACAAGGTTAAGAATGTATCAGTATTAGAATGTTTCCTTCAGAAAAGATCATAGTTGTGTGGTGGTGGTGGTGGTGGTGGTGGTGGTGGTGGTGGTGGTGGTGATGGTACACGCCCTTAATCCCAGCACTCAGGAGGCAGAGATAGGAGGATGTCTGTGAGTTTCAGGCCAGCCTAGTCTAAGAGCAAGTTCCAGGACACTCGGGTCCACACAGAAAACCCTGTCTCAAAAAAACAAAACAAAACAAAACAATTAAACAAATAATTAATTTGAAAAAAGTCATAGTGGTGAATTTACTCATCATGGTATAAATCTTGAAAACTGAAAGACAGTTACCTTGAGTTCTTCTGCATTGTTTTAAATGGATAATAAGTTGGAAAGGGACAGAGACAAGAGTAAAAAGGCCTAAATTAATTTCAATTTCAGAGACTATAATCTTTGTAAATATTTTGTTTATTGTAAGTTTGCTTTAAGCTTGAGTGTCATATCACTTGATTTGTGTGAATACTCATGTGATGTCTTGTGTATAAGAAAGCAGGCTTAGTAAACCAAAGAGAATAAACCAGTAAACAGCATTCCTCCAAGGTCCCTGCTTCAGTTCCTGCCTCAGGGTTCCTTCCCTGCCTAAGTTCCTGCCTTGGTTCCCTCAGTGATGGACTGTAATAAGGATGTGCAAGCCAAATAAACAGTTTTCTCCCTTAGCTGCTTTTAGTCATGGTGTTTGTCAAGGCAATACAAAGCAACCCATCTTTATAAGCACAGACAAGTTACTTCAGCTCTGTATTTTAATTTCCTTCCTTGTAAAATAAGAGTGACAATAGTTCTTACATCATGGAGTTATTGTAAGGATTAACACATTCACACACATACACACACACACACACACACACACACACACACACACACCACACAAACACACAATCACACATGCACGCACTTGCACTGTCATAGTAAATATTACAGTTTCATTACATTGGTCTTAGATTATTAACTCATAATATATACACATCTCCAACAATTATCAACTTTATACACAGACAAACTTTGTCTAAGTTTACTTCTAAATATTCCACAGGTACATTTTAATTATATGCATGAGCATAAAGAGTCAACAATGTGATTCTGGTGATGATGTTGATGAATCCCATTAGGAGGCAATCTCTCTCCTGGGGAGTTAAGTAGGGTTTTTCTGGGTGCTCTGTAATAGAGCCAAACTTGAATAATTCAAGACTGTCTTAGTACCACTTGAAATGCATCTTTTAAAACCATTATTCAGTTCTTCCCTTACTGGTTAATTTTATTTGATTCTGGTTTCAAATGAATCTCTTTATCAATCTCTTTAAAAAAATAAAATAACAAAAATAATAACATAAATAATCATAAGCTGTCACATTAATTGGAGTCATTTTCCTCCTGGGTGTCTCTGGTTGGAACATTCCTTCCCTGATCAATCTGCTGATGGGAGATTAACATTCACTGCACCCCACATCCTCACTGAGTTCTTGAAGTTGAAGATCTGATAAAGGAACAAAGAGAAAACACAGATACCTGGCATCATGGTCACAGAGGAGGCCCTGACTTGATACTTTTAGTGAACACTAAGGGAATGGCCACTACACAGCAATGAAATCACTATATTTGGGGAAAAGACATTAAAAGGGAACGGATGATACATAAACGCTATGCCACACCCCAATGGCTACTGATCTGGACTGTTTTTCTCTCTTCCTGCCTGAGTCTGCATTGCAGCATATGAGATCACTGTCACAGAATCAGGTTTTGTCACATCTGCCTCCTCACAGATTCTTAATCTGTTCTTGCAAATTCTAGTACTGTCTCTTTTGTGGAAAGTGTCTAGTCCAGTTGCATTTCTGTCAACAAATCTGAAGGCTTAATTTAGTGAGAGAATGAACAAAGGAAGCTAATATTTACTCAGAACCCAGAACATTTCAGGTATTATTACTATCACTTGCATTCCTTGAGGTATATATAACCACCTCCTCAATTCTAGACTTGAGTCATTGAAGATTTCAAGGCACTGAATATTTTGCATGGTGGCGTACATTGGAAACATGAACACCTAGCAATTGAACTCAGACTGCTTTACATCAGTGTGCATGCTGTTCTACTTTCACTGTACATCAGACACAGCAGAGATTTCCAGAAGGAAACAAGTCGCCCTTCTGGAATCAGAAACCAGACATTTTTCTGTGGCCAGTTCTTAGAGTCGATTTCCACCTGACAAGTAGTTACATGTAAAATGTTTCAAAACTTAGCTTCAAATTTTGCTGATACTCCTTCTATCTCCCAAGAAAAGCAGGGTTAATGAACTCCATCCTTGAGCACAGGCGGGGTAGAAATTACCTGTAGACATGGTGGAGCAGAAGTGATGCTCAATGACTTGAACAACTGCATAAAAGGCACTGGGGCCTTCTCTGTGTTTGAAGGTGTTTATACTGATATCTGAAGTCTCCATGTTGAGACAGACACTTAGCTGCTTGGCTGACAGCTTCCGTCTTTAAGTCATCCCAAACAAAATCCAGACATTTGATTGCATGAGACTCCACAGCCCTTTCATTTCCTGAACTGTGAGCCCAGACATTGTGAATCACAGGTGGGCTTACCCTGAGCCCTGTTGAATTCCTGACCTCAGAATTGGCAATCACAATAAATGAAGTGCTTTAAGTGGTTGGATTTTATCATGTTTGTTATGCAGCAAAAAATAAACAAGTCATATTGAGTTATAGCCAAGCTCTCAAAGTATGTGGGACAACATGGTAAACACTGGAAAGAGAAAAGAAATGTTGTAATCCATGTGGCCCTTGAATACAAATCTACTAAGAAGAAAGACATTATTCGTGATTCTAAAAGGAATCACTAAAAAGAAACGACATCTTTCAAGTCTTAGAATGAGTGTGTAATAGTTTGAGGGAATCAAAAATAGACAACAGTGTTCCAAAAGGAGTCATCTAAACAAGCTGTGTAGCCCCTGCTAGAAAGGATGCTTAGTCCCAAACAATCAGAGTATTTGATCCCTGGAAGCCAGGCAGAAGTCAGAGAGGGACAGGTCTTGAGAAATGCTGAATACTCTTATCCTAGGTTCAGAGGATATGCTGGAGATACCAGAGACCCCTGGAGATGCTAAGCCTTAGAAGCAATCTTCTGTTGGTAGCCAGAGGACTCCTAGGAAGTAGACAAGCAGGTGGTAGGAAAAGAATTAACACATCCCTTCAAGATTTTTAAATAACAAAAAGAAGACCCAAACTAATCAAATGATCACAGGAAAAGAAGACTTGGGAACCAAGAACTACTTATTTAAGGTGAAAGAGAAGGAATAAAACTTAAGATAAAAGGAGAAAAAAACTGCCGGGTACATGAGAAGTCACAGGAGGGAATGCATAACTATAAAAAAATAAAGCTTTCAAGTACATTCAGCATATTTTAATAACAAAGAGACAGCATTTTCTCACTTTTTTTTTTTTCAAAAAGTCTAGTTACCAAAGATACAAGGCATGGAGTGTATTACAGATGCCTTGATTTATCTGGCCTTAGGTAAGCTGGGTACACGTGTGCAAGGCTGCTGGTTTTCTTTTATGTTTGGTTATAGGTAGAGCAGTTGGAAATGGATTACTTAGTTTTTGTTGCCAATGTACACACACTGTTTGGATATCATTCAATTTCACTTAAAATTATGGTTTTAAAGCAGTTTGATTTAATATTTTCTCATCTCAATTCCAGCACGTGTGTAATTATAAGCCTAAGAGCCATGAGGGAAAACTCTTCTTCCTGGCTGTGAAGTGGCTAATCATGATTGCCTAACAAACTTGGCATATTAGCCACATCTTGTCATCACTGTCTGTACTCCTCGACCAGTTTTGCCATCCCTAAGACAGACAAAGGAATTCCTGAGCACTGTGTTGTCTTGAGCCATGGAAGAAAGACAGTAAAGAGCCTTTGTCAAAAACAAAGCTCAAAAAAGGAATAGAGCAGAAAAAAAAAAAAAAAAGGCCCTTCCTTTGTGCAGCTCTCTTCTATCTTGCATTTTTCTGTGGATTCCCTGCTGCAGGCCACAGGAATATATCATAAGAACTCAGCTGGTTATGGCAAAGTCACTACCTGGAGGGATCAGGAAATTCCTCCAGAGAAGAAAAATTCCAAGGAGTTTTTGGTGTTACTTGGCTTGTTATATATCATCCGTATTCTGTTATGAAAATCATGTGTGCCTTCATAGTTTTCCCAATTGACTTTTCCCTAAGAAGGGCTAACAGTGTGGACTGACCACTCTCTGGACATGCACATTCCAGGAATTTGGAGAATAGCCTCAGGAAAGGCTTTCTCTGGAATCAGATCTCCCTTAGCCTCTTTCAAGGACTAACAGGAGACTCTGCCTAGGTTGACACCTCAACTTTCAAGGACTAACAGTGATAACAGCTCACATGCAAGTCTCCTGACTTAAGGTAAATTCCACAAGGAGACACCGCCTAGGTGATGTGAATGTTAAGTAATAGCTTTACACAATTTAGCTCGGACCCTCCCTGTAGTTAGAGTTTTCCTGCCTGGCCCAGTCAGGAAAAATCTCTCTTACCCGCCAGTCCAACAGTCACTCAGAACCAACCAAGAAAACATACAGAGACTTACATTGTTTAGAAACTGTATGGCTGTGGCAGGCTTCTTGTTATCTACTTCTTCTATCTTAAATTAACCCATTTTTGTTAGTCTATATTTTGTCACATGGCTTGTGGCTTACCAGTGTCTTTACACGTTGCTTTTCATGGCGGTGGCTGGCTGTGTCTCTCTCCAGCCTTCTACTTCCCAGAATTCTCTTTTCTCTTGTCCCGCCTATACTTCCTGCCTGGCCACTGGCCAATCAGAACTTTATTTACACAGAGCGATGTCCACAACACCTCCCCTTTATATACTGGGACTTCCAGGGCACAGAATGGAGAAGAGAAAAGAGAATGGAAGAACTAGATGGGTAAGAACTTGAGAGTAACAAACTGAGATGGGGAAGAACTGGATTGAAGGGCTAGAAGAGGGTACTAGAGGAATGAGATGGGAGATGAGGAAGGGCCAGATGGGGAAGAACAAGATGATGAAGAGCCAGATGAGAGAGAAGGAGATGGGAGAGGAGCTGATAGGGGAAAGAACTAGATGGATGAGAACCTAGAAGGGACAGAACTAGATGAAGGAATTAAGATAGAACCTAGAGGGGACAGTAGATAAATACAGAGAGAAATCAGGCAAGAAAGGAGCTAGACAATGAGAGCAGAATAGAAGCTACATAGAGAGAAAACTATCACAGAATAATAGTGTATAAACTAAGGAGTTTTGTGTACATAGATTCATTTCTTTTCTTCAAAGATTAATTATCAGCTGGTTGTAGACTCTTTCCGGATCCTGGGAGGGGACTATTGAGGGGCTGGACCCCCTTAGTCCCCAATAATTCCCCTCATGTGGATGTCCATAAATCAAAATTATAACAATTTGGTGGAGCACTTGGCATCCCCAAACACTGGGCAGGAAAGACTGTACAATGGGTATGAGCAAAGTAAGGAGTGGGAAAAGGAGAGATGAACCTCACAGGGCTCCCTCTGTGTGTGTGAAATTCACTTGAATTTGTGTAGGAACAAAGGAAGACTCCAGGAAATGATTCCAAGTTGAAATAATGGCACCAATATACAAGACAACTTTATAATGGTGCAGAGGTCACTGTGCTCCCAGAGAGCAGGTACTGGCTAAAAAACTTCAGAAAACTAAAATCTAGTGATTTTGCCTTTAGGACCTGAGTCATGAATGCAGGCAAATAGTCACCAAATAATGTTGGGTGAATCACTGACCACACAGATTAACCAGTTTCTTTTATGCTGATTCCTACACAAATGAAGCAAATCAGGTTCAGTAGTTTTGATTACCATAATATAATTCCTGTAGATGCTCTGGAGAAATAAAACCTAATAACTCAACTTTACTAGACTTCATTTGAGTACCTCACAGTGTGATGTCTCTGATTGTTGTTCAGTAAAGTGTTAGAGAATGATTTGCTTATTACAGTAATGAAATGATAAAGATAAAAATTTATTTTAAAAAATATGAAAATGAGGTGCACAAATAAGCAGATAAGAATAAAGATAAGATAAAATACATACTTGTTCAGTCAAGAAAATGCATAGGGAGTATAATTTTTCCAATACTCTTCTAAGTACCAGGAAGGTAATAGAGAATAAAGTAGACAACGTACTCTCAGGAAATTTACACAGTAATGAAGGAAAGGTCTAGTGAGGAAATAGTAAGTGAAACTCAGACATGATGGCTGTGTGACCATCAACATATGACAAGCAGAAGGGAGAAGAGACTTTGAAGAGCAAAAGGTAGAGGTAGGATGCCATTTATCAGTTACTCAGATACATAAAAGGACTTACAGGGACATAACTTTTCAGGAAAAAGAACAAATGTGGAGTTCTTAAGGTAGCAGTATGCTTGGAATGTTGGATGAGCATCAGTGAGAACCAAGTCCTGGAGAGGAATGACTTAGCAGTGAAACAGAGGAGACTAAACTAGAAGGAGTCCAGGAAAAAGAGGGTGTTTAATCATCAAAACTGTTGAATCAAAGCACCTTGACACAAATTAAAAGTAGCATGGACTAGGGTTTGGTTCCTGAATCTACCATGGCTGATGCCGGGAACTATAAGCTGTTGGGTCTTTGCTTTGATTTTCTCTTCTCTTCAATAAGGGTGGCCTATTTTTGAATAGTAAGATTCTTGTAGAAATCAATGGCATGTGATGTTAACAAATGCTTACTAATGCAGGATCTAGAAAAAAATAAGGAAAAAATTAATATTGTTTTCATTTTTAATATAATATATGAAAACCACAATGTACTAGTTTGAGTAATGAAGTGGTGGGAGTAGTATCCCACATTATTAAACTATTAAATCACAAAACAATTAAAACACAGTCATCATATTATTTTCCTGGAGTCATAAAACATGGATAAGAGTGAAGGGACTGTGTAATAAAGAGTGACAGAGATGAACAGAGCACACACTCTCAGTTTGTGTCCTGCCCAGAGCTGACCTGGTCATCAAACCCAAGATGTGTCTAAGATTCAGTGTGTCACATTAAAACTTCATTAGAGTCCAGGTCAATATTTTCTTATTTAAAACTGAAAATCTAGCATCTTGTCAACTTTTAATCTCAAATTGAAACCTAAAGCTTTGAAGTATATAATTGTTGTTGAAGATGGTATCATTCTGGAAATGTATTTGGTATTTGGAATTACTCATAATTCTTAGAATTATTGATATGAGTAACTTGGACGTTTTGGAGTCCACAACAAGAAAAGCTCCTCACCATTAATTTCTGGTTAGCATTTAATGAGTCATGAGTGGTATTGGCTGAAAAGGAGAAGGAAGGCTCTTTCTCTAAATATTTGAACTTGACATAATGGCTGGTGGCATCTGAACATCTGACAATTTCAAGGAAACCTCTACCACCTCTAATATACCACTGCAGGCCAATGCTGCCCCAAAAAAGTCAGCTTCTAAAATTACTTTGGAAATTCCCCTATCTCTGAGTTCAATTTTATTTCTGATGCATTTCCATCTGTAATGTCTTGAGAAACTGATATTAGGGTATTTTTATTGGCATTCAAAAATATTTCACTGGTCAGCATTAATACTGAGGTATATTCCTTGCTTCCATGCAAGGTAAGGTATTAGTTACTTTATTTGTTGCTACAAGAAAATACATGACAAAGGCAACCTTCCCGAAGGAAGGAAGTTGTTTGTTTGTTTGTTTGTTTATTTGGGCTCATAGTTCCACTGCACAGTCCAACGTGGCAGCAGGAGCCAGAGGAAGTCACTGGTCAAGTTGCATCCATAGTCAGAAAGCAGAAAGCAATCAGTGTTCATGCTCAGCTCACATTTTCTGTAGGACTCCAGTGACTGGGACACTGCTTCTCTTGTTAAGTGGGGTATTCGTACTTCAGTTAACCTGATCTAAATAACCCCTCTTAGACATGCCTAGGGACTTTTCTCCTACATGATTCTAAATTCTGTTATAGATGATATCCTTGTGTTGTTATTGTTACAAATAGATTAAAGTCCTTGTTCTACCCCTTGAAATCCTGATGCCAGATACTTTTCAAATGCGTATGTTGGTAGATTTTGGAGCTTTTATCTTTGGAAGGAAATTGAGGGTTCCGTGAGGGTTCCTTCTTGCAGGTAGGCCTCATGGTGAGCTTAGTGACTTTATAAGAAGAGGAACAAGGACAAAGTCTTGCATACTCCTACTCGCTCTTGTGTGATGCTCATGCTATATGAGCATACATATATGCTATATGGTACAAGACAAGTGCAGGCAAGATTCTGCACCTTGATTTTAGGTTTTCCAGCTTTTAGAAAATAAGTGTTTTATATAAATTGCTAATCTCGGGAATTATGCTATAGCAATAGAAAATAAGCGAAGATAGGTTTCCTAATTGTCTGCAGTGTACTGTTTCAAACCCTAAGGTAAGCTGTCATGAGGGAATCATGCATAAAAATTTCCCTTAATCAAACAGGCATAGGAAATGTTGAGTTAAACCATGATAAGAAGATTTATTAGGATTTCCTCTCAGAACGTCTTGAAGGGCATTATACATTTCAGCTGCCCAAGAGGAAGACAGAGTGTAGTTGGAGAGCTTCTCTCCAGGTGCCACCAAACTCCCACGGTCCCACAACCCATGTATAAAATAATCATACAGACACTTATATTATTTAAACTGCTTGGCCATTAGCTCAGGCCTACCATTGTCTAGCTCTTACTCTGATATTTAGCCCATTTCTATTAATCTATACTTTGCCATGTGGCTCATGGCTTACCAGTACCTTACATCTTGTCATGGCAGCTGCTGGCAGTATCTTCCTCCTCAGCCTACCTGTTCCCAGCATTCTCCTCTTCCTTGTCCCGCCTATCCTATCCTTCCTGCCTGGCTCCTGGCCAATCAGCACTTTATTTATTTTAACCAATCAGAGCAACACATTTGACCTACAGAACATCCCACAGCAACAGAGTCAGAATCTTCTCTTTTTTCTATATCCATAAGTCACATTTTAAAAGAATAAATGAGGCCACCAACACCATGTAGATCTTATATCAGGAAATTTGTGTCTGTTTTTCAAGACATTTCAGTAAAACCTATTTGCATTAATCAAGGTTCTCTAGAGGAACAGAATAGAATGAATATCTCTCTATATAAAGGGGATTTATTAGAGTGTACAGGCTGTAGTCCAACTATCCAACAATGGCTGTCTACAAAGAGTCTAAGAATCAAGTTCAATCCATGAGGCTGGATGTCTCAGCTGGTCTTCATTATATACCTGAATCCTGAAGAAATAAGCTCTAATGCCAATGAAGGAACAGAAGTACCAGAGAGAGCAAGGGCAAACAGGCAAAGAACAAATGCTTCCTTCTTCCATGTCTTTGATATATGCTGTCACCACAGAAGATATGGTCTGGACTAAAGGGGGTTGGGGTCTTCCTAGTTCAAAAGATCTGGATTAAAGATGATTCTTTCCACTTCAAAAGATTTAATTCAGAAAAAAATCCCTCACAGGTGAATTCAGCTGCTTGAGTTTTAGTTAATTCCAGACATAGTCAAGTTGACAACCATGAATAGCCATCACCCTCTTTATTTCTTCTTACTTCTCCTAAAACTGACATGGTTGGGGCCCACAGAACTAAGTCTATTTTATTGAACACAGGTGCTTTCTGAAGTTCCATGCCTCTAACAAGAGAAGACATTAACAAGAAGGAAAGACACTTGATGTAATGCTCTGTCTTTCTAATACTGAGTGAAGAGCCTGGCACAATCTTTAACATTTGACTCATGGAATAAATAACTGATTGAAACACCAAGTACACAAAATATTTGTGTAGTTAGAGTTTTCCTGCCTGGCCCACAGTCAGGACAAATCTCTCTCACCCGCCAGTCCCATAGATGCTGCTCAAGTAAACACACAGAAACTTTCATTGTTTACAAACTGTATGCCCATGGCAGGCTTCTTGTTATCTACTTCTTCTATCTTAAATTAACCCATTTCTATTAATCTATACTTTACTACATGGCTTGTGGCTTACCAATGTCTTTACATGTTGCTTGTCATGGCAGAGGCTGGCAATGTCTCTCCTCTCCAGCCTTCCACCTCCCAGAATTCTCTTCTCTCTGTCCCGCCTATACTTCCTGCCTGGCCACTGGTCAAACAGCATTTTATTTATACAGAGTGATATCCACAGCATATATGCATAAATATATGAATATATATTTAAGTGTATGCATATGTGCATGCATACATATATATACATAGATATGGGTGTATACACAAGATAATTATTCTTATTCCTCATATTCTTATTGCTTATTACCTTTAAATAGTATTTTATTAATCTTTAGAATTTCATACAATATATTTTGATCATATTCGTGCTCCCAACTCCTCCCATATCAATCCTCTGTACCCTCAACTCCCTATCCATCTGTGGTGATGTGAATGAAAATGGCCCTCAGGGAGTCAAATGGAGTGGCACTACTAAGAAGTGTGACCTTGTTGGAGGAAGTATGTCATTGGAGGTGGGCTTTGATGTTTCAGAAGCCTAGTGTCACTCTATTTTCCTATGCCTGCTCATCCAGGTGTAGAAATCTCAGCTACCTCTTTAGCGTCATGTCTGCCTGTGTGCCGCCATACGTCTTGCCATGACAATAATGGATAAAACCTCTGAACTGTAAGCCAGCTCCAATTAAATGTTTTCCTTTATAAGAGTTGTCATGGTCATGGTGTCTCTTTACAGTAATAAAACTTTAAATAAGACACTATCCAACTGAAGTGTATCATTAAAGAAAATTGATTTTTCCTTTCCTAGCAGCTATCATAAGCCAACATTTCATCAGCTAGTGGTGGAATTTCATGCCCACCTCTCTCTCTCTCTCTCTCTCTCTCTCTCTCTCTCTCTCTCTCTCTCTCCCCAAGCTGAGATTTTGTTTTGGCTTGAACTTATGAAAGTCTCATGCATACTTTCACAATCACTTTGTTATGTATCACTGTCCTGCTGTGTCCAGAAGAATGTTTTCCTGAAGTCATCTTTCACCTCTGACATTCTTTGCCTTATTTTCTACAAAGTCTCCTGAGCTTTGTGAAGAAGCTTGTGATATGTATGTCCAATTTATTTTATGAAGTCTACTGTGTCTTACTCTCTTCATATTGACTGGTGTGGGTCACTGTGTTCATTGTCATCTACTGTAAGAAAAACTTCTCCAATGTGGGTTTAGAAACTCACTCTTCTGTTAATATAGTAATATGTCATTAGGGGGTCTTTTAAATTATATGTCTATTTGGCAGAATAACAGTATTAGGTTTTACCCTTGGTCCTATGACCTATCTGGCCACATGTTCTTGGCCCTGTTAACAGTTACAAGATTGGGTTCCATCGCATCTGTTAGACTTCAGATCCAATCAGAAAGTGGTTGGTTTTTCCCATTACATCCATGGCACTATTGCACCAGTGAGCGTAACTTGTCAGGTCACTAATTATTATGTAAGCTTATTGACACCATAATTCAAATAATTTCTCATTAGTTAATTGAATTTGCTCTGGGTTTGCAAATAAGACCACAGGCTAAATTGACTCAATTTACCTGACTGGAGTCTTCTTCTACTTCTGAAACTGACCCAAAGATTCTGTGCACCATAGCTGATGAAATCCTAATGCAAAAAGAGAAAACTAAGAAGGGAGGCATAAAGACACAGAATGGATGAAGGAGGAAGGAAGGGATTAAATGAAAGAAAGAGGAGTGAATGAAGTCTGTAAATATCAGTTAACAGACAAGTAAAATCACACACTAAGACACACATACACACCATAGAAAATTGAACATAAAATGTCATCATTAAATGATAGTTCTTGAACTGTAGCTCAAAAAAATAATCACAAGTCAAAGACTATATGTATGAATGACATCACACATGTAAGTAAAATGAATGTGGAAAATAATTATTACTGATTAACTAAGAGAATATTGAACAAAAATGGAGACCACAGTCTGGTCTAAAAGCAGGGCTGAGTATTCATTACAAAAGTGATATTATATTTTACAAATATTTTCTATAGCAGTAATAATATTGTAGAATAATTCTTCAGTTATGTTATAGGGTCAGAAGACAATGGCTGATTTCATCACACTTTAAAGAATTCATTTTATGGGTATATATAGTCAGTTTTCTAGAATTATCTCACTTTGAAGCTACCTGGGCATTCTTTGACTATGGACTTGTTGTTTTGCAAATTCTTTTTTTAGTGTCAAGGCAGGCAAGAGATATTTCTAGTTCTCTTTTTCCTACATCAGGATTTCATTAGCTGAGGTTCTGGGATTCTTTGGAACTGTTTTAGAAGTGGAAGAAGATTCTTCTCAGTGAACTGGGTCGGCTCAGCCATGTGGTCCCATTTGCAGACCTGGAGCAGATGTGCAGGCAGATTCAATTTACCTTAATTTATCCCAGTTTAATTAGCAGCTGGCTTGCTTTTGGCTCCAGGAAAGCAAGAAAGTGACAGTTCCTATAAAAGAGCGTCTGTCCTCAGGAAACAGCTTTCCCTCTGGAATGATGCTTGATCAATAGAGAAGTCAGACCATGTTGACACCAGAAGGGACATATTTATAATACCAGTTAATTCTAAACAAAAGTGCTACCCTCAACATGAAGATAAACTTGTGTCTTACTTGAATACAGGGCACATTAATAGATGCAAAATGGCAGGTCATTTAAAACATCAAGTTCCACTATTTTGTAAATTATTCATCATTAAGTAGATTTGGGAGAAACCTAGGTTATGTGGAAATGAAGTTATAGTAGTCTATTCAAAATCAGTGTGGTATTTTGAATAAGAATGTTCCCCATAGGCTCATATTTGAATGTTAAGGAATGTCATTAGGAAGTTGGCTTTATTGGAATAGGGGTGGCCTTGTTGGAGGAACTGTGTTACTAGAGGTCAGCTTTTGGATTTCAAATGCTCAATCAGGCCCAGGGTCTCCCTCTCTTCCTGTTGCCTTCCAATCCAGATGTAAAACTTTCGGCTATCTCTCCAGCACCAAGTCTTCTTGTGTGCTACCATGTTTCCCACCACAATGAGAAAGGACTAAACCTCCGAAACTATAAACTAGCCCCAATTGCATGTTTTACTTTATAAGAGTTGCTGTGGTCATGACGTCTCTTCAGCATAAGGAACCCTAAAACAATCAGTGATAGATTATGATATCATTATATTAAGCTCCCAAATAAAGATAAGTCTACTCAAATTCTTCAAGCCTTAGGAAGCACCACTCATGGTATCTTGGGGATTAAATCATATTTTAGAAGAAAATGAAAACCTTGAGGTTCATCAAGCCAGTTAAGAGAATTTAAATTACCTAAGACCATACATTGGCAAGATGCCAACATGAAATAGGCTGTCATGTTAGAGTGTATTTTCTAGCTCTCATGCTATACCATGACTAGTTACTATTTTGTTTTATCTTTCTCATAAAATTAATACCATTGATATAGATGGAAGTAATAAATTCTAATACTTTCATATGAAGGAACAATAGTTCATAATAAACTACTACATAATATTTGAGTTACTAGAAAATTAGAAGATGAAGTCTACAAACAGAAAGTAGTAATGGAGAGATAAAATATTAAGTACCATGATTTGATTAGAACATGTTACATACATGCAGTGAACTAGGACACTGTCCTCCAAGAATATGTACCATACTTTACACTAATTAAAATTTAAAAACATACTTAAGGGATAAAAAATGCTACCTACCTTTATTTGATCCTTATATACTCTCAAATCATAATATTGATTCTCATAAACATCTACAGTAAAATAATAATTTAAAGTAAACAAGCAAACTCTCTTCTTATAGCTACCCAGAAAAAAATATTTTACAAATTAATTCAATTAAACATCATCTTGTGATTCCAAGGAGGAGAAGAGGCATCACCTTCTTTCTTACCATAAGTTGTGCCATGGAAGCAGTGTTTCCTAGAGAAACTCCATGAAGACTGAATTGTGTTTGCCTAGATTGAGGGTAATGTGACTTGTGAGTACATACTTTGTTTCCTTGTTATGTATTCTCTAATCCAAATGTTTAATTTCTTATTGGTTGTGAAATACACAAAAGTTGTTATTTCATGTCTGTCTTGCTCTCTATCCCAGGTTCCTCTTTGTTGACACCATCTTGTAAGCAAATTATTTCTTATAGATAGCGAGGTTCCTTTATCCACCTTTTAACAAATTTCATAAATTGGTTCACATTAGGTAACCAATGACATTCTTCAGGTGGCTGAGAAGACATGCAGGAACACATCAAAGTATACTATACTTCTTATCAGGGAAAATAGCTGGTAGGAATGAATGTTTCAATGAGCATAGCTACACAGAAAAATTAAATATTTTGAAGAGGTTTAGTAAAATACAGCTAGCACTTCATTATTGTCATTTTTGACTGAATTTATGTTTTATGATGTGCATACTAAACATGAATATATATGGACAGGATCATAATATCATACTGTAATTAGAACCTTTGCTCGGTTAGATAAATGAGTAATAAAGAAAGAAATCATATAACAGAAACTACAGGGAGGACAGTAAGGTATTGTAAGTTTGTTAGTAAGGAACTATAACCAGAAGTGTATCTCTGTGGTACAGCACTTGTGTAGTGTGGTCAGGGTACCGTGTCCCATCACATTACTTTCAGGAGGCAGAGGAAGAGAAAGAGAATGAGGCATAGGAGATGATGCCTAGGAAGAGTGGGAGAATGTAGGAAGGGGGAGGGAGCAAGAGACTTTCCAAAGAATGCTAAAAATAGACATATTGAGTTGCATGTATTTTTCATGTGTGAAAATGTTACAAAAGTAGATATTTATTGTTACCTCGATAGAAGCTATCAAATAGGAATCATTTCCCATTCAAGGTTTTGTTTTAAAAAGGAATCTTGGAAAGAATAAATGGCTATGATCTCCCCATCAAAGATGAAATACAAACCACATGACTCATTTTTCACATCCTTCAGAGTCATTTCTCCTCAACAAGCGGTAACAGAAGGGGGTGGTGCTGGAGACAGAAGTCAGGATTAGTGTGTGGAGCACACATTCAGGAGAAGAGAGCTGCACTAAGAGAGGGAGGGTTGAATGGGCTCTGTGGTATTCATTTACAGAGGACTGTGGGTTGCTTGCTTTCAGATGTGTTTCACAGATAAGAGTTATGTTTCATGTGGGAACCAATAGGAGTAACTTTTTTGCAATATCAATGGAACTGTGCAATTCTTGTGATGGTGCTAAAACTACAGAAGGCCATGGCCCTCTGAGCACTTAACAATAGGGAGAAGATGAATTTTACAAAAAGAAAAGCCAACTAAATTATTATCTACAACAGGGTCAGTTCTAAAAGCAACTGCAAAAGAGATTCTAGATGGTAAAGAGTCTGCAAAGGATAATTTGTGTGGAAATTTTGTTGAAACTGTAAAATAAAACAGTCACCAGTTACAGTGTAATATAATGGTTAGAAAATGTGCCCCAAAGTCTGACAGCGTTATTTCATCCTGGCCTTCCCATCAATCAGTTTGTGTTCAAGGATAACTTACGTTCTCTTGGCTAGTTGGATGCACTATGAGTTTCCATCTCTTTCTAAGATGTAGTTTGATTCACGTAGTGCTCTGAGGAATTGTGGGTGATGGATGCTTCCTGGAACTGAGCTATCATAAACCGTAGCTTTCTGTTCTCCCCGTTCAGTCCTTCACAAGTCCAGCTGACCCTGCCTTCCATGGAGAACTTCACAAAGGAAGACAATGGACCTATCTGAAGAGGATGGAACAATGTATTTAGTGATAAAATATTTCTATGTCCTGTGACCAAAGTTATAGGTACAAAAGACTAAGAATCTCTGTAATCATAGTGAAAATTATAAGTTAACCTCAAATGCCATTTGCAAGTAAGTTCTTTTTTTATCCTTTTATTGAAAGTAGATTTCTGTCACATGGTTTTGTTCCCCAAATCCTGATTACAGTTTTCTCTCCATCTACTCTTCCCAGTTCATCCCTACCTCCCCTCCCATCAAGATCCACTCCCTTTCTCTTATTAGAAAACAAATAGGCTTCTAAGGGTTACTAAGAGAAAAACAACAGAATAAGATAAAACAAAAATTAACATATTGAAATTGGACAAAACAAATAAATAGGAGGAAAGAGCCTAAGAGAAGGCACAAGAACTAGAGACCCAATTGTTCACACATTCAGGGATCCCATAAAAAAATAAGCTGGTAGGTTCTGGTGGTGTCAAGGCTGCGTGGTGTGTGTGTGTGTGTGTGTGTGTGTGTGTGTGTGTGTGTGTGTGTGTGTAGGGATGAGAGGGGGATCTGTGGTTGGTCTATAAAATGAATAAAAAACATTTCTAGCTGGGCAGTGGTGGCGCATGCCTTTAATCCCAGCACTTGGGAGGCAGAGGCAGGCGGATCTCTGTGAGTTCGAGGCCAACCTGGTCTCCAGAACAAGTTCTAGGAAAGATGCAAAGCTACACAGAGAAAACCAGTCTTGAAAAACTTTAAAAGTTTTTTCTTAAATAAAAAATTTATTTCAAAAAAAAAAAAAAAACTAAACCTCAGGCAATTCAAAATATACTAATGTAACAACTGCTACTTGCTTAAACCAATTATATAGTTGATCCTGAAACTTCCCTTAGCTGTGCTTAAAAGGATCCTACATGTCCCTCTTAGGGTCTTTGCCTCAGGCTCTGTGAGTTCATATGTGCATCTATCATGTTGAGCTAGAAGGTCTTGTTTCCTTGGTATCTTCCATCCTGTCTGGCTCTTATAGTCTTCCTGTCTCTTCCTCCAGAGTTCCCTTATCCTTGAGGAAAGAGATTTGATGGAGACATTTGATTTAAGTCTGAGTATTCTATGGTTTCTCACACTTTGCATAATGTCAGGCTGTGTGTCCTTATATTTGCTCCCATCTGCTGCAGGAGGAAGTTTCTCTGATGATGGTTGAACAATGCACTGGTCTATGAGTATAGCAGAATGTCCTGAGGAGTCATTTTATGTATATTGCTACTTTTAAAAAAGTACCATTTGGTTTTAACCTTGGTCCCTGGAATATCTAGTAACAGGTTCTTGGTCACATAAGCAGTGTTATGAAATGGCTCTATCTTCTGGAGTGGACCTTAAGTCAAATCAGATATTGGTTGATTACTCCTACAAGCTTTGTGCCCCGATTGCCCTGACATATCTTGCAGGCAGGAGGTCATGGTCAATCAGCAATTTGTGGCTGGCTTGGTGTTTAAATTTCTTCTTTGGAAGCCTGGAGAATACTTTACCAAAGATGCTAAAACATTGTGGTGGAGGCTCTACTTAGGCAGCTGCTCTCCTTCTCCATGTTCAATGAGTTGTATCATTGTTGTCTTCAACAATGGACCCCGTCATCTGTGGTGGAGCATAAGCTATACTCTTTGCCAGAGCCTGAGTGGGTTATTTGGGAATTCTTATAAGACCTCTTTGGCCAACTACTCAATTACATGTAACCCAATCCCAGTTAGATCACCTTCATATATGTATATATTTTAGGAGGCTTCTACTGTCTCAGGTTTCTATATTACCCCTCAAATGACACTTAATTTTAGCTTTCTCTCCCCGTATTCCCTAGCTCAAGTAGCTCTTGATATCACTCATTCTAGGAAATCCTTGCAGAATTGTAGAGATTATTAGTAATTAGCTCAGCCTGATATTTAAGTGAGTCACTAAAAGCAAATCAATCATCTTGCCTTAAATATAACCTTTATAAGAAAATAAATCCCCCAAATAAAGCCCATCGTGACAGAAAGAAAACTAAGAAACAAACCACAAATAAAATACCTGAAATGTTCAAACAATGTGACTGACAAGTAAGAAAACTTTATTTTCAAAAGTAATTGGAAAAATATAACAAAGGACTAAAAATTTATCTTGCTTTCCAATTTCACGGTGAAATAATTGGCTCAAGAATTAATGTAAGAGCCTTATTTATAGGGCTGAGGGGGTTATCTCATTTCCAATTAAGTGGAGATTTGCTTCCTTGAGACCACATGCTTCATATGAGACTCTCTGTTTATTAAAGTCTCTATCACAATGTTTTTCTTCTGTCACTTTGGGTGGTGTCTACATCCTTTCACTCTGGTTTCCTCAGAAAGATTTGGAAAATCTTTAAGTGGTTAATCGCTGAATATGCAGCAATGACACTTCATGGTAAAAGCTGTATCCTCCTCAAAATAAAACCCCTTAATTCTACTGCAGGCAAAATGAACTGTTGGATTTTCTGAACATCTAATCATAGCACTATCTTACACACATTAAAAGAAAACACAGATGTTATATGCATATAATGCTAGAAATTTTACAAACATTTGAGATATATGAATTATTCAAATACTTAGAAGTTTCTATTGGTTACTTTGCACATAACAATTGCTATATGATACAACTACTACTAATTAAGACTTACGGAAAGGTTACCGCCCATGAAAGTTTTGGATTTTCAGATGAAGGCATGAAAACGTACAGATGGAAGACTAAATACTGCTAAGGTTAATTTTCATTGGCAACTTGGTTGAATCAGGAAAAGTGAGGAGAGGAGGGAGCTAGAAAGATGGATTAAGAATACTTGCTGCTCTTGCAGAGGATCTAGGTTTGGGTCCTGGCATCTACAGACTGCTGTAGCCATCTGCAGCTCTAGTTCTTGGAGATCTGATGCCTCTATCTGGCCTCCTTGAGCCCCAAGAATTTATACCATGCACATATATACTTGCAGGCAAACACAAATACAAATAAAATAAAAATAAACATATCTTTAAAAGAAAAGTCTAGGGACTTAGTGAGGCATATCTTCATTTTTTTGTTTGCCTTGTTTTGTTTTGTTGTGTGAAAATATCTTCAGAGAGGTTTAACCAAAAGGGCAAGACACTCCCATAGCACCATTCTATGAGGTGAAGAGTAAAAATGACAAATCCAGGTGGCTGATCAGCAGCATTCATCTCTCTCTTCTTCCTCACTGGGATGCAGTGTAACCAACTTCCTCATAGTCTTGACATTGTGTCTTCCCCACCATGATTCCTCATATCAACTCAAATCATGAAGCTAAATAAACCCTCCCTTCCTTATGTTGTTTTCCATCAAGTATTTGTCACAGCAAGGAGAAAGATAACTAATACAAATGCATTCTTTCATAGTTATATTAAACGTGTTTCTACATAATACATGGGCAAAAACTAGTGACATTCTGGCTTTAAAGTGACTTTAATGACAACATTTTTAATAAATTTCAAATGTCAAGAGCAGGGCACGGCATGCCTTAGGTGCTTAATTCACTCTAGTTCTCTAATACTTCATCAAATAGACAGTAAAGTGGACAAATGATAGCTAAACTCCTATGCCATTCTCATCATTTTTCTCAAAAGGACAACTGACGCTCTAACAATGATTTGAAATAGATGATATTAATGGGTAATAAGGGGAGATGAATTGACTTTGCAGGTCACTTATGTGTTAAGCAATCAGTCTAGAATGAAAACCATGTGTATGAGTCCAGATATGATGCTATGTGTGCTATAGAAAAGGGTGATCCCTTCAGCATTCATTGGAAATTAGGGGGATGTTTTTGTCCTATAAGAAACATAAGTGAATTTCAGTACATACTTAAGATCATGGAGAATAGGAACAGGAGGAAATGACCAATAAGATGAATTAAGGACTGGAGATAGTTTTAGACATGTCAATCTGCTTGGGAAGTCCATAGTTGTAAAAAGAATGAATGGCGTCTACTCCACAGCAGCAGCTTTCAAAAATGAAAAATAGATTGGAAAAGTATCTTATATTTCAAGTAAGTGCTCAACATATATAAGATGGGATGCTTGCAGGAGTTTAACAGGATTAAAGCAAGCATCATGCTGAAATGACAGCCTCACTCAAAGGATGAATTGTAAAGCCACAAAAGTTACAGAGAGAGGTCAAGCCACTGCGGGAGTTTATTGCTAAAGGATTGATGAAGTGACATTTTCCAATAAAAGGAGATGAAGATCGTTTTGAAAAGTAAAATCAGAGCTGCATTTTCTGGAATCCTTTAAGAAGAACCAAGTATTCCATTAAGTACATGACCAAACAGCTCAAAATGTCCGTATTCAAGTTCAGAAATTCAAATATAAAAAAACTTCGTCTTCATCTTTGCCTTTTAAGTGGGTTAGTTGTTAATTACTACCATGCTCCAAAAAAGAATAATGTATGAAAAAATGTCCAATTAGTATGCACACAAGCTAAGCAGCAGATTTTGTTTTGAGATCTAAAAACAAGATAGAGAGAACTATAAAGGCTGTGACTTATTAATTCCTGAGACATTTTATTGCATCTATATTGAAAGTTACAAGCATTTCCTCTGCTTTTCATCATTACCTTTGAGACCTGAGGAATTTGTATGATTTTCCTTTCAAATGACAGTTTTGTTTGTATTTTGAAACTTTAATTCCAAAGACTTTTGAAGGCTGAGATTTATACCTAATTGCCATGGTGGATTCTGGAATAATGAAAGGTGACCTATATATACTAACACTCCACTAGAAGTGGGCCAAGCATGGTGGAGAAGGCCTTTAATCCTAGCACTCAGGAGGCAGAGGTAGCAGATCTCTGAGTTTGTGGCCATCATGTTCTGTATATCTAAGGATAGTTGGGGCTAAGGAGACAGATCCAGTCTCAAAGAAAAGAAAAGGAAACAAAACCAAAACAAACAAACAAACAAACAAAAAACACCTCACAGTCTATAAAGATAACAAAACCGGTAAGGCAATATGGTTTATATGAAGTGGCATCATTCTTTATGAGCATTAGCTGATTCTCTGAAAATGAGACCATAGTAGAATTGAAAGGATTTCCTCTCTGAACTGACTGATCTTTACCTTTGGAAATATCTTCAGCTTGCATGGACTTTTCCCTGTGATTCAACTGCAGAGCAGCAGGGCTGTAGATATTTAGGTTCTCCTCTTAATCCTAGGTCCTGTCCATATGCATTTTCTACAATGAGCTGCTTGCTTTCCACAGACTGGGTGGGAAGAAGAGGCAAAGTTTAGAGTTGATGGAAATTGCTAAATGTTCTTATTAATAAAAAAAAAACAAAACAAAACCCAGAGCTAGATAGTGGGCTTAAAACTGAGAGACCAGAGTAATAGGACAATCCAAAGCCAACCTCACCTTACCAACCCTTAGCTTCCAAAGAGACCTACTTCCTATTTACACACACTTATATACATTTCTGTCCCTACCCTCTTACTTCCTCTTTCTGCTCACCTACATCACTTCCTCTTTCTAGCCCAGTTCTGTCACTTCCTGTCTTTCTGCACAGACCTCCATGATTAGTGATGGGATTAAAGGCATGTGCCAACATGCCTGGCTCTGTTTCTAGTGAGACCTTGAACTCACAGAGACCCAGATGGATCTCTGCCTCGCAAATGCTAAGGTTAAAGGTATGTGTGCCACCATTGCCTGACTTCTAGGTTTACTATATTGGCTGGCTTTTTCCTATGATGCTCAGATAAGCTTTGTTGGGGTATAAGATCAAATAACACCACACTACCATGTACATCTTGATAAGAGCTAGCATTTTAGAGTTTGGGGGAGTATTTCAGAATGGAAAGTAGAAGGAAAACAAAATAAAGGTGATTTCTTGGGGTTCTCATTAACTGACTTGCAAACCCCAACTGAAGACATTGTGAGACACATACCAGGCTTGCTCTTTTTCCACATTGGTGGTCAGTTGATTCTGGAGAAAGAATGAGCTGATTAGAAGTGAATACCTACAGGATCCTTTTTAAAACTTTGATTACTATGTTAATTTTAATAACTTTGAAGCAGAAATTTTAAATCGGAAGTATATGAAAAGAAAATAAATTGAGAATGTGATTCATTGTGAAGATACTAACACAAAAATATAGTTGAGATAATTTAAAACCAAAAATCAAAGTTACAGATTTTGGGGAAATGGAAAGAGAAAGTAAAAACCAGATTATATATGTTCAGGCTGAATGGATCACTTTTATTCATAATGTTCAAATAGTCTATAAAATGTTTGTTATGTCCAAGAACAGCAGGTGTCTTGTAGTGCAAAAATATCAACTACAGGAAGATGAACAATAACAATTCATATTTTCAAAAGTGTCAAAACTCAGCCTTTGATCATAGGTATCAAAAGGACACCTGAGTTTGTGTTCTTTCTCTTTTCCTTCCCTTTTCCCTTAGAAACACTCTATTTTTGAGGATAAAAACACCCAAGGTAATAATTTGTTATAGCTACAACCTGAAAGTGTTCAATAACACACATAAAAACGAACTTTAGGTTAAATTAAGAATATAGTTGGGTTTTTTTTTTTTTAATGAAAAATGCCATCTTTAAAAGGATCTATTTAGCAAGGAGAAAATGCAAAGCTAAAAACAATGGCAAAAGGAAAAGGGATTTGTTGTTGTTGTTATTTTGAGACATAAGCAAGAAAGAAGTAATGTTTGTACATCTTCCATCATTGTTATTTTTGTTATTGGGGGTTTTTTCCTTTATACATTGTGTGCTGAGACCCACAATGAGGCCCCTCAGCAATCTCTGGCAATGACCCATGTAGCACAATATGCTAGCAGACTATGTGTGAAGTCCCCAGTAGGCATGCAATGATTCTGACAGCCTTCACTTTTTAAAACCGGACCAAACCAGAAGCTTCCATCCAGCTTCCCAATCATTTCACTTTGCCATTTAAAAACCCAACCCAGACAAGAGCAATTATGTTTGCCTCCTCCACTTTCAGCTTCGATCCTTTCCCATCCCCCTCCCCCCACATTAGCTTAGCTACTCACTTTTTGACCCACATCAGTGGTCACTGGTTCCTGATCTCTTCACGATTTTCTTCTCATCATTTTAACCCAGGAATTTTCTTATGGCTCTCCATCTTCCTTCTTCTTCTGTCATTCTGGCAAAATGCATCTAGTTCACCAGGAGATACATGCTCCCTTTGAACTTTCAATTAAGACCTACAGCTGGCACTCTAGGTTATCCATTCCTTTGAGTCAATTTGCAAAGGGAGGTATTTCATTATTGGAGTATGTGTGGGTGATGTAGCTTACCAAAACTGCAAAAATGTGATTTGTTACCTGCATATATATATTATGTTGTTTCTTTTCTACTCTGACTCCCTTATCATGAAATACATCATAGATATACAGCTACTACAAAAACTAAACATCACTTAAAAATCTCATCTGCTCTTAGAAAGAGACTAATGCATTTTTGGTTAAGTAAAGAAAAGTTACATCATGTGATGTGGGATTATAGTTTATTATTACCTTTATTTAGAGATTAAGTTATAGGTTTAGAGATATATATATATTGGTGTCACTTGTATTGATAAAGACAAGATTTGGGGTTGTTAATCTAATGTCAATTCAGGTAAAAAATGATCAGATAGGTAATCAAATATTATTTTAGGTGTGTGCTGTGGGATAATGCTTTTGTATACTGGTTTAATAAGATGCTATTTGGCCAGTAGCCAGGCAGGAAGTATAAGCATGGAGAGCAGACTAAAGGAATGCTGGGAAGAGGAAGAGCAGAGTTAAGAGTCACCAGTCAGACACAGAGGAAGCAAGATGACAAGGCAGAACTGAGAAAAGGTACCAAGCCACATAGTTAAACATAGATAAGAATTATGGGTTAATTTAAGTATAAGAGCTAGTCAGTATTAAGCCTGAACCAAAGGCCAAGCGATTATAATTAATATAAGTCTCTGTGTGTTTCCTTGGGGAAGGCGAGTGAGAGAGATTTGTCCCAACTACTGGCTGGCCAGGACACAGGAAAACTTTCAATTACATCTGGCTGCTCAACATGGGGCAAGAGTTTCCATCTAAAACCTGAGGAAGCTTTAAAAAAGAAAAAAAGATTCTAAAATGGAGCTAAAAATAACTTCCTAGTTGTGTTTCTCAGGCAAGCCATGAACTACAGTATGGCAGGTTCACAGCAGCATGTGGGCTTGACCTGCAGCATGGTGGATTCCCACCCCAGTACACAGAGGTGTCTCCAAGACATGCAGTATGTTGCATGGTGGATGTAGCTTTTGATAGGACAGACAAAAATAATAATAATAATAATAATAATAATAATAATAATAATAATAATTCCTGAGCTAGACACTGCATTGATGGAGGCATAGACTCACTGCTTCCAAGAGTTGGTGGTGCCCATGGCTACCAGAGCTGGCAGTAATTGTACCACCACCATATTTGGGGTGGAGTCAACAGGCAAGGCTTCTGCTTCAGTACTAGCCACTGTAATTTAAAGCAATAGTTATACAATAAGGCAGATTCAGATGAAATAAGACTTTGAATGATTTACAGTGTATGTAAAAATGCATGTAGGCTTGGAAGGGAGAAGAAAGTGAATATAGACAGTTATATAAAGAGTTTAAAAAATAAAAGTCTTTAAAGAGACAGTAAAACTAATATAAAAAATAAGCCATGTAAAGATGGAAATCACACGGAGAATCTGGATTATATTACCTTTGGGATTTTTAAGTGCAGAAAGACATTTGAGTATAAAGTCTGCTAAGTGAAACCAAAATATGTATTTTAAAGGTATCTTGACTTAAAAATTAGGATTTAAAGATATGTTGTTTTGGAAAGAAGGCTCTGCTTTTATTTCCACAGGAAGCAAGAGGCTATGAATTTGTCCCAGGTTAAGATGGATCAGATTTGATCAAGAAAACACACCTGAACCTTAACAGACGGTACCTATGAATAAAGATTATAGCTGGTCTTCCCAGGACTTGACCATTATCTCAAATTTTCTCAGGATCCCCATAAGACTACCAGTGCCCCCTATCAGCGGGAAGTAGCCTAGAACACTATGCCCACATTCCCAAAAAATATGGATTGTGGATGTTTGTTTTTATTTAGGTTGTTGGTTACAAATTGTTATTGGTCATAGTTAATCTCTTTCTAGAAGAAGAAAGGGGGATATGATACAGATATATAGGATATACATATGATAGGATTAAAGAGTAGATTATTCAATCTACTTTTAAAGAGCAACATATTGCTATGGATTTTAGGTTATTGATACAAATTTAAAGTTAATTTTGTTATGCTGTATGTATATTTCTACTCTTGTTTAAAGTATTTTATTTGTGCAACGTATTTGAAATTGTAGTGTATAGTTAGGAAATACAGATTAATAATTAGTCATCTATGACAAACTTATAGTCATGTTAGTTAAGTTTTCTAGGTATACATAGGTATATTTCAATTAGGTAGGTAATCTTCAAACACTTCAAAGACTTACAGAATATGGCATTTAAAATGTCTTAAAACTTAGACTTTTCTGGACAATGAGACACGTCTGCTCCTGGTAGCACCAATTAATTTGAGGTGAATAATGGGAATTGAATGAACTCATTATAGAGTTTGATTTCTTTTTGGCAAAATTAGCCACTGAAACAAAAAGTGCCCTTGTGTCAACTGATTGACAGTATGTTGTATAAAGTGGACATGCAAGAACCATAGGAAGATGACCACTGAACTTTGCAAGGTGAGATGGTCCTTCAGGTTCCTGCTTCATGGAGGAGACTGCCAGATATTCTACAGGACACAGAGAGAAATGACTGAAAGACTATAGGCCCCAACATTGCAGAAAAACTTTGGATGAATGTCCAGGCCAGAAGCTGTCTCTGTAATTTCCAGAATTTTTGGAAGTTGCTTACAATGCTCTTCCTGTTTACATAGGTAATATTATATCCTTCTGACGTCTTTGATATAGTTGAAGACTAAATAGTTATAATTATATTTTTCTTTGGTTATGATAAAAGATAAATTTGATATGAAGCCTTAGACTCACATATATAAGATAGATAGAACATTTTCTTTAATTTTGCCAAATACAAATAGACTAGATATTATAACTGTAATTCTTGCTTGATAACTGTTTTGTCATATGTAATTTTACTATGTTGAAGTTAAAGCCTTCCTTTTTGATTATATAGAAAAGGGGAAATGCTGTGGAATGTCTTTCTATATGCTGTGAATATGTGTTGCTCTGATTGGTTGATAAATAAAGCTACATTGGCTTATGGCAGGGCAGGATAGAGCCAGGCAGAAAAATCTAAGAGAGACAGGAAAGAAGAAAGGAAATTCAGGTGATGCTGCCTAGCCGTTGCCATGAGAAGCAAGACATAAAGTACTAATAAGCTATAAGCCACGTGGCAAAGCATAGATTTATAGAAAAATGTTAATTTAAAATGTAAGAGCTTGTGAGCAAGAAGCCCGGGCCAATAGACCATACAGTTTGAAAATAATATAAATCTCTGAGTGTTTATTTTAAAAGCGGTGGACCATGGGGCCAAGGGAGCTGGGAGGGACGAGAGAAAAATCACAACTACAGGTGTGTTTATAACAGAGTTTTCAGATGCTATCAATATTTGTTTTAAAAGATTGAGTAAAGAAGATCTCACATTGAGATGTAGGCCACACCAGTCAGAAGAACAATTCCTTTCCCAAAGACCCATTCTGCCTCCACACCGGTCCTACTGCTGAGCCACTGCTCCCAACTCCAACAGTCTTTAGCTGCTCAGGTACAGGCCACATCAGTCAGAATAAAAGGTGAGTGACCTCCCTGAGCTGTCCCACTCCTTAGATTCAGATCCCAAAGACCCCCATCCTGCCCCACTGCTATCTCCTCCCACTATTGTGCCTCTGGCCTCAACTCAGGAAGACTTTTGATGCCCAGAACGAGACCATGCCAATCAGAAGAACTGGCGCAGGCCATAATAGTTTTAAGAAAAGGTACAGGCCAAGAAAATCTGGAAAATAGGTAGGAGAACTCAGACAGAGACTCCCTGCTAGACCAGAGACCACATCTGCCATTAGAACCACAGATAGGCAGCCCATCAACAGACCTCCTCCACTTACTCAATTTACCCAATCTCCACCGTCTTTCTTCCTCATCATCTTATCTCACCCAACAACTTAGGCAAAGAGTTACTGCTGCACCAAAGGCCAAGCTAGCCAACAGAAGTCCAGCCCCAAACTTGAACAAAAACCTCCTACTGGATCAGCAGTCATGCTGGCTGCCAGAAATCCAGGCCACAAAGACCAGAAGACCAGTGAGGAAACAGAAACCAAGGGAAAACACATACACACACACACACACACTTCCAACAAAGACAAACTGAGAAATCAGCACCTAGACTTACACTCATCTCAAACCCAGACATCTAAATGCCAGTATAAGAACACAATCAACAACAACCAGGGCAATATGGCACTACCAGAGGCTAGCTGTCCTATGACAGCAAGACCTGAATATGACAATGCAGCTGAAGCATGAGAAAATGTTTTAAAACCAACTTTATGAAGATGATAGAGGTTCTTTTGTTTTGTTTTCCCTTTGACTCATCTTGTTTATTCTTTTTAAATTTATTTTAATTAATTAATTAATTGATAGATTGATTTTTTTTTCAAACCAATCAGTTGCTTTCCCTCCCTTCTCTCCTTCCAGTCCCTCCCTACAACTTCTTTTATTCCCCACCCCATTTACTCCCAGGGTAAATGTGGAACATAAATTATGGGAATGGCCAACCAATGACTGGTCCAGCTTGAGACCTATACCATGAGAGGGAGCCCACCCATCTGGAAGGCCAAGACTAAGAGGCTGGACAGGCCAGAGACCTAAGACAGAACCAAACATGACAGGCAAAAACAGTCAATGAAATGATTCCCAATGATATTTTGCTATACTCATAGATTGTTGTTTTGCCCAATAGCCATAGGAGAGTCTTCACCCAGCAACAGATGAAAACAGATGCAGAGACAACAGCCAAACATTAAGTGGACCTTGGAGATCCTGTGGAAGAGAAGGAAGAAAGTTTGTGAGAGCCAGAAGGTACATGGACACCACAAGATAACCAAAGAATCAAACTAACCTGGGCTCATAGGGGCTCACGGAGATTGAATCTCCAACCAGAGAGCCTACATGTAATTGACCTAGGCCCTCTGCATATATGTGACAGTTGTATAGCTTGGTCTTCTTATGGGAATCCTAATAGTGGGAGCAAGAGCTGTCTCTGGCTCTGTTACCTGCTTTTGTGACCCTTTTCTCCTACTGGAGACATAGTAACAGACACTGAGGAAATCCAAAGAATCATTATATCATACTTCAAAAACTAGGACCAGGACTCACAGGGGCTGGCAGAGACCAGGGAGCCTGCAGGGGCTAACATAGGTTCTCTGCATGTATGTTATGGCTGAGTAGCTTGGTGTTCTTGTGGGAGTGGGGGCTGGGTCTACTCTTTTGCCTACTTGTGGGACCCTTTTTATCCTATTGGATTGCCAAGTCCAGCCTTGATGTGATGGTATGTGCCTGGCCTTATTGTAGCTTTTTATTCCATGTTTGGTTGATGTCCATGTAGGCCTGCTCTTTTCTGAGGGGAGGTTGAGGGAAGGTGGATCTGAGGAAGAAGGCAAGGAAGAGAGGAAAACTGCTGTTGGGATATAATATATAAGAAAAGAATTTTAAAAAAGAAGATCTCACCTTATCAATGTACATAAGTATCATTTTATCCATTAAGAGAACACCAGTACAAAGAGGTAGAAAAGTGAATGTTCGCTTTCTTCTAAGCTGAAACATTCCAATTCTGCTCTCAGACATCAGCAGCATTGCTTCTTAAGCCTCCAATGTCTAGGATTGATACCAGCACCTCCTTGCCATTACTCATATTTATTCTTAAGCTTTATCTGTGAGTAAACTATCAAACAGCTTTTTCCTGGTCCTTCTACTTGTAACTGAAAGATTGGATAACTTCTTGGCTCTATAATTTTATGAGCCAATACTCTTCTCAAAATGGCTCTGTTCCTTGAAGAACTCTCAATAATACAGCTATTAATTTTTCCATTTAAAAGTATTTCCTTTAATATGAATATATTCAGATTAACTATCCATATAATCAATAAACAGTGTATTTCTTTCTAAACCAAAATAATACATGACCCAGATAATCATAAAACAAATTAATGGGTGTAAAAGGATAGGTAGTAGAGATTAGTTTCAGAAATTTAAATTATATACTTTCTATGTTAAACACTATGTATTTCCTACTTGAGTTATGAAATGTTTTCTTGATTATATATACTAAAAGACCTTTCTACAGTTTCATGAAGTCTACTATATGTCATTGCAGCATAGGAATGATAGGACTTGTCACTCATGTTTGCAAAATTTTATTTCAATAAAAGAGATCTAAATTCACAACTTAACTCTTTATAACAGCAACTCAAACTAAAAGCTGGTCATACTTACCATAACATGGTGTGTATGTGTGTGTGTGTGGGGTGTGTGTGTGTGTGTGTGTGTGTGTGTGTGTGTATGTGCGTGCGCGCGTGCCTGTGTGTGCTATATAGCAATATCATCCAAACTGAAACATTCCCTCCTGGAGGGATAAGAGAAGCTCATTAGTTAGAAAGCTCATAATAACTAAGATTCTCAGGTAGTTCAAAATATTTTGAAAATTCACCATCTTGACCCCAGGTTACATACATAGAGAACACTGGCTGTAGGAGAGGAGGTTCTTTGGTGGAGTGCCTGCCAGTTGTGCACACTATATACATCTATATAAAATGCTTATAATAATTAGAAAAATTAAAGTTCAGCAACACTGAAACAAGGAAGAGGTGTTTTAGAGAAGTGTAAAGTTTGAGTGTCTTATGCTAAAAAAATTAAGGTTTTTCTCTAATTTTTAGAAATAAAAATAGAATCATTCTAGCCTAGAATTGCTCGCTCCAAAGCCACCCTGTAACTTGCCTGAAGAATACATGCACTGTATTTGTCTTCATGCCCCTCCTCAAGTTGGGAGTCCAGGCTCAGACCAATAATTCTACCTACCCTCACTAGGTGCCCTTTGGCCCCAGTGTTTAGATACAAAGCCTAATGTGAGGAGGCACTAACAGTACCCATGCCCTAGACACACTCTCTGACTATCTTCCTATCTGATGAATAAGAAGTCCTTACTGAGAATCAAGAACTCTGAAGTTTGGTTGAGAATCCTCTAACTCTATAGAAGGTCTGCCCCTGGGCTTAGAAAGTCATTTAACTCAAGATGAATTGGGACTACTTCTGATACCCAATTCAAACATCAATGCTGAATTTCCCAAAGAGTGAAACCAAAGCTCTATGTTCCTTCTCTATAGTCCAGAAGTTTGAAGTAACAGAAAGTCTATATTTTGGTAGGCATTTTTCTTTTTTTCTCTCTTTTTTTGAAAGACAAGAGTTTCTCTGTGTAGCCCTGGCTGTCCTGAAACTTGCTCTGTAGACCAAGCTGGCCTTGAAATCAGAGATCCCCCTTTCCCTGCCTCCTAAGTACTGTGACTAAAGGTATGCTCCAGCATGCACAGTATGTTTGGTTCTTAACATTTACTTTTAGGTGACAAATTATAGCACATATACTTTTATAAAATAGTGTATATAAAAGTGTTTATTTATATATGCTATTACATATGTATATATATATATATATATACACATAAATAAAAATTATACATATATGATGATATATAATAGAATTTATTACATATATCATTTTATAAAAACATTGATATACAAATATAAATACATATATATATATATGCATATGGGTTAGAATGTGATGTTTTGATAAATATATACATCATGTAGTGATGAAATAATGCTAAACAATGTATCTATCAACTCATCTACTTACATACCTTTTTCTAGTGGTAATATTTTAAATCTGCTCTCTTAGCTATTTCGCAACATATATATATATATATATAATTTAATTTAATTCTGAGATACTTACTGAGAAATACATTCTTAGACAATTCCATTGTTACATGAACGTTGCAGAGTGTACTTACATAATTCAAGGTGGCATAGCCTACTAGAGACCTAAGCTATTGATAGCTACACCAGATATGACATACAGTCTGACAACGACCAAGGTACTGTTATGTGGTATGTGACCGTACCCAATACATCACTGGAAAATTTACGACCATGCATTCTGACTTTGTGTGATTTTTCTGCTGATAACCTTTCTTTTCTTATGGAACTTTATGACTTTCCCTTTTATTATTACTTTCTTGAGAATTCTGTACAATGTATTTTGATCATATTCACCCTCATCCTCAAACTTCTCCCAGATCCACCTACCTTTCCCTTCTTGTCCAAACGTGTTTTGTCTTTTTGATTTGTAAACCTATCAAGTCCAATTTGTGCTTCCCAATATGTCCTTGGATATGTGACCTCTCACTGGAGAGGGACTGATTTACAAAAGAATATACTCGTAAAGAAAACGGACTCCCCCTATCCTAACGGCTGTGAATTGTCAGTAGGACCAGGACTTCCTTCCCACCTCCCTTCTCCATGCCATTATTTGATCTGGCTTCAGCTTGCACATTTTGTGCATGCAGTCACAGTCACTGTGAATTCATATGCGCAGCTTCCCTGCTGGGTCCAGAAGACACTATTCCTTGTAGTCATCCACTGGTTCTGGCTTTTACATTCTTTCTAGTCCTCTTCTGAAAAAATCCCTGAGCCTTGTGATGAGAGATATGATATAGATACTTCATTTGGTGTTGACAATTTCCCAGTCTCCAATTGTTTGTACCTTGACGAGTTGTGGGTCTCTATTTTAATCACTATCTGCTGCAAATAGAAACTTTTCTGATGAGGATTTAGAGATACATTAGTCGAAGGGCATAAGAATAAATCATATGAATCAGTTATTACTATGTCCTTTTAGCAAAATATTAGTTTTAGATCTTCTCCTAGGATATTTGACCTGTCTAATCCTAGGTTATTGGACTCAAAATGGTACCAGATATGGGCTTCATCTTGTAGTGTGGGAACTAAAGCAAATCAGAAAAAATGATTGGTTATTTCACTTCAAAAGTAATACTCATGCCACTTTTGCACCTGTGGCCATGTCTTGCCAAGCCACCAATACTGCAGTTTGCAGGTTTCATGGCTGGGCAAGACTGATAATTACTTTTTCCATTGGTACCATGTGTATCATGATCCCACACTATGAAAGTTAGTCAGTGTGGATGAAGCTATATAATTTTATTATTCCATGATGTACGTCATTGGGTTCATTTCTTATAATGATGATCAAATTATAAAAATATTAAGGTCAAAGTTATTTATAATTGATATTTTCATCTGTTCATATAATCTTAATTACAACTTTATAGTTCTTTAAGTTAGCTTTCACCACATAACAAAATACCACAAACAGTGTTTATTTTTTTAAAATTATACACCTCCTTTTTTCAAACTTCTTTTTTTTTTTTTTTGCTTTGGGTTTTTTCTTTTCTTTTTATTTTTGGTATTATAATTACAACATTTCCCCTTTTCCTTTCTTCCCTCTAAACTTTCCCATGCTGTGGATATCACTCTGTGTAAATAAAGTTCTGATTGGCCAGTGGCCAGGCAGGAAGTATAGGCGGGACAAGAGAAAAGAGAATTCTGGGAAGTAGAAGGTTGGAGAGAGACACCGCCAGCTGCCGCTATGAGAAGCAACATGTAAAGACACTGGTAAGCCACGAGCCATGTGGCAAAGTATAGACTAACAGAAATGGGTTAATTTAAGATAGAAGTAGATAACAAGAAGCCTGCCACAGCCATACAGTTTGTAAACAATGTAATTTTCTGTGTGCTTTTTTGGTTGGGTCTGATCGACTGGCAGGTAAGAGAGATTTGTCCTGACTGGGCCAGGCAGGAAAACTCTAACTACAAATGGCGCCCAACGTGTTGGCAAGAGTTTCCACCTAAAACCTGAGAAAAAAGATTCTTAAACGGAGCTAAAAACAGCTTTCTAATTGTCTCTCTCAAGTTAGCGGCAGCCTGCCGGTTTGAGCTACTATGGCGGGTTTCTGGCTTGTGTGTCTGACCTGCCCTGTGGCGGGAATGAGGAGTCTACAAGCAGCACTTTGCTCTGCTGCATGATGGATTTAGCCTTTGCCAGTTAAAAAAAAGATTTCTAGGCTATGTGCTGCTTCAATAGAACTGCTTCTGATAGTTGATGGTACACATGGCTCCAGACCCAGAGCTGGCAGTAAACTGTACCACGGCCATGTTGGGAAGCTGAGGTGGGTGGAGCCAGCAGCCACAGAGGTGTTTCAATCTTACAAAGATGGATATTACACAGAAAATCTGGTTTGTCTTGTCTTTGGGATTTTTAACTACAAAAAAAGATTTGATTGTAAAAGCTGTTGAGTTAAATAAATATGTAAATTTTAAAGGTACCTTGACTTCAAAATTTGGATATAAGGATATGTTGCTTTGGAAAAGAGTCTCTGCTTTTGTTTCCACAGAAAGCCAGAGGCTGTGGATTTGTTCCAGATTAAGATATATCAGGTTTGATCAGCCAAGACCACCTGAAAGGTCTCTGATGACACCATGGCCCAGATGACCCAACATCCAGAATGGTTTCAAGGCAACTGGCTCAGAGGTTCACCCTAATGGACTACTCCATAATCTTAAAATTTTCTTTGTGTCCCCATAAGATACAGCGCCCCCCTCCAGCAGGAAGTAGTAAGAGAAACTATGCCCACATTCCCAAAATTATCAAGCTGGCTTTAGAAATGGAATTGGCTCACTCCTTCTCTAAACCCAGACATATTGCTAAAAGAAAAGGTTAAGAGATTCTTGTGTCCCAAATCAGAAGAGCCCTCTGGTGTGGGACAGAGAAAAACCAATATTTTTCTTTAAAGCAGTTTGATTATAAATGAGATCTCTTTCTAAAGAAGGAAAGGGGATATGATACAGATATAATAGGATGAAAGGGTAGATTAAGGAACTTCTAAAGAGCAACAACTTATTTAAAATGTTTTGCATTGGTATAGATTTTAGTCTATTGATACAAACTTAAAGTTAATTTTGTTATACTGTGTGTATATTTTTAATCGTGTTTAAGGTATTATGTTTGTACAGCTCATTTTAAATTGAAATAGATAATTAAAAATAGATTAATGATTAGTCATCTATAATAATCATACTCATAGCCATGTTAGTTAAGTCTTCTAGGTATACAAGAGATATTTCAGATGGATAGGTAATCTTCAAATACTTCAAAGACCTACAGAATATGGCATTTAAAATATTTTTAAAATTTAGACTTTCTGGACAGTGAGACATGTCTGCTCCTGGCAGCACTGTTTTACTTCAGAGAGGAGGATGGGCATTGAAGACACTTCATATGGAGTTTATCTTCACCTTGACAAAAATAGCCATTTGGACGAGAAACTGTTCTTGCCTGGACTGCTTGATCAACTGGACATGCAGGACCCATAGAAAGGTGACCACTAAACTTTGCTTGACAAAATGGTACTTCAGGTTCCTGCTTCACAGAGGAAACTGCCAGACATTCTACAGAACACTGAGAGAAGTGACCGAGAGACTCTAACTCTGTGGGCTGAAGACAAATTCCCCAACTTTACAAAGGAACATTAGGTGACTGTCCAGGCTGCCAGCTGTCTCTGTCTACTCTTGCAAGACTCCCAAAAAATTACTGCAAGCTCTTTGCCAAGGTTCACTTTCTGTCCATAATTTTTCAATGCTTGCATCCTTCTCCCGGTTCTCAGGTAATATTATATCCTTCTGAGGTCTTTGATGTGGTTGAAGACTAGATAGTTATAATTTCCTCAGTTACGATAAAAGATAAGTTAGATATAAAACCTTAGACTCACAAATATAAGATAGATAGGATATCTTCTTTAATATTGTAACTGTAATTCTTGCTTAATAATTGCTTTGTTATATGTAATTGTACTATGTAAAAGTTAAAACCTTCCTTAAAAAAAAAAAAAAGAAAAGGGGAAGTGCTGTGGATATCACTCTGTGTAAATAAAGTTCTGATTGGCCAGTGGCCAGGCAGGAAGTATAGGCGGGACAACAGAGAAGAGAATTCTGGGAAGTAGAAGGTTGGAGAGAGACACCGCCAGCCGCCGCCATGAGAAGCAACATGTAAAGACACTGGTAAGCCACGAGCCATGTGGCAAATTATAGACTAACAGAAATGGGTTAATTTAAGATAGAATAAGTAGATAACAAGAAGCCTGCCACAGCCATACAGTTTGTAAACAATGTAATTTTCTGTGTGCTTTTTTGGTTGGGTCTGATCGACTGGCGGGTAAGAGAGATTTGTCCTGACTGGGCCAGGCAGGAAAACTCTAACTACATTCACATATTCCTCTTTGCTTTCTTTCAAATTAATGGTCTCTTTTTTAATTAATTGTTGTTACATGCATTCATGTATGTGTATGTATATGTATATACATATATATATATGTATGCATTATACATGTATATGTGTGCATACATGTATATTCTTAATTATAACCTGCTCAGTCTGTGTAATATTACTTGCATGTGTGTTCTCATCCCTGACCATTTGGTATTGGATAACCAGTTGGCATGTTCTTTCTTGGGGAAGACTATTTCTCCTGCTTTCAGCTTTCCTTAGGTGCCTGTAGTTCTTTATGGAGAATTGAGGCCTAGGGGGCTTTCCTTTACCCACCTTGGTATATTAATTGTTATTATTTTGTTTGGATAATGTTTAGACACTCATGCTGCTGAAAGTCTTTGGATGTAGCTCCTGACTTTATTAGGAGACATAGTCTCACAGCAAAATCCCTGATCCTCTGGATAGTTTAGGTTTTGCTAACCTAGTTGGTTCACATTGTTTTCTTTTAGATTCACTCAATTGTCTTCATAGGTGTTGGCTAGGCTTGTTTGTATTTCTGGTATGCAGGGCCATTCAACCATGCTCTGTTCGCATTACAATAGAGGTACCAGAGGTTTGCAAAGTTCCTTACCATCTAAATTCACAATTGATACAGCGTTGTTTCTCGTGTGTGTTATTGATTAAAAAATGACATGACCAGCTCAAAGTCAAAAGAATGAAAAGGAGACAACCTTTCAAAGTACTCCTGGAGATGTTTCACTTAAAAAGCATGTGGAGGAGAATTTATGGCCACTTCTTCAACTTTCCAATATCATTTAAATCATTTTAGTTTTCCAAATGTCACTGGTGATATAATATTCCACATATTTTTGTTTCATTGTTTGACACATTTTCTCAAAATAGATACTTAGTGAGAATTTGCTGTGTGGCAGTAACCAAGTCATATTATGAAAACATGAAAAGTACAAAATAACATACTTGCTAAATTCTCATTTTCAAATGTAAACTGATACCAGGAGTTTCTCCTGACTTGTTCACCAGTAGCTGAATTGGCCTTAAAAGCTAGAACTCCTGTGAAACACCCTGGTTCCTGTTTTAGCACCCTGTACCAGAGACATGTTCACATTACAAAACTGCCCTGCATATTCGTTTTCAATTAAGAATGTTTTAAAGTATTTTATTATAATGCAAATAAATGTTTCACAAATTCATTTATAACTGCAGTCTTGATAGTTTGTAAAATGTATTTTCCCAAAGCCTTGGTTTGAGTATTTAGTTTGATACCAGACCCCTGCTACACTCATTCAAAAATTTCAGCTATGTGTATTAAACATTCAGACTCATGCTGCTAAACATAGCTGTATCAAAGTTCATCTGATTTAAATGGCCTTAATTAAGAGACTTAAAGAATAATTAACATCCCATATGCTGAAATATTTCAGAATAGAAGAAAATATGTAAAATTATAATTTTATATATAAAAATCTAAATATTAATTACTTCCAAAAGTCAATATAGATGATGAATCTTTCAAAGATCTCTTCTTTGAGAATTCTGTAGAGACTAAAAGTCAGAAGAACACCAATGAAAAGAAAGTAAAACAAGACATTTCTAAGTAAATAGTTATGCATATATTAGTAACTTCTCAAAGGTTATGGTATTTAAAATATCATAGACAGTTTAGTAGTTACATGAGCAAGGAAAAGCTTCCAAGGTATTTGAGAATTATGAATAATGTTAGCAGGGATTCTTTTGTATGACTTACTCACATTCTCATTTATCTTTCCACATTCAACCAGCTACCAACATTTTTTTTGCATCTCAACCTCAGTTTCCCCTCCCTTCTCTCCTCCCAGTCACTGCCACTTCCTTTACCTTCCCCCCATCCACTCCTCCTCCATTTCTCTCCATAAAAGGGTCAGCCTCCCAGGGATATCAACCAAACATGGCATACCAAGTTGGAGTAAGATGAATCACTTCCCTTCATATTAAAGCTGAATGAGGCAACCCAGTGTGAAGAAAAGGGTCCCAAAAGCAGAAAAAGAATCAGAGACAGTCCCTGATCCCACTGTTAGGAGTTCCACAAAAAGACCTAGCTACACAACTGTAATATATATGCAGAGGACCTAGCTCAGTTCCATGCATGCTCCTTGGTTGTCGGTTCAGACTCTTTGTGCCCCTATGAGCTCAGGTTAGTTGATTCTGTGGGTTTTCTTGTGTTCTTGTCCCCTCTGGATCCTGCATTCTTTCTTCCCCATCTTCCACAGGTGTGGTGATATTTTATTTGTGCTGAAATGTGATTTTTATTTGTATGTTAATAAAGTTTGCCTGGAGATCAGAGGTCATAGGGAGCCATTAAGAAGAAGTCCGGTGGTGGTAGCACATGCCCTTAATCTGATCACATGTCAGGCAGAGTCTCTGTGTGGTCAAAGACACAGCCAAATGTGGTGACCCTTGAGTCTTTAATCCTAGTACCAACCATAGAGACCTGGAGGTCTGTATACACAGGCAGTGATAAGGAAGTCATGTGGTTGGGTTTAGAGCCAATGAGAAGGCAGAGCAGAAAGGCAATAAAACACAAGTCACACAGGAAGATGCCCTCTCTCTCTCTCTCTCTCTCTCTGGGAAAACGGTGGTGGCGGCGGCGGCAAGGTGGTAATGAGGTAGTGTGATTCTCTAATCTCTCTGGCTATTTACCTCTGTATTTGGCTCTGTGTTTCTTATTTACTAAGACTGTTTAGAATTTTGTCTACACACAGGATTCCCCAAGCTTCTCCTAATGTTTAGTTGTGGGTCTCTGTATCTGTTCCCATCAGTTGCTGGATGAAGCCTCTCTGATGACAATCAGGCTAAGTAATGATAGGTGAGTGTGGCAGAATATCATTGGAATCATTTCACTGACTTTTTTTGATATTAGTGTTTAGTTATATACTAGGTTTCTGGGCTGTCTAACCTCTGGCCCTCCAGGCAGTGTCATGTGTGGAGTCCCTCTCTTAGCATGGGTCTTACACTGGACCAATCATTAGCTGGCCACTCCCACAATTTCTGTTCCATCTTTACCCCAGCACATCTTGTAGGCAGAACAAATTGTAGGTTGAAGTTTTTGTGGCTGGGTTGGCATTCCAAACCCTCCACTATAAGTCTTGCCTGATTACAGGAGATGGCTAGTTCAGGCTCCATATCTCCCATTGCTAGGAGTCTTAGCTAGGGTCATCCTCATAGATTCCTGGGAGTTTCCATTTCTCTAGGTTTCTAGCTTGTCCATGAGATGTGCCTGAATTTCAATGGTCTCTCCCAGTACTCTCTCCCTTCATCTCCCCCCACATGTGATCGCACCTGTTCCCATTCACCCCTCACCCACTTCTCTACCCATAGGTCTATTCTATTTTTCCCTTTCCAGGAAGATTCACATGTCCCCACTTGAAGCCTCCTTGTTACTTGGCTTCTCAGGTCTGTATTTTTTAGCATGACTATCCTTTACTTTACAGGTAATAACCACTTAAAAGTGAGTACATACCATATTTATCTTCCTGGGTTTGTGTTACCTCACTCAATTTTTTTTCTAGTTCCACCCATTTGACTGCAAATTTCACAATATCAATGTTTTTAACATCAATAATGCTCCATTGTATAAATGTAGCATATTTTCTTTACCAATTCATCAGCTGAAAGACACTTTGGTTGTTTCCAGTGTCCAGCTATTATGGAAAAAGCTGCTATGAATATAGTTGTGCAAGTGTTCTTGTTGTATGATGGAGTGTCCTTTGGGTATATGCCAAGGAGTCGTATAGCTTGGTCTTGAGATAGATCAATTCCCAATTTTCTGAGAAACTGCCATATTGATTTCCATAACGTCTGTACAAGTTCGCACTCCCACCAGCAGTGAAGGAGTGTTCCCCTTGCTCTACATCCTCATCAGAATGGGGTGTTACTTGTGTTTTGATCTTAGCCATTGTGACAGGTATAAGATGGAATCTCAAAGTACTTTTGATTTGTATTTCCCTAATGGCTAAGGATGCTGAACATTTCTTTAAATGCTTCTTGGTCATTTAAGATTCTTCTGTTGAAAATTCTGTTTAGATCTGTAACTCATTTTTTTTTTTTTGAGACAGGGTTTCTCTGTGTAGTTTTGGTGCATGTCCTACAACTCATTCTGTATACTAGGATGGTCTTGAACTCACAGAGATGCAGCCTTCTGGGTGCTGGGATTAAAGGCATATGCCACCACCAACCAGCCCGTACCCCATTTTTAATTGGATTATTTAGTTTGTGGATGTCTGGTTTTTTGAGTTCTTTATATATTTTGGAAATTAGACCTCTGCCAGATGTGGAGTTAATGAAGATATTTTCCCATTCTATAGGCTGCCCTTTTGTCTTATTGATGATGTCCTTTGCCTTACAAAAGCTTTTCAGATTCATGAGGTCTCAGTTATTGTTTATCTTAGTGCTCACATTAGATATGGGTATTCTGTTCAGGAAATTGTCTCCCTTGTCAATGAGCCAGGGCTAGTCCCCACTTTCTCTTCTATCAGGTTTGGTGAATCTGGTTTTATGTTGAGGTCTTTGATCTACTTGGAGGACATGCCAACATCCAGTTAGACCAGTACCATTGGTTGAGCTTTTACTTTCCTATCTGTATACATTTTGCTTCTTTGTCAGAAATTAGGTGTCCATAGGTGTGTGGATATGCTTCTGGGTCTTTGATTCAATTCCAATTATCAACCTGTCTGTTTTCATGCCAATATTATACAGTTTTTATTACTCTATCTCTGTAATAGAGTTTGAAATCTGAGATGTTGATGCCTTCAGAAGTTGTTCCATTGTACAGGCTTGGTTTAGCTATCCTGGGGTTTTTATTTTTCTATTTGATGTTCAGTATTGTTCTTCCAAGAATTGTTTTGGAATTTTGATGGGGATTTCACTGAATCTGTAGATTGCTTTTGGTAAGATGGCCAGTTTTACTATATTAATCCTACCAATTTGTGAGCATAGGAGACCTTTCTGTGTTCTGATATCTTCTTCAACTTCTTTCTTTAAAGACTTGAAGTTCTGTCATACAAGTCTTTCACTTGCTTGGCTAGATTTGCATCAAGATATTTTATATTATGTGTGGCTACTTTGAAGGATGTTATTTCCATTTCTTTCTCAGCCCATTTATTATTTGTATATTGGAAGGCTTTGGTTTTTTGAAGTTAATTTTGTATCCAACTACATTGCTGCAGGTGTTTATCAGATGTAGGAGTTCCCAGGTAGAGTTTTGGGGGTTGTTTATGTATACTATCATATCATCTGCAAATAGCCATACTTTGATTTCTTCCTTTGCAATTTGTATTCTCTTGATCTCTATTGGCTTTCTCATTGCTCAGGCTATAACTTCAAACACTATATTTAATAGATAGGAAGAGTGGGCAGCCTTGTCTTGTTCCTGATTTTGGTGGAATTGCTTTGAGTTTCCCTCTATTTAATTTCATATTGGCTATTGATTTGCTATATATTGCCTTTATTATGTTTAGGTATGTCCCTTGAATCCCTGATCTCTTCAAGGCTTTTATCATGAAATCATGCTGGATTTTGACAAAGGCTTTTAAGCATCTAATGAGATGATCTTGTGGTTTTTTTCTTTCAGTTTATATGATAGGTTATATTGACAAATTTTTATATATTGAACCATCTCTCTATCTCTAGGATGCAGCCTACTTGGTCATGTTGCATAATCTAATTGTTATGTTCTTGGATTTGGTTGGCAAATATTTTATTGAGTATTTTTGCATCAAAGTTCATGAGAGAAATTGGTCTATAATTCTCTTCCTTTGTTGAATCTTTGTGTGGTTTTGGTAACAAAGTGACTGTAGCCTCATAAAATGGATTTGGAAATGTTCCTTCAGTTTCTATTTTGTGGAATAATTTGAGGCATATTGGTGTTATCTCTTCTTTGAAAGTCTGGCAGAAGTTTATGCTGAAACTGTCTGGCCCTGGGTTTTTATTTTTGTTTGGAAGTCATTTAATGACTGCTTCCACTTCCTTAGAGGTTATAGGTCTATATAAATAATTTACCTGACTTTGAATTAACTTTGGTACATGGCATCTATTGAGGAAATTGTCTGTTTGTTTTAGACTTTCCATTTTTGTGGAGTATAGATTTTTGAAATATGATCTAATGGTTCTCTGGATTTCCTCTATGTCTGTTGTTTGTCCCCTCTTTCATTTCTTATCTTGTTAATTTGGATATTCTCTGTCTTCCTTTTAGTTAGCCAAGTTAAGGGTTTATCTATCCTATTGATTTCCTGAAAGAACCAACTCCTTGCTTGCTTGATTTTTATTATTATTTTATTTTATTGATTTCAGTTTGATCAGTTCCTGCTGCTTTCTCCTCCTGGGTATATTTGCTTTGTTTTCTTTGATAGCTTTCAGGTGTTCTATTGAGTAACTAGTATGAGATCATTCTATTTTCTTTATGAATGCACTTAGTACTTTAAACTTTCCTCTTAGATCCACTTTCACCATGTGCCCCATAAGTTTCGGTATATGGAAGGCATTTAAATCTTATGTACTGATAAATAAATGAGAAAACATGCACATTAAATGAAACAATGAAGGAAAATATGTAATTATAAAAGATGATGATTTTGCAGTTGTTCTACTGATGAAGAATACAAACTATAATGATGTCAACCTGTCTCTACATCAAATTCTAGGTACTAATCAACCAAAGCTGGTTATAGCACCAGCTTTGAAAGAAACTCCTAACAATAAGTTAGCATTAGATAGGATTGCAATAGATTTCATGAGTCTTAGGTTAGAAACCTGATTAAATTAATAAAGTAAATATTTTATATTAATATAATAATTATCAACCTAAAAGTAATTACTTCTTCAAAGATATAAACCATTCTCAAGGCGGCTGAAAGTGAAATCACAAAGTATGTCAAAGCAAATTTCTTACTTCACTTAACCTTAAATGTGGAAATCAATTGCTTAAAGTGTGATTAAGTTAAAAAAATATACATTCTAGAAGTATTTAGTTGAGACTCAAATAGTTTTGGGGACTTTTTGTTGTTGTTGTTTTTGTATTTTTTCCCTTTAAAACAGTCTGGCTTATCATGTATTCTTACAATAGTGAAAATAAATACATTTCAAAACTTGAATTATGAGTCCAGTCTCAATAAGGTATTTCAGTGATGTGAACTCATTCTCCTATCATATCAAGATTGTGGCTTCTTCATTTCCTGGGAACATATGGACTTTATTGGTTTGTCTCCCTTAAAGTCAGAAGGCCTTTTCCATTTTCTCAAAAAATCTACTCATATTTTTTTCTTGAAATCAATTTTAAACAGATATACACTTAAATTAAATGGCAACTGCAATGGAGATAAAAGAAAGAAAAAAATTAATCCAACTGGAGATCTCTAGAGAAATTACTGAAGAAGCATAGCATACCCAAACAATGAGAATGAGAAAATAAATATTATAACATCAATTAAAAGTAGAGTGTTTAATGAACTGTAAAGGGAGGTGGGAATTAGCTGGCTGATAGATTTCAAATTCCTGGTTTCAATCTATAATATCTGTTTGCCTTCATAATAATTTAGAGTCTACAATTGCCTGGAGGTCACCTTTGAAGAAGCAGAATAAAAATCAATGTATTTCACCATAAGTTAAGAAGTGTCTTTACCTCTATTAAATATATCTTTCATAAATTAAAGGTAACAGAGAGAGAGAGAGAGAGAGAGAGAGAGAGAGAGAGAGAGAGCGAGAGAGAGCGAGCAGCAATGCATTTTCTGGTCTGAAGATGATCACTTTTCCAATACTCCTTTCTAGTCATAACAAAGCACTGATATTCTACCTGTGCAAGGCCTCTGGACAGGGTACCATCCTTCAGAGGGTCAGGATTTGAAACCTCCTAATATTAAGTGAATACATTCTGCCCCAGTTAGGTTTTTGTTTCTGTGATGAAAATACCCCAACAAAAATAATTTCAAGGAGAAAAGAATTTCTTCTGGCTCATACAGTTTATCGTGAGGAGGAAGTCAAGGAGGCAGGGACTCGAAGCAGCTGTTCATGTCACATCTACAATCAGGAACAGGGAGCCATGAATGCATGCTGCTCAGCCCCTTTCTATATTTATTCAATCCAGGATCTCAGGGAATGGAGACACCCATGGTATGTGGAGGTCTCAGCTCAATTAACACTATCAAGATAATCTTCCACAGGTATGCCAGGAGCCATTGAGTTTCTAGCAAGTGGACAATTAACAGCAACCACTGATAAGAATTCCAGCCGTGCCCCCATTGTTGTACATGCCCACCCGGACACTTAGTCATTTCCACATAGTCATTTCTCAGTCATACATTCTACGTGACCCATGACCCCTTGGCTGTGTGGTTGCATGAATTGCATGGCACAATCACGTGATCTATGCATGGAATAGCCACGGGGGCCTGTGTGCGCAGGTGCGACTTGGCCTTTAAAAGACAGCCCCCATGTTCCCCTGCCCCCTTCACACATGTGTCCTTTTGGCAGGTCTGATCACATCTATCCTTTTCTTTGTGTTTTAATAAAACTCTTGTTAGTGGATTCTGTCATGTTTTGTGACTTTTCCTGGCAGCGTAAGAGCGCCACTAAAAACTAGCAACCACCACACTCGGTTTTAGGAAATTCTTCGGACCACACCAGAAGAAAGTTGATAGGAATAGACATAGCAGATGCTGGATGGGTGCGGCATGAGCAGCACAGGACTTCATGGAAACAATTAGAATCCAAGAAGCTTCTGGGCCAGCTTTGAAAATGACCATTAATCATGAATTAGTAACAACAAACCAATCACTTATAACAATAAACAAAATAGAAAAAAATTCCAACTACTTTATATTAGTTAAATTCATATAATATCTTTTTTTTTTTTTGATCTGAGGATCGAACCCAGGGGGGCCTTGAGCTTGCTAGGCAAGTGCTCTACCACTGAGCTAAATCCCCAACCCCTCATATAATATCTTGTTGTGTTTTGATTGCCACATATTTCCATAGAAATAGTGCGTTAAATGGAAATTTGTATGTTTAAAATCCACCTTTTATTGTATAACTTCTTGAGACTTGGAATTATTTTCTGCAGAATTTTAAATAAGTATAACCCATCCTTTTATTTATTAAAACATTTTCAGTGGAATTCATTTTGTAAAAAATATAACCTTCAATGTTTAGACCTCAATTTTAGAATACAGACTATTTACATAAATATTTTAAAACTTAAGCACATATTTTGTTTGAAATGTATTGGGGAAACAGACTGCCTCAAAGTGAATTTATTATTTTTCTCATTGCTATTACTAAGTACTTGACAGAAGCAGCTTAGGAGATGGAAGGATTTATCTTTCATCTTGGTTAAACATATAGGGATAGAGTTTATCATGATGGGGATGAAATTATATTCAGGAGCACACAATATGACTCTTTGCAGGGTTCCTCTTAGGAAACAGAGAGCCAAAGCCTGAAGCAGGGCTCCAGGACAGGATGTAACTCTCAAAGGCTTACCTTCACTTGAAGAACCAAAACACCTTCATGTCAAGCAAGCCCCTCACCCCAGCTTGAAATAGGCCTGAGTTTCAAAATTCTCAGAGCTGCTGACATAGGTCCCAGGATCTCAAAAGTACAAAGTCAGGATGTTTGAAGGACTACCTGGTAGCAACTGATTAAGCACAGAATGTCCCAATGCCAGAGATGGTCAAAAGTACAAAGTCAGGACGTTTGAAGAACTATCTGGTAGCAATTGATTAACCACAGAATGTCCAATGCTGGAGACAGTTTATAAAGTTTGACAAACAACTGGTTTAAACTGCGAAGTAAGATAACAGAAAAATTTTGGCAAGCCCCTAAAACTTGAGCCAATCAGAATTGTATCTTTACTAGCACCCCTAAATGATGTAACCTTGTGATTTCTGCCTTTAAAATCTGAGCTTGCAGAGAGGCGAGCACCTCCTCTAGCCTTTGCTGTGTCTGGGTGCTCCACAAGGTCCCTGCCACACTGTTTGAACCACTCTAATAAACCTTGCTTTTACATTTTGGTGAGTTCATATCTCTGTTCTCTTTTCGGGTTCTCACATTCAGGGCGCAACACACTGACCTATCCCCACTCTCTAAAAGTCAGGACTACATAACCAAGCCCTAATCAGAACAGCTAGTACTCCAAGTACTCAACACACAGACCTATTGGAGACACCTTTCATTCTAATCATAACTGTCATCATTGCCATTTGTCTCATAGTTCAGTTGTAGACTTTGTCTCTGAATATTCATATAGTCAGTTCCCAACTTGTCTATTTGGTACAATTATAAACATAGAGAGGAATGAGAATCAGTTTAGGCATTGGAAACCTGGCAAACATCAATGTTAAACAAAATACATAGCACAGCCTGGCTTGATAGTACAGGTCTATCACCCCAACGGCAAAGAAGCTAAGTCAGGAGCATCTCAAATTCAAAGCTTAGTTGGACTACTCAGTGAATTCAAGATCACTCTGGCTTAGTGAGCTCTAATCTCAAATTGAAGGATAAAAAGCAAGCTAGGAGTATATTAGACCCTAGAAACAAAAACTCACAGTATAACATTAAGAACATAACTGAGCAATAAGGCTATTAGTCACATTTTAGAGAGGTAGTACTAATGTTTATTAGTAATAATAGGTAGTAATACTGTAGATGAAATTCTCAGTGGTCTTATTAAACAAGAAACACAGAGCCAAATACAGAGTTAAAAGCCCAAGAGATCTGAGCACTAGCAAAGAGCCAAGACCATCTTATCTTACCACTTGGTGCTGTCCTTCCCCAGAGAGTGAGACTTTCTTTCTTTGTGTCTTGTGTTTTATTGCTTTCCTGTTCTGTTTCTCATTGGCTTTAAGCCCAGCCACATGACTTCCTCATCACTATCTTTCTATACAGACCTCCTGGTCTCTATGGTTGGTACAGGGATTAAAGACTCAAGGGTCACCACACTTGGCTGTGTCCTTGACCACACAGAGACGCTGACTGCCATGTAATCAGATTAAGGGCATGGGCTACCACCACCTGACTTCTATCCTTGGCTTGATAATGACCTCTGATCTCCAGGCAAAATTTATTTATTAACATACAAATAAAATCACATTTCAGCACAGTTAAAATATCACCACAGAATACAATGAATTGTGATGTTCAGTTATCACTGATGTCAACTGTTATATCTATGCTAACAGACACAGGAACCAATAGCCATATTATAGTACAGTGTTTTAACTTAACATGATTCAATAAATAGCAACATAAACACAAAACAATGTTATAATCAATTATCTTTTTAAAAAATAACTTAAATCCCAAATGTACAACCTCTGTAATCATTTGAAACAAGCTTTACCTAAGTAGATGGATGAGAAAGTAAAAACTCAACTTACTGAATGCCTACTTCCCCTCTGATCAAACGAATAATTAGTTTCAGAATAAATCACATTCTTAATTGAAAGGCTTGGCATTCCTGCTGATATTCCTTTGTTTTTTGTGCCATGATTATCATAGTAGTAACCATACACTTTCTCTTTCAGAAGTCATAAATGTAGAATGGGACTTGGACTCATGAATATGTGTGGCTGTACGAAAACTGCTTCTGGTGTTTGTTAACAATCTTAGAAAATGTGGTCAACACTTATAAGTGCATGCATGGAGACTGTGAATGGCCTTTGTAGCACTGAACATTATTATGCAGCTACAAACCAAAACCAGTGTTCTTGTTTCCATTCTAGAAGACATATTCATCTCAATCACAATGTCAAATATTGTCTTATCTTACAGATTGAGGAGAATATCTTTTTTAATTTAAATGAGAACATATGACCAAAACAAATATATATATATAAAATCTGTCTCTGAAACTAGATTGCTAATTCTCTTGATAAGATGGTAAAAAAGTCAGCAGATGGAAAAATTTTGTTGATTATTTGTATGTTTTATTTTAAGATAATTAATAAAGTCTTCATAATTTTCTTCTTATACTGAAAGCCAACTATATATATATATATATATATATATATATATATATATTGCAAGAAATATGATCAATTAATTGTAAATATGTTGTCCATATGTACTTCTAACTCAAAAAATGTTTGTAGAGGAAAAACAATCTATGAAATTTGGCTCTCTGAGTATATGGAATTACAGTGAGAAAAATATACCTAAGCACTATAGAAGAAAATATGGCATATATTTTTGATTCTGAATTAGTTGAAAGTCTCAGGACAATTTCCTCTTGGGAGTGACATGCACAGCTCTCTGTTAGCATTTTTCAGTATCAAGAACACCTCATACATAACAGTTCTCCATGTAACATCAGACCATCCTTTGCCGTAAATGTATTGCACATCTAGGGGAAGTCCAAATAGTACCAGACCTTAAAGCAGTCAGATGCCAACAATACAAGTTTCTATGTATAATGGGACAAGAGTTTTCAAACTGAAAAAACAACAAATAAGTGAAGTAGAAAACATTCAGAAAATGTCAGCTTACACCGTTTCAGTACTGACAGGAATCCAAGCATCTTCCCCACTCACAATATGCTGAAAAAGAGTTCTGTTCATCTCTTAACCAAAGTTTTACAAGTTTGTACTCATAAACTCACACTGCTCTGGTTGCCCGTAAATGATCTGCACCAGGTCAATCTAGCACAAATTCCAGAACAGATGGAGGTGATGCTCTCCAAACCCAATTCCTTACTGAAGAGCTATTGGCAGTTGATAGCTGCTGGGAGAAGGAGAATCATTCTTTTTTTAATGTGTTTCCATAATTAGGTTTCCCATGCTCATACCCATATGAGCAACATCTGAGTTAGTAGATTAACAAAACTAACCAAACAAAAGACAGAACATGAAATTTTAGGAGGGGGCTGTGTTGGGGGAGGATTTAAAGGAATTGGAGTGAAAAATAGGCAGTAGATATGATCATGTTTCATAGTATATATTCATAAAATCCTCAAGAATTAAAAAAAATGTGAAAGTTTTTAAAATGATAAAGAAAATGGTTTTGACCAGAGCTGATAAAATGAAATCAACTTAAATAAACCATATCAATAATAAATTTAATTAATTGAAATGTAATAAGGCAGCTGGACAGAGGTGGTGCATGCCTTTAATCCCAGCACTCGGGAGGTATAGCCATGTGGATCTCTGTGAGTTCTAGGCCAGCCTGGTCTGCAAAGCGAGATCCAGGACAGGCATCAAAGCTACACAAAGAAACCCTGTCTCGAAAAACAAAACAAACAAAAAAAAAAAAGAAAGAAAAGACAAAAGAAATGTAATAAGGCAAGCAAAGTAAAACAGACAAATAGAAATGGAGAAAATTGTCACTTACTTATCAGAGGATTGCCAAATACACAGAAGGCATCTTAAAAAGAGGGAAAGAAAATGTCAACAATGCTACTTAGAAACACTGGGGAACTTAATGGAAAGAGACGCAAACATCTCTCAACTATTTGAAAGGATGCTCAACTTTACTCGGGGAAAGAGAGCTGCAAGTTAACACTTTGCTAGAATAGCGTTTCTCACCTATTAGACTGGCAGGATTCCAGAGGCTGGCAGCAGACTCTGTGGCAAAGCTGTGGGCAACAGACTTCTCATGTTTTCCTGATACAAGTGCAAAATACTAAACCTCTTGGGGGAAGAAAATTTGGCATTGCCTAGAAAAAAAATATGTATTCCTTTAGTATTTGATGAAACAACTTTACCTCTAGGAATGTATCCCAAAATATAGTGGCAACATATGAAATATACAGAAATATAAATGAGATTATCAATTGTAGCAACTCTGTGAAAGGAAGACTGGCATGCAGACTTCTGTGCTCCTGTAGAAAGAAATGACAGACAAGACTCTACATGCAATGTATTGTCAAGACGTAGTCATATGGAGGAATACTGTGTAATAGTGTGAAAACAAGCACACTTGCAGCATATTCTGTTTCAAGGGAAAACAATGGTGTCTTCTTTAGGGCTTAGCACTCAGCCTCTTATACTCTCTCATTCTCAGGCTTTGACCAGTCATGCATCTCTTTGCTGATTGCTGCCCACAGTAAAAGACCAAGGTTGAACACAGCATATGAGTAAAAGCAGAAATATTTTGAAGGGAATTTGTCAGCATGATCATGCAGCAGAATAGCAATAGCAAGTTTTACTCTAGGGTGTAAGATCTCCTCATGGGCTATTGACTAAGATTACTACATACCAGGCATGAAATTCCCTCCCATGAGTCAGGCCTTGAGTCCAATCAGAAAGTAGCTAGTTACCTCCTAACAGTCATGTCACTATTGCGCCAGCTTGCAAGTTTTGCCCATAGCTTAGCACACAGGATCCAGCACTGGGTAAAACCATTAATGTGTTTTCTTCCACAGCAGACTGCGTGGGCCTTCTGGCACTATGAAAGCTGGCCAGCAGTGAGGAAGTCTCTTTATTGGTTCAAGATGGATTTCTGTGGGTCCCTTAGCTAAATTGTGTAGTGTCTTCAACAATAGGGTCTCACTTCAACCTTAGAATGGGGGAGGGGATCAATGGCAATACTCTAGACTGCTTTTGAGTCTTCGAGGAACTTCCTAATCAATAATAACTCTGGGGGGTGGTCATTCAATGGAAGAAATAATTGAAAAACAACAGTTCTCTTTAAACAAAGAAGGGGAGAATGGTAGAGGAAATAGTATCAGAGTAGACTCATATATACATACTTTGCTCAGTAGATTAAAACATAAAATTATATTTTGAATAATGATTTACTTTACAAAGCTTGAAAACCAGGTCTAAAGAATTAAAAGTAGTGTGAAATGATGATACCATTGTTTATCCAGTGTTCAATAAAATTGGACAGAGAAGAGTCATTCTAATAACTTTCCAAATATACTAAAATTTACTTTACTGATAAATAAAAACAAAAAATGTATAACTATTGGCAAGATTATATAAAAAGCTATACATGTATACATTGTGTAAATGTTTAAGTCAGGTTAAATACCTGTATCCTGAAATACTTAGTTATTTTCTAAATAACATAAATGAACATTTCATTGCACAAGTCTGGGAGGGTATTATCCTCTGAGTATATAGAATCATGTCAGAAACTAGGCTGGGGATTTAGATTAGAGGTGGAGTGCTTGCCAAGCATCACAAAGTTATGAGTTTGATGACAAGTCCTTCAAAAACCAAACTAGATGGTTAAGAAATGATTTAAAAATATTCTAAGTAAATAAACTAGTAAAAGAGCCATGGGAGCTCTCTTAGTCCTCACATTTATTAATAACGTTGATTTTGTTCTACTTGACAGAATATAAGGAAAACGAGTGACATGTTACTAATTGGAATTTTCACTATGCTTCTAAATCAGTATTACACAAGTTGAGGAAAGTTAAGTAAAAGCCGGGATTTTTTGGAAGGGTCACAATGAAGTCTTTATGTTGCTTTCCTCTGACATTTGAAAATGTTGCTTTGAAAAGTCCTAGAAGCATCATACCACAAGGACACTACCATGTTCATAACAGCATTATTCATAATCTCCAGAACTGGAAACAATCTAGATGCCCTTCAACTGAAGAATGGATAAAGAAAATGTGGTACATATACACAATGGAGTACTACTCAGTAGTAAAAAACAACGACATCATGAAATTTGCAGGCAGATGGATGGAACTAGAAAATATGATACTGAGTGAGGTAACCCAGACTCAGAAAGACAAACATGGTGTGTACTCACTCATAAGTGGATAATAGATGTAAAGCAAAGAATAATCAGACTACAACCCACAGCTCCAGGGAGGCTAGCTAACAAGGAAGACCCTAAGAGGGACACATGGATTTCCCTGGGAAGGGGAAATAGATGAGAGCTCCTGAGTAAACTAGGGATGAGGTTGGGTGATAGAGGGGAGGGGATGGTGGATGAGAACATAAGGGAAGGGAATGGTTGAGCTGGAACAGGGATGGAGTGGGAGAACAATGAAAGAGATATATTTTATTGTTTGTTTTGTTGTTTTTCTTTTTCTTCTTTTTTTTTAATTAAGAAATTTTCTACTCACCCTACATACTACCCACAGATCCCATCTCCTCCCTCCCCCAACTCTCCAGCCTTCCCTCCCAAGCCAATCCCCATGCCTCCATCCTCCAAATCAAGGTCTCCCATGGGGAGTCAGCTGAGCCAGGCACATGGCACGCTGAACCAAGGCAGGTCCAAGTCCCTCCCTGCCTCAGCAAAGCTGCTCAAGTTGCCACATTGCAGGCACCAGGCTCCCCAAAGCCTGCCCATGCACCAGAGATGGATCCCAGTCCCCCTGCCTGGTTGTCCCCCAAACAGTTCAGGCTAAACAATTGTCTCTCTTATCCAGAGGGCCTAGTTCAGTCCCATGGGTGCTCCACAGCCACTAGTCCACAGTTCATGAGTCTCCACCAATGTAGCTGGTCATCAAAAGAGATATCTTGATAGAGGGAGACATCATGGATACAGGGAGAAACGGTGCTAGGGAAGTTCCCAGGAATCCACAAGAATGACCCCAGCTTAGACTACTAACAATACTGGAGAGGGTGCCTGAGCTGGCCTACCCCAGTAATCATATCAGTGAATACCCTAACTGTCATCATAGAACCTTCATCCATAACTGATGGAAGCAGATGCAGAGATCCACAGCCAAGCACTGGGCTGAGCTTTAGAAGTCCAGTAGAAGAGAGGTAAAAGGGATTCTATGAGCAAGGGGCATCAAGATCATGATGGGGAAACTTACAGATACAACCGAACCAAGCTATTTGTAACTCGTGAACTTTAGACCAACAACAGTGGAGCCTGCACAGGACTGGACTAGACCCTCTGCATAAGCAAGACAGTTGTGTAGCTTGATCTGCTTAAGGGGCCTCCTGGCAGTAGAATCAGGACCCATCCCTGGTGCAGGAACTGGCTTTTTTGAGCCTATTACTTATTGTGGGATACCTTTCACAGCTTTGATGCAGGGGAAGGAGCTCAGACCTGCCTCAGTTGAAAGTATCAAGCTTTGCTGACTCCCCATGGGAGGCCTTACCTTTGTGGAAGAGGGGATGGAAGGGGGAGGCTGGGGGGGAGTGGGAGGAGGGATGAGAGGAGATCTGTGGCTGGTATGTAAAACAAATAAAAAAATTCTTAAAAAAAAGAAAAATCCTAGAAGCAATGACTAACCTAAAACACCAATAAGCAAACACAGTCTCTGTACTTTGATTGCAATTCCAATTTCACACTGAGAGAAGTCAGAATTTGAAGAGCTACTGATTATCTATCTGGGGCAAGAAATACAAGTGATCAATCTGGAACATTTTGTCATATCTGAGATCAGGCAAGCTATCAAAGGCATGCTCAAGCTAGTCTAGAGCTAACTGTTAATTTGCAGGAAATATTAGGTTGAGCCACATAAAATTGGCACTTGATAAATCAAAGCTAGCTGAATATTTGCAATTTCATATGTTGGTGCTATCAAAAGGGATAGAGAGTCATATTAAATAATAACAGGTATGTAAAGAAATTAAGTAATGAATTATTAAAAAACTTAAAGGGCTAGCAATATAATCTTTATAATAAAAATATATAATACTAAAAATTAAATAGACTACACAGAATAAGAGTCAATTACATACACTAAATAATTATAATACATGAACAATATTGAAAAATGTTGCAAATAAAAGGCCCTTAAATGTCAGAAAACATGAACTTTGTGTATTCAGCACACTGAGTGGCAACTAGTCTTCTGGTGTGAAATGTAACTACAATTTTTCTTAAGAATTTCATTTTTCAGGAATAGGTAGTAAGATACTTCTAAGAAATTCTTTCTTTCAGCATAAACAGAGGAAATAAGTTTGTAACTCAGTGGTTTAGGGTTTGCCTACAATGCACAAAGACATGAATGTTACTCTTAACACTGAGGGGGATAAAAGGAAGAGAGGAAAAGTAAATAAGAAAGGAATAAATATAAGTAAGAAAATAGATGTATGTGTGTTTCATGAAGCTCATAAGCACAACTCTCCTGTTGTTAAAAAACTCTCTGAAATTAATTACTTTCATAAAGAGAAAGAGGACTTAGGCTTTTGTCTCCTTTCTTATAGATGTGATTTTCATAAGGTTCCTAGAATTTTGCCAGCAAGGTACTTAGTTTTAAATACTTTTTTATGTTTTGAAATTAAATATAGTTATGTCATTCCCGCCTTTTCTTTCCTCCCTCCAACTCTTTTCTCATGTACCCAACCCCTTTCTCTCTCTCAGTTTCATATACATGAAACCTATCAGCCACATAATGTTACCTATATGAATCTCATCTTCTCAGGGTTGACCATTTGGTATTTAATAAGACATTAGAGGCCTCTTCCTGGAGAAGACATCTCTCACACTCACATCATTCCTAAATTTCCTACTGTTTTCTGTCTCGGGTTGGAGCCTTGAGAAAAATCCCCTTTTTGCATTAGTGTGTCTGTTGGTGTGTTCTTGTTCCAGTCTTTTTTAGGCAGCCATGTTTGCACTTATGAAGTATAACAAAGCACTTTTAAAATTGGGTCAGAAGGGCTGGAGAGATGGCCCAGGGGATAAGAGAGCTTGCTGCCTATCAGAGAACGTAGATTCTGTTCCCAGAACCTCTGTTTGGTAGCTCATACCTACGAGCCTGTAACTCCAGCTACAGGTCATCCGACACCTGGACTCTGTAAGCAGTACACTCATGTGCAGCAACCACACTCAGAAACACACATGTACGTATTTGTTTTTAAAAAGGACAGGGTAAAGAGGAAATTTAAATTTATTATTACCTAGTACACACCAGATACTATACATGGACATTTAAATGTGTTAACATTGTGGGTTTATATTTCAACTTTGTATTGTCATGTTTACATTAAGTTCATGGTCTAAATTATGTAGTAGTAAGAAAAAGATTCACTCAACCAGATTCAAATAAAAGTCACATGGCACTTTTTAATTTGAAATATTATAACTATATGTATATTTGTTTGGGGGTACACAGGACACTGGAAATTCTGTACCTTTGGAAAATGCAATATTAAATTTCACAGGACCAAGAAAGTGAGGAAAATGAAAATAAACACAAAACAAAACTAGTTTCCCCAATTCACCAGGCAGTTGTTGAATAACAAGCTCAATCTATGTGTGTGATTGACACATTTCAGAGCAGACTTCTGTTTACCTATCTGTAGACATGTCTACATGGTACTGCATGTTTAAAATTTTGAAACACTACCACAAACAATAAAGATTTATTTTGATTATCTAAATGAATAGAGTCTTTGAGTTGAGAGATGATATGGCTAGAGTATTTTCCGGCTCAGTGAGAAATTGGTGATTTATTTTCATTTATTAAGGTGCAGATACCTCATCTACAGAATGGAAGAAGTCTTTCTTGCCAGTGGCATGCTTGTGAAGATCAATGTCATGAATGCATACAATGCTCTTAGCATGTATAAGTCACAATGGCCTGGAAAGCTAGCAGCAGGTTCCCCATTAATAGAATTAATAAGCCTTGCGTCAAAACCTGGCTCAGCCATTTATGAACTGAGGGCTACTAAGCAATTACTTTCCCTCTTTGGACCTTAATTCCTCGACCTAAAAGATTACTACTACACAAATGTGTTCGAAATTCTTCAGTGACCAGGTATAGAATAAAGTACTTATTTTGAGGAATGCTAAATAGAGCTTACTTAAGGTGACTCATCTTTTAAAGGATTTCAATAATAATTTACTAATGTTGCTGTTATTTTATTTTACATGGAGCCCCACTTCCTACTCTTTTCAATTATCATTAGAGCTGTTTACCATGCTATTAATATTATTTCCTAAATGTCCCTTCTAATGGGAAAGGTATGATATTGACAGGTGGCTGTGGATGCGGGGAGATCATATTTTAATGGAGAGATATTTCCCATGCATTTTCATGAGCAATATCCCCTGGGCAGTAGGTGGTACCCAGTTCATTATGTTGTCAAGCTCTTTCTTCAAGGCTTCAAGCATTCCGACCATAACCAAATACCTCTATTAATTCTGAGTCACTTCATTTGCTAACTGCAGTGTATGTGCCCTCTCTGTGGTTCTCTGTACATGAAAAGGCTGTTGTCTCCTTGAAGCCTATTGTCCATCAAGAAAAGAGTTTCCTTTTGGGGTATTTTGTTTTGTTTCACAACAAGGGCAGATATGTTTCTGAGTGACAGTTATATTTGTTGAAGGTATTAAATTGCTAATGGTAATGCATTTAACAATCTTCTCAACTGATTTAATATATTAGGCTGCCACTCAAAGTTATGATAAACAATGCTGCACTCTTAGTTGGAAATCATTCTGTCAGATCTGCAGACTTTCAAAAATGCCCACCTATGTTCAGAGTTTACAAACACAGTCTCATTTCTCTGTGGGCTGTACCACAAACCAATGACATAAATACTTCAATTTGTATCCACTCTCTCAAGGCTTGGAACTGTTGTGAAGCCATAATAAACGCCTGGCAAGAATTCTCTGAAGCTGGGAAGTAGTTTTGCATTTGGGAGGTTAAAAAAAAAAATGCTGTTTCATGTAAGGAAAATACGTCTGAAACTTATGATCAGCCCTCTTCATGAACTTTTCATGACTTCTTATGTGCTTCTCAAGTTTAAAAATCACTGAACAGATACAAAAAAATAGAAAGAGAAAGAAAGAAAATCAATTATGTTACATAGCAGAAATAGGATTGAGATATGATTGAGATAAAGGTGTGTATGTGTCTGAGACCTGAGGACAAATTTTATCTGTCAAGAGAAAGTAGTTGGTCTTGCTTAGTTCAGGAATACTAATAATAGGACCAAAGAGATGGCTGAGAAACCGTAAGTGGGGCTTGATTCCCAGAATTCACATGAAAGGTGGAAAGAGAAAACACACTCCACCAAGTCAGTTACCTTCCACATGAATGCTGGAGCACACTGTGGCAACTCATACATGCATACATAATAATGATAAGGATTGCTATTTTATTATTTATTAATAATTTTATATTCATTAATAATAATAATAAATTTTAAAGAGAATGGGAAATAGCAGAAAATATATACAAGTAATATCCCAGTAACGTTGCATTTAAAATTCTCGAAGTCTTTTACATATGCTGTTTCATTTGATTTTCACAATGAATTTACAAAGTATGGAGGAAAGGGGTATTGTTTCATTTTATAAATGAGAAATGGAATTCCAGAAGCAAAAACAAAACAAAAAAACAAAAGAAACTCCACCAAGCTCCTAGAATAGCAAGTACCAAACAAAACAAATGGTATACACAAACACAGGACTATTTTAGAACATCCAGTAAGACTTATACAGCCATATACGATCAAGTTGAACTCACTCAATGAGCAATTCATGCTTTATCACTGTGCAACAGACAGAGTCTTTCTAAGAACAAAAACAGAGAATTCACAGTATGCCTATATAGTAGGTGTTGAGACATGCATACTGCAGTTTAAACAGACTTTATTAAACCAAAGAAAGTTTCCCAAGTGTAATTGCGCACAATGAAACTGGAAACAGAGAAGACAGAAACATGCTGTCCTTAGAGTACTCAATTTCTGGGAGAAACAGAATGGAAATAGCTTTCAGGCTCTAACATTGTGTTGCATAAGTATTATATGGTGTGGCTGAAGACAAAGCTTGGGGAAAGGTTCCATATTAACAGAGAGACTCAAGTAGAAGTAAGACTAATGAGAGTTAATGAGATGAATGCTGGACAGAAAACCCTATAAAGAAATAATCATGGAGGTAAGGTTGATAGTGTGGAAATGACTTGTATTGAGCATTTGTCAGAAATATTTTAGAACCTTTGGGGAGGAAAAGTATTCAAAAAGCAAAGCAGAAATAAATCAACATTGCAAACTTGATAGATTTATTTTGATTTTGTTGATTTATTTATTTATAATTAAATCTGTCCTGAACCAAACAGATTTTCAACTTGCAATTTACTACATTATTAAATGTGTAATTTAAAAAAATGCTAGAACTCCCACCACAAAATATTCTCTTTGATGCAGCAAAAGAATTCCAAGGGAAGCCTACTAGCAGACTTCCAGTAGGCTTCACTGGGATTGTGGTCCTTACTGCAACCAGAGGCCAAGATGGTACTGCAAGCTCAGCAATATTTTTTTCTATTCAAATGAAAACAGAAATGCAGGTGTGGGAAGGTCCTGGGAAATTAGCTGGTGATGCCACCACAGTCATCAAACTTGCCATCTATGGAAAAATCTAGGACAGAAAAATCTAGGAAAAATCTATTCTATTTATGTTCCGTGAGGACTTTAATTTTCCTTTGCAATGAAACATTCTTAACCACAGAGGAAGTGTGATTTCTTCCTACGAAGTACTTGACATTCAATATGAGCTTAATTAAATTCTGGTTAAATAGGCTGTTTCCTTGTTAGAAGATAGATTATGTCGTTAGCCATATGATAATCAGATAGATGCATGGTGAACATGGTTCAGAGAAAAGAAGACTTTTCCTTTGGAAAACTCAGCTAGTCTCATTCATCTAGTTACCTAACATGGCTGGCCTGACAGTTGCTAATGCTTGTAGACCAAGATTTAATACTCCCTCTCTCCCTGCTGGACTTTCACCAACTTGTGTTAAATAACACTAATTGGCTCTTGTCGTCACTCTTCTTTTGCAGAACTTTCATTGCTGACCAAATTTCTTTAGATTCCATGTTCCTCTTTCAGATATGTTAATGCTTCCTGTCTCCCTCAGGCTCAATAGTCATGTGGTCTTTTAAAGGTGACTTAGCCTATTTCTATAGTAATGAATTCTTTGCTCTTGAGGGTCCCTCTTTTAGTAGGATATCAGTGTTCTTTTCTTCCAAATGAAAGAATACAGAAAAGCTTCTCAGAGTCTTCATGTATGTAAGAAACTCATCACCTTAAGACTACTCTTTTAATCTTACTAATTGAAATATGACTGTCTTTATCTACTTTCCATTGCTAAGATATAATATCCAAGGCTAGATAACTTGCAAAGAAGTTTAGTTCACTCATAGACAGGATGTTTCTGAGCTTGGTACTGACATCTGTTTCTCTCTACTGAGAGTTCCCTTCACTGCAATATGTGGGATTGTAACATGTATAAGAAATTACATGCCAAGACAAGAAGCCAGAACAAGCAAGGAAGGGCCATACTTTATAAGTATAACTATCCTTTTCAGAACTAACCAGGGCCTCAACTTGGTTCCAAGCCTTAAAGATTCCATTATCTCTGATATTGTCACACTGTGGACTTTGATTCTGACCCATGAATCTTAGTGTATACAGTCAAACCACACCCAAACTTAGTGTCAAACTTGTTGAAGAATTTTAAAAATCTCTTATAGGAAACGTGGTTGGAAAAAAAGAAAATATGGTACATATACATAATGGAGTACTACTCAGCAGAGACAAACAATGACATCATGAGGTTTCCAGGCAAATGGATGGATCTAGAAAAAATCATCCTGAGTGAGGTAACCCAGACTCAGAAGGACAAACATGGTATGTACTCACTCATAGGAGGATACTAGATGTAAAACAAAGATGACTAGACTGCTACACAACTTCAGGGAGGCTACCTAGAAAATGGGACCCTAGGAAAGACACAGGGATCACCCAAAGACTGAGAAATAGATGAGATCTACATGAACAACCTGGACGACAGTGGAAGTAATGAAGGACAAGGTTCGAGGGAAAGAAAGCTTAGGGGAACAGGAGATCCCAGCTGGATCAAGAACAGAAAGGGAGAACAAGGAATAACAGACCATGATAAATGAAGAGCACATGAGAACAGGAATAGGCAGAGTGCTGGAGTGGTTCCCAGAAATCCACAATGATACATCCTCTGTAGACTGCTGGCAATGGTTGCGAGAAAGCCTGATCTGACCTAGTCTGGTAATCAGATGGCCAAACACCCTAACAGTCATGCTGGAACTCTCATCCAATAACTGATGGAAGTGGATGCAGAGATCCTCAGCCAGGCCCCAGGTGGAGCTCCAGGTGTCCAACTGTGGAGAAAGAGGAGGGACTGCATGAATTGTTGAGACCAAGATTGGAAAAAGCACAGGGACAAATAGCCAAACTAATGGAAGTACATGAATTATGAACCAAAGGCTGTGGAGCCCCCAGCTGGATCAGGCCCTCTGGATAAGTGAGACAACTGAATAGCTTGAACTGTTTGGGAGGCATCCAGGCTATGGGACCGGGACCTGTTTTAGTGCATGAGCTGGCTGTTTGGAACCTTGGGCTTACACAGGGACACTTTGCTCAGCCTGAAAGGAGAGGCCTGGACCTGCCTGTACTGAATCTACCAGGTTTAAATGAATCCCCAGGGGAGTCTTGGCCCTGGAGGAGATGGGAATGGAAGGGAGGGGATGGGGGCAAGGGGAAGGTGGGGGCGGGAGGGGGGAGGACAGGGGAACCCATGGCTGATGTAAAATTTTAAAATTACAAAATAAAAAAAAGAGAAAAAATTTAAATTCTCTGAATACCAAAAAGGGTAAAGAAAATGAAATATGTTTAACAAACATTCTAAAGACAGGTTCTGCCATCAAGGGCTGTTATTGGAAGTAAAATGACCATATATGACAGAAGGTCAAAATACTAAGCAGAATGATAATGGTTCTTTGTTGCCATAAAAGCATATATCACAATTTGCTTAATAACTATGACATAAGTAACTTTCAAGCAGCCACAAGAATCGTGATCACTCTCAGAATACAAAGATGATAAGATGGCAATCTTTGGACTGGGTGATGGCTAAATCTATAATTGTCTCCCAGTGTTCCCTAGAAATATCATTATATATTAGAGTGTTGAGGCTCACCTGACTATTCAGGTTTTAGATCTAGTGTAAAAACTTCCTCTGCAAGTAATGTGCTTTTTAACACTTCTATCTGGTGAATACTTCCTCCTCTTTTAAGCACTAAACCCTCTGACCCACACAGTACTAATTATTCCCATTATTTTTGATCCTCTCATCAACTATTTGCTACTGTTCTTATACCCTTTACCACATAACACAATTATTTGTACCTTTATTTGACTCAGATTCTAATGACTTGAGGTCAAAGACAATACTGTCCTCATTTCTGAGTCTTCAGCTTCAGTACCTAACATTCGATACTTAGTGAGTAAATGTGGGCTGAGAGAATTAATGAATGTGTTGGGTTCAAAATAAATTCAGCAAAAGTTAATAAAGGAAAGGGTCACAGTAGGAGAGGCCAATGGTGTGCTGGCTAATGTTTAACAACTGGCTCCCTACAATACAAAAAGACCATAACTATAACATTTCCTAGCTTCCACAGTGTGCAATCTGCCAGTGTTGGATTTTAATATGCTGCTGAATTTGAAGATGAGAAGTAGTAACACACTATTAGTTAAAACATGTACGCCCCTTCTATATGTGTATAGCTAAGACCCAGAACATAAATAATAGTAGAAGGTACTTAAATAATTAGAAAGTGATTTTTCATATTAATTTGTTTTTAATATGTTAATTAATTCTCTCTAGACAATTATTTTAAAATCATGGCCAATCTTAACAATTAATTTGAAATTTTTGGAAAATCTCACAGCATTCTCAGGCTGATGTGAGTTAGTTCTGGAATCCTACTGCAGAAGGCATTGTGAGGTGAAGAAAGTAAAGCAGAAACATTTAACAGATATGGTACATTTAATCTGTGTGTGTGGTGCAGTTATTTCAGTTAGACACTTAACTTGAATGAGAGACAGATGACCTGCAAACATTCAAATTTCTATCTACTGAGTTCACTGGCTTCTCCTTGACACCAACACAAGTGGTAAGCACTTACTTAGTTCTCATTAAATAGCAAATGAGTAAATCAAATAAAAACATACTTTGTAGGCTTCTCCATGTCTCCTTTGATACGATCTAGAACAATCTGCATATGTTTAAAGTAAAGAAGGATGATAGTGCTGCCTAGCCAGGGACCTCCTTCATCACAGACAGGCTGGTGGAGGAAGCCCAGGGCAGTTGGCAGATTCTTAGGTGGGTGTCAGTTCTCACCAGGAAGAATCTCAGCAATGACTTTGTGCCTCCATTGGCGATAAGCCAATCCAAGCTGATCTTGTAGCTACAGAAGGACACAAGAGCTGCACCAAGACTGGTTTGAAAAGATAAAAAGATGAAAAAAAGTATCACTGCCTTGGTTGCTTTCCTTTTGGTGTGATGAAACACCACAGTTGTGGTGGCTCTTCTCACTGTCAAATTGAGTGCATCAGTAATTATATATATATATATTTTTAAATAATTTAATTTAATTTTATATATCAGCCATGGGTTCCCCTGTCCTCCCTCCTCCCACCCCTACCCCTGCCTTCCCTCCAGCCCACATTCCCATTTCCTCCAGGGCCAAGACTCCCCTAGGGATTCAGCTCAACCGCATAGATTCAGTCCAGGCAGGTCCAGTCCCCTCCTTCCAGGCTGAGAAAAGTGTCCCTGCATAGGCCCCAGGTTCCAAACAGCCAGCTAATGCACTAAGGACAGGTCCGGGTCCCACTGCCTAGATGCCCCCCAAACAGTTCAAGCTAATCAACTGCCTCACTTATCCAGAGGGCCTGATCCAGTTGGGGGCTCCTCGGCTATTGGTTCATAGTTCATATGTTTCCATTAGTTTGGCTATGTGTCCCTGTGCTTTTTCCAATCTTGGTCTCAACAATTCTCGCTCATACAATCCCTCCTCTTTCTCGCCAATTGGACTCCTGGAGCTCCACCTGGGGCCTGGCTGTGGATCTTTGCATCATCTGTGACTACATAACTAGCCCAGGATACAGACAAAAGAACATGTCCTTTAAAAGGAAAAAAAAAAAAAAAGGAAAGGAAAAACTGCTCTGAAGTCCCTCCTTCTCCTCTGATGCCCAAAGGATAGGCAGCTACTCTACCCATAAATGACAATACCCTTGTTCTAAATATGGCCACAAATAAGAGTCATGAGACTCCAGTGTCGCCGCACAGATTCACAAGCACCTGATTCAGTGACAGACTGTACTTTGGGCTTTCTTGTTATGTGAGGAGAATGATTGCCCATTTGTTTAAAGTATTCAAGGTTGAATTTTGTGTTCCTTGCATCCCATTATGTTTTCTAACTAATGTGCCCAGTAGAACATGCCAGGGACTGCCTTTCCTCATCTGTTTGGAGAAAGAGAAGGTAGAACTGATTGTAGATTTGGTGTGTGGCCAGCAAAATATCTGGGACTTCTAAGCAAAGCAGACTTGCTTTTCTTCTGGGCTCTGGGCCAGGTTGTCATGCAAAAGGTGATGGGCTATGCATTGTACATGGAGAGCTAAAGGAGACAGGGTACATAAACAAGCTGCCTACAATAATGGAAGAACATCATCCAAGATATTTGACATTCCCTGTACAGTTTGAGAAACTGATAACATCGTAATTGTAAAAAAGACATGCCGTATTGCCAATCCATCGCTGCATCTCATGTGCAGTCTGGCACATATGTCTTATGGCTCAGCACAAGCAGCAGAAGGAATGAACAAAAAGAAAAGAGCAATTTCCCCACCGTAAATTGGAAAGTCTGCCAACCAGCTAAGTGATCTGCCATCAATCAGTGTTAAATTCTCCTTAGCTGCAGAAAATTCAAGGGCTAACTATTACTGAGAGATTTCACACAATGACTAATGGTAGATGACAAACACATTTAAAATCTGCATAGACGAGCACCAGTTTAAGATGTAACATGAATAATAAATAACTTTAAAGGAAAATCCTAACATGCGAAATAAGATATAATCTTTTCCAACATAAATTACAGAGAAGATTATAGTTCCAGAAAGGTATTTGCAAAATGACCAAAACAAAGTCAAAAGTGTAATTCATTCATAAGGCAACTGTATTTGATGATTTTTGCACATAAACAGATTTTGAAAGAGTTAGACAGAAAAGCTATCACACACTGGTCACCCAGGTGTAACTGGGAGGAAAATCTCAGGTCTCTGATCAGTTATAAGTTGTTGTCAGTGAGGCGATTTTAGACAGACTCAAATGCAGCAAGACAAGCTTTCTGTTTTCCAAGATACATTAATAGTTCTTTATGTGAATAATTAGAGAAGGTTCTTCTATCTCAACCCATGCTGAGGCATATGCATGAAAGAAAAATGCTGTGGTTAGCTGGTAAATGCTAGAAGATTTAAATGCTCTTAAATTTATGGTGTGTTGGTATTCAGAAAACAAACAAACACACAAAAAGCATTGGATCAGAAACACAAATCCAGTCTTGTGTTCATGGCCTGAGGATATGGATCTGTAAGTAACGTATGATGTGCAAGCAGGAGGACCTGGGTTCAGATCACCTGTACCCTAGTAAAAAGCTAGACATGGCAGCACACATCTGCCATGCCAATGCTCTGAGTCAGAACCAAGTCTATCCATGGGAGGAACTGCCTGATTAGCCAGGCTAGCTGAAATGGTGAACTCTAGGTCCAGAAACCCCATCTCAGGCTGGCAGAAGCTGTTCCTTTGACACTATACACTTTTATGTATGTTAATGCTATGATGAATGCTCCCTCTTGCCAAAGGTTCACTTCAGTGTATATAACTGAACTACCGTTCATTCTGCTCTTCTGTTTAAATGGTGCTTAAAGGGTCTATCCTTTGTAAGTCATCCTTGTCGTTCCTTAGGTATTTATCTTTGTTCCATTGTTAAACAATGTTGTCTTGTTTCATAGTTTTTGTATTTGGGCTTGATGCATGTCTTAACATGATAGATATAGTGTTCAGCTACAGTATTATGGAAAAAGTCAATTTTGTAGGTGTTGCTTTTCAGATTTTCAATAATTTCCTTTCTTTCAAAAAAGATGGAACCGGGCAGTGGTAGCGCTTGCTTTTAATCCCAGCACTTGGGAGGCAGAGCCCGGTGGATCTCTATGAGTTTGAGGCCAGTCTGGGCTACAGAGTGAGTTCCAGGAAAGGTGCACAGATACACAGAGAAACCCTGTCTTGGAAAAAAAAAAAGATGGAAAGCAATAGAAGACACCTAAGGTTCGCATCTGCCTTCCACCGGTGATATACACATATAACACAGACATGAGGGAGGGAGGGGAAAGAGAGGAGAGGAGAGGAGCGGAGGAGAGAGAGAGGGAGGGAGGGAAGGAAGGAAGGAGAGAAAACATGAGAGATTCTATAACCAAACTTGCTTATGTCTCTGTTTCCTTATAGATTTTGTTTTAATAACATGACTAATCTCATGAGACAATAAAGGTGAGACATGCAGAAAATTCTTTACAACTGCAAAGATGTGCACACACATTTGTTTTGACTATTTGTTTTATTATTTGGTTTCAGTATATAGTTAAATGTTTGTGTGTCATAAGAAAACTCCTGGGATGGAAAGAAATCAGGATGCCCTTTGTCGTCTTCAATTTTGATAAAGGATTTAGATGATCAAAGCAAACCTGCTGAGATTAAGGTCCTGGGATCTTGAGATATTTTTTTTTTTTGAAGTTGTATAAACAAGAAAATAGGTAAAAGCAAAATTTTAATCATGAAAACTGATTTTTGTTAATTCATTTCCTAAATATTAGCACATTCAATCTTCAATTATATCCCAGTTTTCGCAGGTGTGTCGAGATAAACTATTTTTCACTGATTGGATTTTAATTGTTGTTATCAACAAGAGTTTAAAATCATTTGACAAAGTTAGTATTTCCATATATTAGTTTTATGAATCATTACTATGCAACTTCCTCATTCTGAAGATGCATTATACACCACCAGCAAAGACATTGCACTTGTCAGTGACTGTAATTGCAGACCCTAGCAACTGTGACATCATAAACAATAAAAATGCATCTATTGCTTGAGAAATTTAAAGAAAACATGTAACGTTCTGATCTCATTAGTAGCCTGGATATAGAAAATAGATGGGCCATTATTTATAATTTCTTTTGAGAAAAAGAAAATTCATCACCAAAATGTTTTTATTTTTGTAAACTTCCCCAGAAAATTCATAGAATCTACTGGCTCAGAATTATGATTCTTGTGTGACCTGTTTCAGGTTGTTTTCATGCCAAGTTCAGCAACATTCCAGACAGCTTCTGATAACATGGAAAGAATTGCATATTAGTAAAACAGAATTTTCAATATTTTTAAAAGTTATATGCATTAACAAATGACCTCAGTTAAGTGCCACTGAAGCCTTAGGAATGTCAGCATTATTTTCTATATATTGCCATCAAGCAACCGTATATTAGTCAAGATGGCCTTATCCACACCCTGTCTCTGACTGCAGCTCTGTGGGTTGTCCTGAAACTTGGACTTTTGAAGCTATGACTCAAAACTATGTAGTTTCAAATGTGTTATCAGGTGGTGTGTGTTACAACAAGAGCTAATGACAAAGGTAAATAAGTGAAAAGCAATGGTTTAACAATAGAGCCTACCACATTCAGAAAAAATAGATTTAACTGATATGATTATATCCAAATAGGAATACACAATAAAATAGCCAAAGAGTTAAAAAAAAAAATCAGAACTGTATGAAAAAGCATTCACACAAACATGCCCATGGTTCCATCCTCCCAAGTATTTATTCAGTATATGTATATGTGCATATGTTGATATAGACATCTCACCCAATACAGATAAAGACATAAATATACAGTGAGCAAAGATGTGATTAATTTATAGCCTAATACACAAGATCTAAGTTCAGGTACTAAGATAGATATTACAAGGAACTAGAAAGTTCTGTTAAATAAATGTTTCTATATAAGAGACAGCTGACATTTGTTCCCTCTGCTATTACAAGACTTGAAGTTGATGTTTCTATATTGATTCTTCAAAATTTCCTAAGATGCCACAAATTAATATGGAGGTTTTGAGAAATAAGAATGTTGGAACACAGAGTCATCTAGTGACCTGTTCAAGTTCTCATGGAAACTTCCAAACCAAATCTGCTTAACCAAAAGCCTAATCTATGCTGCTGCCTGATGCTGCAAGGAAGGTCTTGGCTTTACAATCATTCTTTCTTCAGATGTCTTATTTGTTTCTTACATTTGTGTATCTCACTTTATTTATATTTATTTCAAGAATAATATGACCCTAGGTAATAAAAATATCACTCACACCTCATGTACTTTTGAATTTAGAGAAAACTGAAATTCCTAGCATGCAGTTTTTGTTTGATTTAGTTGATCATTACAAATTTAGATAATATGATGGAGCAGCAAATTGCTGTACCACATTAAGAATTCCACATCTGAACTTAGCAGATGGCAGCGACTGTAACTTTCTCTTCAACAACTCCTTCTACAGCAGAAGCAAGTGTTCCATTAGTACATTTCTATTAGAGAACAGGATGTAAACAGTGTATTGGTTTGCTGTAATTGTTCCATGATTCAGCAACTGAGTCACTTAATGAGTCCCATGTATATAACAAGTGATATAATTTTAAGAAGGGTCTAGTGTGTGGACCATCTGTTACAATAAATCCATAGTGCCTTGAGAAATGTGTGGGTAATGCTTCAGTCACTAGGCTGTGCTTTCCCTGAAGGTGAAAAGCCTAGAAAGACTGTTTGGATTCCATGTGCTGAGACTTGCACTTGTTTGGGACACATTTAACAAAAATAAAATTCCTGTTACTAAACAAAAAGTAGTGTTGTGGGTTTTTTTTTAATATATTAAGATTTTGAAGTCCCCTTTAGAAAAAAAACCTGTTTATCAATTCAGATATAGATACCTTCTGGCTAGAGGTGTAGGGATACAGTAGTAATTGTCCTAAATTCTACACTCCATGTGGTAACCACTAACAATAACATGATATGCTTAATATACATTAAAGATAGATGCATGAAAATGATATAAGGGTCTATAAGGGAGTTCAAATAAACAATGGAGACCATCAGTCACTCACGTGCTAATCCCCTGTACTGTTCATAACTTGGGATTAGGCAATGAATCTAGAATCTACCAGAACAAAGCCTAATGAGGAAGAGTAGCAGTGAAATGGCATTTCCAGTTCTCCGGCAGAGATGGAGAGTGTTTTCCTGAAGCATCACGCCATGGCTGCACACACAGATAGACATCTAGCATAAAAATCTTAGACCTAGGAGATGATACAACTTCACTGGGGTCTTAAAGGAGTTATGTCTCTGCAATCTACACAATATGAATTGTCTTGCAGACAATGAGTAGAACATCTGCCCTTTAGTGACTCACTGAAGACTTGAGATGTGAGTGTCACAAACTGATGAGAAGGAAAACAAGACCAAATTAATGAGAATGTGGCCATATCTAACAAAAGGAAATGAGAATTTATCCTCTGATCTCAGAAGCTCATTTCTAGGAATTTGCTAAAAATACATAGATAGACAAAAAATATTTCTAGAGTATGTGAAGACCAATTCCTTCAGCCATACTTGGACTGCAAAATGTTGAAGATGGACATCTCCCTCAATAGGAGATACTGTCTATAACTAGTACATAACACATTGTTATACTGCACAGCTATGTAGAGTAATGCAGAATATAATTTTTATAAATACTGCAAAGTGAAAATGTAAAAAGTAGAGGAATTACAAAAATAACAATTTTATTTTTTATGGAAATTTCTTATTTCCATAAAATAAGACAGTTTTTATTTTTTTATGGAAGTATACATTCCACACACATTTCTTATTTTTTATTGAAGCGTAAGTCACACAAAATCACAGATTGGGCCCATGGAAGAGAAGATAAAGCTGCAGAAGGGTTAGGGTGGACTGGTATAGACTACTTCAAATGTATTTTGTACAGTAGATATGACTGTGTGATATGTAAATATTTCACATAATTGTAAAAACAATTTAATTATTGAAAAATCTTGAACACAACCCAAAGTAAAAGAAGATATATGAATATATATTCATAAAACCTAATTTCAATGACAGAATTCTCCAGAGATCCTATGAAACACAATTTTACAATATTTTTATGGTAGAATATACACTTTGTCAAAATATTATAAATAGATGAGATCTCTGTGAGTAAACTGGGGATGAGGAGTGGGCAATGGAGGGCAGGGGAAAGAGAATCAGAACATAAGGGAATGGGATGGTTGGGCTAGAACAGGGAGGGAAGGGGAAAACAATGAAAGAGATACCATGATAGTGAGAGATATCATGGGGATAGAGAGAAACCTGGTGCTGGGGAAGTTGCCAGGAATCCCCAAGGATGACCCAAGCCTGGACTACTAGCAATGGTGGAGAGGGTGCCTGAACTGAACTGGCTTGCTCCAGAGATCAGAGGGGTGAATACCCTCACTGTCATCACAGTTTTTCTCCAATGACTGATGGAGGCAGATGCAGATTCCACAGCCAAACACCAGGCAGAGCTCCAGGATGAAAGTCATCAGGATTATGATGGGGAAACATGCAAGGATAACCAAACCAAACTAGAGGGAGCTCATGACCCAAGCCTGGACTACTAGCAATGGTGGAGAGGGTGCCTGAACTGAACTGGCTTGCCTACATGGGAATGGACTATGGTGAGACATTTGTTTAACTTGATCTACTTGGGTGGGGGCCCTGGCAGTAGAATCAGAACCTATCTCTGGTGCATGAAAAGGCGTTTTGGAGTCCAATATCCTATGATGGGACACCTCATGCAGCCTTGAGGTGGGGAGAGGGGCTTGTGTCTCTACTGGATGTGCCTCTCCATGGGAGGCCTTGCCTTCTAGTGGGTGGGAGTGGGGGTTGGGTTGGGAAGGGGAGGCTGGGGGTGTGGGAGGAGGGAAGAGGGGGATCTTTGATTGGTGTGTAAAATGAATGAAAAAAAATTCTTAATAAAAAAGGGGGGGAAACAAAGTCTCAAAGTGCAAGAAATAGTATAGGTATTGTCATAGTAACATTGGGAAGGGCTTTTATATGAGCAATAAAATGATTATCTATTTAGATATCACTGGAACCAAATTTCCAAGTTGAAGAAAAGAATGTGTGTGTGTGTGTGTGTGTGTGTGTGTGTGTGTGTGAAGTTACATATGTGTGTTTAAAATTAAGAAGTGTTATAAAAAAAAGTCACTGTGACTTTAATTGAAAAATAAAGTGAAGTACACATTCTAACTGTCTACTAGAAAGGCTTGAAAATAGTGAATAATCCAAGAGTTGTGAGCATCAATAAAAACTTAAGAGTTTGGTCTGTAACTATTATTTCCTATTAAAGAGAATCAGCTTTCCTTGCAATAATTCACCCCCACTCTAGAATAAGAAATGTACAAGACAGTCACGGATCAGATGACAGAAACTTTCTAATAAAGCATATTCATGTGAGGTCAACTTGTATCCAGTACCACGAGTCAAAAATTAAGACACTTTATGTGTTTACCAAGACAGTCTAGGGAATGTACTCTAATATGTAGCTATGTCAACTCATGAATTTATAATTCTAGCAAACAAGAATCACAGATTATTTTTGAAGGCTGATACAGAGTCCAACTTACTTTGAATACTGGCCAGTGAAAGTCTTCAACCATTAATATTTCCTTTTTTAAAAATCCAGTAGTATACTTCTATTCATCAAAAACAAACCAAAACAACTGTATGCTAATTCTCATTCCAAGAGTCATTAAATTCCAAGAGTGTAGAGACCATCAGACATAACACTAAAGCAAGGGCTAAACCATGCTGCTTCCTCCAATAATCTTTAGAACTGCAAGAACAGAGGGAGCTCTGAGTCAACTTTACAGCACCTCTACATGAAAGCAAATACTTCAGGAACCTCTTCAGACATTTTGTAAAAGTGACACTGACATTTTAAGTGCTGTTTCATAACCTATTCTTAGGGTTGGGAATGTAGCTAGTAGAAACAAGAATCCTTAGCATGTACAAGGGCCTAGGTTTGATCGAGCACTACAAACATTAATGAGGGTAATGATGACAAAAGGAAAGTTTCTTCTACAGGAGCAGAGATGCAAATAGCTTTAAGAGTAGAAAGTACAAACAAACATCAGTGTTACCCTCCTAAGGACAGAAATAGTAAAACAGTCACAGCAGTGTAGTGGTGAGTGTGAATAATTCCATGGGCTCATGTATCTGAATACATGGTCCCCAGTTGGAGACACTGTTTGAGGAGGATATGGAATGTTTAGAAGGTGGAGCCTTGCTGAAGGAAGTATGTCACAAGTAACTGGCTTTGAGGGTTTGCAGCCCCTTACAACTTCCTGTTCCCTCTTTCTCTACTTCCTGTGTGATGATAAAAATGTGACCAATTAGCTTTCTGCTCCTGCTGCCAAGCCATGCCTTTCCAATTGTGACAGAGTCTATCCCTTTGATACCACAAACTAAAGTAACCCCTCATGGTATTTTATCACAGCTTACAGGAGTCTAGACATTTTATGAGGAGTTGGAAAAAGTACCGAACTATCATTTCCAAGATTATTAGCAAGGAATATAATCTCCTAGTTACACAAGTCTCTTTTTAAAGGATGTTGAATAATATGCAGCAAAAGATAGGAAGTATAGGTATAGAATAAGAAAGTCAAGGCCACATGAAAAGCACAGCCTACCCACCACAAGGATTAAAGGGTCCATAACTGAGCTTTGAACTCTGTGCTCCTTGAAATTCAAGAGGAAAGGGCAGTATGATGCTCCTTAAGGAATTTCCAATAATCGAATTTTAAGGGAGATTTCTAGTAGAATGTTTGCAGGAACATAAAGACACACAAATGTAATGAAGACTGTTCTTCTTAGACTGCCTACAGTCTTATAAATATCCCTTACTTATTAACTCAAAAACTGCTGAAACTCTCCTCTTTCTACACACACAGATACACACACACACACACACACACACACACACACACACACACACAGAGAGAGAGAGAGAGAGAGACAGACAGACAGACAGACAGACAGACAGACAGGGAATGTGTTGACCTTCATGTAGATGTAGTACACAACAGTTTATTTCTGAATACTAAAGCTTTTGCGAGCTTCTTTTTCTCATATAGTTTGCCTCTTTGCCTCTTTAATTGCTTGATCTTAACTTCCAATCTGAGCAAATGGCTTATACTAATATTGTTCTCTGGCTATATATTGTCCCAATACCTTTCTAGAAATAGAATGAAAGGACAAAGGAACAGAGTCTTCCACCATGCTATTGGATGAAAGAAAGAACTTGTCCCTTGCTTCTGAATGACCAAAACAAAATTTTATTCAGATCTCCAGACTGAGGGGGCACAAAAAATTAGAAAATAAATGAAATGAAAATGAAACAAGAAAAGAATGCCTGAAGTTCAAGAAAGTGCAGTGAACAAAGGATTGAAGGATCATGAACAGTAATGAGATTCTTAGGACTCTGATATAACAGCCATTCTCTTCTGTCCATTGAACCAGACCTCAAGCCACTTCCTCTGCCTTGGGATAGAAATCCAACTCAGAATGTTTCCTCAAAACTGAGATACTTCATGGCACTTGAAATTATGTTAGCTTAATCTAAATGTAGCCTTTCATAATAGTGTGCAGATACATGCCCATTTTGAGAAAATATGTAAATATTTTTCACTTGAAAGCTATTCCTAATCAAGGATGTGAAGAGTATATTGCTAAATTAATTCATAAACACCTGGATTGATGATCGAGAATGGTTTCCTCTTAAATGATGACCATTATTTTTATTTTTAATTACTTTACTTACAGTCATTATCCTCACCTCTTGAGAAGTATCTTAAGACTGAGTAAATGTTTTAAATTAAGCCTTGGTGATCAATATAACTTCCATTTTACAGGTAGTGGTAGAACACCAAGGCTAGGGGGAGCTATTATTTCATAAGGCCATAGAATCAGCATCTCCAGACCAAGGTTAGTGCGTTTTAGTTCATTCTGTGTGGCCAGCAAGGCTGAATTTTGACTAACAGGTGCTCTAATTACTCAGAAACACATTAGACTTCAGATTGAGATACAGAACAAATAGAATGCTCAGGTTCCTCACATATTGACTAAACCCAACAGCAAGGCAGGCATAGGACTTTTCATGAAGAGAGATACAAGAAGATTGATGGCAGTAATAATAATGTCCCAAGTCCCATGATTGTGTTAGCATTCATACCTATGATGCATTCACATGTATGTGTGCATCATTGCCATCTATAAATAAATATTCTGAAACTAAAATATAGCAGTAATATAGAAGACTTGAAATAAAGTTAATAAGTCAGAGTCAGGATTGACATCAAACCCTAAATAAAATGTTCAACCACAAGCGTGGTAACCTCGTGTTAAACTGTTGTCTTCCCTTAGAAATTGGGCTTGTGTTCTGAACAAGTTCCTAAGTCTCAGTGACACCTTGTTCTTTTTAAAGGCATACTATTTCTCTTCTGGGCTGCAGTCATCACAGAATTTTTTTTGTTTTATTTTTGTTTTTGTTTTTTGTTTTGTTTTGTTTTTTGTTTTCCAGACAAGGTTTCTCTGAAGCTTTGGAGGCTGTCTGGGAACTCGCTCTGTAGACCAGGCTGGCCACGAACTCACAGAGATCTTCCAGCCTCTGCCTCCCAAGTGCTGGGATTATAGGCATGCACCACCACCGCCTGGCCCAGAATTTTTTTTAATGATGAAATTTGTCATTATACTATACTTCTACAAAAACAATAACTCAAATGTCTGTGTGAACAGTGCAATCAGGCCATTGGTACTGAGACTGAAGGATAGCTGGGAATCAAAGACTATACCTGGGCCTTTGCATTGGATCATCAGACACAAGGAAATAATATCACCAACATGAATCACAGTTTACAATGATGTCTCTACCCAAATGGCTGTGGAGAGTTAGGTGGGTGGCAAGTGCTTTCTGTACTTGAAATGACATGATAAGAAGAGTGAATGTGACTTGATTAGTGTTTTATAATAGCACTCACTTCCTCTGTTCACTTCTGTGGGTTGTGTCTGATCATATTCCTATGTTAACACACATCCAACCTGTTGGTTTTTCATCAACTACATGTTAGGTGTCTGCCATCCTAGACTGTAAATGGTGCTGGTAAAAATGAGATGCTGTTCTTGACTTCTTGTGTCTGAATCTACCATAACACCTACATTAGTGGGTCAGTCACACTACGAAATAATTACTTGTAAAGCGCTATGGGAGAGAAAGAGAGAGAGAGAGAGAGAGAGAGAGAGAGAGAGAGAAGAAGAAGAAGAAGGAGGAGGAGGAGGAGGAGGAGGAGGAGGAGGAGGAGGAGGAGAAGAAGAAGAAGAAGAAGAAGAAGAAGAAGAAGAAGAAGCAGATAGATAGATAGATAGATAGATAGATAGACAGACAGACAGATAGACTTCCACATGATACAAGGTCCAAGGAGGCTTCCCTGATAGTGTGGTCTGAGCTCACATAGGAAACCTAAACTGGGTAAACCCTGTGAGAATGCATATCCTAGGCAGAGGGAAATTGATGCTTCATGAAGAATAAACCCTTCCAGATGTCTGAGGAAGTGTGACAAACTTGAGGGACTGCAAGAAGGTTTGCATAGTCAGAGCAGAGAATAGGGTAGGGAAAAGGCGAGGAGGGCACAAAGTTAAGTAGAACAGCTAATCCTACTATAGGCTAGGTTTAGGATTTCCACCTATGACAATGAAGGCCATGAGTTGGCTTTAAAGAAGCAAGTGTCATAGTCAGGTTTAGATACTAAAACAATTCTTTCAACCGCAGTGCTGAACTCACTCTGGAAGAGAACAAGAGTGGCAGCTGAAACAGGTAGGAAGGAGGGGCAGAAATACAGGGGCTCAGGCTTGAGCATGAAGACCTGTTCATAATGATGCTTAGACTTGAGCAGGCATCTTCAGTCGCCCACATGGACTTGAAACATGAAAATGATAACAGTCATTGCACCTAGTGTGATAAATGCTGTAATGGCCTGATGTACCTGATAGAGGAGGAAAGAAGCTCTTACATATGACCTGACTGTTAAGGACCCAGCTCCTATAACACAGGGAAGGGTCTGCATTTTAATACTGGTACTGATATCTATAGCTGTGTTAGCAACAGCTAAGTTCTTTAAAAAATTATTTTCCATTAATATTTTTTAATATTCTTACTAATCATTTTTTAAGTAGTGCTGGGGATTGAACAAAAATAGTCAGTAGGTGCTTCACTGCTGAATCGCAGCTGCAGCTCTTGGCTAGGTTCGTGATCTTTCTGAGTAGTATCATTTTACACAGCATTGAATGCGCTTCATACTTTCATGGAGATTAAGTTACATAGCTTAATCAAGTACTTGATAAGTATTAAGCAGCCCCTGCATAATTTTCATTTTATTTTGTTTCAAATAGCCATTACTCTTTTTTCTTTATTAAGAAATTTTTTATCCATTTTACATACCAACCACAGATCCCCCTCTCATCCCTCCTTCTGCCCCCCCCCAGCCTTCCTCCCAACCTACCCCTCAACCCCTCTTCCAAACAGGAAATGCCTCCCACAGGGAGACAGCAAAGTCTGATACATTCAACTGAGGCAGGTCCAAGCCCCTCTCACCTGTATCAAGGCTGTGCAAGGTGTCCAACCATAGGTAATAGGCTCCAAAAAGCCAGCTCATGCAACCAGGGATAAATCCTGATCCTGCTGCTGGGCGGGGTGGGGGGTGCTGCTTATGTGTCATTTATGCAGAGGGCCTAGAGTGAGGTAACCTAGACTCAGAAAGACAAACATGGTAAGTACTCACTCATAATTGGATATTAGATGTGAAGCAACAGATATCTAAACTACTACCCACAACTCCAGAGAAGCTAGCTAACAAGGAAGATCCAAAGAGGGATGCATGGATCACCCTGGGACAGGAAATTAGATGAGATCTCCTGAGTAAACTTGGGTAGAGGGGCAATAGAGGGGAGGAGATGGGGGAAGAAATCAAATAGCCATTACTCTCAATAGAATGTTGAAATAATTGATCTTCACAAATGAAGATGAATTCAAGTAAATAATAAGAGTGATGTCTTTACAAAAAACAAACAGAAATATATATATATATGATATTTTCAGAAGATGTCAAAGATATATTCTGGTTTCCCTTAAGATTACATTAATTTTACTTTTTAAAAAATGAAAGAATGAATAAGTATTTACATAATAAATGCTTCTCAGTGTGAGGTGAGGTTACTCTCAATTAACCTGTAATAAATTAAAATATTGAAGTTACACATGCATTTAAGGCATCTGAATTATCAAACATGATACCTCAGGGTTTGCTACCTTGAGTGTGCTCAGAGCACTTATGTTAGTTTACACTTGGTGAGAATCATCTTCCACAAAGTTTACTAACAGAAGAGTTGACGGGCGTTTCCCTCTCCTGACCCTGAGGTAGATAGGGAGGTTGTACTTGCCGCTGCCTGCGACGGCAAAGCCTCTGCTGTACTTCGCTAGTCCTCAAGAAAACCCAATTCCAAAATGTGCTCCTGTATGTCTCTGACTTTCCTGCTCTTATTAAGTTGAAAAATCTGCCTAAATCAAGGATCATCTGTATAACATTTGAAAGAAAAAAAAATAAAACCTGATCATTCAAATATAATAGCTAATCAGCTACCAAAGCTCCTAACAGCTTCGCGAATTGTAAAACCGATAAAAAGTTAAAGAAATGAGCTGCCTGAAAGCCAAGTCGGAGGCCAGGTTTGGCACCCGCCACTTTGACCCAGCCACTGTAGGACAGACGCCCATCTTACCCTTCAGACTGTCTGATTAGTCTCTAGGGGTTTATTTGGGTTCAGCTCATTGCAGAGGTGCTTCCGCTGAGCTGGCGGTCCTAGGTTTTGCAAGCTGAGCAATCCACAGGGAGCAAGCCACTAGGAAGCAATCCTTCTTGGCCTGTGCGTCGGCTCATGCCCAACCTGTTGGTATTTTATCAACTTCATGTTAGGTGTCTGCCACACTAGACCATAAATGGTGCTGGCTAAAGTGAGATGCTCGTTCCTGCCCTCTTGTGGCTTTGAATCTACCACAACACCCACTTAGTTTGAGTTCCCGTCTTGGCTTTCCTTGATGAGCTGTGACACAGGATATACAAGCCAAATAAACCCTTCCATCCCTAAATTGTTTTAGGTCACAGTGTTTATTACAGTAATAGTAATCCTAAAACAGAGATCATATGATGAACAGATCCAGTTGGCTTACAATGTGAGAGAGGAAAGGGTGTTTGGGTTGTTTGTTCGTTTTTGTTTTGTTTCCCCCACACACAATGTAACCTGTACATAGTGAAAGAGAAGAGGAGAGAGGAGGGAAGGAGAGGACTTCTAAACATAGGTCAGTAAGGAGCGCTAAATTTTGATAGATTGCATCTAAGGTCAATTACAGATAATCATCATTAGTTTAAAATGCAATATATACACTTGCAACCACATAAACCAAATACACACACAAAAATAAGTAATATTGGTGTCGCTTTCCAAGGATCTAAACAGTTATTTATTGCAGACAAAACAACTGCAAGCTGGAGTTTATTTCTTGATTCCCCCACAGCTGCTGCAGTTTAGACTGCTGCTTTTTATTTGCAAGTGTGACTTTGCTTGTGGTCTTGTTCTATTTTCCCCATAAAGACTTCATAGAAGCTTAAGGGGCTAATATGTTTTGGTGTGTGTATTGTGTGTGTTAAATATTAATGGCAGTTTGTTCTGAGATTCCTCCTTCCCCACTGAGCCTCCAAAGCTAAGTTATACCTAAAGTTATGACATTACGTAAGAACAGTGACTATCTTCTCCACAACGAAGTCATTGGTTTGTCAACCTTGAACTGTTCTGAGCTGGATCATGCCTGTTCTTCTTCCCCCATCTCTCTGGGGTAAAGAGCAGGAGAAATGAAGAGAATAAACTTATTCACTACTTAGCGCCCACTTTAGTTTAGGCATACCCTTTGATGCTTGAGTGTTCAATATAATTAGATTAGTGGAAAAAACGACCCTTTTCTCTGAAAATGAGCAAATTTTTCATTGCGCAGTAGCAATTGGTAAGTTGTTTTATCTTAATACTTGAGCAAGTGCACTAGGGGATGGATTTCCTTTACATGTTTAGGCCTTCTTTTGATTGGACGTGCTGGGACATGGGTGGGAATGAGGAGGTGGTAGAGGTGCCCGCATGTCTGAACAAGTCTCTGTCTCTAAATATTGCAATAAATTTGAAGAGTTGGTTGCAACTAATTCTACCATGTCCTAAGTGCTGTTCTCTGGGATAAAGAAATAAATATCAATAAAACCTCATTAAAATATGCATAAAGTTATCTTCTAGAAAGGAGATAGTCATGTGTAAGGTGCCAGGAAGATGAGAGTTATCCAACTAGCTAATGAATAAAATAATATGGTTTATAAAGCTGAAATTTCCAAAATCCATCTCAAGAAAATAATCACTCTCAATTGATAGTCCTGCCTCACACCTGGGATGAGGTGGGGTTAAGATATGTTTTTAATTAGGCTTGCAGCCCTCTTAGTTAGACTTGTAGCATCAGCACACTCTTGAAACAACCATTAAAATCTGGAGATTCATAGTCTCACCCAGAGAACATGAAACAAGGAAGTACTTATTTCCAAAGGAGAAATGGTACTGTAAACCAAATGAGGAAGAAAAAGCACTGGTCCCCTTTGAAGTTTGACTACGAATGTCTCTCAAAGGCTCATGTGTGAGCTCTTGGGAATCTGTGGAACCTTTAGGAGGTGGGGCTTCACTGGAAGATCCATGTCAGTGAGGTTTTTAGTTGTACTCTACTTCCTGTCCATTCCTGTTCTACCAAGATACTAAGAATTTAGGCATTCCACTCCTGCTACCATATAGCCACCTGCCACCATTCTATTCCATAAAATGTGGACTTTACCCTGTGAGCCAAAATAAATACCTTCCTCCCTTAAGATGATTTTTAAAAGGTATTTTGTTATAACTATCAGTAAAGTAATGGCCCCTTTGAAAATATCCACTGGATTCAGCTTTTCTTAGAAACAAAGGTTTTCTCAAATTTATGCAGACAAATCAGACCAGCTAGTTCCCACAGTAATGTGTGGCATGGATAACCCACTTATAACTTGCCAGGCATGCACCTATGCCAGATTGTGTAATTCTTAGAAAACTCTCTACATTTAACTTGATAGAAGCAGGTGTGTCACTACTTCAAACAAGAGATAAATGTTCCAAATTCTAACCTCTGCTTTATTACTGTGAGCAGGATTCCTAGAGCTATTGAGGCTTACTTTGTGTCCTAATCCATGAACAATTTTCAAGGAAGTTCTATGAACTGGTAGGAAGAATGTGTATTCTTCAGTGTTTGAGTGAAATGTTATGTCTGTTAGATCCATCTGTCTTCTTGATCTCATTTAACCCTAGTACTTCCCTATTTATTTCTGGTTCAGATGATTGGTATATAGCTGAGAGCTGGGTATTGAAGTCACCCAATATCACTCTGTTGTGATTAATTTGTGCCTCTATATCTGCCAGTGTTGTCTTATGAAATTACATGTGCTTGTATTTGGTAAGTATATGTTAAGAATTATCTCATCTTGATGGAGTGTTTCATTAATGAGAATAAAGTAAACTTCTTTAGCTCTTCTGACTTCTTAAAGTCTGTTTTGCTGAATATTAGAATAACTGTGCCTGCTTGTTTCTTAGTTCCATTTTCTTAGAATTCCCTTGTTCTCCCTTTTGCTGTAATGTGGGTCTATCTTTGGTGGAGAGCTATGTTTCTTGGGAACAGCAAAAGAGATGACTCCCTTTTTCTAATACAATCTGTTCATCTGTATATTTTTATTGGAGAAATGAGATAATAAGATGTATGGTTATTAATGCAAGTTATGTATTAATTACTGTCATTTTAATGACTTTGTGGTGTTTTCTTAGACTTCCTTTTGATTAATTGTCCTGGTATTGTTTATTTACTCCTGTGGCACCATGGTGAGTTTATCTTTCTTTTCATGCCAAGATATCCTCTCTAGCACTAGTTTGTTGGCCACAACTTTCTTTGGTCTGATTTTGTCAAGAAAAGTTCTACTCTTTAATTTTAACAAATAGTTTTGCTGTGTATAACACTCTGGGTCTGTGGTTGTGTTCTCTAAGTACTTGGAATACATCTTTCAAGCCCCTTCTGCCTTTAAGTGTTTCTGGCAAATAATCAGGAATTATTCTGTTAACCCTGATCATATAGATGACTTGACCATTCTCCCTTTCAACTTTCAATACCCTTTCTTTTGTAAAAAGATTTTAGTGTTCTAACTATAATATACTATGGGGCATTTCTTTTCTCATTCTGTTGATTTTGGCGTTCTGTAGACTTCTTGTGTCTTGGTTGGTATTCTCTATGTGTAGGATATTTTTTCTATACTTTTTATTAAAATATTCTCTATGTGTTTGCAATGGCCAACAGTGCTGCCCCTCCTCCTTCTCTTCCTCCTCTTCTTCTTCCTTCTTCTATTTTTTTTAAAACCCATTATGATATCTCCAAGCTCTCCCAAGTTCTGATCACAGTTTTTTTTTTTTTAAGATATAATTTCTTACTGACCTTCACTAAATAATCCTATTCCTCTGTCTAGTGTTCAAGCCTTGATCATCTATTTCCCATGTGATCTGTTATTTTTATGATGCTTTTCACTGAGCTTTTAATTTGACTTATGTTTTTCATGCCCAGCATCCCAGCTTTGTTTCCCTTCAGCAATTTGTCTTATTAAAGTCAATGTCCATGCCTTGAATTAACTTCCTTATTTCATTCACAGTTTGTTTTTGTTCACTTGGTATGCTTCCATGTCTTCTTAAAGATGTTTGAACATAGTTATAGTCATTTTCAAAAATGATCTGTAAGTTCTTTCAGACCATTCTCATCAGTGGGCATTATTATGAAATTGGGAGGTTTTGTGGGAGACATGGTACCTTGGTTTATCATGTTGTTTTTGTTTCTAGACTAGGCTTTGTACATCTGGAATAAGGTTGTTGGTTCTCTCTCTCTCTCTCTCTCTCTCTCTCTCTCTCTCTCTCTGTCTCTCTCTCTCTCTCTCTCTGTCTCTCTCTCTCTCTCTCTGTTTATTTTTTTTATTCAGATCCCCCTTTTTACTTCCCATGGTAGCATTTTCAATGTTTAGCACATGACTAAGTTGTAGTATAGCTGAGGTAACATTTTTCTTTGTGGAAATAGTATTTGTGGTCAGATACTCCATTTCTGGTCTTCTTCTGAAAGTCAAGTGTTGTCCTATGTCAACTCAGTCCTCACTCCTGAGTCTGCAATTTCAGCAGAAGCTACAGCAAGATATGGAACTTCTCACACACCTGTTAACTTAATTCAGAGTTAGGTCCCATCCACACCCTGGGTCTACAGCTTCTGCTGTAAGAGATAAATATAAAATTTTCACATGAAAACCACACACACACACACACACACCAAAAAAAAACCCTTAAGATAGTTTGACAGAAAAGAAAATAAGATTGAACTAACTAACCCCGCTAGTCATTGCAAAGCTACTATAATCAAGGCATTATGGTATTGATATATAATTTTGATATGAAGACACATGCATTAATGGCACAGAATATAGATAGCCTATGAGTAAAACTAAGTAGACAGTTTTTACTGAGATAATATACACAATCTATAACATATGGTTTATCCATCTTTTGTTGTTTTCGAGACAGGTTCTCTGCATAGTTCTGGTTGTCCTGGAACTTATTCTGTAGACCACACTGGCCTAGAACTTAGGCATCCACTGTCTCTGCCACCCTAGTGCTGGGAGTAAAGGTATGCACCATGCATCTTTAACTGTACTATTAAATTGTTATAAAATAACAAAAGGGAGACATTAGTGCATGAGCTGGCTGTTTGGAACCTGGGGCCTATGCAAGGACACTTCGCTCAGCCTGGGAGGAGGAGACTGGACCTGCCTGGACTGAATCTACCAGGTTGAGCTGAATCCCCATGGGAGTCATTGCTCTGGAGGAGATGAGAATGGGGGATGGAGTAGCAGGAGGTGGGGAAGGAGGGAGGACAGGGGAATCTGTGGCTGATATGTAAAATTAAATCAGATTATAAAATAAAAAATGAGAGAAAAAACTATTTTAGAACATTTTCATCATTCCCTAAAGAAATCTATACCACAGATGTTCTCTCCCCTGCCCTTATTCCTACAGTATCTCAGGAAACTGTCAGTCTATATTATGTCTTTTAGAATTGGCTATTTTGGACATTTCTTAAATAGAATCATACAATATGGGATCCTTTTTGACAGTCTTTTCTTACCTTGAATAAAAAAATAACCTTATCCTTTTTTATAGCTGAGTACTATTCCATAGCAATGCCTTCACATTTTTTCCCTATTTTTCCTAATGGTTTATTTTAGAGTGGCAGACCATAAATAAAACTAGAGCCCCTTGTGCACACAAACAGCATTGATATTATCATTTCTGTATATTTTTTTTTACAGCTAGTGAATCACAAGCTGAAAAGTTATTCATTTTTATGATTTAGTGTATATGGTCACAGATTATTCATTCACATTTTCCATTTGGAAATTTCAATCTAAATAAGCCAATGCAGTTGTGTTTGTCATCTTCTAGCCCCTCCAAACCCAGTGCCTCTGATTCCTTTGTCCTGGGTAAGTACAATTATGTTGGGGCTGTTCTGTGAAATGCCCTCTTTTCAAACCTGAGCCTGGGCTTGGAGCAGAGACTGGGTTTGTCAGGGTCTGTGGAGCAGGAACAACAGGCAGGCTTTCCCTTCACTCTAGCAGCTCCAGTATTTACTCTTTTCCACATGTCTGAGCTAATGACTCTGCTGATCTGGAGCAGAGGATTACACTAAGCCACTCTTTGTAATGCTCGCTTGACTGAGGATGAACTCAGGATGAAATGATGTTTGTAATGTTCTTTCAGGAACTGCAAGGCTTTGAATTTGTCAAATATTTATATTCTACTATTAGGTACAAAGCACACCCAGGAGCTACCTGTCTCTTTCCGTACCTATAAAATTCTGCTTTTTTATCCCATCCTGTTTCACATGGCTTACAGATATTACACAGGAGATAAGTCTAGATAGAATATAATCTCAAAATATGTGAGTAGATTCCAAATAAGGATGCTGACTAGGTATACTGAGCTCACTGGTTTATAGCCAGTGATTTAAGCTAAAGTCTAGATAGGTCTGAAATTGCTAGCCCCTCACTTTTGTTCCCTGTACTCTTCTCTACTCCTTTAAACATCCTAACTTAACTTGGAAGCTACTATCTACAACTGAAATTGATAACATTCATTCTGGCTCCATTTTGAAATGGTAACAGCTGATCATGGGTGGGAAGAATTTTAAAACTTCTCTATAGGCTAATAAGAATCATTCTGCATAGAAGTAAGGATATCTACTATTCTAGTAATACCCTTCTCCACAAGAAATGAGGAATAGGATTCAAGCTATAAAAGAAAGCAGAGAATCACATCTTTCCACATTTCCATGAATGATCATTGAATTAGTCCGTTCTCTATCATTATAACAAAGTAACCAAGGCAATTAACTTTATAAAAACAGATTTACTTTGCTTCATTGTTCTGGTTTCTAGTATAAGACTGGCTAATCCCAAGGTTTTGAAACGTTGGTGAATTCTGCACATCATGAATTAGAATGCTTTAAGAAGAAAACCACTCCTCTTACAATTCTTGAGTCAGAGAAACATAAAAAAGACCAAGGAGCACACAATATCCTTCAAGCTCTTATTCTGATGAGTAATCCCACCTCCTAAAGTTCCATGACCATCCAACCCTGGGGGCCAATCTGTTAAACAGACAATAAAAGACCAAAACAAGAACAACCATGAAAGTACAGTGTCAGTAATGTAGATGGTGATCTGAAGCCAGGCTCACTATAAAAACACAATTGCAATGATTACAGAACACTTTTAAATTTAGAATTGTGAAGTAATGTCCATAAAGATTACACTGGAAGAAACCAGAAGATATTTTAAAATAATCATGAGTATTTTTTTCAATTTGTTATTATTCCTCATTTTATAAATCAAACCCCAGGATTTACATTGAATATCAATATTTCCAGAAGTCTCTATACACACAAGAGAATAATGGGTAATTTATGGTCAGAGAAACAAGCCACTTGGGGGATACTCAGAAAGTGGCAATTCTGACAATTGTTAATTCTGACCCTGTGGCCAGGAAGACCCAGTACATCAGCCAAATCCTGACCAGCTCTTCCAGCACAGAAACTGCAAGGCAATATCTTCATAAATCAGGTCATGCCTTGATAACTTGGTCACTTGGAAAGGAACCTGAGGCCCAGTCTGATAAACTGAGCTCTCTGTCTTGAGCATCCAGAGCAGGGCTATGACAGGTGACAGGCTCAATAGTTGTTAAGTCAGCAAAATGACAGCCTTGCTTTCCTTACAATTAAAGGGAGTAAGCTGTTCTTATTAGCATTGCATTAGGGAAGAATTGAAAACAATAACAATAGTGAAATAAAGAACACATACAAAAGCCTAAGAAATCATCTAAGAAAACAAGAACTTTGCTGGAATGTCATTTTTCCCCCCTTGGAAACTAGTGCATCAACAAATGAGCAAATTTGCTTGTGTAAGGTCAACGTTTTCACCAAGATAGTGAAAGTGACAAGCAACATGATCTTTTATTAAAGTAATGCTAGCAGGACCAGCACAGAGTAAGTCTAGAGAAGAAAGTGACATAAGGGGGTGTTTCGTTCAGGATGGAGATGTGACTACCAATTTACAGAATATAGAAGTGACAGGGGTCTGGAAATGCAGAGAAATCAGATAAACAGTCACTTATCCAGTCCTAGAGACCGTAGTTTGTCTTCACCTCTCCGACCAAGGAATTAGCTTCTTTGGGGCTGGAAATGAGTCCTCTGTTAAAGTGTTTGCCATACAAGCACAAGGATATCATGTAAAAATCCAGGTGTAGTGGCACACATCTGTAATGTCAGGACTAGGGTATGGGGACAGGGATAGGTAGAGCCCTGAGCCTTTCTGGCAAGAGGTCTATCAACAAATGAGCTTCAGTTTGGTAAGAAAGCCTATCTTTAAAATATAAGTGGAGAGCAATCAACAAAGACATCCAATATCAAGCTCTACCTTCTGTATGCACATGCACACATGTGTGTGTATACACCTGAATGCACACATGCACACAGGAGCATGGCTGTATACACACACACACACACACACACACACACACACACACACACACTTTGCCCTTATTTTACTCAGTTTGGTAAAAGGATGGTAATTATTATTTTTTCTTTCACTGAATATAGTGTGTAAGTGTATATATGTGTGTATAAGTGTGTTTATGTGTATTCATGACCCATGATTTGTGAATATGTAGCCATTATGGGATAATAGAAGACATTTATAGTGCTAAAAATGAAGCATTCACAATAATCAAGGTTTTGCTACACTAAGATGAACCACTTCTTTTTTCATTGTTATATTAGTGGTTTTAATGATGCTAATGAAGTAATATCATTATAACAAAAGTAGGGTACTCCTCACCCTATTTTTCTTTTTTTTAATATAAACATTTTCTGAGGATTTCATGCCTGAGTACTATATTTATATAATTTCTGCCCCTTCCTCACTCCCCTCCTACCCTCCCAGGGTAGTTCATGATTTCTTTTTCAATCATTATTGTTACACATATATGCAACTAGATACATGATACATATGTATGTATACATGTACACATTCAGATATATAAATACAGCTTGCTGTGTCTGTTAGTGTTGCATACACATATATGTGATTAGGGTTGGTCACTAGGATTGGAAAAACTATCAAGAAGCTTGTCACCAAAGAAAACTGATTAGCGATAAGCTTTACATTTAGGTGTGGAACCTTATAAAACTTTCCCCACACTCATTGGCATGCCAACTAATGTTATCATTATACAGAATTTGTTTAGAAAGCCATATTGTTGAGGTTTCATGGATGCAACTTCCCTGACATCTCTAAAAGGCACTAGCATCAGGAGTCTTGTTCCTCTGATTCTTGCTGTAACAGGTCTTTCTTCAGACTGCCATCTCCTGAATAATGACATGGATACTTTTTATTAATTATGAAAGCTTAGCCTTAGCTTAGGCATGTTCCCAAATAGCTTTTAAAATTTAAATTATTCTGTTTATATTAATCTACATTCTGCCATAAGGTTTGTTACCTCTCCTCAGTATTGTACATCCAATTTCCTCTGCACCTAGGTTGCAAATTTCCTGTGCCTCTGATTCTTTCCTAGAGTTCCCATCTCTCCCTAGAAGTCCCACCTGTCTTCTCATGCTTAGCTATTGGCCATTCAGCTCTTTATGAAACCAATCAGAAGGTACCTTAGGCAGGCAAGGAAGGACAGAAACATGTCTTTACACAGTGTACAAAAAGATGATCCCATCTTACCATCTTTCTGACCCCTCTTCTGAAAATTTCCCCCAAACCTTAGTTTGCATTGTAGATGTATCAGTTGGGGCTGGGCACCCCATGGTCATTCTCTTCATTTTGACCTTTTCAGGATCTCTGTAATAGTTTCCATCTGCTACAATAATGGAATTTTCCCAAGTACCTGCCCTGAGAAAGTCCCTCCTAGAGTCCCAGGGAAGACCCTACATCCAGGGTGGAGTATCTGAGGGAAAGGAATCTATGTACACCACGCTTTTTTTGTCCATTTACTTTTATCCTGTATGACAAAACTCTACCTAGACAACTTCAGTTCTGTCTTGAGTCTCAGTTCCTCTTTGTACCTATGTTTTCTATCCCCTCATAGCCCTGGTAATAACTAAGCCCTTATGCTTTTGGTCTCATCTTTGTCCTCTGTTCCTTTGTCTTCCATCTATCCTTCCTGGCTCCTCGCTCCTGGCCCTGATAAACTCTACAAGAGATCTGCCTTACCCTCTACAGAAACTCAGTCTTCTTCTCTTTTCTCTGGCCATGTGGTTCTCTGTCTGCCTCTGGAATTCTGTTCCAGTCCTTACTGAACCTGGTTATGTGCAATATAACCCCATTGTCCTCAATCTCTCTTCCATGCCCCTAGGCTTGAAAGAAGGAGATAGTCTGAGCTTCATTTCCACAAGAGACAAAGCTATGCATCTAGGAGCCAGGTTGCCTCCAAAAGCAAGTTTTATCTTAGTTCAGGGGCTTCAGGTGCCTAGCACTTGGTCTGGTAGCTATTCTGTCCCTCCCTTGTCCTTCAATGTTTTGTTTGGAGCTGGCCCTAATCTTTGGATGTAGCTAAAAGGTGATATTTACAAAAGGCAGATACCCAATTCAAATGTTAAAAAGTAAGCAGGGAGCTCAGAGGCAGAAGGCCCTGCCTACATGACCTTATCCAAGTAATGACCTCAACAGGATGCTCACACATACACATTTTATGGGAATTATGAGCACAAGAAATTCATAATGAGGAGTAGCTGAATATTAAAGCTGTGATATTCTGTGATAAATGGCTTCCCATTTGACAGACCCTTGGTTGGTCAAAGTATAGCTTATTGTATATAATTAGACTCCCTATTTTATATTCTTGTGGCCCCATACACTGCAAAGAGCAGATTCTTTGAAGAGGCTTGATGGCTATGCCTTTCTGTGAGTATAAAGATAAGTATATAGAATAGTATTAGAAATTATATTGGCTTAGGAAATGGCAGTAGTTGGTTCTCCTCTAGGGTTTATGATCTCTCCCTCCACAGATAATAGGGTATGTTTGTGACACCAGGCACAAATCTCTTTGTATTGAACAGACTTTAAGTCCAATTAGGCAGATGTTAGTCACCCCAGGATATAAGTACCACCATTGGACCTTTAGGAATATCTTGCCTTTACAGCTGGGTAGGCCTATTGATTTCTTCTCTCCTTTGGCTGTTTGAAGTGTACTTTCCAATACTATGAGAGCAAGTCCTCAGAGAGGAGGTTTCAAGATCAGTTCTGGCTCAGTTCCTCCAACTCCTGTTTCTATAGTTTGTGGTATCTTCAGCAATAGGGTCTCCCTTTCAACTTTTGAAAAAAAACAAGGACAATGGCAGTATTTTATGTTATTTGGGAAGCCTAATGGAATACATATATATATATATATATATATATATATATATATATATATATATATATATGTGTGCATTATGTATTTTTACAAATATATATTTATATGTATGAAATATGTATTTATGCATATATAATATATATTCTATTTATTTACAGTATATATAAGTATATAGTTAATGAAAGTGACTATATTTTTAATATCCTTTAATATAGTTTATGTATATATATATATATTCTTCCAATATAGTTTATATATATAGTATATATAATATGAATTTTTGAGCAAACATATAGTAATGGTTTCCCATGCCTTTTTCAAACATCCTGAACCACATCTTAGTATTATCTAAATATGTCATTTTGTTAAAAATCTATTTGTTCCATTGTCTCATCTCATTATTAATTTCTTCTTTTGTCAATTCAACTTCCACATGCAAGTATTCAGAATCAAATGGATATAGGCCATAACCCTGGAGTAGGGGAATGTGTCTTAGCATCCTTACTTTAAAAAAGTTTATTAAACAAAAACGATGTGGGAAAAGGATGTCATTGTACTTTCTAGTCTTCATCACAGGAAAAAGAAAGAAATAAAATGAACTCTACATTTTCTTCTTTCTCCATACTCCCATACTTCTCTGGTTTCTGCTTAGACAAAACCTTTCCCTCCAGTGGCAGGTTCATTCCTGATGATATATTATCTTGATTGTGTTGCTCAATAAAAATAAAATACTCCTCATAGATGTAATCAGTACTATTTCAAAAGATATTTAAATGATTTCCAAGTAACATTTTAATTACAGTATTTCAAAACACATATAAACTTTAGAAAGACTTGTGTGTACCATGTACATTTGTACAGATTATTAAAAGTGGCATGAAAGATGATACCAAGAATAAAAAAGGAACAAGCAATCTACTCATTTCCCACTCACAGATATTATTATTATTTACTCCTCCATCTATATGTTGAAAGGATATTTAAGGTGTTTAACCATATGCATGGCAAAGAACACCATAATATAGGATGCATTTGTAAATATCAATATGTGAAAGCCCCCCTATCTAAAAGAAGTGTGGTCTTCAGATTAGGGCATGAAACTAATATTTAAACTAGACTATGGTGCATGAAGCCATAGTAAATCATGGATTTCTTGCTATAATTCAACTGGAAAAATATTCCTGACAGAGTACACAGAGATCATATACCAAAGGCTACTAGAACACACATACTATTTTTGATTATATATAATACTTGCTATCTTTAACCCAAAACAGAGCCATAAATAATAAAGTTCAAAAGTTTCGAGACATCTTTTATTAATCATGTGATAAATATTTTTACAACAATATACACTATAATGTTTTTATCTTTGGGGAATCATTTCTCTCACAAGGGAAAAGATATATTCTATATGATACAATAGCAACAGGTTTGGTGATATGAAAGGGAGAATAATGACCCATAAAGATGCTTTCATGTTAGTTCCTGGGGTCTGTGAGTATACTCTGTTATATATTAGGTGAGATCTGAAGTTGCAAGTAAAATTAAGGTTGTTTTGAGTTGACCCTAAAATAATGAAATTGTCCTGGATTGTGTGGGTGTGCCCAATATAATAACAAGTGTTGCTAAACATATTAGAGAAATAAAAAGCCAATGCTAGAATGATGTAGTGTCAAACTGGACCAACCATTGCTGCTCTTGAAGATGAAATGGACCATGAGCAAAGGAATGTAATCTGTCTTTACAGGCTGGAAAGGTAAAGAAATGAATACCATCTTCAAGGCTCCAGAAGAAATACAGCTCTGTTCATACCTTAACTATAATGCACACTGATGCTAATTTTTTGACTTACAGAATTATATAATAACAAATTTTGATTGTTTGTATTATGGGTTCTATGGTAACTTGTTTTAGCATGATAGATAACTAATCATGTCCAAACTTGCAAGCTTATGATGACAGCTATTCTCAAACATAAGCTCCCTCTCTCTCTGCTTACATTTTTTTTCTCTACCAGAAACCCAGAATTTAGAAGGTTTTCATGGTACCCTGACTTTTTAGTGAGCTTTCACACCATCTCATTTTCTAATTTTACACATTTTTCTGTTCTACATCAATACTGCTAATATTGTTATTAATTGATAAAACTTGGCATGTTTTTTCTCAATTCTCTTAGCAATAATCTATTAAATGGTAACATATATGAACTAAGATAACAAAGACCAAATATATCTTAGGCTAAAGAGGGTAGGAAGTCACGAATATCAATATTTATTTACTTCTGTGAATATTGTCTCTTCCATGAAAATTTTGTTCTTAAGAACAAAATGATAATTACTCTTGTTTCAGTAGGATCATACAAAGATATGTCAAATTCATAAGTAACACCTAATGATAAATCGGACACTCACAAGTATATAAGCTAATTAAAAATAACTGAAATTATTAATATTGATTTCAGTTCAGGTCGAATACCTTCAAGTTGACACTTTGGACCCTTATTAGAAAGTATTTCTATTTACCGTGAAATATGCACAATAAGGAATAAGAAGAAAAAAGATACCAAAGGATTGAAAACTCATTTCAGTTTTGTAAATAATGCATCTTGAATATTTTTGAATTAGCCATTCACATGAGTTTATCAGAATGCAGTATTCAGTTAAGCTGAAAACTAATCCTGCTTCAAGCATGGCTCAATGTGCATTAAAGACAAGAAAGCGATGACTGAGTGTGTGGAGTCCATCTGACTACGCATTCAGTATGAACGAAGAGCAGCTGGGGAAATAAAATGCTTTTCATGCAGATGAGCAAGTGTTCTACAGAAAGCATTTCCACCACTATTTTAATAAAAAAGATTTTCCTCACTTTTGATGCAAACATAATCATAAAGGAAAAATCTTAAAGAATTCACTATAAAGTTTGTTCTTACAAAAGCACACCAGGCTTTAAAATTCCCTCTCTGTGCATGTATGTTTCCAAAGATGACATATATACCCAATATAAATAGAATAGGAGGGGAAAGTTTGGTTTCAAGTAGTCGTTTGAGACTGGGATGATCATTCCCCATGGCTTGATTTCTTAGCAGGAAAACTAAAAGTTTATTTAACCCACAGTATGCAGAAACATTAGATTGTATCTGAGGAAATACAAAGAATGGTTGATGCCTTCCAACCACTGTTCTTGCCTCAGCACGAAGCTAATTCATAGCCTGACACTCATTATCATGGATGAGTTTTGTTTATTTTAGAATTTATGTGAATGAAATACAGTGTATCATCTTTTTATGCTTGGTTTCCCTATCTTAACACACCACTTTTGAAATCACCTCTTGTCAACTTAATATAATAGCAATTCTAAATACAAAATTTAATTGAATGAATTTCTTCTGCTTATAATATTCTATCCTTGGCAACCAGTATGTATTTTGATCACACTCACCCTGTTTGCCCTCTTACTCCCCCTGAATCGTGTCTTCTTCTCAATAAGCTCCTCTTCTATTTCACGTTTTTATTTGTTGAAACCCACTGAGGGTAATTAGGGTTGCTCCAGTGAACTTGGCTGTGGAGTTGCTTACTGGAGCATGGACCACTAAGCATTGACTACAGCACTGAAGAAGAGTGCCCCCTACCAGTACATGTAAATGACATGTAACTGAGATGAGATAAAAATACTAAAAAGGAAAGCTCTGCCTCCAAACCAATTCATTAACACCATTAACACCTTTCCCTTGAGACACAAATGTTGCTGAGTTTTTGAACACCCGTGCAGAAAAATTTGAGGCACAGATGAGCTTCCAAATGCACTATTTTCCTCCCACAGAAATAATGCTATGCTGTATGTAGAAAAGAAGGGTTTAGGAAAGATCCTTTAAAATACATAACATACCAAGTCAACTGTCATCATTCAACACATTGCTAAAGAGTGTCCAAGTGCTTTTGAAAGTATTGTCATTTAATTTGTGTCAGAATTAAATTAAGATTATATTAAAATATTAAGGCTTATTGATTTCACTATTTCAGGGGTATAATTGTTTTGTTGGTAGGTAGGTCTGTGAATATGTGTGCCTGGTGCCCTCAGAGATCAGAAGATTTGGGGCTGGAGTTACAGATGATTGTGTGCCAACATGTGGTTTCTGAGAATCAAACTGTGGTCTGGAAGAACAGTCAGTGCTCTTAACCACTGAGCCAATTCTTCAGTGCCTAACTTGAATTTTTTATATAAAATACTAGGGATCATGTCAGTTCCACTGTACTGCAGTAGTAGATAACTCATGTTTGTGTACACTGTAACCAGTTAAGGGCATATAGATGATTTTCTTAAAGGACTGTCCATTTTCTCCACTAGAAAACTGCCCATTTTCCTTTTATGATTAATAAACAATCTGTGAGGAAATTCTTTGAGACTGTGTATAAAATTATTTTCATCAAGAATTTATTTAAATATTTAATGTATAATGGCAACATTTGTTTGAATTAATCATAACTATAGTGCCTACAAAAAACAATGCTAAGTTTATTACCATTTTTTTTTTCAAGTTCTGCTAAGCTCTAGATCTAGGCTGCCAGTAGAACTTTGAGAAATCTTTGGTTCTCGTCTCTGCCTCCTGAAGGTCTCCTTATTATCTTCATACAGCTCAGCTTGCAGTTCCAGCAGAAAGAAATAAGCCCCGGGAGAGAGAAAGAGATTTGGGCTCTAGTTCACAGCACATACAGTTTGTCCTTCTTGTCCGACTTGTTCTGGTCCCAGAAAAATTTCACACCTTCTGTGTAGCTTTGTGCCCACATACAGTTTGCTTCCTGTGAACTTTTGCCTCAGAGACCCTGCCCCATCTCCTAGCTTTGTTCTGTGGGTCATGTATAAGTTATATTTCTCTCCAGAAAAGATTTTGAAGCCAACATGCACCCTTGACTCTAGATGCCAAATGGCGTTAGCAAGCTGTTTTTGGAGTCAGTCTCAGAGGAAAAGTTGTTCACAAATGCCTTTGCCATGGATGCAATTGGAGCAGAGATGTAGACGGCAGGAAACTATCTGGATTCTTTACCTGAGATCTTAGATCCAGGGGTCCTTGGCCTTGGCTTGATCCTGCGTCTCGTGAAGTTGTGGTATTTTCCAGGAGAGAGACCTCTTTGTTTTCAATCTAAAACTCGGCTTGCACTCTTGCTCTCCATACTGATTTCAAAGGCAGTTTTACTTGCATAACCAAGCTAGAACAATTGGCAGCAGGGGCTGCTCAGCCTGTGATCTTGCTGCTGTCCCAGCTTTAATTTGTGATGACAGTCTTGTTTGGAGAGTTGTCCCTAACTTTTCTATGTTGGAAGAGAGTCTTGGTGCCTAAATATTTAATTAAAAGAGTTTAGTTTATTCCTTGTCTGGGTGCAGTCATATGCATGCATGAGGAGCTGAACCTTGAGAGAATCTATGAGGCAAGATTAACTTTCTCAGGAATTGGTTGGGATGTCATAGAAAGACATGATGGGTTCATGTGGAAATTGTCAATTTAGCAAGAACACAATTTAGAGAGAAGAAATCTTGCCTTGCTCAGTGACGCATGTGCAAGATGAAATGCTGGCAGTAGCATTGTGTATTTATGATAATTTTGCTATAGTGGGGCAATGGAGGCCATCTACCAGGGAATTGCAGTAATTAGATGAGGAAAGTGATTGTTCCATAAAACTCAGCTCAAATGTTACAGTGAAGCAGAGAGAAATGAAGAATAAAGAGTATTTCCCAAATCAGAAAAGATTGTTTTATTGTCTATTTTACAAGCATAGTTAGGATGTTAAATTGGAAACAAATCTAACTGGAAAGCAGTAACATACCAGATTTGGTCATCAAATTAATTCCGCTGTAATGGAATGTGAAATTTGAGTGAAATGAAGAGGAATTGGATTTAGGCTGCCTGTGCTGGTGGCTTTCAATTATAACATAATATAATCCACATCCTTTTGTTAAACATAAAAATAAATGCTGAACAAACAGAGGCAAACACTAAACAAGAAACATAAAGACATTGGCAATCCTGACACTCACAAGGCTTACCTAGGAGATCATCTGACAGGAGGCGTTATGAATAATGAATAGATAAAACATCCTCTACAGCTCCACTGTAAATGGTACTATAGTTTTAATTTAGATCCTGGGAAGAACTAACATGTCAAGACACCAAGATAAAGAATGAAGTTGGTAGACAGTCCATGTCTTCTTTTAGTTAAACAGGTTTAGGAGTATCTTCTGAACAATGCCCTGTGTGCTGTCTTTATTATTTTTAAATGGAAAGAAGTAGTGAAAGTGAGCCAGTGATATAGTAACCTAGTCTACCATGGATTCTTCTGTAATACTGAAGCTGAAGATTGCTCCCTGAACTCAGTACCTGGGTAAAGAAGAGTCAGTCATGATTTCTGGCATAGACATTTTTTATGATTTTAACTACTTTATAAGAATAATTGAATACATGGGTGTTGACACTCAGAGAGGCCAGAAGAGGGAACTGGATCTGTTGGAGCTGCAGTTACAGGCAATTGTGAAACACTTGATGTGTACTCTAGGAACCAGACTGGGGCTTTCGGAAAAAGCAACAAGTACTCTCAACTGATGAGCTTTTTTCCTAGCCCCATGTTCATAGCATTTCACACTGAAAACATGTCACAATAGTAGTATTTCAGGGAGCTTTAATTAAATAAAACACACTGTAAATAATTTCACCTATTTCTCTTTGTATAATGTGGCTACTAAAAAGTTTTGAACTGTATGTGTAACCTGCATATGTTTCTATGGAGTAGTGAAGAGCTACTAAGTAGGACACTGGGCCACTGTTTGGGAGTCTGTAATTGAGAATCAATTGGACTGGATTCTTTGGTTAAGACATACATCTTTTCCAGAGGGTAGGAGAATCTGTGGATTTTTTTATTAAGTTTGTGATATTCTTGGGAATCCAGGGTAAGAAGACCTTCTGACACATCATTTCCATTGCAAAAGTCATGTTTATACAGCTAGGGCCACATAGCCACACACAGTGAGACAGTTGTGTCACATTTCCTGAGAAGGTGTGAAAAAATGTCTATTCATTTCAAGTAAAACACCAAAGTAATAATTTTGCACAGTCCAATTTGGAAAACCAATGATTTTATGGGAATACCTTACAAGAGTACATGTGAGGAGTTATTTGCAGGAACACAGGTGATTAGAAGGCAGCTGTAGCCCCAAGAAGCCCACCCCAGAATGGATGCTAACTCACAATACCTGCAATGCTAGTGCTGTCTGTGTGACTTGTAAGCAGCTTAGCAAGTGAGAAAGTCTCTTCTCCCCTTTATTGCTATATATAACCTTGGGAAGGGAGAGACTTGTGAATCTTGTTTCTGGGACTTCCTAAGACTTGTGAGTTGGTTACTTCCTAATCCTAACAACCCTCCCTTTAGAATCCTCCCTTTAGTATTTCAAGTTGGAACAACCTATATTTTTAGGAGATGTCCCTCCAGGATGGAGATGTTTCAATTCAGAGAATAGTCTTGCATAGCAGATGGAAGGTCCTTTTTCTACATTTAGGAATAGTGTCCTGATGAGTTTATTCGATGTCAGAAAGCTTGACATTTTTAAAAGATCCAAATCTAAGAAACTGTTTCATATCTGGATTAATCAGCAGCAGCAGAAATCTTACATAGCTAATCAGTTTACTAGAGAGTCTATAATGAGTGCCTTGAAGCTAAATTAGAATACTTGACCAATTCAAGAAAAACACTCTAGATGACATTTGATACTTTACCCAGATTCCCATGGGCTGCATGCTCTAATACCAAAGATGGTATGTATTGACTACCAACCAATTACAAATGCCACATACTTTAGAGAGTTGTACTGGGATGAATGGGAACTCTGTTTCCTGGGAAGCTAAAGCCTGTACAGAGAACTGCCAGCTAACCAAAACTGATTGATAAGGGGCCAAAAGACTAGCACCTCTTACCCTTAGCACAACTGATAGTCTAGGGGTCCCTGTGATGCTTTTCTCATCTTCTTCCCCCAAAAGCACTCTTAAAAATTCATTCTTGAAACTCAGAACATTTATACTATTTAATATTTTAAATCCCTCAATTTAGGAGTTTAGGAGTTTATTGAAAGAAGGGGGGTTGCAAAAAGCACTCTTCAGCTGATAACTGTAACCACAGGCTCATATATCTTGTATGTATGGACAGCAAAGCTAGGCAAAGCACCTAGATCCATGCACAGAAGGTGAGAGAAACCTGGAATGGATGATTGACGAGGGCAGTGCTGAGCACCATTCAGTCTACATGGAATTGCTCTTGTTATCTTATAATTTGAATACTATTGGTACTAGAAGAGAGTATTAGTGCTTGCTAACTGTGAAGATATTTTAGGGATACAGTGTTAGAACTGACTATACCCAGAAGCAGGAGTTAAGAAGATGAAAGAAAGCTCGGCAGTGGGAACATGATAGTCAGAAGCCTTGGGAATAAGGATGTGTGTAGGTTCCTTCTCCTGCAGTAACTTAGAGTAAGACTTACCATTGTGCCACACAATGTTTTGATTTAGAATTAACAGTGTGACGCCTTCTTAATCAGGAAAAATAAGCTGAATGATCTCCTTGCCTTCAGAGCATAAGCAACATCAATTGTCACTACTGTTTGGTAAAGTTCTTTCCCTAATGAACCTTTATGGTTGTTCTACATATGGCCAGATCCGCATTAACTTCTTATTAAGCAAAAGTTTAAGATACTATATTATTACTAATGACTTTAAATTCTTTTCCAGTTCTAATTTGAACTATCTATTTGAAAACCTGACTGCCAACTTGACATTTATATTTGAACATGTAATAAGTACTCACTTGCTAAATGGATGGCTAACCATTTTCTCAATCCTGTGCTCATAGTCCTGAATGCTGACACATAATAAGAACTCAACAGAATCAAATGAATTTTAAAAATTAGTATAAAATGCAAAAGAAAGAACTATTATATGGAGTTGGTAAGGATGACCCACTTGAATGTAAAGATACTTCTCTGAAATTAGAAATCTTAAAATGGACTCTTTGGTAAAGCAGACTCCCCTCTATTTAAAAACAGGCCTTACTTCTGCAAAAAAATGAAATAAGTGTATTTTTATTATTTCTCTTGCTTAGTATATTTTCAAAGAAACTGTGTACTATGTATAAGGAAATACACATCTCCAAATGTAGATTCAGACCCTCAGGCACAACACTATTATGACTCAAAGGCTGATGGAGAAAGTTTAGAAAATAACCACATGGATGCAAATGTATAAAAGCTCACTTCAAACAGAAAAGGCAGGACAGAAGCAAAAGAATGCATATGAAAATCTATCATAAAAATATCAATAGGAAGCAGTTGCCATATTAATATCAAATTAAATGATTACAAAGAAATCCAGTACAGAGAAAGACATTATAAAGCATAAAAGGTTGCATTTAATAAGACATAGCATTCTAAATGACTATGCATCTAGAAAAGAGCTGAAAATAGGTGAAGCAGAAACAGATAAAATTGAAAGGAATTGACTAATGCACAAATATAGTAAGTGACTTCACAATCCTGTCAGTGATTCCTAAGATACATGTGCAGAAAATCACCAACACTACCATAAACTCACAGGGTATTCTATACAAAAAACAGTCCACTTCATGAAGGAACATATACATCTGTTCAGGTTTACATAAAACATGTTACATAATAGATCGTATTCTGGATCCCCAAAAACGCAAACAAAGAGAATTGAGTGGGGTATGTTCTTTGAGAACTGTGGAATCTAATGAGGAGTCAGTAGTGAGAAGTAACAGGGAAATTTCTAATGTTTTAGAAGCCACGTTAAGAAGATGGTAGACAATATTACACAAATATTGTACATAAATTTAACAGAAATAAGCAAATTCCTCTGAGGAAAAAGCACTATTGCGCACTCACTCTGAAAGTAATCATTTGCAAAACCTCATTAATCATTAGAATGTGGAGTTTGTAATGAAAAGTCTCCACAAAAAGAAATATTTAACTATAGCGCACTTCAGTGAATCATGATACCAAATATTTAAAGAGAAATTAATGCCAAATTATATAGTCTTTGCAAAAACAAAAACAAAAAAAAAAAAAAGATAAACACAGGGTAAGGGGACACTTCCTAATTTATTTTGTGGAATTTGTAAAACTTTCATACCCAAATCACAGATATAAAGTACAACAAACACGCAGACACACACACACACACACACACACACACACACACACATGCTACAGCCAGTAATGCTCATGAAAATTGATGCACATGTCCTTGCACAGCATTATCAGACACAATCACAGTGTGTGTCCCCACCCAGATTAAAAATTTGAGACATACCACTAACATGATGCTAAGAAATAAGGTGCTTTCCTTCTTTTTTTTTTCTTAACTAAGAGATTTTCCATTAAATTTATATACCAACTACAGATTCCTCTGCCCTCCCTCCTCCTGCTTCCCAACCTTTCCTCCCAACCCACCCCCCATTCCCAATTCCTCCAAGGCAAGGTCTCCCATGGGGAGTCAGCAGAGCCTGGTACATTCAGTTGAGGCAGGCCCAAGCCCCTCTTTCCTGTACCAAGGCTGTGCAAAGTATCTCACCATAGGCACTAGGTTCCAAAAAGTTGGCTCATACACTAGGGACATGTCCTGATCCCACTTCCTGGGGGCCTCCTAAACAGTTCTAGCTAATCAACTCTCTTGCTCATTGTCTTTGTACTTTTTCCAGTCATGGTCTCAAGATCCCTTGCTCATAGAATCCCTCCTCTCTCTCATTGATTGGACTCCTGGAACTCTGCCTGGGATCCAGTCGTGGATTTCTGAATCTGCTCCCATCAGTCACTGGATGAGGGTTCTATGATGACAAATAGGGTATTCAGCCATCCGATCACCAGAGTAGACCAGCTCAGGCACCCTCTGAACTATTGCCAGTAGTCTATGGTGGAGTCATTCTTGTGGATTCCTGGGAATCCCTCCAGCACTCTGTTTCTCCCTATTCCCATGGTGTCTTAATTTATCATGGTAGCTATGTCCTTGTTTTCCCAGTCTGTTCCCATTCCAGTTCGAACCTCCTACTCCCCCTAAACTTGCATCCCCTATCCCTTGCCCTCCATTACCCTCACCCACAGTTTGCTCATGTAGATCTCATCTATTTCTCTATCACCGGGTAATCCATGTGTCCTTCCTAGGGTTCTCCTTAAGCTAGCCTCTCTGGAGCTACAGGTTGCAGTCTGGTTATCCTTTGCTTTATATCCAGTATCCTCTTATGAGTGAGTGAATATCATGTTTGTCCTTCTGAGTCTGGGTTACCTCACGCAGGATGATATTTTCTAGTTCCATCCATTTGCCTGCAAACCTCATGATGTCATTGTTTTTCTCTGCTGAGTAGTACTCCATTATGTATGTACCACATTTTCTTTATCCATTCTTCAGTTGAGGGGCATCTAGGTTGTTTCCAGGTTCTGGTTATTATGAATAATGCTGCTATGAACACAGTTGAGCATGTGTCCTAGTGGTATGATTGAACATTCCTTGGGTATATGCCCAACAGTGGTATAGCTGAGTCTTGAAAAAGATTGATTCCCAATTTTCTGAGAAATTGCCATATTGATTTCCAAGTGGCTATATAAGTTTGGATTCCTACCAACAGCGGAGGAGTGTTCCCCTTGCTCCACATTCTCTCCAACATAAGCTGTCTCCAGTATTGGTGCTTTCCTTCTAAACACAAGGACAATATCATGCTCCCTGGAAGTTGTAATCATAGGCTAGAAAAGAAATGGAAAAAATAAGGTGCAGTCTGATACACTAGCAATAGGTGCAATGGCATCTTTTAGAGAAAGTATACCATTTATAATTGCTTAAAAATCAAATTCCTAGGTACAAATTGAATAAAACATTTAAAGATTCTTATGCAGAAAATTATTCAATCAAAAAAATGTGCATTCATAGTATGATAGACCATCTTTTCAGACTGGTAGATTAAAAAGAATGTAAACTTGCATATTTTTCCCAAATTTATACACAGATTGATGCAAGTCACCTCAAAATACCAGCCATGCTTTGTTAAAATAGGAAAGATCATTCTAAATTTTATATGTGATGCAAAAGAAAGAGATTTGCTGTAAACACTCTGGAAAAGAGGAATTATCACCATAAACTGTCCTACCTTATTTCAATGTTTATTATATAACTACAGTAATTAAGGCTATGTGGTATTTTCAGACCAATAGACACATAGGTCAATGAAAGCAGGTATCAGAAATAGACCCACAAAAATATGTTCAAGGGTTCTTGACAAATTTGCAAAAATATTTCACTGGAAGAAAATTAGTTGTAGTAATTGAACATCCTTAGGCAAAGAAGAACAATTCAGCCTCAGTTTTAAACACACTAAACATTAAAATTGTTTCATAGATTTAATTGTAAAACAAAATCATATAAAATTTTTAATAAGAAAAATTATTTACAACTTCAGGATCTAATACTAGGTATAAAGTTCCTATGATTGATATTCTAAGTACAATGCATGAAAAAAAACCAATAAATTAGACTTTCAAATTCAACAAAATTAAAAGGCAATTCAATAGATAAAGCTAAGTATCCAAATAGAAGAAAATATTAGCAAAACACATTATTTAGAAAAGGACTAATATCTAGAATATATGAAAATTATCTCAGACAAGACCACCAAAAGCAAAGAACCCAATCAAAACCTAATAAAAATACAGAGGGTCATTTCATCAGAAAGTACAAGGGTAATAATCCCTTGAAAGGACATATAGCATCACTAAGTGTTGCAAAAGTGAAATGTAAAGTACAATGTACACACTATACATTTATTAAAAAGTCTAACATGAAATACAGTAATAAAACAATTGTCATCAAAGGAGCCTTGTCCAGCAGCTGATGGGAGTAGATGAAGAGACCTATATCCAAACAATAGACAAAGCCAGGGAAATCCTAGAGAAGAGGAGGAGGGGTGGTAGGAGCCAGAGGGATGGAGAACACTACAAGAATACCTCACAGAATCATCTAAGCAGTGGTCATAGGGGCTCACAGAGACTGAAGCAACAAACACAGAACCTGTATGGGTCTGACCTAGGTCCTCTGCGTATAACTTATGGTTGTTTAGCTTGGTGTTCTTGTGGAACTCCCAACAGTAGGGGTGGAGATGTGTAGCACAAATCTTAAACAGTCTTATTCATAAAAACAAACCGGGAGCCAGGTATTGGGGTGAACGCTGAAAGATCAGAGAAACAGAAGCAGCCATAGCTAACCTCACCTTGCCAATTCCTCAGCTGATCCCATTTCCTCAAACTGAAAGCCTCTGTGTCCTCAACCAAATGGATCTCAGCTGAACTGCTACTCAAAAGCCTAAAACATTAACTAGTTCCTGGTTCTCACGTCTTATATACCTTTTGCTTCCTCAATTACTTCTTGAGATTAAAAGCATGTGTCACCATGACTGGCTGTTTCCACTGTAGCTTTGAACTCACAGAGATCCAGACAGATCTCTGCTTTCAGAGTGCTAGGATTAAAGTGTGTGTGCCACCATTTTCTGGCCTCTATGTCTAGTGGCTGTTCTGTTCTCTGACCCCAGATAAGTTTATTAGGGTGCACAATATATTGGGGAATACAATATCACTACAGGGATGTGTTTCTGACTCATTTATCTGTGCTTGGGACCCTTTTCCTTCTATTGGGTTGCCTTGCTGAGACTTGAATGAGGATTTGTGCCCAGTCTTATTGTATCTTGTTATATTGTATATTGTATCCATGTTCAGTGGATATCCCTGGGAAGCCTGCTCTTTTTCTTGAGGGGAAAAGGAGAAGTGGATCATGGAAAGGGGAGGTTGGAGGAGGACCTGGAAGGAATGGAGGGAGGGGAAACTGCAGTCATGTTGTAATGTATGAGAGAAGAATATATTTTTAAAAGAAAACTCATATTTGCCAGCCATCCTGTGTGCCTATTCTAGGATTCATATTATTATCTATCCATCTAAAATTACATATAATACATATGTTTGTGTAAATATGTACATATGCACACATAGTTAAATATATTTTCCCATCTGATTTGACAATGATCCCTCTAAGAGCCATAGACTATCAACAAAAACCCTAATATCAGCCATAAGAATGCCTCTTTTAGTTGTTGGCCAGGGTTGGGCCAGAGACTCTCAAACTGAGAGACTCTCAAAACATTATAGGTTATTATTACTGCTGGCATAGGCTGCATCCCAGATGTTTGAGGTAAGGCCCTATTACTGAAGACACAGCCCACTTCTCACACAGGACCCAGAAGTACTGAGCTGGGTCTGACATGAAAGTCTCCTCCTGAGGGGGGAGGGGGGAGGAGAATAATTGTTATGGAATCAGAAGGTGATATGTGAAATTCCAGTGGGGAAGCAACCACTAGTCCTACCAAGCTATGATGCCTCTGAAGTACAATGATAACCAGTATGGCATGATAACCCTCATGATGTAGCATTATTTCACCTATCTTGGTAGTTACCAATAGCACTCCTCTTTAATTGGACAACAGGAGGAAAACCATGTCTGGCACTAAAAACCTAACTCAGCTCTATAGTGGATAGCTGTTCTGTTCATGGCCTTGAAGCACCATCCCTAGAGATGCAGCAGGTAACTGCTCTACCTGCCTATGACCTTGAAGTACATGTCCCAGTGTGTGGCCTCTTGAATACCTTTAAGACCTGAGATGCACATAGGCACTCTCCTCTTCGCTCCCTTGTGGGCCTTGGATAAGAGACTGACTCAGAGGGCTGGAACAGCATGAGACTTTGCCCCAGCATTCCAGAACCTGTGACAATTCTGTTCTGTACAGTCAGTTTTTCTCCCCTAATAAATGTCTTTGCTCTTTAAGAGGCTCCATGGATTTCTTGCATTACAACTCCCTGGGGCTAGTAAAGTCATCTTGGAGGGGAACCTACAACCACCATCTTACTAAACCAACAAAATTCCTAACTACTTTCCAAGTATCTGTGCTTATACCCATAGCTGAATAGCTGAATATAGTTCTCACCATTCATCAATGAAACTTCTCTTTCTAATAGATGGAGACCATTACAGAAAACACAATTGTATAGTGATATTTTATTTGTAATGAAATGTGATTTATTTGTATATTAATAAAGTTGCCTTGGGGTCAGAGCAAGCCATAGCAGAATCTGGGTGGTGGTGGTGGTGGTGATGGTGGTGGTGGTGGTGGTGGTGGTGGTGGTGGTGGTGGTGCACGCCTTTAATCCCAGCACTTGAGAGGTAGAGCTAGGCAGGATCTCTGTGAGTTCAAGGATACAGCCAGCATGGTGACACACGCCTTTAATCTCAATACCAACCATAGAAGACTTGGAGGTCTGTACAGACAGGCAGTGACGAGGATGTCATGTGGCTGAGTTTATAACCAATGAGAAGGCAGAACAGAAAGTCTATATAAAAGACAGGACACAGGAAGTAGCTCTCTTGCAGAGAGGAAAGACAGAGCAGCAGTGAAGGATGAGGTTTTCAGCTCTTAGCTATTGCTCTGACCTCTTGGATTTTAACTCTGCAATTGGCTCTGTGTTTCTTATTTAACAAGACAGTTAAATCTACACAACTGATAAAAATCCAGAGGACCAGAGATTAAGTATTGCCCTCTCCCACCTGATAACATCTATATTATAATTCCTGCACCTAAAGCTCAAGAAGGACCAGAGAGACTGTAAAAGCCAGAGAAACAGAATGTTTGCTGTGAGCTTGTATCTACTAGAAGTGTAGACTGTTGAAGTCACTCAAACAATTATGGTGAAAAGCAGATTAAACTAGCTCCTGTTAATACTTAGCTATATTCCTATACATTTGTTACAGGTTGTCCACAATCAGTTGCTTGATTATTTCATTTGTACCATGTCATGGCAAGTTACTATAAACCAATGTTTTCAACAATGATGACAACAAAAGGTTTAGCATGAGGACAATGTTTACTTACTGTAGATAAAGGAGAATGTTGACTCAAGAACAAAATGTAGACAATATAGGCTACCGCTGGCAAGTGACTCGTAGAGTAAGTAAAATTCAGGTCTAATGACTTCACAGTAGAGAAGATCTCAAACAGGACCCATTCTCCCTCACACCAAAGATTTCCTTCTCATGTTCTTTGTTAATTGGTACTACCATTCATCATTGCTGATGCAAACAAAACAAAACAAAACAAAACAAAACAAGCAAACAAACAAAAAACCCAGAGAACTATCATTGATACTTCTTCTGCCAATCAATTACCAAATTCTCCAGGTGTTACATCCAAAACCAATTTTCAATTCCATTTCTTTTTTTTCTGTTCCAAATTCCAACTCTTTCTTCCTGGATTGGTGAACTCCTGATGAAACACTGTTTTCTATTTAATTCTAGCACAAGTTTGGCACATAAATGACAGTTGCCCAACTGCTTTGGGATCAAAAGTCACTGCACCAAGGGACTGTTGCAAGCATACTTTTTAAGCACTGTCTCTCTTACTCTGTATCAAATACCTTTGAAGAGTATTGCCTCTACTGGTTTAAACATAGTTTTATCTGTGTCTGTGTCAGTATGTGTGTGTGTGTGTGTGTGTGTGTGTGTGTGTGTGTGTGTGTACATCCTTGGAGGCTAGAACAGAATGTTGGATTAGTTGGAGCTGGAAGTACAGGTATTTCTGAGCTTTCTGATGTGGGTTCTGAGGACTGAATTCTGATCCTCTGGAAGAGCAGCAAGTGCTCTTAACCAGTGAGCAATCTCTCTAGTTCCTATTGCCCCTATTATTAAATTAATGATACTTATGTTTACAGGTAAATTTATTCTTCCAACTTGTTGAGGTGAAATATCAGTAGAGTTAACCATATGCTACAATCAAATTCTTATGCTGAAACTGTGCCATTTCCTCCCACCTGAACCCTTCCCAGGATATATAGAGGGTCACAGCATGCCATTTCCAGCTTTCTAATGCAAATACACACCCTGACTCTGTTCTTTTAGGATGTTTATTCTTGCTATAGATCAGCTTAGATGGAAACAAGTACCTTAACTTTCAGAGTCATCACTTAACCTGTAACCCAATAAAGTAGCCCAGTGGTTTCTAATAGTCAATGCCTTGCTAGCTTTGAAAATGCACTTCTAGGTCACAGGAAGAAGAAAGAACCAAGTGACTGACAGATCTGTTAGTTATTTAGCAGCGCTCTTACCCCACGAGGAACACGTCCCGAACATGACAAATCCACAGAAGAGCTGTTTATTAATATAGGATAGAGGTGACAGGCCTGTGTGAAGCACACACGTGAGTGAGGAGAGGAGAGAAGAGAGGAAGAGGAGAGAGACCTGTGCAAAATGGCACCGGCTTTTTAAAGAGTGAGCCGCACATGTGTACAGAACCACATGTGGCTACTCCATGCATGCTTGTAGATTACATGGCTGCGCACGCTTTACACAACCATGTAAAGCCACGGAGTCCTAGCCACGCGAGATGTTCTGACCTGGAAATGGCTATTTTGAACCAGAAATAATTAGGCGGTCTGCCGGGCAAGCCCATCCGTGTGGACATGTTGTAATTTTCTATCAAGATCAAGTTGTTTTCCTGTGAGTCTACCTTAGAGCCAGTTGCTTTGGAACCGTTTTGGATGTTGGATCATCTGGGCCATGGTGTCATCAGAGACCTTTCAGAGGATCTTGGTTGGTCAAACCTGATGTATCTTAACCTGGAACAAATCCACAGCCTCTTGCTTTATGTGGAAACAAAAGCAGAGCCTCTTTTTTAAGGCAACATATCCTTATATCCAAATTTTGTAGTCAAGGTGTCTTTAAAGTATACAGATTGGCTTAACTCTGCTGCCTTTACAATCAAATATCTCTCTTTAGTTAAAAATCCCAAAGACAACACAATCCAGATTCTCTGCGTAATATCCATCTTTATGTGGCTTATTTTTTAATACAACCTTTACTATCTCTTTAAAGACTTTATTTTTAAGAACTATTTTTATAACTGTATATATTTCTTTTTATTTTCTTTTAAGCCTACATACATTTTTACACACATTGTAAAACATTTAAAGTCTTGTTCCATCTGAATCTGTCTTATCGTGAATCTATTGTATTAAACTGTAGCATTCTAAGACTGAAACAGTGCTGTGGCTGCTGGCTCCGCCCACCTCAGCTTTTTTAAATGGCGGTGGTATAGTTCACCACCAGCTCTGGGTCTGGAGCCATGTGTACCATCAACTGTCAGAAGCAGTTCTATCAAAGCAGCGTGTAACCCAAAAAACACTTTTTTTTTTTTTTTTTATTAGCAAAGGCTAAATCCACCACCCAGCTTAATGTGCAGCTTGCAGACAGCTCATACCCGCCATACTGGGTGTCAAATGTGCATGCCAGGAAACCCGCCAACTAGGAAGCTGTTTTTAGCTCCGTTTTGAGTTGCTTTTTAAATATTTTCAGGTTTAAGGTGGAAACTTGAGCTATTGGGCACCATTTGTAGTTGGAGACCTTCTCTCCAGCCCCCGCCAAGCCCTGTTAGTCCTACAACCCACTTATAAAATAAACACACAGATGCTTATATTATTTAAACTGCCTGGGCATTAGCTCAGGCCTCCATTGTCTAGTTCTTACTCTTACATTTAGCCTATTTTTATTAATCTATACTTTGCCACAGTGGCTCATGGCTTACTGGTACCTTACATCTTCCTTGTCCTGGTGGCTGCTGGCAGGGTCCCCTCCTGACTTTCTGTTCTCCCAATGCTCCTCTCTCTTAGTCCCGCCTATACTTCCTGCCTGGCTACTGACCAATCAGTGTTTTATTTACCAATTAATCAACCACAGCAATTTATCAAAATAAAAATTATGATAAACAGTGAAATAGTTTGATTCCATCACTCAGGGAAAGGTTAAGACGAGCCAACTGAGACAATAGGATTACAAAAGCCAAGCATACATCTACTCTGGAGTTCATACATGCAATAGCTACACTTACACAACCTTGAGAATGGATGGCATCTTAAATTTGTACCCTAAGTGCTCTTCATCTTACCAAAGCCCAGTGACAATCCATACCAGGAAAGATCCAAATGTAATTAATGATTGTTACAGACCCTTCTAAGGCAAGGTGTCAGTTGAATAGGGGTTTATGCACACGGAGCGATAAAGTTCCATGTGCTCATTTGAATCTTCATGCTAATTTACCAAAATACTAGTCTAGTTTCTAATTTGAGAATAAACTAATTGAGAATGTTTATTTTGCTTGGTCATTCTTTATTATTCAAAATGAAGTAGGCATGAAGTTGACATATTGTCAAAAGACATTTAAGACTAAGAATAAAACAATAGTGTCCATTCTTATTTGTATTTGCTTAATCAATAGTGAGGGTGTGATGGCTAATCTTGGTTGTCAGGTTGAATTCACCTAGAGTCATGCAGTTGGACATGTCTGCAAGGGATTTTCTTTGCTGGATCATATGAGGTGAGAAAATTCACTCTAAATTTGGACCACTTAGGCTGATGGCAGCCCAAATAAAAGTACATGGAATAAGGAAGCTTTTGCTTAGTGACTACTTGCTTTTACTTTTGTTAGCAAGTCCTGCTGCCGAGGTAGGTATTCCTTCACCTGTGTTAGAGCCTACTTCCTCAGGATTCCCATGTAAACTGAGTACCAGTTGAGACATCCCAACCCATGGACTGAAAAACCACCAGATTCTTGGCCTTTCTTTTGAGAGATAGCCATTGTTGGACTAGCCAGATCATAGCCTATAAACTGGTCTACTCATGTGTGTGTGTGTGGGTGGGGGGACTTCTATGAGTATATATTCATTATATCTGTTTTGTTCCTTTAGAGACAATGCAATTAATACACTCACTTCAGGCTTAGGAAGCCACACTTCTATTTCCTGCCCCAACTATTAATGCTAAATGATTGCCAGTCAGATGACTAAATTATTAAGCTTGGTATAAGAATGAAACATAGAGATCTTTCCATGTCACTTGCCACAAATTCAGGAGGCCCTGTAACATCTGAGCTTCCCCTAAATTGCTCCACCCCTGTGTTTCTCTCTTTTCTTCTTCCTTTTTGCAGAGATGTAGTGGTAACAATATCATGTCTGTTTCTAATCAGAGTTTAGAGAAGTGAAAATGGGAATATTTCCATTTTTTCTTCATTTTAAAAAAATCCCTGGGCCATAGAATTCTCTATTATTAAATGAAATTTTACAACTTCATTGTCCTTGATATTTATGAAAGGCCTGACTTGATGGCACTCAAGCTCTTACATCGTAACTACACATTTCATTGTATGTTTGCATGTATAATTATTTATAGATACAATAAGTGATGTTACAACTATATAACCACCCTTCCGTGTTTTTAATTGAGTTAATGTAATTTAATTGTAAAGTTAAAAGAATTAATGTCTCAACATTCTAATTATGGATTATAATCTTTTCCTAGACAATCAAATGGCTGAGTTGTTAAAGAAAGTTTACCTAGGCAGAGTGATGCTGCATAAATCTCACTACGAAACAGAAAATCCAGAAAGCACCCTTCCATTTCTTGCCCCCAGCTTAATACCAAATGTCTTCAGCTTTATGCTTTTATTATTAAAGTCTCTTTCTTTTGGAAATTTCAATTCTGAAAGGCTTACAGTATTTTTTGATGGCCTAGTAGTTTCATTCAATGATATAACATCCTGCCTTAATATTTAGTATGGAATGTGGAAAACACCAGAGGGGAGAATTCAGTTCACCAAATGGGACACAGAATTCTTTCAAGAGTGAATGGTGAAAGGAAGAGTATATTATTAACTTGCAAAACAGAAGTTCCACTCACAAATCGAACTACTTGAGCATGTTGGGTCCTCTTGCTCTTTTTTTTTTTTTCTCTTAAGGAAATGGTCACTGAATATGGTAAAATGCTTTTATGAAAACTTTAAACAATGAAAACAAAAAACGCATTAAGTTACATTTGCATCTTGCCTCCCCCACCATGAGGCCTCACTAACTCAAATTAATGAGTAGAAAGAACATGGACAGACAGTTAATATTCACCATCTATTACATCACATGCCTTTATATACCTTAGAATACAATCTCCAGGCAAAATAATTATCAATTTGGAATTATTTTCAACCACCTAAATAAGATCAATTTTGTTTCCTTACCCAGAAGGTGACCTGGTGTTTGATTGGGAATAATTTAAATCCTTTCACAGTCATAGTCCAATGTCTATTACTAAATTAATTTTATACATAATTCATACTGTCATTTACTCAAATGGGTTTCTTTTGTTACTTTTTCATATCCACAATAATTTTTGTTCATTCTCTTAAGTGCTAGACATGGCAGTGGGCACATAATACCTGCCTTTTTATTTTATTTCCCCCTATTTTTAATATTAACTTTTCCTCTTCGTTTTCTGCTTGCTCCACAGGGATTCCTAAAACACAATTTACAGTTGCTGCAAACCCATAGCATCGACTCCCAATCACTGTATGTTGCTGCTTTGGGATTCACAACTTATGTCTCTTCCTTAAAAATTGTAAAACTATCTTCTGAAATGTGGCGTGCTTCCATAGAGACTCGGTAGTGTAAATCATTTTGTACACATCCCAGGTCATTATGGAACTCTTTGGAAAGAGGTTGTAATTTTACTAGACTCTAGTGTTTTTCTATATACAGTTTCTGTGAAGGCAGAAGCTGACAGTAATAATATAGGCTTCCAGAGATACTTAGAGACTAAGAAAGCCAATTTTTTTAAATAGAGGCCCAAAACTTTGTCATCTGAAAATAAAGCCCACTTTATATAAAATGCACAGACTGAATGAGCTGCCCCACCCCAAATAGCTAGGATTAAAATTTATAGCAACCTTTCTAGGTTACTAGTATCCTTGATGTTTTCTGAGCATCTTCAAATCCCGAGGTGTCAGAGGCCAAACATCTTGCTCCAAACACCTTGGGGAAAATGGTCTGTGATTCTGTCATTCAAACTTGGGTCAGTTTACTATGAAATTTTGACTTAGTTCATTTATATTCTTCTAACTTTGGCATTTTTCCAAGTTATAAACCATTACTTAATTACATAAATATTAAACTTCTAGGCTGAGAAACAGTCTTTCTGGAATGTTCTTCCTTTGTTGATAAATTTTCTGGAAGAACTGAGATCATAAAAACAAATGAAGACTGTCTGACCTGCAAGGCTAGTAGACCTCTCCTCCCATAACACATACACACCCATTAACTATGTAAACACTGAGGAGAGAGAGAGTGTGTATGTATTTTGAGTACTATCATATTTCTCCCACCACAATGCACCTTTTTGGGGAGAAGGATATTAATTTCCCAATGATTTTCTCCCTAACAAAGTAAACCCATCTCCAAGTCTTAGGCATCATAAGTAATCTAATTACTATATAAAGCATAAATCAGTCTATATATATATATATTATATTCAAATACATTATTTTGTATCAGGAACTTGTACATCTGTAGATTTGACATCTACAGGATCCTAGGGCCAATACCCTTATGTACTGAGAGATGTATGACCTTTGTTATAGCGTGCTGTTAGGGAATCATGATCAAAAATGTTTACCTATGCTCAGTACAGATACAAACATTGCAAGTCTATATATCTAGTAGACATCAATACTAGCACAATTCTTTGCATACTTGTGTTTAATGGATGCCAAATCCATCATACTAGCCATATATAAATAATTTTGGAGACAATAATAACTATAATAAAAGAAAAAGAATTTAGTTGGCAGTGATTACATCTTTCAAGGCTAGAGCAGCTAGCTTTTGGAGCTTGTATTAAAGCTGTGTGTGTGTGTGTGCATGTGTGTGCATGTGCGTACGTGTGTGTGTGTGTGTGTGTGTGTGTGTGTGTGTGTGTAAACATAGTGCAAGCACATATGGATGCCACAACTGTACTGTGAATGTCATTATTCAGGACATTATCCACCTTCTAATATGGGACAAGGACCCTTACTGGCCTTGATACTGACAAGTAGTCCAGGCTGGCTAGCCAGTGAGCCTCAGGGATCCACCTGTCTCTTCCTCTATAGTCCTGGATTACAAATGTGCACTGTCAGGCCTGCCTTTTAACATGTGTTTTAAAGGGTTCAATTGAGGCCCTTATATTTCAAGGCAAACACTTTGTGAACCATAAGACATTACTTTTCTAGGTAAATTCAGGTATTTAGAACTTGTAGAGATAAAGAAGCTAGAAGTATATAATGGTTTTGAGGGTATGAGATGTTATGATTTAGTCAAGATGGATACATGTTTCACAGTTCCAGGTCTAGAAAATTCAGATTCACTGTTTGGGAAACATTTCATTCTCAAGCTTATTAAATATCAAGCTCTGAACTACAAGATCCAAGCTTCTCTCTAAGTTAATCATTCTTTGTTGGTAAGTGCTGATCTAGTCATGACTTTCACTAAAGAATATAAAATGAGCTGTAGCCAGAAGTTTTTCCAGTTCCACCGGGCCGAAGTCCAGACAAATTTCTCCCACCTGTGGTCCTGCAGCCAATTATAAAATAATCACTCAGAGGCTTAATAATAATTAAAAACTGTATGGTCTATGGCTCAAACTTCTTGCTAACTAGCTCTTATAACTATACCCATTTCTATTAATCTATGTATCGCTACATGTTCTGCGGCTTTACTTGTGTCCCATTATATGTTGCTTTTTGGATTGCAGGCTGGTGTCTTCCCCAACTCCACCCCTTTTCTCTCTGTATCTCTGCTTGGATTTCCCACCTGCCTCTAAGCTGCCTTGCCATATGCCAAAGCTGCTTTATTTATTAGCCAATAGGAGCAACACAGATATTCATAGCTTACAGAAATATATCTCATAGCTCTTCCCTTTTCTGTCTAATAAAAAGGAAGGTTCTAACTTTAACACAGTAAAATTATATATAACAAAACAGTTACCAAGCAAAAACTACAGTTAGAATATCTAGTCTATTTGTATTTGGTAAAATTAAAGAAAATACTCTATCATCCATCTTATTTTTGTGAGTCTAAAGTTTCATATCTAATTTACCATTTATCATGATTAAGGAAAACCATAACTATAACTATCCAGTCTTCAACTCCATCAAAGACCCCAGAAGAACATAATATTACCTAAGTAAACAGGAAGTGCATCGTAAGCAACTTCCACAATTCTAGAAGTGACAAAGTCATCTGGCTACCTGGACAATCACCCAAAGTTCCTCTGTAATGTTGGGGCATTCATCTCAGCCTACATGCCTAGACTATTTTGTGAAGCAGGAAATTTGAAGATTTGTCTTGCCTATTGGCAAAGTTCATCAGTTGCCTCTTCCTGTGTCCTCCAAAATGTCTGGCAGTCTCCTCTGCGAAGCAGGAACCTGAAGGACCAATGAGCAGTGTTTGCTATTAGAAAATGAGCTGAAGGATGCCATCAGACACAGGGGAATCTTGTTTCCAGTTTGAATTGCTCCCTTAAGCTAGAGGAACCAGGTTCCCAGCCATAGTCTTGATTACTATTTGGAAACTCAATAATACACTCACTCCTTTTTGATGACACCATTTTAATTACAAATCCTTAGCACTACACTAGGCAAAATGAAACAAAAATAAACAACCACACCTACTCTTGCAGAGTTTACTTTTTAGAAGAGGTAATGAACATTTAAAATGACAAAAGCAAACACACATCACACATCAAATTCATTCAGACAGACAGACAGGTGTTTTAAAGTTTTAGAGAACCTAAGCTCCATAATAAGTAATGAAGATAAAAGTATAAAAGCTGAATTAACTCCCCAAGGCGTATCAGGATGGGAATTTATACATAAAGAACAGCTTTTCTCCTTTAAGAGAAACAGTATGATGCTAGAGCTATGCTTGTGAAAAGGCATTAGGTGGCACACAGATTCTTCCCCCTTCGCACTCAATAGCTGAAATCTCTTTATAGAGCGCACATTTCAGCAGCTATACAAACAAGTCAAAGTGATGTGTCTAATTGAATCTTTAATATTCAAGTCAATTTGTTTAATCTCTCACAACTGCCTTCCAGTTTGTTCCCCAAGTCTTGTCTGAAGGTGATAATGGTGAGGCCTGCCATTGCTGGAGTCAGGCTGTTGTCACCATGTAAGTGCCCTTCATTCCTGACATAAGTCTGGCTGACAGAAATGAGCCTGCCCTTGAAATACTGTGACCATTTTCCTCTCACATTGCTCTTTTGTTATACAAATGAAGCACTCTCTACTGATTGTGCTAAAATGAAAACAAAACAAAAAAAAATCACACAACTCCCACCTTCTTCAGAGATATGAACTCAACCTGGGGACTTCCGGCTTGACTGCTCCCAAAGACAAACATTTAAGCATCAATGGTAAGAGAATGGTCTGTCAGCTACCTTTAAGAAGACCGCTGGTGCCCAGGGCCCCCATCATCTCAGAAGATATTTCTCAATGCTTCACCAAACACATTAGAGCTGTCTACCACCAAACATCATTACACTAAGGCATTCAGAGACATCTTCCTCCTATTTCAGACTGTGGAAAAGGATGGTTTAGCTTAATAACTCAATGGCTTGCACTGCTTGTTTATTGGCTCTAAGCAAGAATGATAGTTATGTTGCATCCCGAATTTGAAGTAATATTGTCAACTAAGCTGTGTTCAGTTTAGGTATGTTTGATTTAAAACTGAAATTGATAAAAAAAAAAAAAAAAAAAACAAAAAAAAACTACTAATGGCACTCTAGTCTTCCTATGAGAGGAACTCAGTAATTCAGTCATCCCAATTTAAATACATAGAATAGGGCCAGGCAGTGGTGGTGCACACCTTTAATTCCAGCACTATGGAGGCAGAGGCAGGTGGATCTCTGAGTTCAAGGCCAGCTTGGGCTACAGAGTGAGTTCAAGGAAAGGTGCAAAGCTACACAGAGAAACACTGTCTCAAAAAACCAAACAAAAAATAAACAAACAAATAAATTATATATACTGTTTATATATATATACCCAAATGCTTAATGTTTTAGTACTGCACCTAAGTGTTAAAGTTTGTCTTGCCTTGTTTGTGACTGAGGATACTCCTATTGATGAACAAGGTTAGTCATACATTCCACTAGACAAAGTAAAATAAAATATTTAGTATGGTACTTCAATGCATTAAAGGTGCCCAACATTATAATTATGGGTATCACTTTTCTTCACTATCAACATCTTTAACATTTTACAGTTTAGTTTTTCAGTGCAAATAAACTGTCTCAGCCTGCGTCCTCGTCGTTACTGTCATAGTTATCATCACCAACATTTACATTTTCCAAAGCATTTTACATTTATTATCTCATCAAATGTTTACTGCTTTAATAGTTCTAGTAACAAAAACAGTAAAGACAGTCTCATCCCAAGATCAGCAGCATTGGTCACAAGATAGTGCTTCTTTGCACTGGACAAGCACCTATCACCTTGCAAGTTCCAGTTATTTGTCCTTGACCTCCATTGCTTCAGCAATTTTTAAAAAAAGAATTTAAGTAAAATTTATATAACATATTAAATCAAAGTCATCCCAAACCATCTACCACCTGTTTAAAAATCACGTTTCTTCTCTTTGAGGAAATTTCCTTCATGTTCATTGGAGCTTCCAGATAGTTGTGAGGCTTAGGATAAAAGTAGTGCTGCTTTCTTTCATGTTATCTCGCCTTTGTTTGGTGATAGATATTTGAGTGAAAAGAAGAATATAAAAGAATCTATGTAGAACAGAAATAGGTAAGCCAAGGGACATTGTCAAAATTATTTAGGCAAAACAATGGCGTTCAAAATCAGAAGGATAGGTTATTTATTTTTGATTACATATTTTTTCTCTCTTAGTAAAAATGGATATTTTTTCTCACATAATATGTCCTCATTATGGTGTCTCTTCCCTCTACTCCTCCCACCACCTCACCTCCTATCCAGATCTAATCCCTTTTTGTCTATCATTACAAAACAAACATGGTGTATGGGATAATAATAAAATAACATGAAACATAATATAGAATAACATAAAAAAACTAATGCACTGGAATAAGACAAAACAAGCAAACAGAAGGAAAAGAGTCAAAGAAAAGACACAAGAAACAAGAGACCCACTTGTTCACACACTCAGAAATCATGTAAAAACAGTAAACTAGAAGCCTTAATGTATACACAAAAGATACGTAGGGTAATGTGTTGTGTGTGTTTATATGTATATACATATAATTTTTATAAAATTAAAATAAAAATACATGTTTTATAAAAGGGAGAGCCCTAAGACAACATGAGACAAGAAACCCCGACAAATGCTATTAATTTCCTTTTCTGTTGACCATCTACTTCTGAAAATGCCGCCTAGCCTCAAGAGTAGTTTGTTTCCCCAGTGAGACTCCCTTGGAGGCAACTAAATTTTAGTTATTGATTGGAGATTGCTGCTGGGTTAGGGGGTGGAGATATATGTCCATTTCTCCTTTCAGATCTAGGACACCAGTAGGTGCAGACCTATGCAAGCCCTGTGCATGCTGCCTCAGTCTCTGTGGGTTCATATGTGCATCAATCATGTTGATTTAGAGAACTTTATTTTCTTGATGTCCTCCATCCCCTCTTAGCTCCTAGAGGAATTACAAGGGACAACCAAATGTACATATGGATTGCTCAACTGAGGTCCTGGTGCATAGTAAACATTTGACGAAACTCAATTATGCCTATTTCACAATTTTCCAGCCTAAACCGACATCTTGGACTTTAAAACCAAAAGTGCAAATAGAAAACCTATTTATGAAAAAGAGTAAAAAATAATTAATGTATATCAAAGAGCCAAAAATTAATTATAAGGCAAAGAAAATTTAATAGTTTCAATCAAACAAATTAGACTTAAATCTGTTTCTCATTTTCAGCTCAAGACATTTCTGAAGCTATATGAATCCTTTCTAAGTACATATCTGAAGAGAATTTAGGAACACATTTCATTAAGGGGAGTTAAGATTCTAAATTAGAAATATAACAAGCTTTAGCTGATGCTTTTAAAAGTCCATTAAGGTAAGAAGAGCCTGCTACTAGTCATATTCATTGATTTAGTTTGATGAAAGTCAAAGATAAAAATGTGGAAAAAAATAAGGATTAAACCAAATCCCATATAATCTTTCCAGTAGGATTACTTACGACTGAGGGTTTGTTTTTTTTTTTTTTTCTTTTCTCATCTTAAGATAGCACCTTGAAAATTCTGGGCTTACTGGGAACAAGAAGATAACATGAATCCTTTCAAATTTATTTAATTTTTTAGAATAACTTGCATTGGCTACATGGGAAAAAGGCTTAGTGTGAGAATAAACCCTGGGGCAACACTTGGATCCACATTCATTATAGTCTGCCAACGCAGTATCGTTGCTTCAGGTTCAAAGTAAAATCAATAGCAAATCATTTGACTTTGTAATAGCAGAAATGTAAGACGCCACCAACTTAATCAAAGAAAGCTGTCTCAAAAGAAGTAGCTACATGTACTACATGAAAACACTATGAATGATTTCACCATCAAGTGTAAGAACTGTCTAAAAATCTAGCTTTTATATGAATGTACATGTGTAGTGTCATATATATGCATATATGCTCATGTGCACATATGCATATGTGTAATATAAACATGTAAAACACACAGATGTACATGTACATATATACAAATATAATATTTAAGTTGAAAAGTGTCTTGACATAAGGGTGACAGGTTATGATGGGTGACCTCTCCTTGACACCATGTGAGTTACTGCCTTCTTTTATCAATTTCTCAAAACATAATAGAAAAAATAATTCCTGGCAATCAAGAAAAATATATTTCTGCCAAATATAAATGGTAGTTTTATTGCATGTATAGAAATGGTCCCTAGCTTTCTGAGGCTTCCACTGCTTTCTTTTATTTGATCTGTTCACTTGAATGATTTGGTATCTCCTTCTAATGATAGCTAAAAAGGAGAAGCAGTCTGGTTAGTTAGTGGCTAGAATTGGCACTGACCATGTGAGATATACATGGTCAGAGCAGCTGACAGAAAACAGAATGTTCAACGCTGGGTACTCTTCTGCTCTACTGTTTCCACAGCATCTCTCCTGATGATCAGAATTGTATTCCGAACAACAAAGTGGGGAGATCTGCCCACTGGACATGCAGGTTAGGAGAGTGGGTGGATATGCGTGTGCATGAGAAATCTTTGGAAAGTCATGTATTTCATAAAATGATAAATTAGGTGAACTTCAAGGAGCTTAAAGCAACGTGTAATTTAATCTTCTTTAAGATGAGGTCAAGAAAGGTACATGGCTTACTAAAGGGCTTGTATTTCTTTAAAAAGTAATGAGAACATTTGATTAGTTTAATTTATTTGTTTTTCATTTCTAGTGCTCTCTCACCCTCTGATTAATTTTTTCTCGTATTCTAGGGACACTTCTTCTCTGCAAATATTTAGAATATACTTATTATTTTGAATGTCAAGGAAGATTAATACATTTGCATTATGCTTTCAGAAAACAACCAATAAAAAGGCATTGGGTTAATAATTTGTTCTTGAAAAAAGAGAAAACATAATAAAGTTAAAGACAAAATATAATAAAGTCAAGACAATTCAGGTAGGAAATGGTTGCATATTAGCTTAAGGTACAAAATAGTAATTATATCAATTTGTTAGGTCTGCTAGCCAATGCACTGCCTTAATCACTAGGCTGATTCATAACTGAAATTTGACAAACATTAGCTATTATTAAGTGAATGTATTCAAATTAAAGATTTTTTAATGTGACAAATATCAATGGTCTACCCAAAGAGATGTTCTACAAGACATCATTTAAAGATCTTCTAATAAAGTCTCCATCCTGATACGAAGAAACCTGAGAAAGAAACTATAGGCCACATATGACACAAACCTTTAATCCCATCAACTCAGAAATCTAAGGCAAGAGGATCATGAAGTTGAGGTCAGTGTAGTCTAAAGAACAAAAGTACAGGCAGCCTTTCTTCTTAGTGGAAAAAATGTAAAAGAAAACCTACAGCCAGTTTTGTAGGGAAAGATACGTTCTACCTATTTACTTACTTACTATGCTTAGTAGACACTAAAACCTCTCCTTATTTGTCATTAAGTTGTTTCTCTTGCAAATAGTATTGTTTTGGAGGCTGAGACAATGGGTAAGCAGGTAAGACTAGTTTTTATCCAGGCATAAGGACCTGAATTTGGATCCCACTGTGTACCTGTCATCAAGCTTTAGGAGGCAGAGACAGATAGATACCAGGAGCTTACTAGCCAGCCAATGTAGAAAAAGAAAAAGATGCTGAGCTTTGATTCAAGCCAATGAAGTATAGAGGAAAATGCCCAGCATTCTTCTCTTGCCTCTCAGACTTATGAATTTACCATACACATGCACGCGCATGCACACACACACACACACACACACACACACACACACACACACACAAATACACTGTTGATTTATACAATAATTATTGCAATTTTTATGTCCCTGGCCTTTCTTAGTAGAGATAAATTGGGCTGTTTCTTGGAATGCTGTTGATAAAATAATCATGTTTCGAAATAATAGTTTAGCACTTGTATTAGTTACAGTTTTTATTGCTGTGAAGAGACACCATGACAGTGGCAACTCTTATAAAGGAAAAACATTTCAATGAAATAGCTTACATTTTCAGAGGTTTAGTCCACTGTCATCATGGTGGCATGCAGTCAGACATTGTGCTGGAGTTGAGAGTCTTACATCTTGATAGATAGACAATGGGAAGTGGTCTGGGACACTGGTCAGTATCTTGAGCATATATGAGACCTCAAAGGCTGCCTCCACAGTAACACACTTCCTCTAACAAGACCATACTTATTCCAACAAGGTCACACCTCCTAATAGTGCCACTCCCTTTGGGGGCCATTTTCCTTCAAACCAATATTTATTAACAATACTTATTGGCTACTCTCAGGGCATGAGAGTGTGGAGGGGGGTTTGGAGGGAGGAAAACAAAGGATAAAATGATGTAATTAATAATGATAATAAGAATAAGAAGAATAATGTTTCACCAGGAAACAGGGAAGATCAAGTAAATAAGACAGGAGATGATCAATCACTGTAGGAGGAGGCAAACATGGAGAATCATTATACTTGCAAACACTGGAAAAATTCTTCAAGTAAAAAATTAAGATAATGAAATTCACAAATATTAGGACCCAGTACCTTGAAGATCAAATACAATCAGGGAGAGTTTGTACCACAAAGACTTCCTAACATGTGGCAGACTTATACTTTAGTCTATTATTCTTCTAAACTTGTTGATGTTATTGTTACCTTCTCTTTTGAAAAGGGAATCAGAATTGGAGGGACAGACAATGTTGTGTGGAAAAGAGTGTTCTAGGAGGGAGGATCCTGTTTTACTAAAATCCTGCAAAAAAGAAATCTATTTCAATTAATAACTTTTGTCCCTTGCTTTCATGTTTTCTAGTTAGGAGGGGGGTTTTGTTTGCTTGTTTTTGTTGACTTTTATTCTAGAATATCTGCAAAGTTAAAGAGAAGCATTCTGTCATTAGTGGCTTTATAAAACAAACCATTGAAATTTGTAGGCCCCAATAGCAATATGATGGGAATCTTCATCTTGGCAATTGAGAAGAGATTGAAGAAGATATGTAAGAAGAGTCCATGGAAAGTCACCAGGACAGCCCAGCATACCCAAACTAGTAGGAGGGTGAAACTGTTGGGGTTTCAGCAGCTGAACAGAATCTGGAATGCACAGCTTCCTGCAAAGGTCTCCCTAAGTGGAACTGTAACCTTCAATAAAAATGTGGACAGCTCACCCTAATGTAACCAGGGTACATCTCAGGTAATGTTTGTCACTGCGCCTCTCCTCCCACCGGTCCTGTACTATCCAGAAGAAGACCAGTGGCAGCCAGATAGCAAAACAGTTCCGTAACACTGGCTATCAGGTTTCTGTGAAACAGAGCAGGACCAACAGGGTAGAAAGCTGGTCTTTGGGGGTCAACAGTAGATATCAGACATCACCTACCACAAACAGAAAGAATAGGGAGAGTAGAATATAATAGGAAACAGATGTCCATCAGCCCTTGGGTAGGTTTTCATGGGTGCAGAATAATAGCAGATCAAATGGCTGCTCTCTAAGCTTCAGCTGTGGCAGTCTGCGCCAACATGCTTGTATTTAGCCAACAGTGGGACCTAAAAGTCCAGAGGAATAGAGTTTGGAAGGACAGGGCACCTGCAAAAGAAAACAAATGATCTCTAAGCTTACACAGCCATATATTCCTTAAGTTGAGCTGAGGTAGGTCTAGACTGAATGATTCTTACCCCAAGAGTGCCAAGGGGCTGGAGCCTGGGGAAAACGATCCCTCTGCCCTTTATTTTCATTTGTATCAAAGTTTTTTGTTTGTTTGTTTGTTTTGTTTTGTTTTGTTTTGTTTTTGAGACAGGGTTTCTCTGTAGATCTCTCTCTGTAGACTAGGCTGGCCTTGAACTCACAGAGATCCACCTGGCTCTGCCTCTTGAGTACTGGGATTAAAGGCATGCATTACCGCTGCCCTGGCTTCAAAGTATTTTTACAATCATGTATGTAGAATGTCTTATTAGATCAGCATGCTAGAACTCATTGAAATATTTTTGGGTGAGAACCCAGTGGAAAATGTCTACCTCTCAGACCTGCCCACCTTGTTATCCAAAGAGAAACACACATGATGGTAGAAAAGGTAAAATACATGACATTTATTGCTAATGAAATTGTTTATTGGATTCTCTAAATTCTTATCTAGTGCAAGGGGATTCAAAGTATATTTAGAAGTTCAATTAAGAAAACAATTCTCAGATTTTAAATAAACAATTAAATCTTACCGCAGTTAACAATAGTTTAATTAAAATGCTATCTAGACTCCTGAAATAGGAGTGAGAATAAAAAATACAAATTTATACAAAAGTAAACCTAGTTTTGTTTTGTTATTTTTAGGAACCAGCTTTAGGTACTTGGAAACAGCAAAGGAGACTTCTGGGTATCTCTTTGGGGAGTGGGGAGACTTCTGATTTTATAGAAGAATCATTTTGTTACATTGATTTGTCATCATAACTATAGAGGATAGAAATTTAGTTATAGAAAAGTGACTATAATACAAATGATTATTTTCTCTTCAGTAAAAATGAGCATGATCTGATATACAAACCCGCACATACACATTCTAATATTCTAATCTGTTATAAGCTGACTGCACATATTTTATTTCAAAATATGAATTTAGCTAGTTTCATACCTAACACTTTCATTTTAGCACTTAGTATTCCTAATTGCCTGATTATTTTTGTCTTTCAAGTTCACCTTTGAACCACTCTTATCAACTTACTGATTATCCTGGTTAATTAATGTTACACACATCTTTAACAGATTGCCATTTTATATTTGTATAAGTCATGATTTAAACTTCTTCGACTTTTACACAATTCTTTTAAATTTGAATAGCACTCAATTATTTAACAGGCATGCCCTGAGTGCTTACTTTATCCCAGGTAGTATGTACCAGGTACCAATGATACAAATTAGTTGTTCTAAATTATTTATCTTATGTGTTTAAAATGGTGGAGTATCCCTTAATATGTCATATTTCTTCTTTAATAATAAAATAAAATATAGTAATATATAACAAAAACTAACACATTGGGATTGAAAAAACAAACAGAAGGAAAAGAGCCCTGGAGATCAGAGATCCACTTGTTCACACACTCAATAGTCCCATCAAAAAACACAAAACTGGAGAATATAATATATGTTCAGGACCTGGTGCAGACTGTGCAGGCCCTAGCATGCTGCCTCAGTCTGTGAGTTCATGTGAGCTTAAACTATGTTGATTTAGAGGGCTTTGTTTTCTTTGTGTATTCCATTCTCTCTCGCTCTTATACTGCACATGCCGTAGGGTTCCATGAGCCCTGAGGGGAAAAATTTGATGTAGACATCCTGTGTAGGGATGAGTGTTCCAAGGTCTCTCACTCTCTACATAATATCTGCCAAGATCCAACTGTACCACTCTTGAGAATATACGCAAAGGATGTTTTATCCTACCACAGAGACACTTAATCAAACACATCCATAGCTGCTGTATTCATAACAGCAGAAATTGGAAACAACATAGGTGTCCTCCTACAGAAGAGTGGATAAAGAAAAGGTGATACATTTACACAATGTAGTATTATTTTGGCCATTTAAAAATGAAATGATAAAACCTGCAGGTAAATAGATAAAACCAGAAAAAAAGCACCTGAGTGAGGTATTCCAGACCTAGAAAGACAAATATGGTACATATTCTCTTCTGTAGATATTAGCTATTAAGTCAATGATAGACAAGCTCTACAATCTGCAGAACTACAGAGGGTAGATCTAGAGTAAGGGACTAGAGGGAACAGATAGATCTCCTTAGGAAAGGGAAATAGAATAGATCATTTTGGATGGATGAGGAGTTGGAACTGGAAGATCAAGTCAGAAGGGTAGGGGAGAAGGAGACAAGAGAAGGAATGTGGGGAAAGACAGAGACAACTAAAATGAAGGGACATTTGAAGGGTAGTGTGGAAACCAAATACAGTAGAAGCTTCCTGAAATGTAGACATATATGAAGCCAATCTAAGTGAAACTGACAAATAAGTGGGAGACAGAGCCCCAACCGTCCATATCTTGTCACAAAATGAAGCTCCCAGTGTTAATATTGGTTTACATCTAATTAAATAATTGGCCAAAGAAATCCCATGGGAATCCCAAAATAACCCAGGCTGTTGCTGAGATTATAGGTTGCTCTCTACAAATGAGGGCAAGGCCCCATTGCTGAAGAAAACTTACACAATTCACTGAACATGGAGAAGTCAAAGTGGTGCCCACCTATAGTTTTCATCCTTATTTTAGTATTTTTGGTAACTGAAGGTACTCTGTGCACTACTAAAAGAGAAACATAAACATCAAGGCAGCCATAAATCCTTGGATCTACAACACTCTCATGCCTGTAAGATATGCTGGGACAATGGTAGCATAGAGCTTCTGAGAGTAACCAATCAATATCTGATTTGACTTAAGGCTGACTCCCTGAGGTTAAACCCTTACCTAACACTGCTTAGGTGACCAAGAACCTGGGACAAGATACCTCAGGGATATAAAGTAAACTGTGGTGGTCTTGTGTTCCCCAAAATATTGTGCACTCTAATAAACTTACCTGGGGTCAAAGAACAGAACAGCCACTAGATACAGAGGCAAGAAAATGGTGGCACACACACCTTTAATCCTAGCATTCCAGAGGCATAAATCTCTCTGCATCTCTGTGAGTTCAAGGCCACATTGGAAACAGTCAGGCATGGTGACACATGCCTTTAATCCCAAGAAGTGAGCCTTTAATCCCAGGGAGTGATGGCAGAAAGCAGAAAGATATATAAGGCATGAAGACCAGAAACTAGAAGCTTTTGGCTGGTTAAGCTTTTAGACTTTTAGCAACAGTTCACCTGAGACCTATTCAGATGAGGGGACAGAGGCTTCCAGTCTGAGGAAAACAGAATCAGCTGGCGAGGTGAGGTGGCTGTGGCTTGTTCTGCTTCTCTGATCTTCCAGCATTCACCCCAATACCTGGCTCAGGTTTGTTTTATTAATAAGACCCTCTAAGATTCATGCTACAGTAAACAAAATAGTACTGTTCTAATTTTTTTTAAATACAGCAAGACAAAGACTACAAATGACATTGTGCTATTCTCATAGATCAGTGCCTTGCTCAGTATCATCAGAGAAGCTTACAGGAACTAATACAAAGACCCACTGCCTTATTTCTTAACATAAAGCTAAGAAAAATATGGTAGTAGATGGGAATGATCATGTAAACCCTTGAAGGATATTTACATATGTATGTATATACATACATATATATATATATATATATATATATATATATACATGTATATATGCTTATATATAGGTGCTTATGACTTCATAGTAGGCTCTCTCTACTCTGTGTGTGTGTGTGTGTGTGTGTGTGTGTGTGTGTGTGTGTGTGTGTGTGTGTGTGTGTGTGAGAGAGAGAGAGAGAGAGAGAGAGAGAGAGAGAGAGAGAGAGTGAGAGAGAGAGAGAGAGATTGAGAGAGAGAGGGAGAGAGTTTGTGATCATGGTTTTACAACAAGAAATTTCAAAGTTCAGTTTAATGACCTGGCAGTAGCCCAAGCGACCAAGTGACTTCTGGTTTGGTCTGTTTACAATAAAGGTTACTAGTTGAAAACAATGGCCTCTTGTGAAACTTGTTATGCTACAAGAAACATTCATAAATATATATTTATAAAATGTTGGGGAATATGACATGGAGAATACATGTGTCTATTCTGAAGACTAAGGTAGAACTTCTCCCAGTTAGAGAATCTTGCAATATATGGCCACAATTTGAACAGAAATTTTGGAAAAGCTACTAGGTCATTGAGTTAATGTTGAAGAATATTAAAGGTGAGAATTTGTAAGTCTTTCCACATAGAGGAATATATTATATGTGCAAACATCCAGAGATGGAAAGAGAAGTCACTTTTGAGAAGAAACACAGATAGAGTATTTTCACAAGTGAGGAAAGGCAGTACAGACCCTGCGAATTTAGTTTGCATATTTTAATCATAAAACTAGAAATATTTGCATATGCATAATACTACATATTAAGTTCTCATTACTATGGTTAAAAAGAAATATTCCTAGATATAAATGGAGGAAGGAGGGCATGGAGTACACAACACCTAGGTGACAGAGTATAACGTTTGTTATTGTTAGGTTTTGTTTCCTGGGAAACAATGAGGTTGATTTCACAAAGAATAAAAGCTGTTTTGAAATACATGAGTATTGTAGGAACTTGTATTAAACCCTCTGATTTCATGAGTTCTACATTCAGGAAGTCAACCAAGCACAGATCAAAACTTACTAGCCAAACATTGTGTCTGCTCTAAGCATCCATACAAACATTTTCCTTAATCAACATAGTATAAATGGTCTTAACACCATTTATATTGTATTAGGTGTTATAACCAATTTAGAAATAAAGTATATAGGAACATGTATTTATCTTACTTGAAAATACTATGAAATGCTCTGCTACCTTGTTAATAAAAAGGATTTGTGGACTCACCAAGTCTGTTATCCAGGGGAACCCAGATCATGCCCAACAGGCACAAAGGGAATACTGTATAAATGAAGTCTGGTCTATTAGAATAAGCCAAAGAGAGAGAGTAGATAGAAGGAAAAAAAAGGAAAAAGTATACATAATTTTAGACATCCTGCAAATCTCAACATTTGGCCTGTGCCATATGTAGGAAATTCTTCACTCATTAAGATGGACCAATCAAGGTTGATTCTACAAAAATTTATTTTCCTCTGAAACTGATGGGAGTGGAGCTAAGTATCAGGGAACTCAATGTATTAGCAATATCCTAAAGCTTAGGCCATACAACCAGAAAGAGTGGACGATGTTCCATTACCAGAGCAATTCAAGCACAGGAATTCAAGGGCTCTGGACAAGATGCTTTGACATTCCCCATGTGTATAAAATTGACTGTAGTCAATCTTCAACATGAAGGAATGGGGTCATTCAGTTTCCTTGCACACCACAGTTTTTTTAACTTTGTACAATATTAGAACTTTTAAAGTTAGCTGGCCTGAAGTATCTTATATAATCTCCACATATATGCAGTTTACATGATTCTAACATAATAAACTTAATGTTTACCATGATAGATAAATACATACCCCTTTATGTTATCTGCATATAACACCCTGGATAATACAGGAGGGTGTTTACAGAACTATGTCAAGGGCAGCATGGTCCATTGAGGAGGACAACCGGAGTTTAGTTCATCTTAAATTTTTCTGAAGGTAAATATATATATATATATACCAGCCATGATAATGAATAATGAAAACTGCTTAAATTGCATCAGCTCTCTTAAAAAAGTTTAGAGGGCTAAGGTGTGGCTCAGCAAGCACGAGTCCTTGGACTGACCTCAAGGACCACACAAAAAGCTAGAGAAAAGGCTAAAGTATGCTCAGTTGTCAACTTGGCCATAGGCTCCTTAAAAATAATGTGATAATATATTAATATATGCATGATCAAGGCAATTGTTGGCATTATGCTATTGAATACTAGGCATGTATTAGATAAATATCAATGTTTATTTTCAGTTATATAAGTATTCCTCCTCCTCCTGTTCCTGCTTATTAAAGGATTTTTATGGATTTATCAATATATTTACTACATCTATATGTCTACATCTTAGGTGATTTAATGGAAGGGAAGAAATAACTATGATTCCCGACTCTATGAATTTTACTGTTAAAACTAGCATTCAAGGCACTGAAAGTTCTTACGAAAATAAATGAAATAATATTTGAAGTTTTTTACTTCTTACAATGTATTAGACAGAAATATAAGAATTTCTGTAAGACCTCAGATTCTCTTACCTCCTAGATGTGAGCCAACTTCAAATGAATCATCCATGTAATTCCAACAAAGAATAGAAAAGGAAAAGAATAGTTGACTACATCTTTGACAATGTCTAGGCTACAGTCCAGAATTTAAGAGTCCTGGACAAAGACTTCTCTGGTGGAAAATTAAGGAAGTAGAACTTCAGGAAAGCTATTGGCTTGCCTGGGCAACCATGTGACCAGTTAACTCAAAGACTGGGGCATGAGTCCTGATTTCTCTGCATCTACTCTTTTTCTCCCCCATCATCTTGTCTTAGTTTTAGTGCCCCATTAAGGAAAATGACATGTAACTAGTAAGCATTCCACAGCAACACAACAACATGCCTGGCGTCATGGATGGTCTTCTTTCAGCTACAGTAACAATGACATTGCCAGAAGCTTCTGACCAATACCAAAACAATGTCCTTAAAGCAGATCATGACAAAGGAAGTCTGCTTCTTTCCAGCCATTGATTAGATCATCTTCTTGTGAAAGAAAAAATTTTAAGACAATCATAGAAGCCAAGCACTTGGCAGCTGAAAGCGGGCACGAGACATCTGTTTAGAACTGTGACTATTAGAAGTGCAATGTTAGCCTATTTTCCTGAGAATCATTCACGGTTACTTTCCTAATATGTTTCATGAGTTCCTGGGTTTTTTGCCCCCCTGTCTCTCGCATTCACACACACACACTCTCTCTCTCTCTCTCTCTCACACACACACACACACACACACACACACACACACACACACACACAATCAGCAGAAGCAGCAACAGCATCACCATGACTGCCATGACCCATCATCATGGTGTTTGTGTTCTTTGCTAGCATTCTTTATATTATCCTCCCAGTCCTCTTACCCTAGCTGAGTCCTACCATGGATTTTGTGGAGGAAAGAGAGACATCTCCTGAAACCCATAAGATCTGGAAATATAGCTTGCTCTATAAATCTTCATAACTGCCTAAGATAATAACTATTACTTGAATTGAATAAAGGTATCCTTGTATAGAAAGTAATGTGTAATGTCAAGTTACTAAACAATTTAATCATGGATAAGATGATTTTACTTACATTTTAAATTATATTTAAAGTCTAAAAGTGAGTTAAAGTTGGATATCAGTGAAAGCACAGACTTAGAAATATATAATCGTACAGGTGACAGGACAAAAAGGTTTAAAAGATCGTTTTAACACTGAAATTCATTTTCATTAACATTTCAGATTACATTTAGTGGTGTTATATATTTAAATTTATCTTCATAAATACTATAAGATAGTTCATTGTAGATCATTACATCCCCATTTTGCATTATAGAAAAATGAATCTTAAAGGTTCTAAGTAATTCTCTTAGTATAACAGTAAGATTGCAATTAAATTTAGTTCTGCTCTTTGTGTTTGATCCTAAACCCTTGGTTTGTAAATCATACTGAAGTTCTTGAGGGAAATCACAAAGAAATGAACATTGACCCTGAGGCAGGCAACCTGGGCACATGTCCAGTTCCTGCCAATATCATGATCTTCTATTTAACTTGTTTGGCTCATATATATATTTATAAACTATATAAATCACAAAAATCAAAGTATGTTTCTGACATTAACTCCTAGAATGGATGAGCCAATACTATGCCATTGATCTATGTCAAAACAATTCTAGCACTTGGATTTCCTTTATGCTAAAGTTATTTCAAGAGAACTTCTCAGATTATGTTTTGGTAAACTCTGGCCTTGATGGGCCAAATAGAGCATTTTGAATCTTAGAAAAGTCTTGATAAAGGGAATTTTGTTGTTGGTTTGGATTTAGTTGTGACTTGCTATGAATTATCCCCAGTAACACAAATGAACAGGAAGATTTTTTTTCTTGAGTTTTTCCCCCTCTCTGTTTCTGTCTCTTTCTTTCTGACTCAATGGCAGGGTGTGCTTGGTGTTGGTTTGGTTTGGTTGTTTGTTGGTTGGTTTCGTTAGTTTGGAAGATAATGCCTTATTATGTAGCCCAGAGTAATCTTAAACTCATTATTTAGCTCATGATAGCCTGGGAATCAAGTTCTCCCTGCTTCTGCCTCAAGGAGGTTTCTTAACCTGCCCTGTTGTCTCAGTTTCTCAGGAACAGAAAGCCCTGGCCAAGACCATTTAGTGTTGTCACTGGGAAAAGTCTTATAACAGGTCATATCATTTAACTCTGTTTTATGACTTTCTTTACCCTTGAAATATTTAACAGGGTTTTAGAAAAATAAAAGAGAATTCAAGAGTTAATTGTAAATATTATCTGCAAGACTGTATTAGACTCAGAATAACTTTTTTGGAAACAATGTGAAGTTAACACAGAATAAGATTCTTTACTGTTAGAAATGTTGGACTCTGCCTCCGATTCCCTGGTAGAATATTGTTAATTTCACACAGTCAGCTTGGGCTTCTAGAAGCTAAATCAAGCAACATTATCCTAGAGATTCTTTCTGAATCTAATACAATGATTCAAAGATAATCATACCTAAGCTTCCACCTCATTAAATGCCACTGTGCTCTCTCCAACTCCAGTAAAGCATTATGTCTCAGCACCATCCCTACTGATTGGGGGTCAATTGGTAAAGGAAAGGGGATAGGAAGAAGTAGGGCATACAAAGATTTAACTTTGAAGTGGGAATTTGCCTCCCACGGGGTTTCAATCACAGACCAGACAGGAAGTCATAACATAATGGAATTGCATTCATGCATATTCACATAGAAGGGATATTATTGAATATTAACAATATACCAAGTCATCATGATTTAGCTAATAAGCCAGCAGACAGCAATTCATATTGGGATGTTTGGCTTCCTGTCAAATAGCTGCATTCTTGCACATGCCGAGAGAATGGAACAAACAACCTAACAGAGAATTAATGAATCGGAAAATACCTGAAAAGCTTTATGTATTATCTGGGTTCTTGGAAGAATTCCAAGTAGTAGTCCTGATTTTGACTAATATTACAATTTATCCTGTTAAAGAAGTACCTCATAAATACCCATGAAGCCTTTTATTAGATGATTGTAAATACTTAAAATCTTATTGTGCAGTCCTTTTCATCACGAAGACAACAAAGAGCAGGCAGAGAGCAGTATATCATTTAGCCTCATTCACTGCCAACTAAGTCATATCACATGTTTTACATACACAGAACTGATGCTCATACAGACCTGTTGCAGTGAGAATGTGATGCATGGAATTGGTGCTATGAGCATACCTCCTTCCTTATAGTATCCATGTCTTCCCCAGGGTTCATCATGGAAATGTATTTCAGATAGTGTATACTTTCACTAATGAAGGCAACCTCAGAAAGCATAAATATGCAAATAATTTGGATGGAGAAATGCCTTACAGAACAATAGCTTGAAGTTACATCATTGTAGGAAGCTTTATAACGTTTTTTAATTCATAATTTTAGCCACTAGTACTTCTCAGAATTGTAATATCCATTTTCCTGTTTTAATCTACCATCATTTCCATGAAAACAAAGAATATTTTGATGTTTACTAGAGCCATATATATTTTTCCTATTACATGCACATCGTACAATGAGGAAAGATTCTTTTAAAGGAAAATGTATTCCTGGATTGACCAGTCAAAAGAACACAGTAATTGCTCTAAATGTATATACCATGAACAGCACTAAGTAGACTCAGCAGGTTACGTTTATATATATACATTTGTGATTGTGTGTGTGTGTGTGTGTGTGTGTGTGTGTGTGTAACAACAATAATAATTTTAGAGTTCATGAATTTGAGGAGGTCATGGGAGGAGTTGGAGGGGAGAAGGGGTGGGATGGAAATGATGTAAGTGCAGAACTCACATATGAAATTATCAAGAAAAAAATGACAATGATTCTGTTCATCCATCTAAAGAATGGGTAAATGACTTCCAGACTCTCTCAAGACCTACAATTTGCCTCTAAGTTGTGATGATATGACCTCTATGTTTCCCAAATTTTCTTCATATTAACCATTATCCTAAAAGACTCATTCAAAATACAAATTACACAGTCACTAAAGGAAGGTCCATAGTGTTTATATTTTCTCACCAACATTTTACCTACATTTCTTAGACTCGTTTCAGTGAAACCTCCTTTATTCCTACCCAGATAGGACTCCCAGGATCATGGTCTTGAATTGTTTCTGTTCATGCTTTAGGTGCTTCTTCTCTAGAAGGGGGCACTATTCTGTACAGACTTTAGGAGATGGGGCCCTACCTGGCAGAGGTAGATCACTGTGTGTGAGAGTTTGAAGGGCATATCCAGGCTCTGCTCTGGATGCTCTTTGTGCTTCTCTGGTCAGCCATGATGCTACCAGCCACCACTGCATCATCCAGCCACCATAGACTGAACCACTCTGCCATGCCTTCCCCTCTATTTTAGGCTGTAGCAGCCTATTGATATCATGAGCAAAAACAAACTTCTTCCATAAACTGATTCTGCCAGGCATTTTGGTCACAGTGAAGCAGAAATAACACAAAGCATTGGACTCAAGTCACTAATTACTATTAGCATCTTTGTCCAATAACCTAAAGTTGCTCTCTCATTGGACTTTGAATTTTACTCTTTGCCCCACATTTAACTCTTAGCATTTTTTCTGTGCACAAGAAATAATACAATTATACTTCATAATGCATTATTTCTCAGGAGGGAGCAAGGGATTTTTCCTTCAACATCTTGTTATTCTACAATTTCTACCTCTCAAACAACAATGGCTTCCTCTTGTGAATCTCTGACTCTTACCTCAATTAGTCATAGTGATGACAGTACTCATTTCAACCAAAGTGTGACTTCTTTTTATTAGCATTCAAATAATTTTGGAAAACATGCTCCACCACAGTTCTCTCTAATGCAGCAGCTTTCAATTTTTCTTGGTCTCAGGAAACCCTTAAACCAAAAGATCACTTATGACTCCAAGAAGTTTTATATATTTGTGCTAAATCTATTGATTTTTAGTAAATAATTTAAAATAGTGAGTTTTTAAAACTTTATAAATTTATTTAAAAATTCTAATAAATCTAGCATGTGTTACCATAGTCTTCTCTTTCTACTATAACAAAATCCCACAGGTTGGTTAGTTTATAAAAAATAGGAGGTTTTCTCCCATAGTTCCAAGGTCAGAGTGTCAACACAGTCTAGTTCTGGAGGTTGACCACTTCTTCAGCTAAATTTTCTATAATTCTAATCTCAAAAGACAGTTAAGGTCTTCACTAAACTTCTTGAAGAGCACCTTTGTTACCCTTATACCTCTACGACCTAATTATGTACCAGAAGCCACACTGCTTATCACTATCATCTTTTTTTGTTTTTTTGTTTTGTTTTGTTTTGTTTTGTTTTGTGGGACAGAGTTTCTCTGTGTAGTTTTGGTGTCTGTCCTGGATCTCCTTCTGTAGACTAGGCTGTGCTCACAGAGACCCACCTGGCTTTGCCTCCTGAGTGCTGGCATTAAAGGTGTGTGCCACCACCGCCCAGCAGCACTATGTTCTAAAAAGACAAGTTATCACTCCTCCTCTCTTTGTCTTCAGGAAAGGGCAGGTCTCCCATGAGTATCAACAAAACATGGCATATCAAGTTGCATTAAGTAAGACTAAGTGTATTGGGGAGTAGGAACAGAGGGAGGTTAGGGGTACAGGAACTGGGAGGAGAGGAGGGAGGGGAAACTACAGCTGGCATATAAAATAAATAAGTAAAGTAAAATAAAAAGAAGTTATCAACCTAAGAAATTTGGGAGACATAAAAATATCCAGATCAGGGACTGTGCTCACAAAGATGACATTTATGTAAAGGAACAATGATGGGTGTGACATTATTTTATACTGTTTTTTCTAATGTCGTTCCTGTTTCAATAAAAAGATGACTGGTTCTTGTATCTGCTTCTGCATAAGTCATTCCTGCTAAGGAAAATGATACTATACAAGGATATGTGATTTCACAAGGAAAGACCACAATGGTCCCTTAGTAAGGCATCAGGAAACCCCAGGGTGCCCTAGCTTCTTCTTCAAGAACTTCTGTTGTGGGAAAAAATGAAAGGTCATTAACTCCTATGAAATCCTGTGTTCAAAACAGATTAATTAAGCAGATCTCTTCAACACACTTTAACCCAGCCATTATTATGTTCATTGGGACTGCAAAGGTTATTGGCCTAAGGACATACAAAACAGGATTTGATTTTCAAAATCGTTGTTAAGGCTCACACATGCTTCATGCCTTCAGTGTTTGGTGCCAAGCCTTGTGGTGCTGTTTGAAGGCTATTTAAAGCCTTTAGGAGATGGGGCTAGCTAGTGAAAGCAAGATACTCCACACAGATCTGTTTTCTGCCTTGTCACCATGTAAACAAGCATCTGCCTCCCGCTCTTGGCACCACGCATCCTCTCCATCAGGATGGACCAAAATTTCTGATACAACACTCATTCACTTACATTGCTTCTGTCAGGTATTTTGTTTTAATAGTGAGGAAAATACCTAACACATCTGAAAAGTTTTTGCACTCTGATAAGCCTCTCCACCCACGCAGCAATCCAAATCAGAACAAATCAGATCAAATTAGAAAAAGTCAAGAGAAAGTCTGATCTGACCTAGTCTGGTGATCAGATGACTAAACACCCTAACAGTCATCTTGGAACTCTCATCCAATAACTGATGGAAGTGGATGCAGAGATCCTCAGCCAGGCCCCAGGTGGAGCTCCAGGAGTCCAATTGGCGGGAAAGAGGAGGGACTGAAAAAGCATGAATTGTTCAATCCAAGATTGCAAAAAGCACAGGGACAAATAGCCAATCGAATGGAAGCACATGAATTATGAACCAAAGGCTGTGGAGTCCCCAGCTAGATCAGGCCCTCTGGATAAGTGAGACAATTGAATAGCTTGATCTGTTTGGGAGGCACCCAGGCTGTGGGACCAGGACCTGTCCTTGGTGCATGAGCTGGCTGTTTGGAACCTTGGGCTTACACAGGGACACATGCTCAGCCTGGAAGGAAGGGACTGGACCTGCCTGTACTGAATCCACCAAGTTTAAATGAATCCCCAGGGGTGTCTTGGTCCTGGAGGACATGGGAATGGAGGAGAGGGACTGGGGGGAAGGTGGGGTTTGGGGCGGGAGGGGGGAGGACAGGGGAACCCATGGCTGATGTATAAAATTAAAACACATAACAATAATAATAATAATAATAATAATAATAATAATAATAATAAAGAAATCAGAAAAAAAAAGAAAAAGTCCAGGTTTCATGGATAAAGGGTTCCCAGGTGATTCTCCAGCCTCACAGCAAGTAGACAAGAAGAGAGACCCGAAAATGCACGTGTCTGTTTTCTGGGGTGCAGTTTAAATACCCTGTGAATGTGGTCTTGAGCATCTTTGCGGGAGGAGCCGTGTTTGGCAGGACTTTCTGAGGGCCAGGATCTGGCCAGAGAGGTGGGGCTTCCACCAGAACATTCCAGACTCTTTGGGTGTATGGACTCCAGGGTGCCAGGGGCTGAAGTGGAGCTTCCACCAGACCAATATTGTATTTGTCACTGTTTCATGGATGGCTTGTCTCTGTTAGACTTCTTCACCCCTGGACTGAGACAACTAATCTATCTGACTGCTGTGTAACGTGGTGGGTCACTTTCTCATCTATATCTTCCCAAGAGGAAAGGTCTACTGGAGAATTTGTGTTGACTTCAGATCTCTCCAGCACTCTTCTCTGTCCCTGGGAAAACCCTGGCCAGCCCCAGCAGTTCTGTCCCCGATTCATAGTATTCTTCTGCCATTCCAACTGGTCTTAAGGACTCTTCCCATGCCACATTTCACCACCATGGCCTCTTTCTCAATTCCAAATAACTCTAAATATTCCAATTAAAAAAATCTAAAACTTAAAAAGAAGATATACTAGACGTATGAGAAAGAAAATGCAGTGTTTCACTTTCTGGACTGGGTTAGCTTCATATACTTTCCTTTCCAGTTCCATTCATTTTCCTGCTAATTTCTCTCTTTTTTGATAACCCTCTCCTCTTTTGTAAACTGGCTGTGTTAGTTTATATTCCTACCAACATATATAAGGGTTCCCCTTTCCCTATATCCATTCCAGTATTTGTTGTCATTTGATTTCTTGGTGATAGCCATTCTATTTGGGGTAAGCTGGATTGTTAAAACAGTTTTAACATGCATCTCCCTGATGGATAAGGATGCTCAACACATTTCTTAAATGTTTGCTAACCATTTATGTTTCTGTTTTCATGAACTCTCCCCTCGCATCCATGGCTCATTTTTTTTTTTTTTTTTTTTTTTTTTTAGTGAGTCATTTATTTTCTTCGTATTATTTCTTGAGTTCTATCACATCAACCTTTTTTATTTGAGCATTATTTTCACAACATAATCAATTCAGAAGCTTTCAAGTTAAATTTTATATATTTGAAAAAAATCAAATAGAATGTCTAATGAACAAAGATAAGTAAGAAGGAAATACCCACCCTGAACTTGTCTGGTACCATCACATGATCCAATAACCAGGGTGAATTAAAAGGATTTGAAAATAGAGAAAGACAGAAAAACACTGCTATTCCTTTTATCTATGGATTCTGGCTTGCATGGTGTGAGCTGTTATGTCACATTGTTTTCTAGAACATGATGGATTAAGTCCTCTGAAACCAGAGAAAAAATAAAGTCTTCTTCCTTTAAGCTTTTGAAATAAGTTTATGATTCTGTGTTGGGCCACATTCACAGCTGTCCTGGGCTCAGGTTACTGTGAAAGGCACAGGTTAGATAAGCATAATGGTGTATTAGGAGAATTGATCTAGTTTTAAGAACTGAGCACTAGAACCAGAATCTCAATATAGAAGCTTCAATCAGAGAGAGACAAGCTCTTGCTGTAACCCATGCTTAGTGAGTAGCTAGCTAATCAATCATTCATTTAAGTCTACAATGCTTTTGTATCATCTGGGGCCTCATAACAGACCCCCTGGTTAGCAGCAGCCAGTGCTTACAGAGATAAAAATCAGGTTGATAAGGCATTAGAAAGGGATTATGAAAGCCAGCTTAATTAAAGAAACTTCAATGGGATCATAAATAATCAGTGCAAGTTATTAACTTTTGACAACTGCTCATCCGTATTGAGTTCGAATGACTTCTGGCCTATAAAGTCCTTAATCTAATCCTGAGTGGATACAGTTCGTAAGGGAAAATACCCTGTATAATACATTGATTATAATCAACAAACCTCTGAAGCAGAAATCTCCTCAAATGTACCTCAACATACTCTATATTTTCTTGTATTCGTATCTTTAGTCCCCTGTTTTTTTCAACTTGGAAACTTCACTGGGAGAACTTCAATATATTTTACAAAAACCAGATCAAATGTCACTCTCCTCAGAGACTCCACCAAAGACCTTCTTAGAACTTTTACTCTTCCTTTTCATTGATGTACTTTAATATTTGTCATAATAAAATTAATCTGACTTGGTATGGTCATGCGTTCTCAGCACAGTATCATCTTCATGCCTTATTCTGCTCACAACCCCTCACATACCATTGGACAACGGATAAAGCACTAATCAGTTTACTCTTTTCTCTCTTCTCGGCATTTGTTTGTTTATTTTACATCAGTTGCATGTGTGCACCTTAAAATGGTGTGTGTGTGTGTGTGTGTGTGTGTGTGTGTGTGTGTGTGTGTGTGCTATTAGAAACCCAACTATCTCCTTTACACCTCTTAAAGACTTCTTAGGATAGGCTCCTAACACATGCCAGGGGGCTGCCATTAATGCAAGAGGCCTCAGCAAACTGCTCTTTGGAAGAGTCAGGTAATAAATGATTATGCTTTTTTAATCCATGTGATCTCTGTAGAAACTTTTCTTCTCTATGGTAGCCAAGAAGCACCGAGACAAGTTATAAATGAGTAGATGAAAAATAGATTGGTTCTGGGACAATAGTTTTATAGCCCCTCCATGTACTGAGGCTTATGAAGGAAAACCTTAGTGAGGTTTTAGTAAATCTAATTAAGATGGAAGGTACAGGGAGATAATAAAACAGTGAAGCCACTAGCTTCAAAGCAGCTGATACCAAGAATGAAGAACAAAAGAGAAAACAGTAGACAGCAAACAAAAGGAAGTCATCAGGCCTCACCAGCTTCATTTTGATAATTCCAAACAAGGTCTGTCACACACTGCTTCTCATTAGCTCTTCCCTGGAGTCTCTTCAGACACAGAGTTCCTAAGCATCTAACCAGGGTTCTCCGACTGTATATCCAACATGGAGACCTGAGAATTTCAGGTTTCCTTCCTTGGGCACTTTTCACTTTGTTTTTTGAGACAAGTTCTTCTTCCAGCCAGGAACTTGCCAATGAGGCAATACTGGCTGGCTGTCCAATGAGTTGCTAGACTGTGACTGTTTTCATCTCCTCAGTGCCAGAGTTCCAAATGCACAACACCACACCCAATTCAAGTGGGTTCTGTCAAACTTAGGTCATCTTATTTTCACGGAATTTGACCAACTGAAGTATTGCCTCAAATTGGCAATGTATTCCTTAATGCCCTGATTGTTAGCTTTATTTTTAGATATTGTGTGAGGTTTCAGAAAAGAGAGAAATATGTTGTTTATTCCCTTTAAATTGATGACTTGAATTTGTTAATAACTACATTTCCTCTTAGCTCCTAAACCTTATTTTTTACCTCATGCTTGAAAGTTAAGGGTAATCTGTATTAGGGGAAAGATCTAATCTTGATTTTTAAACCAAACTAAGATGAAGACTCCCCCCGACAAAGCATCCTGCTTGAAAGATTTTCTCACATGAAGCGAGGCCTGAACACTAAGGAGACACCTTTTAATTGTAAAAGTAGTCTTGATAATACCATTTCATGTGTAGATCTCTTCAGTTCGATGATCCCACCAGCTCAGAAACCATCAAGAAAAAACAAAACAAACAAACAAAAAAAACTAAACATCCACACTAAAATAATGCAGAATAAAATTCTTAAAATGTAATGATTTTGATTTTTCTGTGCTTGAAGCAAAATAAGTAGATGCCAAGTACAGAGAAAAGACAATATTCTCATATTCTCCTTTCAAGCTAAAAGCAAACTAGTAATTTTGGATGATACTTTGTCCTTTGCCTGCATGTGATGCATATGGATTGTTCATATAAATTCACAAACAAAAATAAATAATAAATAAATAGCATGCAAATTAATGTTGGAAATATAAAGATACTTGAATTTTACAGAAAATAAGAAGTCATCAAGAGGGTAGAATTTTAAATCACAAGTTTTAAAATAATCACCAGGGCTAGGGTGTGGCTTGGTGGTATGGTACTTGCCTAGGATGTGCGAGGCTCTGAGGTTTAATTTCCACCACTGCAAAAATAAAATAAATTCATTGGAAAAGCATTCACAAATAAGGGTAAATCTTTTCATAATCCTGTTCCTTCCTGCCACAGAGAATTTTTGTTATTTTAAACCATTTTGTTTTCAGGAACATGGTTCCATATGAATTGAGCTCAGATTTAATTTCTTTTTGTCCTAGGGATGGACGTTAGAAGTGACTTTTTTTTTTTTTTTATTTCAAATAGGTTTGAATGATCTCCTCTTGAGAATACAGAAATGGCTCTCAAGTCTTTTGTTGTTCTGTCCTTAATCCCCTTAGACTTCTGAATTCTGTTAAGCAATTTTTATCTTACTTGCTTTTTTCTTGTCCACTTTTCTCTGCTGGACTTTGGGATTTATGTAAATCTCATCAGAAGTAGACCATTCTACTTAATAATAACATTTACTTTTTTGCTTCTGTTTTAACCTGGTTTTCTTGATCCAGTCACTTTTGGTCCAGAAGCTCAAGTTCATCTTGAAGAAAAGTTATTTATTTCTCAAGGGATATGATTATATCATTTTCCTCTCTCTCCTTAAATGACTTATTGAAATAGCTTTCTGGGGACTAATTTACATTAATTCCAAAGTATGACTCTGAGGGCATGAGCATTAATTGAAAGACTATTTTTATCACCTTATGCTCTTCTTAAAAAATAAATGACATTTTTTTCTACATTTAATTCAACTTTTACTTTTGACTGGGGTATTAAATGTCAGAAATTATATTCTTTGTATATGTGTCTGCTTAATAACTCTCTAACAAATGCAATGAATATTAAGAGATTCTGACTATGTAGTGTTTCTGTGACTCCTGAAAAATAAAAGTTGGCTGAGGCAGAAGGTCCATGCAAGTTCTTTAATATTAAACTATCAGTAGTCCACAAATATACCTACCCATAAAAAGTATCCCATAATAGGCATGATTTTCACTAAATTATATTTAAGGTTTACAGTATCAGTGCATGTAAGCATTATGAATCAATACATAAACTCTACCCTCAGCTCATTGATCATTCATGTGTCTAGAATATCTATGTATAGTTCTGGTGTCAGGATTTCTACCACTTCCTTTCACTAAGCTCTTTACTGTTAAAGCACAACACCACAAGGTCCATGTGAGCAGAATGCTAGGAAATAAACATGTTAGAACACAAAAATTTTCATTTCCTATTTTTTTACATAGAAAACAGTTATGCAAATTAAATTTCCAAAAGATTTATTGACATATACTTGACATACCAAACGGTACACACTTAATGGAATACATGATTTTGAGCAAAATATTAAACACATCCACTGCCTTCTAAATTTATCCAGTGTTTTTTGTATGTACTCTCATTTTTTGCTAAGAACATTTAACATGAGATCTGTCTTCCCAACATAATGTAACTGAACAATACTGTAATGTTAGCTATAGACACCACATCATAGAATGGATTTTAGGACAATGGATTTCAAGAAATGATTATTCTTGCCCAGTAGACTTTGTGTTCAAGAGAAAGCAATATTTCATTTCTCTCTCCCCATAGAACTTAACAAACTTCATTCCATTCTGTCCATCTATAAACCTGGCTAATATAGATACCTCATGTCCAAACAAATATGTAGTGATTAGCTTATTTTTTTTTCTGTGATTAGCTTATCGTCTCTTGGCTCATAAGTGTATTAAATTACACAATGTTCTTTTAAGTCTGAATATTAGTATAATTGCATGTGTGTGTATTATACCTTTTATATTTACATATTGTCTTAGTTAAGTGTTCTATTGCTGTGATGAAACACAATAACCAAAAACTCAAGTTGGGGAGGAAAAGGTTTATTTAACTTACATTTCCACATCATGTCTATCATTGGAGGAAGTTAAAACAGGAGTCCAAACAAGGATGGAACCTGGAGGCAGGGGCTGATGTAGAGGCCATAGAGGAGAGCTACTTATTGGCTTGCTTTCCCTGGCTTGCTCAGTCTGCTTTTATATAGAACCAGGGGCCACCAGCCAAGAGATGGCACCATCCACCATTGGCTGGGCCCTCTTTTTGATGACTAATTAAGAAAATGCCTTACAACTGGGTTTCAGGGAGGCATTTCCTTAAGTGAGGCTCCTTCCTTTGTAATAAATCTAGTTTGTGTCAAGTTGATATACAAAGCCATCCAGCACACCTATACAGTTTCTTTTATTTATCCATTCATCTCTTCATGGACATGTAGTAATTTTGACTATTGAGACTAATATCGCAACAAACATGGGAGTTGAGAAATCTCTCTAACACATGTCAAGTCTTGAGGCTGGAGAGATGACTCAGTGAAGAACACATGTTCTTCAATTATGTGGGTCAGAGTTCAGATCCCAGAACATCCTGCGTTGGCTCACAAAAGCATGTACCTCCAGTTCTTAGAGCTCCAGTGCCCTTTTTCTGGCTTCTGTAGGCACCTGAACATACAGAGCATGGGCGTACACACAAATACAATGAAGTATTTTTTTTTTTAAATTTCATTGACGAAGAGTGAGAACTTAAACATTTAGAGTGTACTGTGGGATGTTCAAGTATGTCAAAGGTGTTGCTCTGATTGGTTAAAATAAAATATAAATAAAATAAAATAAAATACTGATTGGCCAGTAGCCAGGCAGGAAGTATAGGTGGGACAAGCAGAGAAGAGAACTGTGGGAAATGGGAGGCGGAGGAAGAGAGATATTGCCAGCCGCTGCCATGACAAGTGAGATGTAAGGTACTGGTAAGCCACAAGCCACATGGCAACTTATAGACAAACAATGGGTTAATTTAAGATATAAGAACTAGATAGCAAGAAGCCTGCCATGGCCATGCAGTTTGTAAGCAATATAAGTTTCTGTGTGTTTACTTGGTTGGGTCTGAGTGTCTATGGGCCTAGCAGGTGAGAGAGATTTGTCCTGACTGTGGGCCAGGCAGGAAAACTCTAGTTACAAGAGTGTAGTTAGGGATTGTGCTGGATTAGTAAAGTGATACTTGTAGACTCTCCTCCAGTATTATGATTTCCAGTATCAGACATGGTTTCTGTCTTGTTGAGTGTGCCTTAAGTCCAGTTAGAGAGCTGTTGGTTACCACCAAGGTATGTATTCCAATATTGCACCTTTAGTTTTATTGTGCCATGATTTTATTGTGGCATCATTTCTGGGTAGTACTTGAAATTGTGTCCTGCCCTTTGAAGCTAGCATGGCTCCTTCTGATATTATGAAAGCTGGTGCTCAGGGAGGAGGCTTTCAAGTCAGACACAACTCAGTATCCCTGGGTCCTATAAGAGAAGTGCTTGTTGTCCTCAGCTATAGGGATTTGCCTTCTACCTCTGGGAGACAACAATAACCAACAGAAATAGCCTACAAACTTTTTAATTTATCATTGACAACCCTGACTAACAATTCAAAAAGGGGCTTTAATGCCTGGTGTTTTGTTAGATAGTCTATGCCAGCTGGGCAGTGGTGGCACACACCTTTAATCCCAGCACTCGGGAAGCACAGGTAGGCAGGTCTCTATGAGTTCAAGGCCAGCCTGGTCTTCAAAGTGAGTTTCAGGAAAGGCACAAAGCTACAGAGAGAAACCCTGTCTCGAAAAACAAAAAAAAAAAAAAATTTTTTTAAAGATAGTCTATAGCTATTGGGGAGGACATTGTCAGTCCAGATAGAAAATTTTCATTTCAACTATATATGCATATACTTATTATATGTAATTTTTAGGTAGATAGATGATATTATTCCTTATGATTTTTCAGGCATATTTTCCATTATTTTATCCTCCCCTGTCCTTTGCCTGTATTAATCTTCCCATTCATGCTAATGAAATTGCGTCTTTTTTTTCATTTACCCCTTCAACCATTTGTACCATACTAGTTCCTCTCTGTTATTCCACTCATTGTCCCCTTTTGCTTTCATTCTTTCTGCAGCAGTTACTATATGTTATATTCTCACATCTGAAAACTTAGAGCTAGGAACTTCAGATGAGAGAGAACATGTGACATTTGTCTTTCTGGAGGAGACCATTACAGAAAACCCAAAATGATCAAAATCCAGAGAACAACAGATCAGTTGTGTGTTTCCCTGTTCCAACTCATACATCTATAACCCAATTCCTGCACCTAAAACATAGGGATCATTGTGAAACAGGGGACAGAAAGATTTTAAGAGGCAAATGAACAGGACGTCTGCTATTACATTATGTCTCCTAGAAACATTAGAGATGCTACACTGGTGAAGTCTCATCACCATGGCTACCCAAACAAGATGTGACCAAGGATGATACCAATGGACATTCTAATGAGAATGGGGAAAAGCTCGTGGAGTCTCAGCCCTAGACAAAGAATTACAATCAACCAGAGAATGCTGAGTACAGGAGAAATTATTTCCCTCAGGGAAGAGGCCCCCAGTTACTTATCAATACCAATGTTCAGTCCTAAATCCTTTACAGAGACTGAAGCTCAATTCCCAGCACCCCTGCAATGGTTTACAAACATCTGTAACTCTAGTTCTAGGGAATTGATACCCTTTTCCAGCTCTGAGGGGCACAAGACACATGAATGATGCATAGACATATTTGCAAGCAAGACACCCATATACATAAAATAAATTTTAAAATTCAAGATCAAGTAAGGGAATGGATTTTAATACTGTGTGCACTGTTATCTTCTAAAGTTATTTTACATGTGCTTTGATATGATTTAAAGTAGGTTTTTTGACAATTCTTGGCCTTTAAGTATGACCATCGGTGTCTTAAAATTCTCAAAATACTATGACCTTATATTTGGAAACTTAAGTTTTTGATGTACATTATTTTCCGTTAAACCATAGCCAGCACCAAGCTATGAATACAGTGAAGGCATTGGTCCAAAAGTTTGCTGTTGTGTGTGTACATGTGAGTCAATGTATTTGTACACTACATCCAAAGCAGGTGCTCTATATTTTATAAGAAAATATGACTAGTACGTAAGTATTATAAATTCAATATAGCTATAGCATAATTTTAAGGATTACTTTAATAATCATCCGGTCTTCTATAAAATATTTCAACTAGTCTAAACATTAAGTAGCCATCTGGTAGAGAGGATAATACATTTGCTATAGATAAACTAAGTAAATTAGGATAGTTTTTAAACATGCCTAAACAATAAAATTGGTTTCTTAGCTTGTTCCCAAATAGTTTATCTTGTTCTCTGGTTTTCTTACAAAAATTTCCAGGTGTGAAGTTTGTTATTCTCTTACAAAAGAGTAGATACTCATGTCAAGGTAGACTCATTTCCTCACTTACCTCACCAAACATCACATCAGTATTGCCACATTGTATTTATTATAATTCCTTGCTTATTCAGAGACCAAGTCTCTACCAGCTTCAAGGCAATGGATCCATGAAAAATAAAAATTTCTTGACAAAATGTTGAAAATGCAAAAGGAATCTTATAGCCCATAATCACTGCAAAAAAATATGATGTCTCAAATACTTTGGAACACCAGTATAATATGGGTTGGATAATGGCAGCTGAGAGCTTCAGGAAGCTAACAGCATCCTGACTACTGGGATTATTTAGAATAAAAATGAAGCCACTATAATGAACAAGTGTCTTGAATTATGGAAGCAGAAGGGATGACAGTGCTGATGTCTACCTATGAGCAACTAATCTAAGTCTTGTGTTTATTCGATGCTGCATTGCAAGCCCGCCCTATTGAACAGCAAGTGGTTGTTAGTCAATTTTCTAAACAACTATTTACTCTTCTTGAGTCACAAATAAGAAAGTCTGCATTGCATATGTTTTGCCTTAGAAGGCAAGTAAACATGTATGTCAATATGCATGTTCACCTATACTTATGTGTGTATACACATATATGGTACTTTGAGTGTGTTTGTTCTGTGATGTTAAATTAATTTTATTGCAGAAATTAAATATAGCATCAGTTTCCTAAAGAAAAATGCCTTTTTTCTTCTTCTTCACCTGAATTCTCTCCTAACCAAAGAATCAAATGTATAACTTGTTCCCAAATCATCTTCTTTATATCTAGTTCCTAGATGATCCATTAAGTGTTAACTCACTCTCTCTGCTCTTCCAGCTAGCAGTAATTTTCATTCTGGCTGAATTTTTTACATTTCCATTTTAGGGAACTTTAAAATGTCAGCACAAACAATCTTTGCTGCATGCATAATAGTATAAATACCCATGATTATAAATATGACAGTAGCACCAGACCCAGTGGCATGATTTTGTTGGGTTTACCTGGTATTTCTGTGTCTTGTGTTGCTTGTTGACAAGTCACCTACATGTGAGCCGCAGTGCATGATATCTTTTGGCAGATGTATTGCTCCTACAAATTGAAATGAACACATTTCTTTCTGCTCAGAAGGATTTATCTCAAAACTGACATTGCATCAAGAAAAGATCCATGTGCTTATGGGATGAGACACCTTTTGTTTAAACAGGAATAATTTTCAGGTTTTCTGTCATTGCTTACCATTATTGAACATCCTCACTTTAAAGAAAGTATGGTTTCTGACCGAGATTAAAGCTATCTTCTCCAGGCAACAGGATTTCTTCTAATGTGGTAGTCAAAAATGACACAGCAAACAGTTTTACCACTATCAATAATGATATATTGTTTTGTCTAAGGAACTAACCATTTAGACAACCCCAAGAGTGAAACAGTTGGTGGATTATAATTCTTCTATCAGTGGTAAATGTGCCTTTATTTTGGTTGTTTGATTGTCTTCCTCCACCTCTTTTCTGCGAGATTCCATGAGCTCAGAGGGGAGGGATTTAATGGAGACCTCCAATTTCGATTCTCTCTCTGCATAATGTCTGGCTGTGGGTCTTTGAATCTGCTCCCATCTGTTGCTATATGAAGCCTCTCTAATAATAACTGGACAAGGCAGGCATTGATCTATTAGGATAGCAGAATATCATTAGGAGTCATTTCAGTGATTTTTTGTTTGTTTGTTTGTTTTTGTTTTTTTTTTTGTTTTTTTTTTTTTTTTTTACCAGTAGTGTTTGGTTTTACCCTAGGTCTCTGAACTATTTAGTATATGGCTCTTGGTTACCCAAGAAGCATTGGGTATGAGTTTATTTTCATGGAGAGGGCCTTAGGTCAAATAAGACATTGGTTGGCTATTCCCACAAGTTCTTTGCCACCACCGCCCTAGCATATTTTGTAGGCAGGACAGATTTTAGGTCAATGGTTTTTGTCTAGGTTGGTCTCTACATTTCCTTTTTTGGAGCCTTCAGAGTACCTTCCCATACCAAAGATTAGAATGTAGGGGTAAGAACTCCATATTGTAGCTGAAGTTTTTTTCAGTCCTCCCCACCTTCATGGACCCCGGAAGCAGCTTACAAAATAATCACTTAGCTGGGTGGTGGTGGTGCATGCCTTTAATCCCAGCACTCAGGAGGCAGAGCCAGGCAGATCTCTGTGAGTTCAAGGCCAGCCTGGGCTACCAAGTGATTTCCAGGAAAGGCACAAAGCTACACAGAGAAATCCTGTCTCAAAAAAAAAAAAAAAATCCCTTAGAAGCTTGCGTTAATTAAAATGGCTTGACCGTTAGCTCAGACCTACCACTGACTAGCTCTTACATTTAAACTCAGCCCATTTCTGTTAATCTATATGTTGTCATGTATTCCGTGGCTTTACCTGTTTGCCATTACATGCTTCTCCCTGAACGACAGGCTAGCATTTCCTCCTCAGTTCTGTTTTTCCATCTCAGCTTTCTCCTTTTCTGCTTATTCCACCTATACTTCCTGCCTGACTACTGGCCAATCAGCATTTTATTTATTAACCAATCAGAACAATATATACAGCATACAGGATATCCCACAGCATGATATAGGCACCAGCTCTACTTCTCCATGTTCAATGAGTTCTGTGAGTGTTGTTCTCCACAATGTAGTCCTGCTGTCAGTTTACAAAGAGCAACATTTTGTTATAGCAAACAGCCTTGTTTTTTGAGGATTTCCACAGACCTCATGGCTAATAACTCAATTGAATGTAACTTAGTCCTGCCACTGGAAGCCTTGCCTTGCTGCAAGAGATAGCCAGTTGAGACTGTGCATCCCCCAGTACTAGAAGTCTTTATCATGATCATCTTCATAAGTTTCCAGGAAGTTTCCACTGTACTAGGCTTCCACACCACAACCTAAGTGCATCCTGTCCCCCTCATTTCTGCCATCTCTGCTCTCATTCTTTCCTTCCAAACCATCTCTTTCCCTCCTGATTCCACCACCACTCCAGTTGACACTGACACCAGTTTACCCATAAAATCTATTCTATTTTGCCTTCCAGGGAGACCCCTGCATCCCTGCTAGAGTACCTCCATCTTTACCTAATCACTCTGAGTCTACAGAATGTAGCCTGGTTATCATTTACTTAATGGCTAATATCCACTTATAAGTAAATACATACCATATTTACCTTTCTGGATCTGGGATACTTCACTCAAGGTAATGTTTTCTACTTCAATCCATTTGCCTGGACATTTTATGATATCATTCTTTTAAGAGCTGAGTAGTACTCTGATGGGTAATGTTGTTCTGTAGGCTGTGAATGTGTTGCTCTGATTGGTTGATAAATAAAATGCTGATTGGCCAGTAGCCAGGCAGGAAGTATAGGCAGGATAAGCAGACATGGAGAATTCTGGGAAGAGGAACACTGAGTAAGGAGACGCCAGCCCACCATCCAGGGAGCAGCATGTAATGGCACACAGGTAAAGCCATGGAACACTTGGCAACATATAGAGTAACAGAACTGGGCTGAGTTTAAGTGTAAGAGCTAGTCAATAGTAAGCCTGAGATAATGGCCAAACAGTTTTAATTAATATAAGCCTCTGTGTGTTTATTTGGGTCTGAGCAGTTGCCGACCAGGTGGGACACAGAAAAACCTTCAGCTATAAATGGCACCCAACATGGGCTCGAACTCATGATCCTGAGATTAAGAGTCTCATGCTCTACTGACTGAGTTAGCTGGGATAAAAACAGCTTCCTAGTTGAGTCTCTCAAGGAAGCTATGAGCTACAGTATGGTGGGTTTGACCTACAGCATGGTAGATTTCTGTTGTCATACACAGTGGCATCTCCAAGCCACACAGTGTACTGAGTGGCAGATATAGCTTTTGCTAATAAAAACATGGTTTTTGGGCTACATGCTTGATGGAGGCATAGAACCACTGCCTCCCAGAGTCCAGCAGTAAGCATGGTTCCCCCAAAGCTGGTGGTAAAAGTAGTTCTGCCATGTTGGAAAGCTGAGGTGGGTGGAGCCAGCAGCCAAAGATGCTATTTTAGCCCTAGCAATGCTGCAGTTGAAAGAAATAGACTCACAATAAATCAGAGTCAGATTAAATAAACCTCTAAACAGGTTATGGTGTGTATAAATGTATGTAGGCTTGAAAGAGAGAGGAAAAGGAATATAGACAGTGATATAAAGAAATTGTTTTTAAAAATAAAGTCTTTAAAGAGACAGTAAAGGTAACATAAAAAATAAGCCATGTAAAGATGAATATTACACAGAGAATCTGAATTGTATTGTCTTTAGACTTTTTAACTACAGAGAGACACTTGATTATAAAAATTGCTGAGTTAAATCAATATATATATTTTAAAGGTATCTTGATTTCAAAACCTATGTCTAAGGATACATTGATTTGGAAAAGACGTTCTGTTTTTGTTTCCTCAGAAGATGAGAACCTATGGATTGCTTCCAGGCTAATATGGTTTGATCAGCAAAGACTGTTGAATGGTCTCCAATGACACCATGGCCCAGGTCAGCCAACATTCAAAATCAGTTTTAAGGCAACTGACTCTGAGAATACAACATCACAGACCATTCCAGTCAGGACTTCACCATAATTCTTAATTTTCTTAGGATTCCCATAAAAATACAGCACCCTCTATAAGCAGGGAGTAGCTTAGAATGCTATGCCCACATTCCCAAAAAATAGATTATGGATGTTTGTCTATCTTTAGGTTGTTGGTTACAAATTGTTATTGGTCATAGTCAATATTTTTCTAAGGAAAGAAAGGGGATATGATATAGATATAATAGCATGAAAGGGTAGATTATTGAATCTACTTTTAATTAACAACTTGTTTAAAAATGTTTTACATTGGTATAGATTTTAGTTTATTGATACATATTTAAAGTTAATTTTGTTGTAGATTATGTATATTTCTACTCTTGTTTAAGGTGTTATGTTTGTGCAACTCATTTAAATTATAATAGATCATTAAGAAATACAGATTAATAGTTAGTCCTTTATGATAGTCAAACTTATAGTCATGTTAAATTTTCTATGTATACATAGATATAATTTAATTAGGTAGATAATCTTCAAACACTTCAAAGACCTACAGAATATGGCATTTTAAATGTTTTAAAAACTTAGACTTTCTGGACAATGAGACATGTCTGCTCCTGGCAGCAACAATTTACTTCAAAGAGAAAGATGGGAATTGAAGACACTCCATATGAAGTTTATCTTCTTCTTGGCAAAAATAGCCATTTGGGCAAGAAACTGTTCTTGCCTGGACTGTTTGACAAAATGTTGTGTCAACTGGACATGCAGGACCCATTGGAAGGTGACCACTGAACTTTGCAAGGTGAGATGGTCCTTCAGGTTCCTGCTTCACAGAAGAAACTGCCAGACATTCTACAGGACACAGAGAGAAGCAAATAAGAGACTCTAGCCCTGTGGGCTGAAAAATGGATGCCCCAACATTACAGAAGAACATTGGGTAACAGCTGTCTCTGTCATTCTAGATTTTTGGAAGTTGCTTATAATACTCTTCTTGATTACTTATATTATATTATATCCTTCTGAGGTCTTTGATGTAGTTGAAGACTAGATAGTTATAATTTTCCTTGGTTATGATAGAAGATAAATTAGATATGAAACTTTAGACTCACATAGGATAGATATAATGTTTTCTTTACTTTTACAAAATACAAATAGACTAGATATTGTAACTGTAATTCTTGCTTGATAATTGTTCAATTATATATAATTTTATAATGTTGAAGTTAAAACCTTCCTTTTAATTAGAAAGAAAGGGGGAAATGATGAGTGATGTTGCTCTGTATGATGTGAATGTGTTGCTCTGATTGGTTGATAAATAAAATGCTGATTGGCTAGTAGCCAGGCAGGAAGTATAGGCAGGATAAGCAGACATGGAGAATTCTGAGTGAGAAGATGCTGGCCCTGGCATCCAGGGAGCAGCATGTAATGGCATACAGGTAAAGCCATGGAACACTTGGCAACATATAGAGTAACAGAAATGGGATGAGGTTAAGTGTAAGAGCTAGTCAATAGTAAGCCTGAGCTAATGACTGAGCAATTTTAATTAATATAAGCCTCTGTGTGTTTATTTGGGTCTGAGCAGCTGCAGACTAGGTGGGACACAGGAAAAGTGCAGCTACAATATTCCATTGTGTAAATGTACATTTTCCTTATCCATTTTTCAGTTGAGGGACAAATAGACTGTTTGTAGCTTCTGACTATTATGAATGAAGTTACAGTGAACATGGCTAAGCAAGTGTCCTTCTGGTAGAATGGAGCATCCTTTGGATATATGCCCAAGAGTGTATATTTGGGTCATGAAGTAGATTGATTCCCAACTTTCTGAGGAACTGCTGTATTGATATCCATAGTAGCTGTATAAATTTGCATGCCCACCAACAATACTGGAGTGCCCCCTTGCTTCACATCTTTACCAGCATGAACTGTCACTTGAGTTATTGAGCTTGGCCATTCTGACAGGTGTAAACTGGAATCTCAAGTTAATTTGCATTTGCATTTCCCTGGTGGCTAAGGATGTTGAATACTTCTTTAAGTGCTTCTCAGCCATTTGAGTTTCCTCTATTGAGAATTTTCTGCTTCCTCATTTTTAAACTGGAGTATTTGGTGTTTTGATATCTAGCTTCTTGAGTTCTTGATCTATCTGATATCTGTCCTCTATCAGAGGTGGCATTGTTAAAAGTCCTTTCCCATTCTATGGACTGCACTTTATCCAATTAATCATGTCCTTTGCTTCATAGAAGCTTTTCAGTTTTATGAGGTCCCATTTATTAACTGTTGATCTTAGTGTCTGTTCTATTAGTGTTTTGTTCAGAAAGTTGTCTCCTATGCCAATGTGTTCAAGGTTAATCCCCACTTGATTTTCTATCAGGTTTAGTGTATCTATTCAGGTCTTATGTTGAGGTCTTTAATCCACTTGGACTTGAGTTTTGTGCAGCATTATAAATAAGGATCTATTTGCATTCTCCTACATGCAGACATCTAGTTTGTCCAGCACCATTCTTTGAAGATGCTATATTTTTTTCAGTGTGTGTTTCTGGCTTTCTTATAAAAAAATCAGGTGTGCATATGTGTTTGGATTTATGTCTGGGTCTTTGGTTTAATTCCATTGACTAACATGTTTGTTTTTATGCCATTAACATGGTTTTTATGACTATAGCTCTGTAGTAATCTGTAGTAAGTAAAACATGGTGATACCTCTAGCAGTTCTTTTACTGTTCAGGATTATTTTAGCTGTTATGGGATTTTTAGTTTTTCATATGATGTTGAAAATTGTCCTTTAAAGGTCTGTAAAGGATTGTGTTGGAATTTTAGTGGGAATTGTGTTGAATATGTAAATTGCTTAGCATGTTAGTCCCACCAATCTATGAGCATGGAAGATCTTTCCATCTTCTGATTTCTTCTTCAATTTCTTTCTTCAAAGACTTGAAGCTTTTATCATGTAAGTTTTTCACTTGCTTGGTTAGAGTTATCTCAAGATACTTTATATTATTTGAGACTATTATAAAAGGTGTTATTTCCCTGGTTTCTTTCTCAGCCCATTTGTCATAAATAGAGTGGTTACTGATTTTTTTTTTTTTTTTTTTTTTTTTTTAGATAATCTTGTATCGAGGAAATTTACTGAAAGTTTTTATCGGCTTTAGGAGTTCCCTGGGTGAATTCTTAGAGTCATTTATGTATACTACCATATCATCTGCAAATAACAAGACTTTGACTTCTTTCTTTCAGATTTTTATCCCCTAGATCTTTCTCAGTTATCTTGCTTTTCTAGTTAAAACTTCAAGTAGTGTATTGAATAGATATGGAGAGAGTGGATAACCTTGTCTTATTCTAGAGTTTAGTGGGATTGGTTTGAGTTTCTCTCCATTTAGTTTGATGTTGGCTCTAGGCTTGATTTAAATTGCATTTATTATGTTTAGGTATGTTCTTTGTATCCCTAATCTCTCCCTGACTTTAATCATTAAGGGGTGCTGAATTCTGTCAAGGGTCTCATCTGCATTTAATGACATGATCTTCCTTTTCCTTCCAGATTTTTTATATGGTGGATTACAGTGACTGATTTTTATATATTGAACCATCCTTGCATCTCTGTCATAAAGCCTACTTAACTATGCTGGATGGTCTTTTTAATATGTTCTTTGATTCTGTTTGAAAATATTTTGAGTCATTTGCCTCTATGTTCATAAGGGAAATTGTTATGCAATTCTCTGTCTTTGTTGATTCCTTATGTAGTTTGGGTAGCAGGGTAACTGTGGCCTCATAACTTAGTTGGGCAATGTGCCTTTTGTCTCTATTTTGTGTAATAATTTTAGGAGTATTGGTATTAACTCTTCTTTGAAAGTCTGGTAGAATTCTGTGCTAAAACCATCTGGCCTTGGGCTTGTTGTTGTTGTGAGACTTTTAGTGTCCACTTCTAATTCACTGAGGTTTATAGATCTACTTAAATTGTTTTTTTTTTAATCTTGATTTAACTTTGGTAAATGGTACCTATGATAAAATTATCCATTTCTTTTAGATTACCCAATATGATGGAGTACAGGTTTTTATAGTATGACCTGTTGAATCTCTGGATGTCTATAGTATTTGTTGTTATGTCTCCCTTTTCAGTTCTGATTTTGTTAATTTGAATATTTTGTCCCCAACTTTTAGCTAGGTTGGGTAGGGTTGTTTATCTTGTTGATTTTCTCAAAAATGCAACTCTTTGTTTCATTAATTCTTTGCATTGTTCTCTTGGTTTCTATTTTACTGATTTCAGCCCTCAATTTTATTATTTCCTGCTGTCTACTACTCTTGGGTGTTCCCTTTGTTCTAGAGCTTTCAGGTGTGCTGTTGAGCTGCTAGTATGAGATCTCTCCAATTTCTTTACGAATGCTCTTGGTGCTATGATCTTTCCTCTTATCACTGCTTTCATTGGATCCTATAAGTATGGGTGTGTTTTGTATTCACTTTCATTGAATTCTAGAAAGTTGTAGTTAGAGTTTTCCTGCCTGGCCCAGTCAGGACAAATCTCTCTTACCCACCAGTCCCTCAGACCCAACCAAGAAAGCACACAGAAACTTACATTTTTAGAAACTGTATGGCTGTGGCAGGCTTCTTGTTATCTACTTCTTCTATCTTAAATTAACCCATTTCTGTTAGTCTATACTTTGCCACATGGCTCGTGGCTTACCAGTGTCTTTACATGTTGCTTCTCATGGCGGCGGCTGGTGGTGTCTCTCTCCAGCCTTCTACTTCCCAGAATTCTCTTCTCTCTTGTCCCGCCTATACTTCCTGCCTGGCCACTGGCCAATCAGAACTTTATTTACATAGAGCGATATCCACAGCACTTCCCCTTTTCTTTTCTTTTTTTTTTTTTTAGGAAGGTTTTAACTTTTACATGGTACAATTACATATAACAAAACAATTATCAAGCAAGAATTACAGTTACAATATTAAAGAAGATATCCTATCTATTTTATATTTATGAGTCTAAGGTTTTATATCTAACTTATCTTTTATCATAATTGAGGAAATTATAACTATCTAGTCTTCAACCACATCAAAGACCTCAGAAGGATATAATATTACCTGAGAACCGGGAGAAGGATGTAAGCTACTTTCAGGAGTCTTGCAGGGTAGACAGAGACAGCCTGGACAATCACCTAATGTTCCTTTGTAAAGTTGGGGCATTTGTCTTCAGACCACAGAGTCTCTCAGTCTCTCGGTCACTTCTCTCAGTGTCCTGTAGAATGTCTGGCAGTTTCCTCTGCGAAGCAAAGTTCCTCTGTCAAGCAAAGTTCAATGGTCACCTTTCTATGGGTCCTGCATGTCCAGTCGATCAAGCAGTCCAGGCAAGAACAGTTTCTTGCCCAAATGGCTATCTTTGCCAAGGTGAAGATAAATTCCATATGAAGTGTCTTCAATGCCCATCCTCCTCTCTGAAGTAAATTGGTGCTGCCAGGAGCAGACATGTCTCACTGTCCAGAAAGTCTAAATTTTAAAAGTATTTTAAATGCCATATTCTGTAGGTCTTTGAAGTATTTGAAGATTACCTATCTGTCTGAAATATCTCTATGTATACCTAGAAGATTTAACTAACATGGCTACGAGTACGATTATCATAGATGACTAATTATTAATCTATTTTTAATTATCTATTTCAATTTAAAATGAGCTGTACAAACATAATACCTTAAACAAGAGTAGAAATATACACACAGTATAACAAAATTAACTTTAAGTTTGTATCAATAGACTAAAGTCTATACCAACGTAAAACATTTTAAACAAGTTGTTGCTCTTTAGAAGTAAGTTCCTTAAACTACCCTTTTATCCTATTATATCTATATCATACTACAGAAAGTCTTTTTTTTTTTATTTCTGTCTGGATCCATTTTTTTCACTCAGTAGAGAAGTGTTCTGTTTCCATCAATATGTAAGATTCTGTTGTTCCTGTTGTTGTTCATATAAAACTTAATCTTTTGTGTTCTGATAAGATACAGGAGGTTATTTCAATTTTCTTGTATCTGTTGAGATTTGCTTTGTGTCTGAGTATGTGGTCAATTTTGGAGAAAATTCCACGTGCAGAGTATTTAAGTGAAATGATCTGTAAATATCTATTAGATCAATTTGATTTATAATGTCTCTTAGCTCCTGTACTTTTCTATTTAGTTTTTATCTCAATGACCTGTCCATTGGTGAGAATAAGGTAGTGAAATCACCCAACAAAAGTATATGAGGGCAACATGTGATTTAAACTATAATAACGATTTTTGTTTGTTGTTTGGCTGGTTGTTGTTGTTTTTAAACTAGGGAGACTTTGTGTTTGGGGTTTAGATATTAAGAATTGAAATGCCACCATGGTGGATTTTTCCTTTGATGTGTATGTAGTGTCCTTCCCTATCTCTTTCAATTAGTTTTGATTTGAAGTCTATTTTGTTAGATACTAAAATGGCCGCCCCAGCTTACTTCTTAGGTCCATTTGCTTAAAATACCTTTTTCCAATCCTTTACTTCAGGGTAATGTATATTCTTGATGTTAGTTGTGTTTCTTGGATGCAAAGGAAAGATGGATCCCATTTTTACATCCATTCTGTTAGTCTGTGTCTTTTTATTGGGTAATTGAGACCATTGATATTGAGAGATATCAATGACCAATGACTGTTAATCCCTGTTATTTTGTTGGTGGTTGTAGTGGTAGTGGGTGTGTGTGTGTGTGTGTGTGTGTGTGTGTGTGTGTGTGTGTATTTCCCTTCTTTTGACTTATCTGGTGTAAGATTATTTATTTCCTGTGTTTTCATGTGTGCAGTTAACCTCCCTAGGTTAGAGTTTTCTAGAACCTTGTGTAGGGCCGGATTTATATATATTGTTTAAATTTAACTTTATCAGGGAGGAGCCAGTGGAGGGAGATGAGAAGGGGATAGTCTATAGCATCTACAGGAGATATAGGCATGGGGATGGAAGACTCCAGCTGGTGTTCTGTTGCGGTGCTACCAATGAGACTGTGGGATTGGTTCTGGGGGAACAGAGAATAATTTTCTTTGAGTTTGTTTGTTTGTTTTAATTTTTATCTATTTATGTATGTATATGGGAGTTTTGCCTGCATGTGTGTCTGTCCACCAAATGCACACTTGATACTTTTCAGAGGCCAAAAGATGACACTGTATCCTCTGGATGCTATACAAAGTTGAGTGTATAACCATGTGGGTCCTGAAACTGAACCTGGGTCCTATGGCAAAGCAGCCAGTGCTCTTGACCACTGAGCCATCTTTCCCCAGCCCTGTACCTTATTTTTTGATTCAGGTTTTTCAATTCCAGTTTCACAAGAAATAAACTCAGCCCATTCATACCTGGAAAATATGACCATTACTGATAAGTATTATTAGAAACATATAGGACTAGGTGGTGTGCAAACAATTATCAAAAATATCTTATCAATGATATAGGAACACAGCTTTTGAACTTGAGTCACAATTCAGTAGGGATATCACCACTAATTCAGTGATTTGTTATCTATTAGAGCTCATAAAATCTCCTTTTTGGGAGAGTTTCTAAGAACTCCTGTTGTATTTTGTTAGCTGATAATCAGAACTTCATGTCTCACAAGATTTTAAGTTGTCATAAAAATAAATACATGGGAAGTTTCACCATCAAGGTGTTGTATCATCTAGTTATCAGGTGTGCTTGCTTCTGCATGAGTGCTGGATTGTATCATGTGGTTGCTTTGTGCAATCAGAGAAGGTGGCATGTGGATCTCTAGACTTACATGCACTCTTTTCTATTGTCTGATTATCTCTTTCTTAGAAGGACTCCAAATAGCTCAGGTATAAGATATGGTTCTCCAGGAACCTAGGGTTGCTATGTTTGATAAGGAGGGAAAGTTCTCAAAAGGACAAATATTTGCACAATTTATTACCTAGATTTATTATTTATCAATATAAATTTCAGAATAGCAAGTGATAACAAAATCTGTGTTTCAAATAGTACCCAAACTAGGCTTTGGTTTACTAGTAAGAAAAATAACACTTATATTTTCTTGTCAAAAAAGTGTGGACAATGGAAACAAACCTGACATTAACAGAGGTGATGTCATATTTTAGTCTCACATCAGATAATATGCAAATCCTATTATCTGTACCTGAGAGATGTTCCACTAATGTCAGAAAACAGATAAATGAGCAAGATTCAAATAGTGGAGGTGAAGATCAAAATTCAGTAATATTATGAATTACTAAACATTATGACCACACAGGCAAGAGAGCAATAAGCTAGAGATGAGGTAAGCACAGGTTTTTGGAAAACAAAATTCTATTTGTGGTGTTAGCACTTTACATGGGGTATCAAATTCCCTGTCAGAACAGTTTGTTTCTGCAGAGGGACTCATGATGTTCTGTTGTTTTCTCCAGCCCCAGAATTTGCACACGAAACACTGCAGTACTTTAACCCATGGAAGGTACGAGTTCACACCCAACACTTCATCAAATTAGATAAATAAAGAATTAAATGCTATTCAATTGTCTCACTTATCCAGAGGGCCTGATCCAGCTGGGGACTCCACAGCCTTTGGTTCATAATTCATGTGCTTCCATTCATTTGGCTATTTGTCCCTGTGCCTCTCCAATCTTGGTCTCAACAATTCAAGCTCTTACAGTCCCTCCTCTTTCTCGACAATTGGACCCCTGGAGCTCCACCTAGGGCCCGGCTGAAGATCTCTGCATCCACTTCCATCAGTTATTGGATGAGAGTTCCAGCATGACCTGACCGTTAGGGTGTATGGCCATCTGATCACCAGACTAGGTCAGATCAGGCTTTCTCTCGACCATTGCCAGCAGTCTACAGAGGATGTATCATTGTGGATTTCTGAGGACCTCTCCAGCACTCTGCCTATTCCTGTTCTCATGTGGTCATCATTTATCATGGTCTGTTATTCCTTGTTCTCCCTTTCTGTTCTTGATCCAGCTGGGATCTCCTGCTCCCCTAAGCTTTCTTTCCCCAAACCTTGCCCTTCATTACTTCCACTGTCGTCCAGGTTGTTCATGTAGATCTCATCCATTTCTCTGTCATTGGGTTATCCCTGTGTCTTTCCTAGGGTCCCATTTTCTAGGTAGCCTCCCTGGAGTTGTGTAGCAGTCTAGTCATCTTTGTTTTACATCTAGTATCCTCCTATGAGTGAGTGTTTGGGAGGCATCCAGGCTGTGGGACCGGGACCTGTCCTTAGTGCATGAGCTGCCTGTTTGGAACCTTGGGCTCACACAGGGACCTACCTGTACTGAATCCACCAGGTTTAAATGAATCCCCAGGGGAGTCTTGGCCCTAGAGGAGATCAGAATGGAGGGGCGGGGATGGGGGCAGGTGGAGGCAGGGGCGGGGGGGGGAGGACAGGGGAACCCATGGCTGATGTGTAAAATTAAAACACAAATATAATAATAATAATCATAAAAGAATTAAATGGGAGAGCAGCTGAGCTGGTGTTAGTGATCTCCAGGGGCTAAGATGGCCCAAAACATTTATGCTGTCAGTATCAATCAGAGACTGAGAATCGTGAAGAGTGTGTAGCAAATCAACCAATGAAATTTGTACCAGATCTTTTTTGTTATTGTTTCTAATTTTTTTTTTTTACTATTTCCATTTGTTTTATTTTAGAGATGAGACATGTTCCCAAATATGTAATTAGTGAAAATACACTACAGTATCTTTGAAGGCCTGGTTAATGGTTCATGGCACCTCAGCATTATGGCATGTCTTTCTCAAAGCATTCCATTCTCTGACATACATGTGGCCACTGTTATCCAGGTGACAGAATGGGATCACTCTAGGTTCTTAAGAAAGTTTCTAAATTAGTCCACGTTCCAGTGATTTCATTGGTACCTTTGTTTTTCTGATGAGGAACAATGTTCAAATGTCCTTTATATATATATATATATATATATATATATATAAAATAGAGAAAAAGATCCTGTTGTCAGGGGGGAAAAATCCTTCTGCCTAAAACCTGTGCCAGACATGCACACAAAAAAGAATGCCTAATTATGTGAAGTTTACTGCTTAATTTAAAAGCCTTTCTATTGTGCAGGATCTTTTTAATTACTGCTGTGAACTGCTCTCTCCTGTGATCTTTCATGTATACTGCCATCTGTTTTTAAAACATCTTGTGATCTTGAAATAACATCGCATGCAGTCGACAGTCTTTTATGCAGTCTGCTGGGACAATGTGAGAGACCCCACACAGTGTGACTGTAAATCTCACTGCTCTTATGAAAGAGAGAAAATGAAGTCAACTTTGAGAACCCAGTGTGTTTTCAGACTTCATTTGTATCACAGTCTCTGGATGAGTGATCTGTAAGAAATAAGTTTCCACTAATTAGCGGTATACCATCAGGTATGTTACAGTCTGTTGCTGATTTGAAGCCTCTAGCTTATAGAACTAGATAAAAAACTAAAGGACTTTCTAGATCTAAGATATATTTGGAACATGGATTACTGTATGAGTTGTAAGGAGTTTAACATTGTGGAATTTCATCTTTCCATCCTTAGAAGTTTTGTTCTCTGTATACACACACACACACACACACACACACACACACACCACCACCACCACCACCACCACCACACCACCACACCACACACCCCAATATATTGTTACAATCACACAATGAACTCTTTTTTTTTTTTTTTTGGAGCTGAGGATCGAACCCAGGGCCTTGCGCTTGCTAGGCAAGCACTCTACCACTGAGCTAAATCCCTGACCCCACACAATGAACTCTTTGCTGAATAGTTCTGCCTATAATCCCAGCACTTGGGAGGCAGAGCCAGGGGGATTTCTGTGAGTTTGAGTCCAGCCTGAGCTACAGAGTGAGTTACAGGAAAGGTGCAAAGCTACACAGAGAAACCCTGTCTTGAACCCCTACCCCCCAAATTATTCATTTATTATATTAAGAATATCCAGATTGTTGCTATTGTATACATGTATGATATTTTACATTAGGGATCATAGAAATTTACTAATTCAACAGAAATTAAACACTTACCTATATAAATGTCGATAAAGTGAAGAAAATTGGGCTACTTCACCTATGCCTTATTGGCACATAAAGCTCTTCCTTGTACATAAATAAATAGTTTCTGATCTTCAGAATTTCATGATTATAATTATTTGAATGAAGGATGCAAGAAAATTCCTATTAAAGCAGTGCAGACTGCTGAACGTATGCATTCACGGCAAGATTCAACAAGGAAAATGTAATGGGCACTGTAAAAATAACTAATAAATGAAAGTCAAAGCTTTAAAAATAATCAATATGAGGATTTATAGCAAAAAATTGATGTAATCTGTTAAGATTGAATTGATTTGGATAATCATGGAGACACGATATAATACATTGTTAAAAGATCAATAATACACACAGTTGTTATTATCTAAAAAGTAAAATTCAAATAATGAAATTCCCTCAAGTTTGTTCAATTAATTTATTTAAATGTAAAATATTTAGCTAATTCTAATTAAAATTTGAATATAGTAAAATTTGTTTGACCAGACAAAAGACCGTTATTTTACCTTTTTTTTTTTTTTTTTTTCCAGCCGAGGTTTCTCAAATGTGCTACACAGCATGAGTCAGAGTTCTGAGAGGAAGTAGCTCACTGAGCTCAGAATAGCTGTGCAGAGTCAGTATACTGAGACAGACAGAGCTAACACTGACCAAAATAGTGACAGGATAGTAATAGGCCAAGCAGCATCAGACACCCAGGAAAGGAGTCATAATGAAGATGGCTTACCAAGACAAAGAACAGAGAGTCCTGAAGCCACAGTTGCCAAAGCAGTGACCAAAAGCAGTGACCTCTTTTTAAGCTCATGGTCACTCTCAGGCAGTGTCACAAGGAGCACAGGGTCCCTCCATCTTCTGCCCAGAGCTCCCCATTAGCCAAGGCCCAAAGTAGCCAGAAAGCATGTCCAATTACTTGGCCAGACACATCACACCCAAGGAGGAGAATATTATGAAGACATTAGACAACAGATCTGGAGGGCGGTGTGAAGACACGGGGCACAAGAGAGCGAAGCCAGAGTTCCGCTCTATAGTCCTTTGAGCCTTTCAGGTGCCCACTCCTTCACATTCTATGTGGGATGTTTACAACCAAATACAATCATTTTGCCAAAGTGTAACCAAAGATAAATCAATGTATGACTTTATATGCCACAATCTAACAGGCTGTTAAGCAGCATGATCGAATTAAAGGTCCTGAAAATGGCATCATTAATGACACTGTCTTGAAAAAAAAAATAGTGCTAATGTAGAAGTTCATGAAATGTGTATGAACCGTATAACATATTCATGCCCTATTACCGAGAATTTCAAAGTGTCTCACTGCTCAAGATAATAGGCCTTGATTCAATTCAGTCTGATGTGGCATGAATTTCATGTGCTAATTAGTAAAGCATTTCTTAATGATTAAGGGGAAAAATCAGATAACATTTGATTGGAAACCCAACTGTCAGAGATAAAACATAGCGACAACCGAGGTTAGAATGAATGCCATTCGATTTGAATTCAGGTGTCTTAATTATGATAATTAATGATTGTATTCGCGCTATAAATGAATTCAACCAACATGATAAGCATATGGTAATTAAAGTGCTTTTTTAGAGTGGGAGATTTAAACAAATGGCATCAATAATAATTGTGTCCTATTTCATGTTCAGTTTTATATCAAAGTCTGTGCTCTCTAGTCATTTATGAGTTGTATATGATGCTACTACTTTAATGACATATTTCTCAGAGTGGCTATTTCTTGACATTGGATTTCTGGCAAGAAAGTAAGTTATTTCCTATTCGTTGATATCGACAAGAGTGAACATTGCTCTCTATCAGCATTGTGGAAGAGTTTTTATCTCCTTTAAAGAAAACATGGTGTTGAATTTATCAGACTCCAGTGCCCCAAGTTAATAAAAAAATAAGCAGCTGACCCAGTAGATATAGGTTAATGTGGATAGCATTACATAAGGATGACTACATAAAATTTGATAGGTCATTTAAATTCTGAATATTCTGAGTGTAATCTAATCATAGGAAATGGGTTTGAAAGGTTCACATTTTATTACAGGGTGGCTCACACTGACACATATTGATTCAGGCTTCATCACCCTCTGTCTGGCCTTTGCAGTAACCGCTCTGCTGCCATTATCTCTCAATTCCATGCCTACTTATGTGACCCAATATTTTTTCCTACTTGTTAGCTTGAAAACTATTATGATGTCCCACTATCTAGTCAGTAAGCTTGAATTTAATTAGCTGATGTTAAAGATCCCCACACAATGAAGAGACACCAATATTCTTTTCCACTCTCATCTACTTTTTTAGTCCATTTGTCCCTTGGTCTTCTAGCACAATTATCTGGTCCTTCTTAGAGCTGTAATTTCTCTCCAATTATGGACGTCCCCTCTACCTCCAATCAATTTAGCTTCATTCCTCATAATGAAGTTTACAATCTTCCTACATGACTGTAGAAATAGCTCTCTCAAAAAGAGAAAGCTCTCTGGGAACTTAGCTGTCTATTTCTCACCTGAAAGTAATAGAAAATAGAGTCACATTTTTTCCCCAAAAGATTATGAGATGCTACAGTATAGGTATGTTTACCTCTCCCCAATGTCTACAGTTTCTTTTAGATACTTAAACAAAGCCATGAATGAATTAGATGGATTCAATCTATTACATATACTGCAATAAGGCAACTAGAAAGGGTCTTTGAGAATTATGTTGTTTCCATGGCCGAGAACACCTACTAGATTTAATCTGATATGTTGAGAAGAGTTTAAGAATAATCTGTACTGCTGTATTCCAAAGTAAGGAACAGAGAAAGTAAGGATGAAGTTTGAGGATACTGTCTGTGAGAAGAACATAATAGGGAATAAACATTCCAGCAGTCATAAGGGTGGACTGTGGCAAATTGTCATCAACACATTTCCTTTTTTGTCTCATAGTAAATGTTTCCTATTATTAAAATGTTTTCATGTAGAACCCAGATGAGTCTGCTGCTTTATTTGCACAATCCTAAACTATTACTAAATCCATAGTTCCTATATACTGATGGCTAGTGATTTTAGTCTCTTATTTTGGTGGGTTTTCTATGACTTCACTGTCATCCTATTCAATAAGAGTGTAACCATTCTGTCTTCACTGCTGTAAATAGGTATGCTGTTTCCAGAGAATCACTAAGTACAGAAAAGTCACACTTACAGCCTCCAACACAAAAGTCTATGCCGAGACAATACCAATTGCTTTCCTTGTACACTGGGGTGGTTCTCATTGATCACCGTGGGTGCTGAGTGAGGAGGGAGTGACTGAGATTCTTCTCTCCTAAATGTAGCAGCAAAATATGTTTTCATTTGTCTCTTGTCACTTCTGCTCTGTTGCAATACAACTTAACCAAAGCAGCAACGAATTCTAGATTTTTGCCACGGTGAATGCTCTGTATACTTTTATGATATGTATATTTATACACATAAATATTTACATGCAATATACATGTAATATTTATATTAAAGTAGTCTGCAATCCTTCCACTGGTCAAAGGTTTTAAACAATAAATATGCAACAGAAACAAAAAAATTCCCCATTAAGTATATGTTGGAATACCTGTTTACTGTAACTGTGATCTAAAATTAATACCATAGGTGCTATCTATGAGCTTGTAAAGTTCAGAACCATGTAGCAAAGGCATTGCTCAGTCAGAAGCAAAGGAAATGTGTGTTTGTACTGAGAAGTACTATGGCCATTACCTCATCTCTAAACCTATTCACATCATGCAGAGAAAGGAGGTGTGCAGTTACAAAGTGTCTGTGTCCATGACTACAGCAGCCTTTCCTGCTAAATAATCTCATTCACAGAATTCTTCACTGAGCATCTTTCTCTCCTACTAATGGACACATTCACAAACCACAAGTTTTAGCTTTTAAATGATGAAGTATCACTCTAGTTCTTTTTTCTGAAAACATAAAGAAATGTGAAAAGGAGAAAAGCCAAGTTCTAGAACAAAGAGAGTCAACATTGTTTTCTTTTTCTTTTTCTTTTTTTCCTGGGAAGCAGCTTCTACCTTCTATTGAGGTTCCACTGCAAAGAGAAAAGTGTGAGTTAGGGGCCAATAAATTGTGTCTTTCCCCAACTCAGTTCCTCTGCCTTTGCCTAGAGAATTTCCCCTGATAACTAAAGTCTCTCTAAGTCATAAATTTTGCCTCTCCTCCCACATACTCCTTTATATAAAACAAGAAAGACTTGCTTATACTTCAGAGCAGTCAAAATGTAGTGTCAGGAAGCTATTCTCTGTGTGTTTTGAACAGTACTTTCTCTCTTCTCCTGAATCCCACAGAAGAATGTTTTGAATTGTCAGTCTATCACAATATCTGTGCCTGGTTCTACTATTTGAAAGGTCGACCTTTCTTTGCATATTTCATTTCCTCATCATTAGTGATGCCATCTTCTTTCTCCTCCTTAGATTCCATATTACAATTGAAATCTTGGCCATTTCTTGCCTGAAAAAAAAAAAGCCTTTAATAAATGCTTTGGAGGCATCCAGAAAGGAGATTATTGTCTCCATATTCATTTCCTGGAAATTTCTTTCTCTGCTTTAGATGCTTCTAGCAAGGCCACATGCACAAGATTGAAATAACCTCATTGATGGACTAGACTATAGCACAGCCCATTTGTGAGAGGAAAGATTTTCACTTCAATGCGTGAAAATACAATTTAAACATTTTTAAAGAGTGGTTTTTCAGTAAAGTCAGTATCAAATGGGGTATGCAGACATGTAGCTGAAATACTTGAATTATTTTGGTGAAGAGCAGTTTGAATGCCAAGCTTAAGGGAGATCACATTTTAATTATCCTCAAAGTGAGGCTTGGAATACACACCCACTGCTGTATTCAGGAAAACAGCAAACATCAGTCTCAGACAATGTTTAAAAAAATTAAAAAGAGTGAAGTTAAGCACAAACAGAGCTCGTCTCATCTCTCCCTACACATAACTCTATGCAATTCTTAAATAATGATGTTCACCATGGTGATGGAAAGTGCTGGCAAGAAGTCATTATTGCACGAATTATACAAACAATTGTGCATACACTGTTTTATTCAATAATCACTTTAAAAATGCATGGAGTTGCTGATATTATGCTAAGGCATACAAGAAGGGAGAGTAATGAACATTTTCTAGACACTGAGAGCTTCAAGTTGGCATTAATAACTAAGCCTGGCATTGGTTTGCAGGGAGAGGCATGCATTTTTCAATGTTATTTGTGATATGGTCCCGTGTTAAGATGAAGCATTAATATGTGACCATTTAGCTAAGTGCTGAGTAGTTCATTCCAATGATGCACTCTAGAACTCAAAAAATAGCCACAGGAGCGACCTAGAGAACTACTGAGTCCACTGTGAGACAAAACGGAACTAAAAATTCCATTCATAATCTGACCTTCATCTGTCCCAACCCTGACTGGTAGATGACAGTGACACCTGGAATAGTGTCAGTTCAGACATGCAGGAAGACTGGGAGTCATGTTAACAAAATAAATATTTAGCTACGTAGCAGGTAGGGTTCCTCCTCAAAGGGAAGTAGCCTCTTTCGTTGAAGGATTCAGGATAGATCAATGGACTCAAATATAGGAATTGAATGGGGGATCATGATGCTGTCTTTGTTATAATTTTCTTCACTTGACCTAGTATTCTCCTGCTTACACAGTTCAAGCTAGGATTTAGTAGAATGCCCATCTGTTTCTCCTCTAGGGTGACAATGACAGACTAGCCAATGGCAGAGGTCTCAGCAGGTCAAACTAGAACTGCTAAAACTCTGCTATCCATTGAGGTAACTACACCCTCCCCTTGAGCTTCCACCATCCAGGAATTCAGTTATCTCCATTGCAGTAAAGGATCTGAGTTTCATGACAGCAATTTCCACTGTGTGTTCTCCCCTACAGAGAAGAATGGTCATAGGTAGGAGCACTAAGACTTGCCTCCAAAGCTTATCCCTGGCAATCACAAAGAGGTGGATGCTATGAGACTTCCTGAAGTAAATAATGGGTCTACAGTGATAAGAATACTTCCACCACCCTCGTTTACCAAAGCCTTTGTATTCTTTCCTCTGGTGCACTAGAGCAGTTCTGAACTGTAATTACTATAGGCAATTTTTTGGTCAACAAATCACCTAAATAACCAGATTACTAGATCACCTTCTTACTCTTACTGAATACCTACCAATGAGCTAATTCTGGTCCATTGTTATATTTCTTATACTATTTATGTATTTATTCTTATCCCATATATTACATCCTAACCTCAGTTTCCCCTCCCACCTCCCCTTTCCCCATCCACTCTCTGTTTCTCTTCAGAAAAAGGTAGGTCTACCAGAGATATCAACCAAACATGGCTACAATAAGACTAGGCCCATCCCCTCAGATTAAGGCTGGAGGAGGCAACCATATAAGAGGAAAAGGCTCTCAAATGCACACAGAAGTGTCAGACAGCCTCTGCTTCCAGTTAGGAATCCCACAGGAAGACCAAGCTCACAACTGTCACTTATAGGCAGAGGACCTAGGTCAGACCCATAGAAGTGATTGATTCTATGGTCCGTTTCCTTGTAGTGTCCTTGACCCCTTCCAGATACTACAATCCTTCCTCCCTCTCTCCTGCAGAATTTCCCAAGCTCCACCTAATGTTTGGCTGTAGGTCTCTACATCTTCTCCAATCAGTTTCTTGATGAAGCATCTCTGATTATAATTATGCTAGGCTAGAAGTATAGTAGAGTATCACTAGGAATCATTACATTGACTATTTTTTTCTGGTCATGTTTGGTTCCATCCTAGGTCTCTGGGCCCTCCAGGCAGTGTCCGCCACGAAGTTTCTCTCCTGGCATAGGTCTAAAGTTGGACCAGTCATTGGTTGGCCAGTCCCACAAGTTTCTGTGCCAGCTTTACCCCAGTATATCTTTCAGGCAGGACAAATTGTAGGTGGAAGGTTGTTTTTTTTACTGGGTTGGTGTTCCAGTTCCACCACTGGAAGCCTTGCCTGGTGACAGAAGATGGCTGGTTCAGTCTCCACATACTCCATTACTAGGAGTCTTCAATAGAGTCACCCTCATATATTTCTGGGAATTTCCATTGCCCTAGGTTTTTACCTCACCTCTGAAATGCCCCCCAGTTACAGTCATCTCTGTCAGTACTCTTTCCCTCCACCCAATACCTGATTCTTTTTGTTCCCATTCCCACCCAGGCATCAGATTCTTATGCTCTTATACTACTACCCCACAACCCAAGTCTCCATTCCAACCCATTTCTCTATAACATTGCATGAAAAGAAGCCTGTATATTTTCACATAGATTGATGTGTGTATTTGTTAGTCAAGAAATTAATATAATAATTGTCCTTGCACTTTGAAAAGTAATTGCTCTTAATATTTTTTCTCTCATTTCCATTCAAGGTTACTGAGAATATTTGTATCTGATAGATCTAGTTTAACTCTGCATTTGCAGTGCCAAACATCACTGTGAACATCTGTGAAACTAGCACATGAGAGACTGAGAAAGGAGGATTGTGAATCTGGGCCATCCTGGACTACATACTAAGTATGTACATACTAAGTAAAGCCCTGTCTAAAAACAATGTATGTGTGTGTGTGTGTGTGTGTGTGTGTGTGTGTGTGTGTGTGTAGCCTTACTAAGAGTACACACACACACACACACACACACACACACACACACACACACACACCACATTTTTCTCACTCCTCTTTTAGGAATTGTTTTACAGTTTTTTGAATGTGAATTACTATTTTAAAGTTTAAATTAATTCACAAAAGTAAAGAGTAGAAATAACCAACAACATGTGAAAAGTCTGAAGCCACTTTCACCTTTACTATCAATCATATAAATACCAAGGAATAAATATAGACACCACTTTCCCTTCAAATTATACACACGCACAGACAGAATAACTAAGACAGTAGAGAGAGACATGTCACATACATCACTAGTTGAAATATAACATAAAGCAGAATTTCCAGCTGAAATGTAGCCTATTTGTCATTATTTTGTGTTGAAATGATTTCTGTAAGTATTAAATTTGATGACAATACTTTCAAACCTATATGAATAATGACTCCAAAGAAGGAAATAATAAAATAAGTCAAGCAATATGCATGGTGTGGTGAGATGCAGCACTACCTATATAGAGTCCATTTTAAACCCTACACAGGATATGCATTAACCATCTTCACAAACAAAGGGAAGTTTGTTAGCTCAAGAAAGTAAATATAAGTAAATAAAAGTAAATATATCAAAAATTGATGCTATATCAAGATATTAATAGCTACTAACTCATAAGATAGAAAATACTAGTCTTTTTTCATAAAATATAGAATATAGAATTATAAAAATCTTTATTTTGCGATGAGCACATATTTGAAACAAGAATAATAAGCATCCCTACATTCAACTTGTTTACCATTTATTTTTAGTTTAAGAATTTTTATCCTATGTTTTTTCTCTTTTTTTGGAGTGTGTGCAGCAGTGTGTGTGTGTGTGTGTGTGTGTGTGTGTGTGTGTGTGTGTGTTATAATCAATGTCACCTGTTTGCTTGACACAGCCAGGAGTTATTTGAGGGAGTCTCAACAAGGGTATTTTCCAGATCATTTTACTGTATAGGCAAGTGTATGAGATGTGTTCTTGATTGCTGACTGATGAGGGAGAGAGGAGCCCACTGTGGGCAGCACTGTCCTTAGGCAGGTGGTCTGGGCTTTATAAGAAAGCAGGCTGAGAAAGACAATTCAAGCCTTTAGGAGAATCTCTCCAGGATTTCTGTTTGCTTGAGGTTCTTTCCTTGAATTCCTGCCCTGACTTCTTTCTTCTATTACCTGGAAGTGCTAAGATGAAATAAATCAGTTCTTTCCTCCCCAACTTTCTTTTAATCATGGTGTTTATCACAGCAACAGAAACCAAACTGGAACAGGTTAGGACTTGTCTATCCATGTGAACTAAAAGCACAAATTCTCTATAGTTTAGCTCAAACAAGAACAAAGGGTTTCATGTAAGAAATTTTGTTTTGGTAACTTTCCCAGGGAGCAGGGTTCATGGATGAAAGAGGGAAGTAGGAACAATGAAAACAAATTCAAAATTAGATCTAGCCACCAACTGAGCAAGTGGGATTGAGTCCCTCATGGTGTCCTCTCAGGGGCAATGGAGACTGCTCCTCTGAAATCCTACAGACAAGGAGGGAGGGGTGAGGGAGGGTCTTGCAGCACCCAGTTCAAGAGCAGCCCTATAGTGTTAACGTTGATATCTCAGGTTTGCATATACACAACAGTGTTCCTGTGTGCAAGTGCTTCTTACAGCAGCAACAGAGTGGAAAAGGTGGCCCAAGATGAAGTGAGATGGAAACTTCAAGTTGATTGCTATTACTAGCTGTGCAAAGTGAGGCCTATTTAATTATTCCTGGATTTTAGACTTAAAAACCAATATGAAGAGGTTATTTTCCTTCTCTGTATGTGTGCAATGTTATAAACTTTGATTAATTTTTATTAAAGAATCTTGGCATGCCTTACAAGCATTTCCTTATGTTGTTAATTTGCATATTTTTATGACAGATGATAATTATTAAAGATGTTCCTGTAACTAAACATACTTTCTGCTATATCTTAGCAAATAAGTTAGGTCCAAAAAGACAAGTTCAATAGGGCATCATGGTCAAGGGCAGCTAGGCATGCTTTTCAGTCCATGTCAGGCATACGCCATAAACAAATACTCTTAAGCCAAATCATCATTCTTCAGGAATGAGAAATAAAAATATCAGAAAAGACACTTATGATTCCTACACAAATAGACAATATTTATGCATATACTCATAGACTATTACTCCATTGTTGTCTTCCTAATATTTCCTGTAAAGATTCAAATATAATAATATCAAGTTTGCAATACTCTGTAAATTCAAGGAGAGATTAAAAAGTCAATTAATTATTCTTTCATATGATAAAATTTTAGGCAAACATTAAAATTGTAGCTTCCAATAGTGCTCTATCATATACATTAGTATTTGTTTATATGCATATATGACATAATTTCATGTTCATGCACACTTTGCCTACATAAGGGATAATGACAAAAAAGAATATTAATAAAACCAACAAAAATGGAGAAAGAAGTCACAAGATTTGTAAAGTTTTTACTTTAATGATAGATATACAATTAGCCATTTATTATAAGCATTAACAATGCATAAGAAAAAAGGGAGGTAGGGAGCAAGGGGAAGTGGGAGGAGGGATGGGTGGGAGAACTGTGGTTGGTATGTTAAATGAAAAACAATTTTTTAAAAAAATAAAAAGAAGAAAGAACATTTGCCTAGCTTAAAATTCTGACTTTTTACTATTTTTTAAGGATGTATCACCCTGGGAAAATCTATTTCCCTAAGTTCCCATTTGTTCTTCTATCAAGCAAGAACAAGACTTCTCTGTAGGATAGTGAGAATAATACATGCATCACTATATACTAAGTGTTTGGCATGGTGCCAACCCCATAATAAATGACAGCAAACATCATCTACTAATATTATGTTAGAAGATAATTTCAACATAACTTGCTTCTGTGAACACCTTATGTTAAGCATGGATATTATGATGATAATTTCCAGACTATCACATTATAGATTTCTTTCTTCAGTTTCATTGAGATAGCAGAATACTCACACTGATTTATAATTGTCCTTTAATAAATGAAAGTAATACCATGTGAAGATTTTAGCCATAAAGGATACAGAATACCAATATCTAACATGATTTAACATTCTTTATCTGAAATTTGTGTTGCAACTACTCATGGCTATAAATTGATAGTAAGCTACAGTCTCATCATGCAGCCCAAGCTGAGCTTGTTCTTTGGATTATGCTTCTGTCTCTCAATTGATGAGGTTCAAAAGTCAGCGTGTGTGTGTGGGGGGGGGGTGTACAGGCATGTGCGTGTGCTCACAAGCTAACTGAACTTAGGGCCTTAAACATGTTAGACAAACACTCTACCACAGAATTTCATTCTCAGCAAACTTTAATTCATGTTTTAATTTTGGTAATAAGGATGTAACCTGAGGTTTTATGATTTTCAGGTCAGATATTCTGCCACTGAGCTACATGTCCAGCCCTTGACTTAATTATGGAGTCAGATTTACTTGAAACCTTTTTCTGTGACTATCTAGCTTAGCCATATCAGCTCATAAATATTATGACCTCTTCATAGACAACCAGGCAAACCATAGCATTGCTTGTGAGGCTATCAGACACTCCAAGATACTGCTTTTTAAATTTCCTTTCTCTGGACCAATGGTTCTCAACCTTCCTAATGCTGCAGCCCTTTAATACAGTTCCTCGTGTTCTGGTGACCCCCAACCATAAAATTATTTTCATTGTTACTTCATAACTGTAATTTGGCTATTGTTATGAACAGCAATGTAAAGATCTGTGTTTTCTAATGGTCTTAGGCAACCCCTGTAAAAGGGTTGTTTGACCTCCACCCCCGCCCAATCCACAGGTTGAAAAACAGTGCTCTAAATAAAATACATTCACAATATGGCAACTGGGGCCAACACAGTGGTGGTAACATCTGGAAGAGTCAGAGAGGTAATGTACATGTCTCCTGTGACATTTAATGGTTTCTCATCTGTGTAGTCAGCTTTCCATTATTAATAGCAAACCTCTGAGATGGTCAATTTGTAGATAGAAGAGGGTTATTTGGAACTGTCCTTTTAGAGGTTCTAGTCTATAATCAAATGGGTTTGTGGCAGCACATTATATCAAACCCACTTCTATCAATGCCAAGAAGGAAAAAGAAAGGAATAAGAAAGGATGAAGTCCCACTGTTCCCTTTAACAGCATGAGCCAGTGACTGGAAATTTTCCTACAGGGCCCCACTTCTTAAAGCTCCCATTATGTCTCTTTTAATAGTGCCTCACTATCTTTTCTTGTTTTCTTTTCTTTTGTTTTTAATTAACCATCACACTGACTAATTCTGCTAAGATGACACCATGCATATAGTCCAAAGCAGTGGGGTATTTTCCAAAGCATAGAAACATCCTTTCTGTTTTATTGGCAGAAGGTGATGCATTATCTGTCTGTTTGTTAGTAACCCAATTTAGGTCTGGTTTCATTTCAAATCATTCATCTTTGGTCTACTGAAGAGGAAAACTCATATGAAATTTCCGCAGAAGGAAACACATGAAAAGCACCATTATTAGAAACAAAAGTTCTGCGATACTTCTCATGGATTGGCCAGCTCATGCATGTATATATTTTATCTATTTTGTCAATGCCTAATGTGCAAAGCATTGTGCTCAGCCATCAATAATAAGGAACACAATATATAAGATTAGAGAAATTGACAGGAAAAGATTAGGGGCCTTATGTGCTAATAGACAAGATTAGGGACCTTATGTGCTAATAGGTCTGAACTGATTACAACATCACTCTTCAGTGTCATTGTGATAATATTTTGATAGTGCCATGTCTCTATAGTGTGTCTGAACAACACCAGAGAGGGCTTGAATCACTTGAGTTTGTCTTTACCAATTCTGAAACAAAAACAATTTTATAGTGAGAAAAATCTTTCAAATTTGTTTTCTATCACTATGATCATGTGACCACACACATACTTGGGGAGACCATTTTCATAGAGGAAAGACAATAGAATTTAGGAATAGGAAGTCTCCCTGTATGAAAAGTATGAGTCTCTCAGAAAAGCATAATCCCTTTAGAGAATCTTAGCAAGGGTATCACTTTGCTCTATATTTTCCTGAGAAGGCTCTATCCCCACAATTTGGCTGTGTGTTTAAATGAAACTATTGACTAATTATTCCATTTCTAATTTTTTTTCTGTTCTAAAATCAGGAAATCTCAGCTATCTTCTTTCCCTCTATCTATGTGCAATTAATACTATCTAAAGCCCCACTTCTTCAAATAATACTACTATTCCTGGAGAGAGGTATTTTAAGTCTTCTAAGGCAGCTATAACAGATAATCTACAGTTCACTTTCAGTGTATAGAGACCTATGCAGATGACTGCATGCATACAAATTACCACATTGCTTATTGTGGATAGCCAGTTTCTACATCAAGTCATATTATACTCAGGCTTCAATTTATCTATATTCTGAATTATAGGTATTCAGTATGGAATATTTGCAACTACAGTATTTGAGTTTTGTGAGGACCTTGTTCAATCTTCAGTCCATGGCACCTGGAAGCACCATTTCAATTAGAATGAAGAGCGAGGACTACAGTAACCAACCCTCATGAGGAGACGATGCAGGAAGGATGTCTGACTTATTTGAACAAACTTGGAAACACAAATATTTACAGCTTGGAAATTTGATGACATTAAAATCAATTTTATCTACACAAGAACAAGTTTTCAGATTCTGTATTTTTCTTCCTTTCTTAAAAAAAAATCCATATACTACTCTAAAGTAAGTAATTCAATTATATTTCTTTATTATTATGTGTTTTAAATTTTATACATCAGCCATGGGTTCCCCTGTCCTCCCCCCCTCCCGCCCCCCACACCAACTTTCCCCCCAGCCCCTACCCTCCATTCCCATGTCCTCTAGGATCAAGGCACCCCTGGGGATTCATTTTAACCTGGTGGATTCAGTACAGGCAGGTCCTGTCACCTCCTTCCAGACTGAGCAAAGTGTCCCTGTGTAAGCCCAAGGTTTCAAACAGCCAGCTCATGCACTAAGGACAGATCTTGGTACCACAGACTGGATGCCTCCCAAGCAGATCAAGCTATTCAATTGTCTCACTTATCCAGAGGGCCTGATCCATCTGGGGGCTCCACAGCCTTTGGTCCATAATTCATGTACTTCCATTTGTTTGGCTATTTGTCCCTGTGCTTTTTGCAATCTTGGATTCAACAATTCACGCTCTTGCAGACCCTCCTCTTTCTCGACAGTTGGACACCTGGAGCTCCACCTGGGGCCTGGCTGATGATCTCTGCATCCACTTCCATCAGTTATTGGACGAGAGTTCCAGCACAACAATTAGGGTGTTTGGCCATCTGATCACTGGACTAGGTCAGATCATGCTTTCTCTCAACCACTGTCAGCAGTCTACAGAGGATGTATCATTGTGGATGTTTGGGGACCTCTCCAGCATTCTGCCCATTCCTGTTCTCATGTGGTCTTCATTTATCATGGTCTGTTATTCCTCGTTCTCCCTTTCTGTTCTTGATCCAGCTGGGATCTCCTGCTCCCCTAAGCTTTCTTTCCCTCAAATCTTGCCCTTCATTACTCCCACTTTTGTCCATGTTGTTCATGTAGATCTCATCCATTTCTCTGTCATTGGGTGATCCTTGGGTCTTTCCTAGGGTCCCATTTTCTAGGTAGCCTCCCTGGAGTTGTGTAGCAGTCTAGTCATCTTTGCTTTACATCTAGTATCCTCCTATGAGTGAGTACATACCGTGTTTGTCCTTCTGAGTCTGGGTTACCTCACTCAGGATGTTTTTTTCTAGATCCATCCATTTGCCTGCAAACCTCATGATGTCATTGTTTTTCTCTGCTGAGTAGTACTCCATTGTGTATATGTACCATATTTTCTTTATCCATTCTTCAGTTGAAGGGTATCTAGGTTGTTTCCAGGTTCTGGCTATAACAAACAAAGCTGACATGAACATAGCTGAGAAAATGCCCTTGTGGTATGATTGAGCATTCCTTGGGTATATGCCCAAGAGTGCTATAGCTGGGTCTTGGGGGAGATGGATTCCCAATTTTCTAAGGAAGCGCCATATTGATTTCCAAAGTGGCTGTACAAGCTTGCATTCCCACCAGCAGTGGAGGAGAGTTCCCCTTGCTCCCCTCCTCTCCAGAATAAGCTGTCTTCTGTGCTTTTGATCTTAGCCATTCTGACAGGTGTAAGGTGGTATCTCAGAGTCGTTTTGATTTGCATTTCCCAGATAATTAGGGATGTTGAGCAATTCCTTAAATGTCTTTCAGCCATTTGAACTTCCTCTGTTGAGAATTCTCTGTTTAGTTCTATAGCCCATTTCTTAATTGGACTGTTGGGCTTTTGATGTCTAATTTTTTGAGTTCTTTATATATTCTGGATATCAGCCCTCTGTCAGATGTGGGGTTGGTGAAGACCTTTTCCCATTCTGTAGGCTGTCACTTTGTCTTGTTGATCAACTCAGAAAAATCAGTAGCCCTCCTAGACAAACAGGCTGAGAAGGAAATCAGAGATTCATCACCCTTTATAATAGCTACAAATGATATAAAATACCTTGGGGTTATGCTAACTAAGCATGTTAAAGACCTACATGACAAGAACTTTAAGTCCCTGAAAAAAGAAATTGAAAGAAGATGTCAGAAAATGGAAAGATCTCCCATGCTCATGGATAGGCAGGATTAACATAGTAAAAATGGCGATCTTACCAAAAGCAATCTACAGATTCAACACAATTCCCATCAAATTACCAACACAATTCTTCACAGATCTGGAAAGAACAATACTCAAATTCATATGGAAAAACAAAAAACCCAGGATAGCCAAAAGATTCCTGTACAATAAAACAACCTCTGGAGGCATCACCATCCCTGACCTCAAAGTCTACTATAGAGCTACTGTAATAAAAACAGGTTGGTACTGGCATAAAAACCGACATGTGGACCAATGGAATCAAATTGAAGACCCTGACATTAACCCGCACACCTATGAACATATAATTTTTGACAAAGAGTAATTCAATTTTTAATTCAAGATTTTTTTCACTCAAAGAATGTTGATGAACCTAAAATTTAGGCTTTGGGATATGGATTAGAAATTGAACTATCTGTCTTCCTTTCTTTTATTTATTATTTTTGGTTTGAAAAATCATCTTTAAAAGATGTTTTCATTCCCACTAGTGTATTGATTGTTTTTTTAAAGTAAAGCTGAGTCAACATGATTATTTTTCCAGGCTGTAGTAAGATTAAAATCACAACATATGGACCTGAAATGACTTGTAAGCCTAATATTTCTGTGAAAGGCCTGACTCACAGTCACATACTCTATGTTGTGGATGCTTTCTATGGGTAGAAAATCTCTGATATTTTTGGGAGGCAGTTAGTATTCACTCAGATGGGTACATCTGCTTCTGTATTTTCTCAGTTTATTTGCTTCTTCTTGCACAAATAAACATGATTTAAATCTTTAAATCATCTTTAAAATGAAATTTAATGTCCATTCAGAGATATTTTCTCATCTTTATGGTTCAAGATAATTTATTCTTTTCATTTGGAGGATCCTACTGAAAAATTCTGTGGAATATAAGGTAGAGATTTTTATTGAATTTTAATGAATTACATGTTACCTTCCATAAATAGTAATATTTTCTACTTAATAAAATAAAATATGCCATTTTTCCCTGAATACTTTATTTAAAAAATATTTTCACATATTTTTCCCATAGGAAAATCTATATTTATTGTGACTAGAAGAAAAAAAATGATTTTTTTCTAATTATTTATTCCTAGTGCCTAAGAATGATAATATTTATTTAGTAAACTGAAAGTCTCCAACATTTTCTCCCTTAGTTCCAATTGAAATACTTAGAATAGGTAAATTATATGGATTAACACAAATATTGATTATTTTCTTCCTCTCTTACAGATATTTATACTTCATATTTACAAGTTGTGTTACTTTTTTTATAACACTGCAATATAAAAGGATTAACATTATATTTTGTGTTTTCAAGATTAGGGAAAGTTTTCAATGCTTCAAAGTTCTGTGTTATTTGCTCTGGTTGTCAGCATTTAAGACTGTATTCACACATACAAGCACACTCAAGATTATAAAAGATTTTAAAAGTAACTTCATTAAAGTTTGTCTCTATATGGCATGATCATATTTTTCCTTACTTATCCCAGTTTTATAAAGTCTATAATGAAGTCATTTATAGTATTTCTATATAATTTCTTAATATTTAACAATATATTCTTACCATCAGATTCTGATTGGTAACCAAGAGCACTACAAATACCACTTATTGTTTCAGGGTCTGGGGTCCCCTTGCCCAACAACTCTAGGGAGTTATCCCACATCTGGAAATATTGTTTGATAACCTATGACTTCTAAACGATCTTTTTCCCTCAAGGTAGGGTAATGTTGTAGAATATTTTCATATTTATGTACACACTGTTTATGAAATTGTAGTTTTCCCCACAGCTTCTTCACACATCATCCTAGTTTTCCATTCGTGCTCTGTGTCCCTCTCCTATTCTCCCACACCTTTCCACACCAAAATTTTTACCACACCACTATCCCTTTTTTCCCTGTCTATAACTTGTATCCTAATATTCCTAACTGCCTTAAGATCCTCCCACCACAACACAAAAATCCTCATTGTCCGTTCCTAATTTTCTGACTTCTACAAGCACACAAAAAAATAAAGCCCAGACCTAAAGATTTAAAGCTAGGACCCACATGGGAGACAGACCAAGTGTCATTTGTTTTCTGACTCTGGGTTACCTCACTTGGCATAATTTTTCCAGCTACATCCACTTACTTGCAAATCTCTTAATTTCACTTTTCTTTATAGCTGAATACATTTCTGTTGTGTATAAGTGCCACATTTTCATCATCCACTGAAAGACATCTAGGCTGCTTGCACTTCTAGCTGTTATGAATACAGTGGCAATGAACATGTCTGCACATGTTCATCTATAGCAGAAATTGAGTCTTGAGGGTATAAATCAACGTGCGGCACAGCTGGGTCATATGTGGATCTATTTTCAGATGTTTGAGATTTCTTCACACTGATCTCCACAGTGTCTGCACCAATTTATCATCTGAATAGTGGGTGAGGGCTATGCTTTCTGCACATCCTCACCTGGATTTGTTGTCATTTCTTCTCATGACCTTAGCCATTCTGGCTGAGATAGGATCTAATCTCAAAGCAGTTTTATCTCAAAGTATTTCTCAGCCTGTGGACTGCAACCCCTTTTGGGGTCATATATCAGATATCCTACATATCAGATATTTGCATTATGATTTATAGCAGTAGCAAAGTTGCAGTTAAGAAGTAGCGATGAAATAATTGTATGGTTAGGGGTCACCACTACATAAGGAACTGTACTAAAGGGTCGCAGCATTAGTAAGGTTGAGAACCACTGTCCTAAAGGATCCACTATATTATTTCTACTAGAATTTTCAGAGTTTCAGGTCTAACATTAAAGTCTTTGATTTGGAATTGATTTTTGTGCAGGGTGAAAAAATTGAGGATCAAGTTTCATTATTCTATATTGTAGACATCTGATTTTTCTGGCACTCTTGGTGGAAGATGCAAAATTAAGGTGATGTTGGCCTAGAGTTTGCTCTCTGATGTTGGTCAAAGTTTAGAGAATAAGTTGTTGTAGAATGCTCATCCTTAAATGTGTCATATATACTGAATACCCCCTTTAGGAGTCACGGATCATCATGAAAGAGGGCATAGAAAGACCATAAGAACAAGGGCTAGAAAGAACTACCATGAAATATCATCTGGACATAATACAGCTGTTAAACTCATGAACTCATATAAACTATGGATATAATGCACCCAAATAAGACTTGCATGAGATTAAAAATGTCAGCATTCAAGCATGAAAAAAAGGGGAGAGGCTCATGAGGTCCCTCACTCACAGAGGAACTGTCGGTATTTGATAGCTGCTGACAGTCATTTTTCTGCAGTGGTTTGGCCCCTGGTAGTTTGACCATATTCTAGTATATAGCTCTAAACCCTTTGCATACATTGGAAGTACTAATTTGACTTGGGTTACAGTGAAAAAAATTTAAGAGCAACAAGTTGGGAGGGAGACTTAGGGAGGCTTCTGGGGGACTTGGGGGCTAGACATAATCAAAATACATTGTATACAATATGAAATTCTTAAGAATAACCATATTTTGTATATCTAAATGTACAGTACAGATATTTTACAAATGTGACAAATCTCATGTTGAGATTGGACAAGACAACCCAAAAGGAGGAAAAGAGTCCCAAGAGCAGGTAAAATAATGTTGAATTTTTAATCTGATGTTAAAGATTATGGTGACATGTTGACATAGCAACATTTTGAAGTACCTTTGTATTTCATTACTAACTTGCCATTGCATTATTAATTTAGCCATTCTCTTCAAAGATGGAAAATTTAAACTGACCCAATCTAGAGTAATTTAGAAAGAAGAACTATCAACTGAGAAAATGTTTTCATGAGATTAGCCTGTGAATAAGCTTTGCTGCATTTTATGATTGATTTTATGATGTATTTATGACCTATGATTGATGTAGGAGGACTCAGTCACTGTGATGGTGCCACTCCTGGGCTGGTGGTCCTGAGTGCTATGAGAAATTAGGCTGATCAAGTCATGGGGATCAAGCCTGTAAGCAGATTTCCTGTCTCCAGGATCCTGCCTCAAGTTTGGGCCCTGATTTCCCTGGATAATGGACTATAAGCTGGAAGAAACCCTTCCCTCTACAAGTTGCTTTTAGTCATAATGTTTTATCACAGTGATAGAAATCCTAACTAAAACATCACCTAAAATAATGGCTATGTCTTACATAAGCCCAATGTTTAAAACAGATAACTTTGCAACTGATATTATGAAATTTCTAACAACCGGTAAACTTGATACCTTTTCCCAGGTTTTTGCAATTAACGTATTTGCTAATAAGTGTTTGTAAATCACCATTTTCCTTATTGATTACATTATAATGAAGACAAAGTGTCTGTTACACCCTTGGTGTGTCATTTAAGAACCTTCCAGTAGCCCTCTGTTTGGGGGATTTATCACATATTTTGAGTGATTGCAGTTACAGATTTAGAGAACACAATGGATTTCATCTTTGCTTTACCTAATGAATTCATCTCCAGAAAACATTTTTATCTCTATGTTGAATAATTCTAATCACTGATAATTTCCTTTCTCTGAAAGAGTTCAAACACATTTATTGTCCTGATATGTGTTACCAAATGTCCTTTGCATTTTTTCTGATTTTCATGGTTTTGAGTCTTAACAATAAGATACAGAATTTCAAGGGTATATGCCTATGTTCATTCTAGGCATCATTTATTTGTTTGTTTGTTTGTTTGTTTGTTTGTTTGTTTATTTGTTTGTTTGTTTGTTTATTAGCATTGGAGAACAAACCTGACATCTTCAGCATGGGAGACAAGGGTTCTACTACTGAGCTGTGTCCTGAGTCTTACAGATACTGTTTTTATTGCAACAATAAAAGCTTCACTAAAAACTGACTCAAGTTAAAATGATAGCATGCATAGGTTTTGATAATAAGAGTCCATGAAAGTTTGTGTTTGATTCACCCAATTTGAATTATGAGAACAGTTATTTCTCTGATATAGAGACAGAGTGTTACTACATACTATCATGGCTTTTAAGCACCTGGGCATTTAAAATACTAGATGTAATTTAATTTCACATATCTTAACAATTAAGTAATCATTGCATTATCAATATACAATAAAAATTTACCAAAAATTATTCATGGATAAAAATATTATCAAGAACAGAGGCTGTGAAGTTTAAATGTTTTTTTAATATTATTCTGAACTGGGGGTAGAAAGAGCTTGCTTCTTAAAAGGACCATATCATAAATACTTTAACTTTTACACAACATATACGTATATTATTCTTTTTTCTGGTTACAACCCTTTAAAAAATGTAAGCACTATACTTAGCTTTCAGGCAGAGGAATTATGCCTGGGGGTATAGTATGCTGAATCTTTGCTCTATAGTTTCTCTGCTTTATATTGTTTATTTATTAAGCTACCTTATTCTGAGCTTTTGGAATGTTAAGCAAAGTGAAGTTGTGTTAGATGATTTTTAGTCTGAATATGTACACAGTCTGTATGAGGCCCATCTTCTCTATAGCTAGAATGAAAAGAGCAAATGTGTTCTGGATTCTTTCATAGATTGTTTATATCTGTTTATATGACAAGAAAAGAAGTTCATTCCTCAGTCAAAGCCCTAAAGCATCTCCCAGCAAAAGACATTGAAACATTGTCCCCAGAGAATTCAGTATGAGGACGAAAATACAAATCTTTTGGTAGGACCTTTCTGTGGTGATATTGAATTCCCCAAAATATTGTGCACCCTAATAAACTTATCTGAGGTCAGAGAAGAGAACAGCCACTAGACATAGAGGCCAGAAAATGGTGGCACACACACCTTTAATCTTATAACTTAGTAGGCAGAGATCCATCCAGATCTCTGTGAGTTTAAAGCCACACTGGAAACAGCCAGGCATGGTCCCTCACGCCTTTAATCCCAGGAAGTGAGCCTTTAAATCCCAAGATGTGATGGGAGAAAGCAGAAAGGTATATAAAGCGTGAAAACCAGGAACTAGAGCCTGGTTAAGCTTTTAGGCTTCTGAGTAACAGTTCAGCTGAGATCCATTTGGATGAGAACTCAGAGGCTTCCAGTCTGAGGAAACAGGATCAGCTGAGGAATTGGCAAGGTGAGGTAGCTGTGGTTTGTTCTGCTTCTCTGATCTTCCAGTATTCACCCCAATAACTGGCCTCGGGTTTTATTTTATTGATATGACCTGTTAAGATTCGTGCTACATCTTTCTTCTTCTTCCCAGGAATGTTTGAATTTGTTTATTTTCTGGCTAAGAGCTGTATGACACTTGATAGGAATATAAACTGGTATAACCACCTTGGAGAACAATATGGAGTTTCCAACCAAACTAAAAACAGAACCACACTATCATCCAGATGTAACATTCCTGCACACCTAGAACATCCTAAGTCAACACACCCTACAGATACACACACATCCATGTTTACAGAAACACGATTTGCAAAAGTTAAAGAATAGAGTCAGCCTAGAGCTCCTAGAGCTTATTGTTAAGCTAAATATAAGTCAGACTCAGAAAAGTGCATATTTCATGTTTTTCTCTCATGTGGAATCTAGATTTAAATTTACATATACACATATGTGTAGGACAAGAAAGTAGACAAAAGAGAAGAGGTATAAAAATAACAAGGAGAAGGTGATAAGGGTGGGTAATGGAACATACATGACATTTAAGCAGGAAGGACTATGTAATTTGGGGACTGGAAGGAGCCAGCAAATGGCTGGTAGTAGGTAGTAAGGGCAAGGGAGGTAGAACAGAGTGTAATGAAATATATGCATGGAAATGTCCAAAACCCATTACTCCATGTGTGAACTAAAAAACAATACACAAAATGAATGACAAGTTAGAGAAACAAAACAAAAAGCACTGTGTTATACTAAAAAAGTGTCTTATTCTCTTCAAATTAGAGATGAAATCCTCCTCTTTCTCACTGATCATTGTCAAGAGTTAACAAAACTCTTCCTAAAAATTAATCATGTATTTCATCCTTTTAATCCTCCTTCTATTCCTATTTCCAACCTAAGTAGAACAGTAATCTAAGCTTCATTTTCATAAATTCATAAAATTCATTTCCAAATGGGTATTAACAATGACAATAGTAGAAAACATATCTCTTTAATGAAGCTCACATAGTTACAGCTCAAACAAATAAATATTCAGTAGATTATCATGGTTCTGCCAATAATCGACCCAGATTTAGGAGCTAGAGAAGTTCAATCCAATTGTGAAGCCTGATATTCTCCTGATACTGGAGATATGGCATGACAGGGCTGTCACAACCTATTTTACAGCATCTTACGAATGGTGTGGATGTGCTATCCAAATTACTTGGAATAAAAATGCAGCAGTTCTGGAAGGCAATGGGAAAATTTGATGAACATTTAAAAATTTAGTATGATACTAAATTGATAACTGCATTCTACACACTTATCCTTACACCCACAAGCAAGTATGCCTCTCACTTATCATCAAAGAAGATTCTTTTTGCAGCTGATAAAGACTATTGCAAAAAATCACAAGTGGCCAAAATGAATAGCAATATTGACTGTTGGGTGCCCAGCTCTCAATTGATACATCTATAATACAACCCTTATAGGTAAGGCTCAGGGAACATGGAGGAAGGAACAGAAAAAATTAAAAGAGCCAGAGGACCAGGAAGTATACTATGCTCATACAATCCCTCCTCTCTCTCACTGATTGGAGTCCCAGAGCTCCACCTGGGGCCTGGCCATGGATCTCTGCATCAGCTTCCATCAGTCATTGGATGAGAGTTCTAGAACAACAGTTAGGGTATTTGGCCATGTAATCACCAGAGTAGGTCAGTTGTGGCTTTCTCTCGACCATTGCCAGTAGTCTATTGTGGAGGTATCTTTGTGGATTTCTGGGGATCCCTCTAGCACTTTGCTTCTTCCTATTCCCATGGAGTCTTCATTTATCATGGTCTCTCTTTTTGTTCTTGAACCAGCTGGGATCTCCTCCTCCCCTAAGCTCTCTTTCCCCCGACACTTGCCCTTCATTCACCCTCCTCACATCCAGTTTGCTCATGTTGATCTCATCATTACTCTGTCATTCAGCAATCCCTGTGTCTTCCTTACAGTCCTCTTCACTAGGTAGCCTCCCTGGAGTTGTGAGTAGTAGTCTAGTCATCCTTTGTTTTACATCCAGTATTCACTTATGAGTGAGTACACACCATGTTTGTCTTCCTGAGTCTGGGCTACCTCACTCAGGATGATTGTTTTTTGAACTGAGGATTGAACCCAGGACCTTGCACTTGCTAGGCAAGCGCTCTACCACTGAGCTAAATCCCCAACCCTAGGATGATTTTTTCTAGATCTATCCATTTGCCTGCAAACCTCATGGTGTCATTGTTTTTCTCTGCTGAGTAGCACTCCATTGTGTATATGTACCACATTTTATTTACCCATTCTTCAGTTGAAGGGCATCTAGGTTGTTTCCAGGTTCTGGCTATTACAAATAATGCTGCTATCAGTAGCCCTCCTATATACAATTGACAAACAGGCTGAGAAGGAAATCAGATACATCACCCTTTACAATAGCCACAAATGATATAAAATACATTGGGATACCTCTAACTAAGCAACTAAAGGACCTGTATGACAAGAACATTAAGCCCCTGAAAAAAGAAATTGAAGAAGATATCAGAAAATGAAAAGGTCTCCCATGCTCATGGATAGGCAGGATTAACATAGTAAAAATAGCAATCTTACCAAAAGTAATCTACAGATTTAATACAATACCCATCAAAATACCAACAGAATTCTTCACAGACCTGGAAAGAACAATACTCAACTTCATATAGAAAAACAAAAAATCCAGGATAGCCAAAAGCATCCTGTACAATGAAACAACCTCTGGAAGCATCACAATCCCTGACCTCCAGCTCTGCTATAGAGCTATAGTAATAAAAACAGCTTGGTATTGGCATAAAATTTGACATGTGGAACTGAAGACCCTGACATTAATCTGCACCCCTATGAACATATAATTTTTGACTAAGAAGCCACTCTGCTATCTTTTAAATAATTATTCACACATAGATATCTATGTAATCACAATAATTAAAGATACAGGGGCCACAAATTTGAGATGGAGGCATGGAAGCATTGGAAGGAGGAAAGAAAGAAATAATGTTATTATATTTTAATTAAAATTTTTAGTTCAGTACAAAGGTATATTATTACATCTCAGATGCAACTATTAGAATTTAAAGGTAAACTGTATAAAGTGTCTTATTTAAAGACCCTTTGAATCAATCACCTTGTGACAAATTGTCTGCCTATACTATATCATGGTTTTTAAAAAGATCTTTGTGAGAGTAACATGATTTGAAAGTGTTGTTGTGAGTCCAGGCACATGTGCCCATAGCATATGTGTGGAGGCCAAAGGGTAACCTTTGGCATTGACCCTTAGCGTTCACTGTTTGCCACTTCGTACACCTGGCTAGTTGCATTGTGCCTGTGTGACAAGAAGGTGAGTGCTTTACCCACTGAGTTGGTGCCCCAGCACCTACATCATGAGTTCTGGAATATTAAAGAGCAAAATTGATTCTCGCTCAGTTTCACACAAATGGGTCTTCAGTCAACACACAGGATGCTGTTAGCTATAAACTCATCTATAAAATTGGCTTTCCCTTTTTGGGGAAGAAGGGAATTTATCAGGTATTTATGAAACAAAAAAATATCCTCTTTGATGAGGATAATATTGGGTTGAAATAAAGGAATTCTACATATCCAGTTATGGTTGCAACTTTCTGGGTTTGGGCAAGATAAATTCAATCTCGTTGAATTGCAGTGACTTCATTTGTAAAATTAAAGCATTTAGCAAGATACCATCTGAAATAGAATTTTCTGATTTTAATATTAGTATGGAATATTATGTTCTGTATATTCAAAGGTAGACTTTAAATCAGTCAGGTGCATGTTCACATTCTGGAACGGTTGATTAGTGATAAATTATATTATGCAAATTATTCACCTCTGATCTTCTGTTGCTTCGTTTATCTTAACTTCTGATTTCTGCTGGTGCAGTTGAAATAATATCACAAGACTGTTTAGTAAGAATATTATGCAAATTTTTCACAAATAGAGAATAGTAACATAGTTTGCCTGACAGTTGATAACTTGATACAGAATTCACACAGTGAATCCAAAGGCAAAACCCACATATTGTCCCAAGATTCCCCCATATCCTAGCTCTTTTCCCACAGATCTCAAAGAAGCAGCTGTTCTTGCTGTTATGTTAAGATACTTAACTCCTAGAAAGATTCTAGCCATTGGCATGGATTTTAGAAAACTATTAGGTAGCATACAATTTCAGTCTCTCTAACCCCATCACAAATAAAGAACAGCAAGTGTCCTGCAATAAGGATGCCTCACAGTACTCCACTACAAGGTATTCCAGAACATGCAGACAATCTAGTAGGGCTAAGGACATGAAATATAACCTTATTCCCAATCTATAGCCTCCCTGACTGACCATGGTAAGAATCATTATAATGCAAAGAATAAGCTTTGGTATTCCAGTTATTAGCAGTGGTGTTGAAATAAACTTGGTGCAAGCACCTTGTTGTGCAATCCTGAAAACTGAGGTCCAGCAACTGTGAACCATTCCCTCAGAAGCAGTGAAAAATTCACCATCTTTTATTTTATCAGTCTATGAGCTTAGAAATGTGCCCTTCTTTGGGCAGTAGAATGAGACTGTGTCCTTCACTATAGTGATAGAAGGAAGTTACAGAGAAACATCACCTGTGTGGCCAATAAAATTAAAAGCCTCTGGCCTTTGTGTCCATTAATGTCATGATATAATGAGAAATTACGCAGCAAGTGTTCTTTTATCCCAAGAACTTGCAACTATAATTATATCTATAATGATAATAATTAAACATAAAAATGTCATCAGCTCAATATCTTTGCTTATAATTCTATTTCAGTCAAATCTTGATTTTAAATTCACCAACTGTACTTCAGATGTGAAATAAAACAGAGAATGTCATTGATGGTACCAAGAGTCAGGAAGAGAAGTCACTTGCTCAAAAATCATGAAGTTGATTAGATACAGGAAAGTCTCAAACTCTGATTTTATTTTATTTTATTTTGTTTTATTTTATTCTATTTTGTCAATGATGTGTTAGCTTTTGTTTATAAAAATATATTGTGCAGAAACCATTGATTTCCTTAGAGAGTATAGACACAGTTCTGACAGTCAGAAAAAAGCTGTCAATCTCTAGATGCTTTATTCATCAGATGACAAATTGTACTGTGCTAATAGCTATTGAGAGTAGAGACATCAAACCAATAGGCTGCTGATATGGCCTAGAGAGTGAAGAGAACTTGATACAAAAACTTGATGACCTGCATTTGATTCCTGAAATGTATGCAAGGATGAAAAGGAGAGCATGGGTTCCTCAGAGTAGTTCTCTGTCCTCCACATATATGCTGTGGGGACACATTAGCCTTTACTCATAGGACAGAATGCACATCAACACTTCACACAAACACACACACACACACACACACACACACACACACACTAAAAAATAATTCAAACCCACTAACAAATGGTACTGGAATGCACTCTACACCTTGGATAATATCTTAATTATTTATCTCCATAGACATAATACTTAACTAATCAACTATTTCCTGCAGGACATCAATAAACATTTGTTTTAAAAGATAAGAAATTCTACCTCCATCTTTAAAATGAAAATGATAATTAAATAAGTACCACATCTGGTGGATAGACAGAAATTTTAGAATTCATGTCAACTCTCTTTGGGGAACTAAAAAGATTAAAATAACAGATAACCTTGCATGGTTATTTAAGACAGTGATGCATGAACACCTAGAATCTAGTCCTGACATACGCCTGCTCCAACTCGCAATTACTTATCTGTGCTGTCCGAGCCTCAGTATTACTATCAGTAAGGGAAAGGGTTCTTATTTTTAGCAGAGGATTTATGAATACCTGCCTCCCCCTCTCCCTAGATGTATAGAGTTGTGAAGCAAAGAAGAGAAACTGTAACTCACTTATTCTTACAAATGCCCGGAGGAGGAAAAGAAGAGGATGAAGTTAGGAGAGGCATATAGAGAGGAGGTGCAGGAAGAGCTGTGGGAGGTAGGTAGATATGATTGAAATACACTGCATTCATGTATGAAACTACCAAAGAATAAACAAAAATTACAAAGAAATACTCAGAGAATAGACATTCATTATTCCGACCCACAGCCTTAAAAGTTAATCAGAACTCACCCCTCATTACAGTTGGTTGGAGACTTCAGTTTCTAGCTACTGTTAGCATTTAATTTCTATCATTACTAGTTATCCAGGATTTCCCAGTCCCCAGTGCTTGTCCATCTTAATAACTGGACGAAAAGAAGATAATAAATGTGTAGAAGATCAGGAAATAAAATCCAACAGAATCCAGAGGACTTCAAGGGCATGCTGTCAGTCTTACCTCTCTACAAATAGGAAAAGCATTTAAACTTAATCTTTCCACTCTAGTGACAGGCTCCTCTAATTGTTTAAACCTCTGATGAACAATATTTTACCACCATGACTGTTGCAGTTAAATTTTGTTTTATGTCTGTTTTCTTCCAGTGTCAAGTTTAGGATTTCCATTCTGGTTGTTCTTCTGACTTATGATCTTTTGAGTTCAAAAAGGTGGTGGTCAGTCCCCATAGATCACTGGAATTGTCTCGCCAACTTTATGAGTGCTGGAGCCTTGCCTTGGACAAAGTCCTAGAGTAGTGATTAATGGCTTGGAGTTTATCTGCTGAGTGCTTGGTTTTATATTCCTAGCTCCAACTTTACAGATTTTCCTCTTTTTATAAAAAGAATGTGCCACTTTTCTTCTTGGAAGTCACTGCATTTATGGGGCTTCATACTACTAGTTAATGTACAGAGCAAGAGAGAAGTAATAGTTGGACATAGCAAGCTTCAAATGAAGTTTATATTGTTTCTACAGCCAGACTCCCCCAAGAAACATCACTGAATCATGAAACACTGTTCTTTCATGTGCTCTTTTTAAATCTTCTATTAACTGCCTGGAGAATTTAGGTCATTGGAGACACTGAGGCTATACAGTGGTCTTTTCCTCTCCTTTTTTGAAATGCCTAGAGGAGAAATAGTCTTTGTCCTGACCCATTGTATATTGATTTCACATCTGACTGCAAACACACCATATCCCAAAATGTTATCATCTTAAGCATGACTCCCAGCTATTATAAATATTTCTCTTTTAAAAACCGGATGGATGATATTTTAATTTTTTCCAACAAATTTGTGTTTTATCAAACACCTTTTTCCAAAGGCTGAACATGTTATGTATATACAAAGGTAAAAAACGTCCTACAGAGTCAACTAGTTTGTTGCTGGGCTACAAATTTATTATTTAGAGAAAAGTCTATGCTAGTGATGTCGCTCAGAGAACTTAACGACACTTGCAGATTTTGGCAAGCTCCAAATGACTACACCAGGGAATTTATTTGCTCCTGAGGGCAGATATACTAAAAGAGGTCCCAGAAGTTAATACTACCATGGGTGAATTCCCAGGCTCAATTCCAATTAATAGCCTGGCTATAAAAACTTTTTGGAAACTATTAGGATCTAATGACTGAAGAAGAATAGCAATTCACAGCAACTCTTAGTTCATGGTATTTTTCTCCACTGAAGGACACAATTCCAACAAAATGAAATTTCTTGACACAATGGCAATGGTTTAAGGATGTTTTAATTCATGGAGACATATCATATTGAAATCAGACCACTCGTTTCCTTCCAATTATACTTTGCTACTTAAATAAGTGTTAACCACTTTTAGCAAGATGTATTAATTTTCCAAATTGAAATGAATGTTTCTGGTTATGCATTTATTGAGCAACTATTCTGTACAGGATTCTTAAAAAGATGAAAGTGATATAATTGCAGGATGAGAAACCTTGTGACATAGTAGATATTTTCATGGTGAAAAATTATTTTAATTGTCATTATATGACAGGTCCTTTATTAAACTCTACTCTTAAGTATCTCCTACTGGAAGTGCATGCCTTTGGGCCATGGATCTAACAGTAGGCATGCAAAACCAATTGTAGTGAGTCAGTGAAGCCCATTTTGCAGGGTCTGAGATCATGTATTGAGCTTTCTTCTCTGATCCACCAAGCTGAAGATGTGTAGACAAAGAGAGCTCTTAATGAAAAGTTCTTGATTTGAAGTATGACAATTAACATATTGTGGTCAAAAACTAAAAATGCCCAGGGGTAGAAAATTCTTTACAGAATAATTGAAGTCAGTTGTAGTCACATAGGTTATGAAGTGGGTTAGGAATAGAGAGAGGAGGCTTTGAATGTCAGGCTAAGGAGCTGGAGCATCAGACTGACTTAAGAGCCAGCAAGAGAAAACTATCAGGATCTCAGGAGCACAAGTGACAGAACAACAGTGCTGCTACACTATCTCGTCCATGTGTCTCTTTTAACCTGAGGGTTACAGTGCTACTGGAACTGGTGCATGGGGTAAAGCTTATAGCAGTCTTTGCCAGAAGGATATATGCTGATCTTCCTGTGAAAGCAGTGGACAAATTCAACATAAAGCGTGTTTCTATAAGCAATTTTTAACCCAAATACAGACAGGTGGGAGAGAGACTCAGAGATAGAGAGAAACTGAAAGACAGAAAGTTACTGTATGTAGTTCAAAATAATATTCTGCTGGGGAAGCATAGCAAGATCATCTGCTTTAAAGATAAAAAATTATACTTAAAAGCTTTACATACTCTATCCCTAAAGAACGTGGACCCTTGCTCTCCCTGGTTTTGTGAAAAATGGAAAAACACATAGCCTCCCCTTCTGCTCCTCTATGGGGCTGTATGAGAATCCTTACCATTTAATAGATGTTTTGTAGACTAAATATGTCTCCATTTGGATCTTCCAAAAAGATCCTCAGAAATTAGTTGGGACTGGTGCTTCTTAAAGATCAAACAGAGGGACCTAAAATAGGCAGTGAGTGACTTGGATGGTGGTATAGTTCTGTTGTGGTTTGGTTATAATGTGGCCTCCCAAAGACTCACTTATAGACTTGACCCCCAGCCGGGGACACTACTGGGAGGTGATGGCATCACGAGATCCCCAACTACATAACTAAACTAATCCATTGGTAGGTTCACACCAAGAGGGATGTTAGGATGTAGAACTGTTGCAGGGAAGGTGACCAGGGGTGTGACCTTCGACATGTTGTTTTGTACCCACTCCTGTGTGTCTCTACCTCCCAGCCACCATGAAGTGAGCAGCTATCCTTCTGCACAATGTTACTGCCTCAGCACAAGTTTCAGAAACAAAGCTGGTCAACCCATGCATGGACACCCGTGAATCATTTCTCCCTTAAGTTGATTTTCTCTGGTGAGGAAAAGCTACCTAACAGAAGTTCTGAGATCCCTTTGTCTCCTTCATGGGGAGGACATACACTGTGTTGGCATAAGAGGTATACAACTTTGGAGAGAAATATTCCAGCTGTGGAATCATTGTGTTTAACTCCTGGCTGGTTATTCAGAGGATAAGGATTGGGGTAGAACAGTGAGATGAATTCTAGAAGTGCTGCAACTGGATAACCACTTTTAACTTTGCCCTTCTCAAAACAGATTATGGCTATTATCATAATGATAAACAAAATTAAGTACAAAATCTCCAAACCAAATTACGCATGAACATTCAAAATCATATTCCAAGAGTGACCTACAAGTAGAGTGTATATCTGGCTTAAAAGCACATTTATCTTCCTGTCCATTCATTTCCTAATTATAGTACCTGATAAGTGAATTATGAAAGTTTTCTTTTCTGTCATATTTTTTAAAAATTAACTTTTGCATTAAATTCTCCTCAAACGTTGATCTATTTATCCATAGAATTTTTGCCCTGGTGTTATGTATCATTTTCTGTCTTGCAATGTTATGACTTGTACATATATCTGTACTGCTCAGATATGAGACACAGGAGCAAAATCCAGTTTAAAAATATTAGTTCACTACTCATCTACTTCAGCAAAGTTTCTAGCCCACAGTAGAATTTCAATAAACATCCACTGAAAGACCATAACAATGGCTATTTATTCAGAGATTTGATCTTACACTGATTTCTCTGACTCTCTGAAACAATGGTTTATGTTAAACTGTAGCAGGAATCTTAAAATTTCTTATTAATAAAAACAAACCCAAGCCAGGTATTGGGGTGAATGCTGGAAGATCAGAGAAGCAGAACAAGCCACATCTACCTCACCTCAACAGTTCCTTAGCTGATCCTGTTTCCTCAGGCTGGAAGCGTCTGAATCCTCATCCAGAATGGATCTCAGCTGAACTGCTGCTAGAAGCCTGAAAGCTTAACCAGCCAAGTGTTTCTAGTTTCTGCTCCTCATGCCTTATATATCTTTCTACTTTCTGCCATCACTCCCTGGGATTAAAGGTGTGAGTCACCACATTTGGCTGTATCCTCGAACTCACAGAGATCCACCTAGCTCTGCCTCCCAAGTGCTGGGATTAAAGGCGTGTACTACCAATGCCTATCCTCTATGTTTAATATTGTGGCTGTTCTGTCTCTGATCCCAGATAAGTTTATTAGAGTGCATAGTATTTTGGGGAACACAATGCCACCACATTAAATAAGCTACAAAAATAATTTGTGTGTAGTTGTTGTTGGTGGTGTGTGTGTGTATAGACAATAGATAGAGAGCTGGCACACACATATCAATAAAACATTCAGGCCACTTGAGTTTTCTTTGTATAATAGATAAATGATTGATGAATAATTAATATATTTTAAAATCTTATTATTATTGACAATTGTATATGTATGTATGTGTATCTCTCTCTGTGTGTATGCTACTATGCAGGTGCATACAGAGTCCAGAAGAGGGTATCATATCTCCTAAAGTTGGGTGTGAGCCACCCAATATGGATGCTGGGAAACAAACTGGGTTTCTCCAAAAGCACAGGAGGTCCTCCTAAGTGTAGTGCCATCTCTCCACCAAGTTCCTAATAGATTTCATATCTAATTCATTAGACCTTTTTCTTCTTTTTGCCTGCATTTAGGACTTATGATGCTTCATAAAAATTGAAAAAGGGATTGCTTTCTGGCTATGAAAGACAATAAAGACTTACCTTAGGGATTTCTCATTATAGAGAGTAAAATGTGATCCTTTTGCAATACTACCATGTTGTAATAAATACTTGACAATCTCAACAGTAAAATGAAATATTGCTTGGAAGGTGCTCAGTACAAAATGGCACACTATGTATGACTTGACAAGCTTGGCATTCAGAGAGATGAATCAGAAACAAATGGTGCTATACATATGTGAATTTTTCAGAATTTTCTTGTACCTAGTACAGATGTGCGTGTGTCCTGTCAATTACCAAAGTTCTGCATTCCAGAGTCCTTTTGTCCTTCTTCCTCAAACTGAATAGGTCTTCTTCAAAGCCATAGAAAATAAATTAATTCAACAAAGCCATTAACCTTCAAATGTGTTCCTACATCATTAAATTTCTGTCCAAGAAAGACTGTTATTCACTGGACAAGCAGGCCTCTTAATCAAATGTTGTTTTTTTTTTCCATGTATTCACTCCTCAGACTCCTTTAGATAATAGATTTGTAACTAGAGATTGTCCTACTTTGACTAGGCATATAGAGATTTAAATACATACTTTTTTCAAGTGTACTGTCTTCTGTATTATTATTGAGAAGGAAGTAAGCAAAAAATTACACTTGAATAAGTTGAAACGTGTGTGTGTGTGTGTGTGTGTGTGTGTGTGTGTGTGTGTGTGTGTGTGTGTATGGTGGGGGATGTTTGTCTCATTTATCTAAAGTTTTAGCCTTGGAATTCTGAGTGCTCCTCAGAACAGAAGCCAGCCATTAGAAATTGTAAAGGAGGGAAAGCTTTTCCTGCTGCCTTAAAGACCATTTAGTTATGCTTTCTGTTATTATTCGCAAGGAAGAGAAAGGGTTGAGCTGACATAGATTCTTTAATGCAGAAATTATCCAAGAGATTAGATCTTATACACCCAGTAGTTTAAGGACATCCTAATGACGATGAAACTGTGTTTTGTAATATTTTTTTGAATAATAGGAAGAAAATAAATTCTTAAGTCCTTGATTGTGGTGTTGTAATGAAATGTCACACAGAGAAATGGCCATTTCATTAAATGAGGAGTTGCATTGAGTTCTTTCCCAGCAAGATTATAATTCATTATCTGTTATCAAAATGAACCAAACACAATTTAGAATGACATTATAATATATCCTAACCTAATAACCATCATTTCTTTATCATTAGAATTTTAATAGTCAACTTTCTTTTTCTAAGCCAATAAATACCTACAATTAGAAATGGGATGAAATTTACGACTACACATCTAGAGTTTCTGATTGCCACAGAAAGAGAATGGCAGCCCATAACAGGGAAATGGTGGCAGGGCATGGGAGGCAGGGATCTACTCTTACCACTAACTAACAACAAAAATTCAGAAGCATACCATTTTTAAATGTGTCTTTAACTCCCCTTGAAATATTTGTGTTTCTACTTTATTCAATGATTATTGTTAAGTATACATGACTATCATCAAGCCTGGTTATAAAATAAATATTTATCAGCTGAGTTTTCTTCATGTACATTTTCTATAATGAACATTAAAAATAACTATCCTCTAATTGATTCATCACATCAAAAACAAATATTTAATTTAACTGTGACTTTCTTCCCCTATGGATAATACTGTGGACAAAAAATACCTCCCACTTCAAAGGGAATATAAAATAGTTTATTCTGGAGCCAATTATGAGTGACTCTAGCCCAGGGACATGGATTTGAATTACTCTAAATGCCATGTTCAATATAACAAGAGTTTTATGAAATTTTTGGAGTTGTGGAACAAAAGAAAGCCATAAAGCACCATTCAAATTGATAGTGGAAGCATTAGGCAGGTGAGCTGCAGCAAAATGGAGGAATATTTGCTACATGATTCAAGTGCTGGGAACTTCAGTACATGATTTCAGGAAAGAGGAGAAAGGAAAACAATTTAATGTGATGCTTGTCAGTGGCCAATAAGCTTGAGAAACCACATATCACAATCACTGTGTTAGGGCTCTCTGTGATTCAGTAAGCCAGTCATTTCAAATCATCTTTGAGGTCTGATCTCACTAAAGAAGACTGGCTCTCCCTATAGAAAACAGCTAAAGAATGGATAAACTTGTTCAGACATAGAAGGCTAGTTGTCACATGAAAGAGATTGTCCCCACCATGGCTTCATGCTTATAATGGAATCACAGTAGAATTCTGAAGGGCAAATCCATCACAGAACTGATACATTCTTCAAGTGTCACTTACAGTATGATTTAATTCCTTCATTTGATTGTACTTGGTGAATGTCTGGGTTCATAGAGAAACTGTCTGTATGCTGATAAACTAGTTCACTTGACAATATAGCCATGAGATTGTTGGAAGTTGGGACAAGTGACATGATCCTGATATGGCAGAACCAAGGCACATATTGCAAAGCTTCAAGGAAAGTTTGCTTGTCACATTCCTAAATGGAAAATGCATGGACCTACAAGGAGTTGCATTGTGAATACCACCACTCCAGCCCTCAGAGGCCACATGCAGACATTAGCAGAAATAAAATATAGTGATACACAAAGCAAATCTCAACAGGAAATATTCTTGCCTCTCAATACTCAAAAAAAAAAAAAAAAAGAAAATGAAATGTACAATATATACTTTAAATTCACACACTTAGTAAACACTTTTCTGATAATTTTACAAATAGTTCTATTATCTCCAGGTACATGAGTTCTTTCATTTCTAATGGATAGATCACAAAAATCACTACTAAATGTTCATAGCCATGGTTTGTTTTACCAAACAAGGTATGTCCTTTCTAACTTGAGAATTAGAGTATCAGTTAAATAAGATAGATTTTTTTATTTCTCTCCCAAAAAAGATCACAGTCAAGTTTTATATGTATTTTATATGTCCATTTGTTGAGGATCTAACAAAGAACACAACAACAATCCATGCACTTGATGCTCTGTAACTCTAAGCTGCAGGTAATTCAAACGAGTAAATAACCTCACACTGGACTGTGTCTTACAATCTTCAGCCTCCGCAGAGCAACACAACAGTACCTTAAGCTGGGTTTTATTTTAATCTGATGCCATCAGCCTGAGCAGAAAGAATGCCACAGGGAGTGACAGCATGGAATTCACCATAGTTACTGCAAGGAGGCAGAGGCCAGTGTTGAGAATGTTGTTCATTATATTATATGGTCTTTCTCAAGAACTCTCAGGAGAGGACCCTTTTCTCTTTCCATCCCCTCTTCTTCAGGAGTTCATTTGATTTGATACACTGAATATCATGAATGCCATAACAGACTCACCTCCCTCAACATGGGTTGATGAAAATCTTAAAGCAACAGGTACATAAAACTTTCATGAGAGCATATTATATTTTGCTCTGCTTTTTTCTGTTCTACTTTAGGTTCCTAGTCTTGCTGTTTTTCCACTTTCTCACCTCTTTCTAATTATGCTGCTTTGATGTATTTTAAATATATTCATAAGCTATCTTAAGTCTTTTTTAGAACAAACTTGGGAATAAATAAATACAACTATGAGCAATTTCACATGTGCAAAATAAGATGAGAGGGTGAGTATTGAAAATACAAAATTATCTTTTCTTTAAATAGAGCCTGTCAAATAAATTGTTTTCTTAAACCCTCCAAATGGCTTAAACTCCACCTCTTCTTTCTTCAGTAATTCTCTCTCAACTCCAGTGCTGACTTAACAGTAAAAATTTGATGATCTCTTTTTCACTTATAATCAGTATATTGGATTGAGAGTCATCCAAAAGAAGATACCCTGCCTAAAGCACCACATATTCCTGTACGGAGGCACAATCCTTGATAACAAAGGGAATACTAAAGTTGCCTCAATTTTTTATGTCCATGTGCCTTTTATTAGACATAGGAATATAGATAGAGTTCAAAAGAATTTAATATTGGGTAAATGGTTTCGCTAAGCAAGAAAGTTGTGGGAGGAGCCGAATATGAGAGATTGTTTAAGCCTGGCCTTAGAGTAGCCAAAATATATTCAGAGTGCAGGCAGAGCTTGAGATGGCATTGAGAAAGAAAGAAATGAGAAGTGAAGCAGAGAAAGGCCTATGAGGTGGTTCATAAGGTGAAGGCATTTGCAGCCATGTCTAATGATCTGAGTTTAATTCACTACAACACATGGTGGGAAGAGGAAACCAATATCCACAGTGTGTCCTCTGATGTCCTCATATGTGTCATACTGCTCATGGGTGCCCATATACACACATGCACACTACCACCAATACCACCACCACCAAAAAATATATGAAAATATTAAAAGGGAAAAAAGAGACAAGGCCCAATTAGATGTGATTTTTTTTTAATTTACAATCCTTTATTCATTTCCCTCTTTTATACTTTTTTCTACAAACTTTGGGAGTATAATTTGAGAATTCTGAATATGGTAATTTTGGTGTTTTACTTTACTTATCAGGATTGACCCCAATGTAAGTAATTATAGTTCTCATGTATTCACTTTCTTATTATAAGGATATTTTCTAAGACTTTTTATTTGTTAAAGTCTTTTTTAGTCACATTTCCTTGGAACATATATTTATTATAAAAATAAAACAATTCCCACACCTGTACATATTTATAAAGCATCTTATCTATTACCTTCAGAACATCAAGGCAGAAATTTTCCTTTTGCATCCTTGAATCCCAGCATAGTTCTTGAAGGAATCTAAGCACCTTTTGAACACCATAAAGGATTTAATAAAAGAAGGTCCTTGTTTTGAGGGATTATCCTGGACAGGTGATGGAATATTCATGTAACAAAGTAACCCAGGACAAAAAGGAATTTGGAATAGCGTGGAGTAGGCAGGTCTGTCAGAAATCCTCCAAATGAGAGAAAGAAGAGAGTGTAATTCAATTACACAGTAGATTTGTATGGGAGTGTATTTTGATTTAAAAAAAAAAAAAAAACTGCTGTGTTTCTTTCTATGTGCCAGACTGAACTAGTCCTAAGTAAGATTTGTGAGCTACACTGAGTGAGAGTCAGTTCAGTGGGGTGATACGTAAACAAGTAACAACATGGGAGAAAACAGTGCAAAGTGAGTTACTGTGGAGGGAATAGTGTCCCCTGCAGCCCACGGGAAACCTCCGAAACTGGGTAAAACAGGCTTCATTAAGTAATGAACTCTTTAGTAGAGACTTGTACATAGAGTTAAAAAACAAAGATGATAACACACAGAGTGATAGGGAAAGCATCTGATTCCATCCAAGAAAAATTTTTTTAAAAAATGAAATTAAAAAAAAAAAAAAAAACTGGCAAGGGAAGGGCTGAAAACACAGGAAACTAGAGCTTTAGGACCTTGTCAGCAAAATGAGTGACTGAGAGACTGTGAGGGGGAAAAGTAAGAGGAATATTAAAGTTAAAGTAAGCCTGCAATGAGTAGAATGCAGGACAACGGATGAGTCATCCAGAGAGAAGGTCATGAAGTCAGTAAAGTGGAATTGATTCTTCAAGGCTTACGGTGAGAAGTTCAGAAATACGGAGTAACTTGACTTAAAAACCCAACATGACTGTTTTAAGATGAACTAAACAAGGACCACAGTGGGCACATGGAGGCGGACCAGGGAAAAGCCTAGAAGGTCTCAACTCTAAACAGAGCTGAGGAACTACGACCAATGAAAGGTGCTGAGAGAAGAAGAAACAATCCTTCCAAAGGAAGAGCACTCCAACTGGTTACTCAGTAAAAACAAAAAAGCCCTAAAAACACACATACAAGTGACCCTTGCACACCGAGCAGGTTGTAATTAGGAAAATATAATGTTTATGTACGTATATATGTGTATATAGTGTATATAATGCTTATGGAACGATAATGGTAATTTGAAAGAGAGCAAGGAGGAGTGTATGGAAGTGATTTGGACAGAGAAAAAGAAAGGAGGGAAATAATGTACTTAAATTATAATCTCAAAATAAAAGAAATAATAAAAAAACAAATAAAACTCGGAAGAGCTAGACTGGTCCTCCATGAACACGCACTGTTCAAAAAGGAAACCATTGACATTGCCTGCTTCATGTCCACTACATGCCCCTTGGCCAGAAGCCTATAATGTACTATAATGCCCTCTTATCATGCACAAGAACTATTTTAAGGAAGAGAGGCAATGTCTATTGAAAATCACTATCTTTGCTACAGTTGGTGACAAAGACACCGAGTCAGGCTTGGCTGAAGAAAATAAAAACAGATTGAGTGACCAGAGGGAAGGCACTACTCAAAACATGTGCAGAAAAAAACGAAAGGAAGATACAGAGAGAAAATTTGAGGAGGAACATGACCAAAAGAAAAACCTGTGCTACATACTTTATCAGTTCAAACATGTTAACAGGTGACTGAAATAAAGGAGCTTACTAAACATACAGTGTTTCCACACGTGCTGTTTTACACTCAGCCCTCTAGAGATGAAGATTTATGTCTCATGAATCAAATGCCCATTTTCTGAAACAACTAAATGTCAAAACACAAAGCTTCATGTTAATGGCATGAAGTGTGTGCACTAAATGAGTGGGTCAGAGTGCAGCATCCTGAAGCATATCAGAAACGAGAGTTTAGGGACTGAGCTGCTAAGAACAATAGTGCAGATCTGAGATGCACTAAAAGCTTTTTGCTCTGTGGGAAACAGAGTTATTAGAAAGGGCAGCCCGAAGCATGCTTGTTCTGAGAGTTGGGAGTTGTACCTCTTCGAGTGAAGATCTACTGTGATATATTTTACAATTTATCCATTTTGGATGGTTCTGATGTGTGTCAGCGGGTTAATAAACTTTGAATATGTTGACATTAAGTATTTCCTCTTGTCTTCTATTAATTATCTATAAAACCAAAGAAAGAAAATGAATGGAGAGTCATGGATTGGTCTTATAACAAAGGGGGACAGGTTTATTTTGTACAACAGTTTCATGAACAGCCCTTTCCAAAGGCACAAGTAGATCAATAAATGTTTAAAAGGAGTTACCTGTAATGAGTAGACAATGCTTCCCCCATAACCATAAGCTATCAGATAAAAGCTCAGTACCAGGTATAGATTACCTCTTTTTGAACTGTTGGTCAGGGGAGGTCTATAGGCCCCACAAACATAAACACAGTTGTCACTGCTCCTGTTACCCTCCAGAACTTGATGGTAAGATCCTAGTTCAGATGATGCTATGTACCTGAGTCATAGGATATGGAGAATCAAGTAGGTACAGCCATGGAAGCTACATTCCTATTGGCTAGTTTTCATAATGCTGGAAGGTCCTATGCATATTACCAAGCGACTCAGTGAGTGTGTGTGTGTGTGTGTGTGTGTGAGAGAGACAGAGAGAGAGAGAGACAGAGAGAGAGAGAGACAGAGAGAGAGAGAGAGAGAGAGAGAGAGAGAGAGAGAGAGAGAGAGAGAGAGGAGAGCACAAACATGATGTTGAGAGGAAAATGTGATGTGGTATAGTGAAGGAATTCAAGCAGAAAGAGTATGGGGTGGATTTTTTTTCAAAACACATTATATGTATGAATTAATATTAAATATTTTGAAAAACATATCCATGTATTAACATTATAACTATTCTAATCAGCAATTTATATAAAATAAATGGGATGAGTAGCAAGGTTTTTTTGTTTGTTTTTTGTTGTTGTTTTTTTGGTTTTTCGAGACAGGGTTTTTCTGTGTAGCTTTGCACCTTTACTGGAACTCACTTGGTAGCCCAGGCTGGCCTCAAACTCACAGAGATCCACCCGACTCTGCCTCCTGAGTGCTGGGATTAAAGGCATGTGCCACCACCGCCCGGCACAAGTTATTTTTTTATATAAATAGACTCAGTGTCAAATTCTTGAGAATGTCTAGCTAACCATATGTACCAAGTAAGCTTTTCTACAAAAGTGTTGACATTCTATTAAGGGTTAGAAAAAACATTTTTCATGATTTTTTGAAGTAATACAAAACATTATTAATTAAGTAAATATTTCTAATTTGTATAGTTTATAAATGAAAAATAGATGATAAGAAATAGGGTTTAGCAAATCATCAGAGAATATCATTTGCAGCAGTATTTGAAACAAAGGAATATGAAAATAAGTGAAGAGGATATTGACTTCAATAAAATAAACATAATGCATCCATATAACAGAATACTACACACCAATTAAATCAGATATCTCTGTATCTAACATCAAATATTCACATCCATGAGAGATATCAGTAGAGAAGTGTCTGAACACTTATCTTTAACAATTTGAGCACCTCACAATACAGGTCCTAGATGTCTAAGTAGCTGTGACCCAGATACATGCAGTCATGTGCTCAGAAACACAACTAGTAAGAGGCAGTTATTACAGAGACATGGTAATAATTAACAGTGCATTGACTAGAAAAGAAACCATAATGTAAAAATTCCATTTGTTTATTGATTTGGTGGTGGGGCACTCAAGCCATGGCGTTCATTCAGAGGTCAGAGGACAACTTTGTTGAGTCAGTTCTCTTATACACTGACATTGGGGAGGGGTCAAACATGTTGTTAACCTTCAGAGCAAGTGCTTTTACCAACTGAACCATCTCAACTACCTAACCAAATTTTTTAAAATTATACAAGTATAAAGACACATTAGACGTGTTAGAAAAATGGGGGGGGGGGGGGGGGGGAGACAGTAACAGTACCTAGAATATATGCTTTTTTGCTTGTTTTCCTGAATTTTGTTGCTTGAAGTTTCCCAGAAATTTATCTGAGAAGAATCAAGATACAGAAAAGTGAACATATGCTCATACAGGTTACTTTTAATTTAGAGATTCCTATGGCTATTATGAAGATATCAGGTAGGTAGAAACAACAAAAGAACTAGATTGCATGGGAGAAATCTGATTTGGAAAAGGTGGTTGAGAGTTGTTACAAATTACCTGACTTTTCCTGCTGTTGTGATAAAAACCACCCTGGCAAAAGCAACCTAAATGAAGAAGAATTTATTCTGGATCACAGCTCCAGGCTAGCATCCATCATGGTGGGGAACTCATGATGACAGCAACTTGGAGAAGCAGCTGGTCACAAAGCATCCATAGTCCAGAAGCAGATAGCAATGAATGCTCATGCTTAACCTGTTCTTTTTAAAAATATATTTTAGGACTCAAGCCATGGATGTTTCATCCCACCTTAATTAATCCAATCAAGGTGATGTTTCTCTAATATACCTAGAACCTAACCCTGTATAAATAAGCCACACAGCATACTGGAGGTTTGGCTTCTGAGTGATTCCAGGTTTTGTCAAGACAATAATCAGTCCTATCCATAACACACTTCATGATAACACATGATTTTAGTGGATTAGGTCATCTCTGCAAATACTCTTCACTGGAAGAAGAGAAGGTGGACAGGCAAGGAATGGTAGGAAGTTTTTATTTGCCAAGTTAGGTGAGTTCGGAAAGTCTGGATAAAACCTAAAAATACTTTTGTCAAAGGTAGGGAGATAGTCACAAGATATTCACATGCTCAAGAAACATATCTCAAAGATGTAAGCCACTGAGAAGAATCAATAACCATAAGATATTTAGCTAAGATACTGAATAATGTTCACTAAACTTTTCTAGGAGGGAGGCAGTAATATTCCCAATAACATTCCCAAGAACAACTGTGGGACAAGAAAGAGTACTTAGTAAGTCAAAACACAAAATGTTAAAGTAGAACTAGGCAAGAAAAGGCAGGCAGGGGTGGAAACTTGTTTTAGGTAAATTACAATTTGGGGTAATTATTTCTATCTATAATTTATAAATTATAGATAGACAGATAATCTCAGATTTATACATCTTAGTGGGATATTCATATATAGGTGAACACATTTGTAAGATATGTTTTGCCAAATGTAGGAAAGGATTTGGTGACTGAATTTCAAGAAGACTTCCTCAGTGTTAGAATCAACTGAAGTCTAACTGAAACCCTCAGTTAGAGTGAATGTTCCATTTTAAATTAATGTGCAAAATGTTCATGCTTAATCTAAACCTACAAACTTTACCTGCAAGAAGAGAAAACCATAACCTAGAGGTGGCATTTATTTTTATCAATCACAATCCGCAATTACCATACAGCAGTAATTTTTTTTTGTTTGCTTGCTTCAGGAAATACACAGGACTGCAAACAGAGAGATAAAAGAAGATGATAACTACTGAAGAAACAAGGAAGTAATTCACATTTTTAATCCTGAAGCCAAATAGTCAATGTATTCAGAATATATTTTAGAGGGGAAAAATATTTCGAAGACATCAGATAAATGAAGATTTGTTTGAAAAACTTAACTGCTTAGTAATCAAAATCATTGATTTCCAAAAGAAAATCAGAAGAAAAATGTGTCTGGGAGCATATGTCAGCAAGAGCCTATTATTTGTCTGTGTTTGTGTTTATGTGGGTCTTTTTTTTTTTCCTCCAAACAAGTCACCCAATTGTTCTGGTCACCTCAGACCATAGTTTTAGAATATTAATTACTATTAGCTAACTGACTCCAAGGTTCATTGTGTCAGGAATGAAGAATGCATGCAAATGAAACAACACTGTAGAGAAAATATTAACATATGCAACTGACTGATATAGTATAGGACATTTTACTATCCTGGGTGGAAAAAGATATCAATACAGAAAGGTCAGTATCTAAATAAATGCATCTTGAATTTCTATCCTACTTCTCAAATCATTATCCATACTACAGTGTTCATAAAGAACCTTGGTTAGGCCACACTTTACCATCCTCTGAACCTTCACCTATATCCTTCACTGAAGAGTTTCATGTAGCCCAGGCTGACATCAACCTAGCTGTACAGTTGAGGCTGGCCCAAACCCTTGATCCTTCTGCCTCTACCACCCAAGAACATGGATTACTAGGTTAGCCACCATCTCTAGCTATAAAATACAATTTTAACAAGTAGTCTTACTGAGTCAGTTTATCAAGATCCTTCCTCCAGCCTTCAGTGTCAAGTCATTCTGGAAACTGGTTAGGCTCTTCACCTAATACTTTCTCCTTGACAATGTCCAGTCACCTCAATCTTATCTTCAGCAGAATCCTATTAGGTGAGTGTAATCAGAATCCCCCTTACCACTTGTTAGGGTTTAAATATGAAAGTTCATCTACAGACTCTTGCACTTCCCATAGGCTCATTTATTCCATAGCACCGTTTGAGAGAACTGGAAACTTTAGGAGACATGATCTTTTTAGAACAAGTCATCACTAGGAAACGGTTTTGAAGGTTACTCCTTGTCTCCAGTCACCTCCTTGCTCTTTGCTTCCTATCCCCCAGAATCTTATTCCCTTCTTGCTTGTTCTCCTAACATATCTTGCTATGTCATGTTCAGTTGATATCTCAGGGAGACAGGCACTTTTCGGCAAGGAAATGGAGGAGTAATGGATCTTGGGAAGTGGGAGGAATGGATGGAGGGGAAACTGCAGTCTGGATGACTTGTATGAGAGAAGAATAATTAAAAAGAAAAATGCAAATGAAAAAAATCATCTAAGTATGTCATCCATCTGCTGTTGACTTGTTTTGTTAGTATTGTAAGAGAGATATCCATCAATTGTTCATACTCTTCTACTAGCCTCCACAATTTAAAGCAGAGGTTATTGTTCCTGTTGTTTAGTTTTTGATACTGGCAGTCTTTGTGAAGAGTAAAGTTTAATTGGACAAAGCTATTAAAGACCTGCAGTAGATATTCCAGTGGCCAGAGAAGTCATCAGTGGACTTCAGTAGAGGGCAGGCAACACTCTCTGTGGAACTGTGGTCAAGTTAGTAACTTTGCTCAATAAAAGGACACATATTGGGAATAAAGACACAAACATTCGATGTCCCACCTGACTGAGGAACGCATTCAGCTTTTTTTAAAAAAAATAGTTCTATAGTACTTTACATTTCCCCTAACATCTCTCTTCTCATTACCTCATTCTTTCTTGTCCTGTAGTAAAAAGCATCAGGTTTCCTTCAATCTCCTATTTCTGTCCTAAGAGAACATATGTTAAGACACCAACTCATATTTCACATCACAGTTTTAATATCACCTTCTGAAGAATAGCAGAATAAAACCTGAAATATCAGCTAAAATAATATTTCCATATCCTATCTGAATACTTCACATAATGTTAGAGCTTTTTCTACATTCCCACAGGATCTTTCCTTGTGTCAGTGATGTCTGCAACATGAATGATGCTGTGATATAATTACTTGCTGGTCTGATGTTCTCTTCTAAAGAGTTCAAGTTCCAAGAGCCTTGGACAATGACTTTTCACTTATATCCCCACTTCTGCTTACCCAGCTTAATACAAATTCACAAATGAATGATTAAGTAAATAAACACATACTCAATTTTAATGCCATCAATATTTAGAGACAACCAGCTTAAATGAATAAATAAATGAGAAGTGATTGCATCACTTGATATAATCAAGGCATCTGAGTCATCCCATAAACAAAATAAGTCAGTTTGCAGAGTGAGCTTAGTAAAAGAACAAGAGAAGTGTCCAAACACTGTTGTTTAGATATTTGTACACACATAAATCCAGGTGTAAAAGAAAGAATGAAGTGTCACATTAAAGTAAAATTAAGTCCTATAAAGGAATAGAAACAGAAAGATACACTCAGAAAGTAAAAAGAAGAGGAGAGTAACTGAGGGAAAATAAGTGGAAGAGTGGTAAACAAAAAAAAAGTGGAGGAAGTGAGAAATAAAAATAGTGATCAATTGGGAAGAGCAATAAAACAAGGGAAAAAGAAAAAACGGGAACCAACAAATTCAAGTCATAGTATTTATATTGGTCACAGGTAAAAAATTTCTTCTACCTGGATCTAAGCCAAGGTTTTTCTCCATCCTAATGCGTCTCCACCTTCCATGCTAAACAACTTCCCTTTCTAAATTATTCAGATATAAATGAGGATATATTGCAAAATTTATTAGCTATAGAAAACATGTAGTTGAAATATGTTCATAAGGAGACAATTAGGATGAGTAACAGTACAGAGTATACTGGTACTGTTGTAACCATGAGGGTTTTTAAAAGCAATTATTTTAGATCTATTTCCATTACCACTTGCATCAATTGAAACTTATGCATACATCAATTTTCAGATAACCTCTGCTTTCAAAGGAAAAGAAGATTGTCATGTCACACCACTACTCCCCACTCCCCTGCCATATCCTGTCCATTACAAACAAGCACTAAATGTAATACCAAAATAAAATTAGAATACAATACCAGGAACATCTTCCTTTAAGTCAGAAAGCCCAAATACAAAACTGATTTATATATTGTTAGGAGCTGTTAATATCATTTCCTTTTGTTAAAAATAATCCCATGGAAATTTTAAAGAGCAAATAACAGGATCCAGGAGACATGAGTACTGTCCTCTACTCTATAATTTGTGTCACTTCATATTTATTGTACTTATGCTTGTGTGCATATGTTACTGTAATAACATAATCACTCAACATTTTCAATATATTATGAACTCAATTAATTTCATCAAAGCTCCATGGGCATTTAAATAGTTTAACTTCATCTACATTAGTGCCTTCCTAATTAAAGAAACTTGACATCACAGTACATGTTGTATTGAGATCTCAAGGGAATTAGCAGAGATTTTATAAAATTTATGCTATCTTCATTAATAAACAAACTGGATCTTGAGATAGATCAATTCCCAATTTTCTGAGAAACTGCCATATCTACCTCAAGATCAAACTATACCACTCTTGGCATATTTCTAGTATCTTTAAACTGAAAGTTATCACTCATCCTTTTTCTTGTCTCTAGATATCTTTCTACATTCCTGGATCCTTGAAAACATCTACATTGATAATTTGGCACAAAAAACAAAGACAGTGAGGAGAAAAACCTATTAGAGAGATAATTTTATTGTAGTGTCACAGGGGCTGGATAATAGCATTAAAATGCTCTTCTCTGAGGTTTGCCCTGAGAAATAGTCATGCTAAACATTGTAAAAGTGAGGGGATAATCATGACCCAAATGCTTTATCCAGACATTCTCCTCATCTCCTCTGAACAGTAGAACAAAGGGAGAGTGAATTTCCACTTGAATCAAGGCTTTCAAATGCTGCACATCCTTCAAACCTTCTCATGGGCAATGAATCCTTTGTCAAATTTGCCATGCATCTTCTTTCCCATTTAAAATTAATCATGTTTTCTGTTTCCTTGATTTGCTACCTATTTGACCATGGGAAGGATAAGTAAATTGAGCCCTAAAACTTTATTTTAAATTAGGAAGATCTGTTTAGAAGGCACTGCCATTTATTCCAACCTCTATTCCCTATTCAAATTGAAGTCATTTGGAAAATTGGCCTCTCCCTTCATTTTCTCCTATAATTATATACGTGGAAATCATAATCTTGACAGCATTATCGACTTTTTAATTATATTAAAGAAGTTGGTTAAACCAAGTTTTAATGGAGAAATAAACTGTTTTCCACAATTATATAAAGTACCTAAAATTTTTCACATTATCACAATAACATATACACAAATAAACATGCATATATAAATGAATAAATCAGTAACTCAATGTAATAATCAAATCTGGGTTATGGGGTCAAATAATTTAGAATACCAGATGTGAAACTGTCTGGCTAGTTCAACCTCTTCATTTTTTATCACTGTGGAAACTGAAGCACAAAGATGAACTTGTTGTTTCAGGTCATTGTCAGAAAGGCAGATAATAAAAGTCATCAAAACACTGTTAAAAAGCAGGATCTGCCTGTTGCAAAGCTGCGGGATATTTTTATATCATAGTCTCATCACATAATTTAAAAATAATCATGAAGCTTGTGAAACTGTTAGAAAATGTGAATAGCAGACTTCTTTTTATTATAATTACCTGATTATCTTAAAAATAGAGATTTGGGTGGAATCAGAAAATGAAGGGCAGGGTGTGGAGCATGGAATCTTAGATTTCAAGCTAGTATTGAAGTAACTCCATGTACTAAGGTTGACATTTGGTTACCTTGATAACTTTTTTCTTCGTCCCTTTATTTAGTGCTCAAAATATCTCAAATAGTTCAAATGAGGTGTCTAGTGCTAAACAGTTGACATATGGCAAGGCTGGGATTTAGATTCTCACCTCAGAATACAGCTCTTCTCTATGGTTGAGTTTCAGTACCTATATCCTATCAGAGCCCCGTGGTTACAGCTGTTATTTCACTAAGAGCTAAGTGTCCCCTTTGCCTTTGTGGAGTTCTTGTATGTCAAATAAGGCTGTGATTCATCCACAGCTCAACACTTGCTCCTTTCTCTTATAGTCCTCATGAGTCCTTTTAATCATTAGGGGAAAGATTAGGTTACCAACTTTCTAGAAGATTTTGAATGTAGTACAACTACTCAGCTCTCAGATTACCAAAATTTATCTAATTAAATATTAAATAAAAAGTTGCATTTCTTGTGTTCATTAAAACTGTATATGTATTCTAAGATGTGTATTTTTCTATGAATCTCTCTGCCATTAGACTCCAGTGAACTTGCATAGTTTTAGGTTTTTCTTGTTGTGTTTTCCTTGGTGTACTGTTTGTTTGTTTGAGACTGGGGTATTAATATGTAACTAAGGCAAATCTAAATCTTACAATCATCCTGCCTCAGCCTTCTGAGTGTGCCACCAAGCAAGCCCAGCTTAATTATCTCTAGCTTTTAATGTTTAGAGAAATCTGTCCTTTCTAACTAAAGACACTTTATTAATAAAATAAAGATAAGCATATAGATAGGGAAATCATAAGAATGTATAAGATTATATGAATAAATAGCAAGTTCAGAAATACTAGAATAAATAAACTTTATTTTCAAAGAAGGTGAAAGTCTTTATTACCAAAAATATTCAACTTTTTTTCAAAGTGGCAAGGAAACTTTATTCAGAAGCAAAGGGATAGTACAGATCACATGTTCTACAAGAGCAGTAGGCTCCTCGAGTTAGAATACTGAAAAGCCCATGGATCCTTCTGAGGGGTATAATATGAGTGATTTTCTGTTCTGATTGACAGGTTTGGGTTATGTAAGCCTTTAATAAACTGTTCATGTCTCCATGAGATTATATATATACATATATATGTACATATGTATATATGTGTATATGTATAATTTTTGAAATTATAATTACATAATTTTGCTCTCCTTCCTCCAACTCCTCCCACACACCTCACTGTCTTGCTTTCTTAAATTCATGGCCTCTTTATTTAATTGTTTTAATTATTGTTTTACACACACACACATACACACACACATACACACACACACACACACCGCATCCCTAAATACATAAAACCATAAAACTACCTGCTCAGTCCTTATAATGTTACCTGTAGATATATATTGTTAGGGGTGAACATTGGTATTGAAGGGCTCTTCCCTGGGGAAGACCACCTCCCCAATATCAGCATTCTTTTGTTTCCTGTAGATCTTTGTCTAGAGTTGGGGATCTGTGAACTTTCTCGCTTCTACATTAGCATGCCAGTCGATGTTATTTTTCAGATCTTTAGGCAGTCATGTTGGGACTTCATGGATATAGCCTCTCTGACTTTTCTAGGTGACACAATCTCACATAAAACTTCCTGTTCATTTTATAGTCTTGCTGCCTGCCCCCTTTGGTGGGATGATCTCTGAGCCTTTTGGTGTAAGTCTTGTGTTGTAGATGGATCAGTTGGGACTGGGAACCATGGGATCAATCTCTGTGACTTCATCTGTAATGTTCTCTATCTGCTGCAAAGAGAAGTTTCTTTGATGAGAAGGGAGAATTAAGCTTACATGTGGATATAAAGACAAATATTTGGAATATAGTTAGGACTATGATGATTTAGTTAAGTGGCAAGTTCTAGGTTCCTCTCCAAGATCCATAACTCTTCTAGTCCCGGGTTGTTAGCTAGGTTTCAGTACCCAGGCATGGTTTTCCTCTTGGTAAGTGGGCTTCAATTATAATTAGAGAGCTGTTTGTTACCACCAAGGTGTGCATGCCTCTGCAAAATAGGAGTTTTGAAATATAGTCACTAGAATAAATAAAACTTTATTTTTCAAGAAGCTGAAAGTCAAGATTACCATAAATATTCAACTTTTCAGAATTAAAAGAAAATGATTGAAGAATTTGGCTACACTGGATAAAGTTGTTTTGTTGTTGTTTTTAATTTTTAACTTGGGAATCCCATTCTTCATAGCACACGAGGTAAGACACAGCTTCACCAGCGTTCTAGTGACAGTGAGACAAGCCAATAGACAAGGTCCCATTGAGCAGGGAAGACTTCAAAAATGAAATTTACATTTCAAAAGAAAGAAAGAAGACTTGTCTGCTAAGACCCATTTTTTAAAAAATTATTTGTTGGCAATGATCTGTGCACTTCTCAAGAAAAATTGAAAACATTCCTAAGAGTAAAAGGTAACACCTGTTGATAGATAATTACGTGTCCACACGGTTGGGCTTGCCCAGCGGACCGCCTAACTATTTCCGGTTCAGAATAGCCATCTCTGGGTCAGACATCTCGCAGGACCTGGACTCTGTGGCCTTACATGGTTGCGTAAAGTGCGCGCGCAGCCATGTAATCTACGCGCATGCGTGGAGTACCCACAGGAGTCCCTGTAGGCATGCGCGGCCCAACCTTTAAAAAGCCGGTGCCATCTTGCATGAGTCTCTCTGTCTGTCTCTCCCCTCACGTGTGTTTCACACAGGCCTGTCACCTCTATCCTCTTTAATAAAACTCTTCTGTGGTCTTGTGTTTGGGACGTGTTCCTAGCACCTAAATACTAACACCTGTCCCCAGAGCAATGTGATCACCCTTCTGTCACAATAGTGAAGCACTGCATGACTCTAAGTGGAAGTTTCCTGTATTTTGGATTCATCATCTTGTTTTGTCAATGCAGAAGTCATCCTTTAAGTAGGAGCTTAGAAAAACCAGACCCCCTCTTCTAAAAGGGATGCATCCTCCAATGTCCCTGTTCATTTATCAACAATCTAAATACTTTCCTCCAATTCTCAGAGTTGGAGACTTTTGTTAATGACTAAGACGAACCCATCCATACTCATCTATATTTGTTTATCAGTGCAATATACATTTACACACACCAGAATGATATTATGAAGCTTGTCTTATACATTGTATTGGTGGCAGATGCTAAAGAAGCAGTTCAGAATCTAGTCTTTGAAAGTAGACACGTACATATCCCTTGTGTACAGTGACAGGTGAATGCACAGTAGGAAAAGAAGCATTCACTTGTCAACAGAAATGGCCTCCAATTACTTGAGAAGCTATAGTCACTCACAAGAGGGAATATATTTTGGCCAGGCCAAGGGAACTCTATATCATATTGTAAATTTAAAAGTTCTGGTGGCTTTGAAAAAAAAAAACAACTTTATTATTCCCCTTCAAAAAAAACCTGTAGGAACAAATGTTTCCGTTATGAAATATGTGTTTGTGAAACACATTCCTCTCTCTGAAAATTACATTTAGACAGTTAAAATCAGCATGGAATTGTTCACACAAATAAATATTTCACGTGGAAAACACAAACAGTTTTGTTTGGGATGTTACAATTTAATGAGAAATAACTTCTCCTGGTAGGGAAATTTATTGTTTCATAGTAAATGTAACTTTGCATTTCAGAGAAGAATACACTCTTATGAGTCAGAGTATTCCTGGCTTTGTTTCCTTTTGTTTGTTTTGCTTGGTTACCACTTCATGTCTTGTTTCTTCTACTGTGGATGCTTAACAAAGCCCTGGGTGTTTTCACTTACTGATTTGCAAATTTCCCAGCATAATAAAGGTACCAATAGGATTTACAGAATGTGTTACTTAGATTTCTCTTTCCTACCACTTATCTGCTCCACCAAAATCAGATGCCTAAGAATGTAAGATTCTCAGACACACATTCCTAGTAATGTTAGTTCTCTCTTCAAAACTTTTCTTAATACTACATGCAAAGATACTAAAAGTTCAAAATGTATTTACTGGTAGATTCTACTTTTGTTTTTGATAACCTTGCATTTCAGATCCTCCTGTCTTCTCTTCTGGCATGCTGGGTCACAGGTTTGGGCTACCATGTCTGATTCCATGTAGTGCTGGGGAGTCATCCAGATTTTTGGTGCATACTAAGTAAGCATTCTATAATATCAGCTACATCTACAACTCTTCCTAGTGGGATTTTAATTAGCTATGAACCTTAGCTACAACTTTAAATCACTTAAACTTATCAAGATTGCTTAATAATTTGTGTTTCTATCTATATCATATAATATTCCCCAGAAATACCGACATGTCCCAGGTGGGGTTGGTCATAGCTTCATGTGTTGAGGCTGCACAATAACCATTTTGTACTCTTAAAAGTAAAATGTTAGGCTTAAAGAAGCCTCAGAGGAGAATATTATGGAAGTTATTAACTATTGGAATAATCTAGTTGAATATATTTTTAAGTCTCTAAGCAAGGTTGACATTGGAAATATAAAATGTAAGAATGTCATCACCAAAGCCAATGATGGACCTTTTTAGACTCTATTAACATGATTAGGATGCAAAATTAGATATAATCAAATTAATAATTGCATCTTTTACCTAATTTTGAGAATAAGCCTCTAATAAAATCAGTATGCATTCTAATTGTTTATTTACACAATATTAATATTCAGACAGAAGGATCACTAAAGCACAGTTAATTAAATATAAATTAATGTGGTGGAATATTTAATTATCTTTTCTACACCTCACGACTAATGATTATGTAAATGCCTTGCATTTAATCTTGTTGCCAGGAAATTAACTTAATGGCCTTCAACAAATGAACATTTTGTATGCATTACAGGACACTTTATCTAAATTTGAACAGCATGGCATTAGTTTCAGATAATAACATGATTACACAATTTAAAATGTAAATGTATACGATACTTTTGACCCTCCCCATCTTTTTAAACTTCTCTTAAGACTAACGTGGCTCAGATGTCATTCAATAACTCAGGTTTTGAAGTGTAACTGCCTTCCTGGCTTATCTATGGAGAGAGCCACTTCTTCTCAAATAAAATGCTCCAACAGAGAGTGGGCAAGTCGCTTTTCAGTGGACAGTTAAATCGATGATTTCACACAATGCCACCTTTAAAAGTAAATCATTTTGGATGTCAGAGGTGGCAGGGGCATCAGTACTCTAAGTGATTTCTCCAAGCTTTGGGGATTTCCTGACACGCCAGCACTTTTGGATGTGTTAAGAGAGCCTGGAGACTAGTCATTCTCTCAAGGAAACTAAGCCTAGGATCAATTACAAGTCTCATTAGATATCACTAAAACTATAGAAGACACGAGATTTAATTCTCCAGGACAAGAACCTCTTCTTGAGCAGTTTCACGGAGCTACCACTCCAGCACAGGAGAATAGAAATCATCTGCCTGATGCTGGGCGGGGACCTGGGCAGGGAGGTGCTAGGCAGATGAATAACAAATCTTCCCTCAGTGACTGCAGCAGCTCTGGTGCCTCCCTTGTTCTCACACCTCAAAGCATTCCAGCACAGTGTCAGCTGACAGCACCCGTGCTTCATTCCCCAAGACTGTGTGGGTTATTCCACTGAATAATTTGAGTATTTCCACCAGAGTAACTGAAACAAATGACTGAAATCAGAATATTATGATGTTGTTTTAGAATTAACATAAGATACAGGGTCATCTGGATTCCCTAGGTCATAGCCAATTCTTTCTTATTAAATCCCTAAGTAAATAGGAAAATACTATGTTCCAAAAGTCTTACATATATTATCTGAATTCTCAGAACACTCCACAATGAAGTAATTATGGTAGGTCCTCTAAATGTGCTTAAAACAACTGATATTTTATTACAACTCACAATTATATGAATCAAGGATTTAAACAAGTCTGGGTTTAGTAATTTTGTCAGTCACATTGATAGATGTCAATTAGCTGTATTCATTTGGAGGAAGGTTGGTCTTGAGGATCCAGAGTGTCCTCCCTGGTCATCCATCATGTCAGGTAAGCATGTTTGAAATGCTTAGCTCCCTGGAATTGTGGTCCAGAAGCCCTAAACACATTCTTTTCAGCACTGTGGTCACAAAATAGTTTGTTTTCCTACATGGTTCCCTAAACTCTCAGGAAGCAGGCTGAAACTGAAGTTACTGGTTCTTAAGTTGTAGACTTAGAAACTGGCATCATTGCAAGGACATGGGTGTAGACATAAACACTCACCACAAACTGATAACTAGTGAGAGAAAATAACATGCTCATTAGCTCAGGCTAATCATTCTGAACTGCATACAACTTACAAAATATTTCATTGTACCCTATAATACAGAAAGTTATTAAAACTAATATATAAAAAAGGATCCATACACTGCCATCTCTTGTAGTTTGTTGGTCAAAAGATTTTTTCTCTATTTTGATAGAGACAGAGAACCAGATATTTATCTGGCCACAGGTTTTCCTGATGACCATAATTTCCATCCAATTGATTACTCTCATAGTTCTCTGGGGACCTGGGATTCCTCCTTCCTTAGCTCCCTACAGTTGCTGGTCCATTGGAATATCGCAAGACTTTCTCTCTCAACTGGCCAGTGCCTTTGCCAATAGTTCTTCCATTAATTTTCTTCAATGATCTACTTAGCAATAAAAATCTGTTTCATGTTATCGCTCCAATGACTTGAATGAACCTCATGTTTGCACTTAGTTATTTTTTACACTTAAGCTAAATATGCTTACATAGGGACACTGTGCCTAACAAGTGTATACAATAATGTCCTTCAGAGCACATTATCTGAATAGGGTCCAAGTCCCAATGCATTTAAAGTTAGAAAAGTAATGGAGGAAAGGAAAATTATTTTGGAAAAAATGAAATTTAGAACCCATGTATTTATTTTCAGCATTAATATCCATGCTCCTTTAAAAAATTAATTTAATTGCACTCCTGACTATAGCTTCAACACATAGCATGTCTCTGATGGCAGGCAGTAAGCAGCACTACTAAAGACATACACACCTCCTCCCAGATTAGTCAATGCTCTTACAACTTATATTTGATTAGTCACTACTGTGTAACAAACACCATCTTAAGCACAGACAGCATTATGAATGGGTATTTTATTCACAGTACCTTATGAATAAAGCTATCTTATCACAATAAACCAGGTGACTTCCATAAAGCTTATAGTCTAGGAACAAAAGTTAGTGTGCCTAGAATAATTGAATTACAGCACAAGATGCCTTAGAGATAGTGAATGCATACTAGAAACTTTAAAGCAATGGACTTATGTGCAGCAGTTGGAAAGACCTTGTTAAAAAGCCAAATGACACTCACTGTTTACCCATTATGCAAAGTCAAAGTAAATAAATGGATACCCTAGACCTTCATAAATAGAAAGGCCTCCAGAAATTGTGCAGAGTGGTCTTTGGTAGAAGAAGGAAAAATGAGTAAAAACAGGTTAGGAAGGCTAAAGTAATGACTTGCATGAGTTCAAAGTGTGGAAAATGAAAGCTGGGTAGAAAGTGGTACCATATGATCACTGTACAACTATACTGAAGTGTTTCATCATTTCTGTGGAGCACAAGCAGTTCACTGAATCCTTTAGAAGACATTGGACAAGAAATATTAATATCGCTTGTGTAGCATACTCTAAACATGCTTGTAGATTTGTTGAGCAACTATGAGATTTTGTTTAAGGATTTGTAAAACTGAGTTTCTCTTAGACTATAAATAAAATGAAATTCAAATATTTTTACTAGATAGAAAACTTAGAAGGAAGAAACAATATTTCAAAGGGAAGGAAGTAACAAACATTTGTATTTGAATTTCCTCTTTGGAATGGGTGATGCCCACACTGTTGTCTACTACTAAAGAGTGTGTGTGTGTGTGTGTGTGTGTGTGTGTGTGTGTGTGTGTTCACATATGGGTTTTTACAAATCAAAATTTTAAAATACTTTCAATTTATTGTGTGTCAGTTTGACATCAAAGTGATTTTCCAAGAAGTTTCTTTTTTTTTTTTTTAAATTTCACTGGCATCAAAACTCATGACATTCTCTTATTATTATTTTGATATGTACCCATGATATTCTGTCCTATTTCTGTGTTATTTGTTGGTTTAAACTGTATCAATTTATCAGGTTATGATAATGATGTTGACCTTTATAATACTTAACTACAAAATAAAGCAAAATACAGATACCATAGACTACTACTGTTACTGATCACAGTAAAAGAAAGTTACGATGAATTCAAGATCTGAAATCACTATTAAATACTATTTTTATATAATTTGATGGGAAATTGTAACCTAATAAAGTTTGAAATATACAAGTTTCCATTTAAATTTAAGGCTGCATACCAAATTAATGATCAGAATGGTATTCTCAGTATCTGAGATCAACAAAATAACATACACTAAGAAAAAAAATGCAATGCAATAATACAATATATGAGCTAAAATTCATCTTTTAAAATTGCTCATTAAAAGTCATTTTTTGTGAATTATATGCTTTATATTCTTTTAAAATTAATTTATTATTACATGTGTGTGAGAGATGTGTGTCTATATTAATGTAAAAGTAAACATGCCTTGGCTCTAGTGTGTGATATGTTCATCAGAGGATAACCTTTGCAAATTAGTTCTCTCTATCTGTCTTGGGATTCAGGAACTGAACTCAAGTTACCAGGATTGCACAGCAAGTGCCTTACGGTCTGAGCCATCTTAGTGTACCTGTAGTCCATGCTCTTTTATGGTAACTGGTCTCAGAAGAGTTGGCATGGATTACTCCAGTCACTGCACCAGATCATGAAGAGTGGTTCTTATGAGACTCAAGCCTTGCATAGACATTTCCTCCCTTATACCAACAAGGACACATCTAGTCAGTGTGAAATTTTCCATGTCTATAGCTTTATATTGTATCCATAATCCTAAAATTTTCTTTGTGTCCCCATAAGATACAGTGCCCCCCTCCAGCAGGAAGTAGTAAAAGAAGCTATGCCCAAATTCCCAAATATACCAAGCTGGCTTTGGAAATGGAACTGGCTCATTCCTTCTCTAAACCCAAACTTATTGCTTTAAAAAAAAAAAGATTGAGAGATTCTTTTGTTCCATATCAGAAGAGCCCTCTGGTATGGGACAGAAAAAAACAATAATACTTTTATTTAAATCAGGTTGATTATAAATACAATATTTTTCTAAAAGAAGAAAGTGGGATATGATATAAATATATAGGATATAGATATGACAGGATAAATGGATAGATTGTTGAACCTTCTTTTAAAAAGCAACAACTTGTTTAAAATGTTTTACACTGCTATGGATTTTAGTTTATTGATACAAGTTTAAACTTAATTTTGTATATATATATTTCTACTCTTGTTTGAGGTATTATGTTAATGGAACTCATTTAGATTGTAATGGATAATTAAGAAATACAGATTAATTATTAGTCTTCTACAATAGTCAAACTTGTAGCATGTTGGTTAAGTTTTCTAGGTATACATAAGATATATTTTAGATAAACGGGTCATCTTCAAACTCTTCAGAGGTCTACAGAATATGGCATTTAAAATGTTTTAATAACTTAGAATTTTTTTCTTTTTTTGTTATGACTATGAGACATGTCAGCTCCTGGCAGTACCAATCTACTTCAGAGAAAATATGGACATTGAAGAAATTGCATATGGAGTTAACTTTCATTGTGGCAAAAGTTAGCCACTGAAAAACAAAGTATCCTCGAATTAACTGCTGACAAACAGGACAGACAGGACATGAAACAAAGGACTACCGATTCTTGCCAAAACAAGTGTGGTTATGGCTTTAACAAAAGGCATCTTCTGAGGCCAGGACAATAAGGCACCATCCCTGAAGTGGCCTTTGCAATCCAGAAAAGGTACAGTGCCCTTTTCTTCGAAGGCAGCTGAATAGGCAGTGGACCGATGGTTTCTGATGTGCAGTGGAAGAGCAGATAAAACAGTTATTTTTGAAAGAGTAACTAAGCTGATGGAGTCTAAGCTCTCAATGGTATACTGGCATTTAATAAAAGAGTTGAAGCCACCAACAAGCTGAGAAAAAAGGGATGTGGAGAAGAACAAGATGCTGAGATGAAGCCACACACACAAGCCAAGAAGAATGGACAGCTGAATTAAAAGAAAATCAACAATTTCCAGAATTTAAAATCCTGAATCATGACATGACACTAGTAGAATTCAGGTGTTTCTGGTACATGGACTGCTTTCACCAAATGTGAGGTCAAACTGTTGACCTTGTGTACATCCTAGTTCACAATGAGTCTGTCTGATATGCAAAGCCTATAGGCTGAAGATGATGCTCCAGTGCTGTGGAGAAACCTCAGGTGACTGTCCAGGTAGCTGGCTGTTTCTGTCAACTCACATTTTTTTGGAAGCTGCTTGCATGCACTTCTTGTTTTTAATTTTTTTAGGTAATATTATTTCCTTCTTGAGTCTCTCAGAGAGTTGAAGATTAGTTATAGTTAGTTAAAGTTGAGATAGTTTTCCTTGTTAAGAATTTCAGAAAAGAAACTCACTAAAAAGTAAGTGTATAAATTTGAAAGACATTATAAGATAGTTCTGTTAGTAATATAAGTTAGAATATAAAGTGAATCAGGTACATTTTGGACTTACCAAAATAGGATAATGGAATTATTTTCTCTGAATTTGTCAAATGCAAATGGACTAGACATTGTTTAGGTATTTATTGCTTGTATATAGTATATATAGTTATTGTACTTTTTGTAGTTTTTCTTAAATTAGTCATAAATTTTTTCCTTTTTTCTTTTATTAAAATAGAAAGGGGGAAATATGGTGATATTTTATTTTGCTGCAATTTGATTTTATTTGTATGTTAATAAATAAAGTTAAGTTGCCTGGGGGGTCAGAGCTAACAGCAAGCCATAGCAGACTTCTGGTAGTGGTAGCACTTGCCCTTAATCCCGATCACATGACAGGCAAATCTCTGTGTGTTCAAGGAAACCACCAGCATGGAAACACACACCTTTAATCTCAATACCAGCCATAGAAGACCTGGAGGTCTGTACAGACAGGCAGTGACGAGGAGGTCATGTGGTTGGGTTTACAACCAATGAGAAGGCAGAACAGAAAGTCGATAAAAAGACAGATACACAGGAAGTAGGTCTCTTTCTGAGGGGAAGGATGGCAGGGTCAGCCAGTGGTAAGAAGGTTGTTTTAGTCTTAGCTCATGGATGCTTCTCTGACCTCTTGGGCTTTTAACTCTGCATTTAGCTCTGTGTTTCTTATTTAATAAGGCCATTACATCTACAAATGTTCTGATACCCTCGGGAGGACAGAGACACACAGAAGAAGGATATGCCATACACTCATGGTAGAGAGTGAAATCTCTAGTTTCTACTTTGTAAAAGTCAATCCATTCAGCTTTAGTAAAAAAATGAAACATAAATGGAACTTGGAGGTTGGAAGCTATATTTTAAAATCCCCTGCACATTGTCTAGTCAAAACAAGCTCTAGACACTAAAGACATACTGGCTTTCCTCTGATGTGGTGATCTTAGAGGTCATCATTCTCCACTTTTAAAGTGCAAGTATAAATACTAGTATATGTAAATTTTAAATAAATTTTTATACTTTCCAAAAGGAGGTCTTGTTTTTTCCTATTGTCTGTACAGATGTCTTCATTTTTTCTCACACTGAGTATTATTAATCTCAAACTATTCTTACAATGATGATTCATCATTTTTAAAGTGAATTAACATTTACTGATCATTCACTATATTCCATATGCTATTTACCATAGGATCTTTTTTTTTTTAGATGAAATATCAGAAAAACAGAACAAGTCACAGCCAACCTTACCTTGCCAACTCCTTAGCCGATCTTGTTTCCATGGATCCTCAGACTGAAAGCCCCTGAGTTCTCATCCCTGAGGGTCTCAGTTGAACTACTGCTAAAAGCTTCTAGATTCTGGTCCTCATGCCTTATATACCTTTCTGCTTCTTCCTTTTTTTTTTTTTTTTTTTTTGAGCTGAATCCCCAGGGGAGTCTTTGCCCTGGAGGAGATGGGAATGGGGGGGGGGCTAGGGGGAAGGTGGGGGCAGAAGAGGGGAGGACAGGGGAACCCATTGCTGATATGAAAAATTAAATTAAATTAAATTATAAAATAAAAAAAGAAGTACCATAGGATCTTTTAAAAACATCATTGTCCTTCAAGGTAAGTGTGATATAAGAGTAGTACAAACTTACTTTTTTCTTTGTAAAAATTTTTTGCAACTACAATATAATTATGTCATTACTCTCTTCTCATTCCTAGTCCCAAACCATCTCACATACCCCTCCTTGCTCTGTTTCAAATTCATAGCCTCTTCTTCATTAATTGTTATTATATGTATATGTGTAAGTGTATCTTCCTAAATATAACTTGCACAGTATGTTTAAAGATTTTAATAGACTGGCCAGCATTTTGTGGATATCAACAGTTAATAATATAATTCATTTAAAATATTCAAATATCTAGAATTACCCCCTCATCTCTGTTGTATGCATGTGTATCCCTATGTGTAAAGGTACACCTGCCTGTGTGGATCTGTTCAGAAGCCATAGGAGTACTTCAGGTAATTTTACTCTCCACTCTCCATCTCTTCCTCTTAAGACAGGGTCTCACACTGAGTTGAGAGCTCACCATTTGGGGATAGTGTGGTTGACCAGCAAGCTCTAGCAACATTCCTGTCTCCACACCCCATCTTGACATGTCTAGTACAGCCAGACCTGGCTTTTCAGAGACCTTGGAGATCTGAACTCAGTTTTTCCTATTTGCACAACAAGTGCTCTTGTGCAATGAATCAACCCACCAGTTTCTTTCTTATTTTAATAGAGAAGAATGGTGCCCTGAACACACACACTTCATGATAATATCTTTGTTACAGTTCAAACACAAAGCATATCCAACTTAGATTTCACTTTATATTTCTCAATTGTCTTTATTGAGTCACAGAAGAAAAAAAAAAAAGACGTTAATTGTGCCTTTGTAATATGGAATGGACTCTCTGAGGTCTCATATAGCAGTTGATCATATAATCATTCAAAAGAGAGTCATATGAATTTGTAAATAAATTAACCTGTAGTATATGATTTTCAAATATCTTGAACACTGGCAATACAAAAAGCATTATCATACTTTACTCACATCTACCTAGGTATCAGCATCTCCATATCCTTGAAAAATACAAATTATATAGTTGTTTTGATGTTGGATTTTTTTTTATAATTCAGTGGTTTGCCATAAAGCCTAAATTTGTTACTATCTTTGACTTTTCTAGTATGAATTTTCTACTTTTATGGAGATTTAATGTTTGATAAAAATTCTTTACTTTTAAGATATTTTAAAGACTGGTTCTCCTGGCATTGAGAGGAGAAAGAGAAAGCAGACCAAAGCGAAACCTTGTGGGTCACCTTGGGTCTTTAATAGATTTACTATAAAAACTGAATATTCATTTATACTTTACTAAAATTGGAGGCAGGGAAAGAAAAAGATGAATGTTCTAAGCACCTACACTACTGAAAGGAAGTAATAAAGCCAAATAGTGCCGGCGCCTTGGGGCTAAGTAATAACCACCACGGTGTTACCAACTTGAATATTTAGAGAGAAATGATGCTTCTGACATGTTGGGGTGCCAGCACTTGTGGTAAAGCAGTCCCCATTCAAAATAGTTATAAATGGCTGCAGAGGAACAAAATCCATTCCCCACTAAACAGGGTATGGTAACTGCACATGTAGAAAACTTGAAACCAGAAACTGCTCATAACTAGATTTAATTCAGCCATTAATCCTCAACGCATAAGATAAGACTTTATTACAGGTAGGAAAACACACTCAAATGTATGGGTTTCACTTTACAAACTGGTGTCTCTGAGTTCCTCTGGTCTATGTCAGACAGTTAATGTACAAGTCCTATATGCTGCACTCCTGAAGCCAGGCAAAGCAGTGGGGGTTTCAATTAAAAACCACAGGAATGGAAACGAACACGTCAATAAAACCACGGACTTGTAAGTACTGCATACTAGTTTGCAAACAAACACAGCAAGCCTTCTTGGAGTATGAGACTATTACTGTAGATTTAAACTGAGTGTGTGGTGGTGGAGGTGACAGTCTCAGCATGCTTTTTTCTCATTTCTTGCTCATGGGAATGCAAACCTGTGTCCTTTCTTCCTTGAAGCAGATGCAATGAGGAAATTACCTAACTGGAGAATGCATCACAAAGTGGGAAAAGCTGGAACGATGCCAAATCTGCCTCTTAAATAGGAAGATCATCAAAGTAAGATAATATCTAAGCTGAACCAATATGCAATCAGTAATATGGGGAAATTGGATGTGCCAAATGTAGATATCAGAATAATGTCCATTATATTACCTGGTTACCATTATAACGTTCCTTCAAACTATGCTGACATTACATTTTATTGGACTATCTATTAGTTACAGAAAAGTATCATCAGCCTATGAGATAGTTTGTATTGTACAAGACTGAAATCAGAATAGAAGCAATTAAGTTGAAAAAACATAAGGATCCAATTTATAAGCCACTGTACACATCTATGTGGTCTTCCTTAAGTAACAACATGGTAGTGATAAGGAACAGAAGACAATTAGGTAAGAAAGACTAGAGAGTTTACCTGGATAGTTAAAAAGGTTAAAAATGTCTCCACTTTATTTTCAGTTAATAACAGGGTTCAAATAGATGGGTTTCTCAAGTCCAACCTGCTCACAAAATTAAATTTATTGGTCATCAAGTATATTAAGAGGCTTTCTTGGAACTCAAATAAAAAATTGCAGTATTTTTATTTAAGGGCTATCTCAGTTGACTTTGAAAAATAAAACTACTTCCATTCTCATTTCACAGTAAAGTAAAATATTTTATACATTTTGAGAGAGAACAGAAAAAGGAAAGTCACCCTCACTTGCTTCCCAATATTTTGACTGACGTTACCATATTTTGGTCTAATGAAACACAAGCGGCAGACATGGTACTTACTGAGAGATTTGTTTTGTGGAAGGCTTTTTTCCTGGGTAAAAGATGAAAGGCTGGCAATAAAAGAGAATGCCTTATTTTCTGAAGTTCTTATTGTAGAGTATATGCAATGTAGTCACCCAGAAATTTCAAAGGCTGTGAAATACTTCACACTTCCTAAACAGTTAATCTCCATGAATTGTAAGTTACAAAGAAGCTTGCTAGAGGCTTAACACACACCCCCGAGACACACACACACACACCCCATTTTTGGGTTATCTCATCAATCAGTTGTTATACTTTCTGTCTTAGTCATTGTGTTATTGCTGTGAAGAGATATCATGACCAAGGTAACTCTTAGAAAAGAAAGCATTTAATTGGGGGCTTGCTTACAGTTCAGAGGCTTAATCTTATCATCACATGACAGGGAGCATGTTGTCATGTATGGCCCTGGAGCAATAGCTGTAAGCTACATCCTGGTCCACAAGCAGAGAGACAGAGTTAGAGAGAGAGAGAAGGCTGGACCTGACCTTGGCTTTTAAAACTTCAAAGCCTACCCTCAGTGACATACTTCCTCCAACAAGGCCACACCTCCTGATCCTTATAATTCTTTCAAATAGTGCCACTCCCTGGGAGCTAAGCCTACGGGGTCATTCTTGTGCAAACCACCACACTTTTCTAATTCCCAGAATGATAGTCTGACAGGCACGAGTCGTATTGTTTTAGTACAAAATAAAGCATGATTTTGTTTGTTTGAGAATTTGATATATGCATATGGTATGTTTTGATAATATATATACCACCCTGTTTTCTCCTCTGCTCCCTCACCACTTGCCCCTGCAACTTAATTTTCTCATTTTAAACTAACTGCAGCCCCTCAGTGTTGCTTGTAGGTGCCTGGGTGTAGGCCCATCTTCTGGAGCATGGACAGCCTCTCAAGGGAATGCGTACGTGAAGAAAAGTGACTCTACCTATTCCAGCATGGCTACCAGTTGCCCATAACTCCTCATTTGGTGGTGGGATTTCATAAGTCTCTCCCCCATCCACCTTTTTATCAGAAAATCGAATCTTAGTTATTAAACTCAGAATGTGGGACAAGTTCTACTAACACCTAATCATTTCTATCACCCTAAGCAATTCAGCCCAGTCTCTGGTAGAGTGAGTTATACCAACTGGTTGTGTGAATAAATAAAATAATTCTAACTGCTTGTTGCTAGTCAAGTCATGGATGGTAAAGAAGAACCTGCTATTTCCACTCTCCTAAACCAGTATCATCTAACTGCACGCTAAATGTTTACCCTTATACCCAAAGATGAGCGTAGATCTCACCCTTCATCTAAGAAGCTACTGTTTGAAGTAGAAAAACCACCACAGAAAATCATAATTAGACAAAACGCAGAGAACAGCTGGTTGTGGTGTGCCCAGACCCAGGATCTACATCTACTACAAAACTCCTAAATCCAAGGCTTTGGGAACATCACAGAAGAGGAGGCAGACAGACTGCAAGAGCTAGAGGAGTGAGACTGTGCTCTCTAGTTATGACAACACAGTTACACCTGTGAAATCTCAGTATGGCACCCTAAAATGAACCCAAACTGTTCCAACATCAGTTCATATCCCAACATAGATGGGAGAAACTTCACAGGGTCCCATCCATATATGAAAAGCAAGAAGCAATTAACAACTGCTGATGAAGAATCAGTCCTCCCCGGAGATGAGCCCTTGGAGTGGCTATCCAATATCAAGGGTCACTCCTAAAAACATGCATGCAGGCAACACTGAACAGACTCAGCAGTTTGTATGAATATGTTTGTTTGCTCATGTGTATATGGAATAACAATGGTTAAGAAGAAGGGGCCACAAATTTGGGGGTGGGAGCAAGAGGGTATATGAAAGAGCTAGGAAAGAGGAAAAGGGGGAGAAATGATATAATCATATTTTAACTAAATATATTTATTTCTAAAAAGAATTGATTAGAATTTGATACTAGATATATGTAATGAATCCAAAAGTTAGTTTCCTTAAACTGTGCTCTTGCCTACTAATTTTGAATGAAGATCCTGTGAAAGCCCTTTCCCTCACCTCGAGCATTCCAACTTTGAGATAACAGCTCTGACCATGAGACTATGCACTGACAGAAAAACACACTTTCCCAGACAAAAGAGACAAAAATCACACTTATATTTTCATTATATAGAATGTTTTTAAAAATCATTATTTGATCATGTAAGCCAAGTGGTTTTTATAAAAATTACAGTTGTGGCAAAATATAAGTAAATAGTAACTACATTTAGCTTTTATTCCTAACCTACAAAAAACACAATATTAATAAAGTATCAAGCTGTTACTAGTGAAATCCCTAAATGCTGCTTAGTTTTATAAACACACATAGTAGATTATTAAAAAGTAGTTAGCACAAAGTGTACTGTAGTCACTAAGTATTTATTTACCTGATGTAATGTGCATGCAGATTAAAAGGTTAAAGCTAGTAATAAGCTGGGAAAATTAAGCAAATTAAGAAATAATGCATTTATCATTTGCTAAAAGCCTTAACATGTATTTAATACAAGGAATACTGCTACATCAGCTCTCAGTATAAAACACATTCAGCTTTATGTGCTAAAGTGCAGAACAAACTATGAAATGCATTGGACTTCCTAATAAAAATGTTGTGATGGGCTGTGCTTGTATTAGGAAATATAGAAGTTAAGTAAGAATTCATTAACATAACAATAATAAATCAAGCTGACATCTGTCTCCTGCTTACACTAACTAGAGAATAGGCATCTTAGTCCCCAAAGAAAGAGGAAGCCTTTGGCATATTAATACATAAATTAATGGAAACTGTTAACAGTTATATGGTTGAGCCTCCTGAAGCATGACAACATCTCCATCGTGGAGTAGAAATGATGTCCACTTCCCTAAGTGACTTTGGGGTTAGTGTAAAAATTATGTGCACACATAGACATGTGTGCATTCTTTTATACACGTGTGTTTATAACAATATATGTACATATATTTATACATGAACTAAATGTTCATACAAACTTATAAAGATCTTACGTAAAATTATTTCACTCAGAATGACAACATCACTGGATAATCATGGATCAAAACTCAAGAGGCAAATAAAATTTATACAAATATTTTCATCCATCAACTCCACATTCAGAGAATTTATGGTGCTTCCTCCCAAAATGTTTCAAACCCATATTTATGACATTGAATATAACTAGTTGAAACAAAGCCTTCCAAAACAAACATATGATTTTTTTAATTCACTAACATGGGATATTTGTACACTCTGTGAAGGTATATTGCTGTGGCTGGTGTAATAAAGCTGAATGGCCAATAGCTAGACAGGAGTTATCGGTTGGATTTACTAAGAGAGAAAGGAAGAGGAGGGGGACCCAGGTGTGTGGGAGACAGCAGGAGACTCAGAGAGGAAACAGAAGGTGCAAGATGGAAGAGAGGTAATGCCATGCAATAGAATTAATATAAATGGGTTAATGTAAGTTATAAGAACTAGTTTGGAACAAGTCTAAGCTATAGGCCAAGCTTTGATAATTAATAAGAAGTCTCTGTGTCACTATTTGGGAGCTGGCTCGTAAGACAATGAAAGTCTCATCACATACTAAATCCCCTTAAATACAATTTAAGCATGCTTAATAACTCATGTGTGGATATATCAAAATATTACCACTTTTTATTTCATCATACATTTAAATTATTGTTACACATATAAATAAAGTTGTAGCATATATTTGACCTGTTCCTCATTATTACAGAGGACTAAATTCTTGAATATTGGACTCGTGAACCAAAGTGCACAAGTAATTTTTAAGTTCTTAATGAAATAGAAATAGTATTTCATAGTGATGACGTGGATTTTAAGTATTCAAAGATAAATGATTATAGAGAAATAGCATGTGACTTCATTGTATGGCCACCTAAACCCTCAGAAAACATGGCATGTTTGAGAAGCAGTTTTTATAACTGCATTGTTTCTTAAGCTGACTTGGAGCTATAATCAATATTTGGCAAAAAGTACTGAGACAATAATTTTAATAAATAAATTTCAGTCTGAAAAATATAATTTGCTATGACATAAAGAAAATGGTCAAGATTTACACTTTATGTGAATTTACCAACTATATTCCCCACATTGGTCTAATAACCAAACAATTATGTTTGAGAAAACTGTGCCCACCATATCAAGCATGCATCTGAGAACCCATGGGGCATGCATGGCAATCATCACCAGCAACTGAGCCCAGTGATCACACCCCTGCCAGCTGGCTGAACACAATGGGTGAATCCAGGAAAGGTTTCCCACATGGCCAGGGGAGCAGTGAGCTGGCAGGGGGCCTCCTAATCTTTCATTGCCAACTGGCACCTCAAAGCTCCTTAACTCTCAGAGGCATAGCCACGCACACTGTGCCCAAGCCATTGGTACTTCTCGTTGCTCTCGAGGTGTGTGTGGATAGGCATTCTCCCAGATATGCAGGCTGAACTCTTCCTCATGTGCAAGTTCAAGCATGTCAGGAAACAGAGAAGGGGAAATTGGCATTACCTCAGAGGAGCCCTCCCACAAGTGTGCCCATCTGCTTTCATGCCCCATCTAAATGTGCCAGTCAACAGCATCTCCACTCACTCTCAGCAGAGTATTTAAATGACACACAAGGCCACTCCATGAAAGAAGAAACTAGCAGAGATTTTGGCAATAAAGTAAAATAGTTCAAACTATCTTAAGTATAGCAATGAAAGTGCAAGTGAAACTTTCCAAAAATAAAAACCTATTTTATTAACATTTTGTCAGCATTCAATGATAGGATTCATTGTGGCATCTATACATTTATATTATATTTTCTCCTACTTTCTGCCCATATCACCCTCCCTGGTTTCTCCTTCGTCCTCCCAGGAATCTCTTTCCTTGCCCCAATCTCCCTTCTGATTTCTCGCATGTATACATCACACACACACACACACACACACACACACACACACACACACACACACACATATATGTTGCCATCACAAATGTATAGGTTGGTGTGATATCCTATGTTGAGGAAAAAAAATTCTGGAAGCTCCACTCACAGCAAGACACACACGTTTGGCAGCAGCTGAAGATGATTTTGCCCAAACACAATTCTCTTTCTCCTGATACAAACAACCCTTACTCTAATTTAAAAGTAATTTATAACACCAGGTATTCTTACAACTTTATCATGCAAGTGTACATCTACAGTTACACTGGCTCCATCTTGTCAATTTCAAACACGTGTTGTCTTTTTTTTTTTAATGTCTCCTGCCATCTAAATGGTCCTCCATCATCCTGTTCTTTTTCTTATAGTTTATTTGTTGAAGAACCCAAGGTATTTGACTGATGCAATTTGTCATAGTCTGTTTTTCATCATCCTGTACCATAGTGTGCATAGCTTGTTTTTAGTGCTTTGTATTTGTTGGAAATTGACAGATGGGCTCAAGACTTTGATGAGACACATATTCAGTCCTCTTGGCAGGACCATAGACCGTGTGAGGATTCTGCTATGAGGAGGCACATTATGACTGCCAGCCTGGCTTTTTGTGAGGCTGGTGGCTGTTTAAGCCCAGAACCTGCCTCTATTATGTCACTGTAAAATGATGGCATTGATTCACCTTTCACTTACTCTTTGGAATAGTTTTTTTTAAGATGTTTCCCTCCATCCATACCTAGTTCCTTCATTGTGCTGTTCACACAGGAGAAAAAGTTAAATGTTTGATATTCTGCTTGCCAAATTTGGTTTTCTGTTAGTCTATGGAGATAACCAATTTATTTTAGCTAAGCAAATGCTCTTGTGGTATTATTGAGTATTATTTTAAATGGTGTTTTGAACTTGTGTTTAAATATGTAGGGAGGCTTTCAGTTATTTTCAGTGGTTTCTTTTCTTTGTTTTGTCTGTCCCATTTCTTTAGTGGATGTCCCACCAAGTCAGTCCCCGGGTTATTTTAATATTAACCATCTATGATAGTGTCATTGAATTTGGCAGATCACAGTTTTCAGGTACAGCTTGCACATTACTTGCTCTGACTTCATTTGGTGGAAGTGGCTTTTAAAGACCATTTTACATGTGCCAATGGTGCTTTTTATGACAGAGTTGGCAGCAGTTTCCAGGCCACCCTGCTGAACAGAGCCAAAACTAATATAGTCACATGTCCAGGGTATCACATAGCATATGTGAAACATTAATCTACATGTGTGTGCAGAAGCACACACACACACACACACACACACACACACACACATACACACACACACACATGCGTGCTTTTATATTACAATAGTCTGTTCATGCTGATTTTACTTCAGCTTCTAGACCAAATGATTTTTCTTATCACTTTTTTCTTTTTATTAACTTTATACTGTATTTATGTTTCCTTTCTTCTAAGCTTGGTTTGATTCTCAATGACCCAGGAAAGGGTAAAATAAATCATAAACACTCATTCATTTCATCTGACACTAGTCCTAGAACAGTGGCCCTCTTACTACCACTGACAGTTTAGTTACTGAAAGCATTTTTGTTTAATACTAATATGATAATATTACTTCCATCTCTTCAATACTTCTGAGGTGCCTCCATTCTGTTCTCTGTAAGTGTTTTGTCATTTTAAACCCTACCAACAATACACAGGGCCTCCAGATTATCTCTATCCTCTCCAACAAGTCTTATCTTTTGTAGTTTCAAAATAGCCAACTAGTCAGACTGCTTCTTGAAAACTTTCCTTGGGGATGAGTGGGCAGTCCTGCAGGACTCTTACTCCCCTAGTTATCTTTGCTTCCAAAACGTAAGAATCAACCTTGCCTTTAAGCACCCCACATTCATTTTATTTCTTTTAACCTGACAATAGCATAGGAAAACTTGTCTACCACACCCCATTCACTGACTCAGTTCCTTTTTGCTCATAAGGTCACCAGCATCCTCATTTTACACCAATCCCTAGTACTTTCCATTTCTCACACAGTTCAAGAGAAATTCCACCTCAGGGCCTTTACGATTAGTTTACATGGAACTTCCTTCATCCTGTTGTATCTCTGGTTCACACCCAACAGCTGTTCCTGAAATGTTTTTTCAATGAATGTTTCTCTTCATCCAGGACAGAAGGGCACCACAATCTTACCCCACATTCTTTATGTTTTGCCTTTTAATTTTCAGCATGGCATGATGCATGTACCTGTTTACAATCTTAACAAACTAGGTTCTACATTACAAAAGGGGAAATACTTTTCCATTTATTTCCTGCTGAATATTCAGAAAATAAAATACCCCTGTACAAAGTAAATGTTCTCTAACAAATGAACAAACTAATGAGTAAGATTAGCTATCTAGACTACAGATTGTCTCATGCTTCCTTTTAGAGAATCCTGACAAATGGTCAAAATTAACAATAACGTTGGCAATTATCTGATATTCAGTAAAGAGCTTCCAATTGAAGTTTGAAAATAATATGAATCGATCTCACCTGTAGAGGGACTATAAAAAGCAGGTGTAAGTATATGTCATGAAACCCATGAGGGACCATGAGAAAGAGAAGAGAGTGCTCAAGGAGACAGTGAAAGGAAGAGATAGTAATAGAATATGTATGACATGGATGCAGAAAGCAGCTATGAAGGGAAGCATAGCAACCCACGAGGCAGAACAAGAAGACGGAGAAGAGAAGGAAGACTGACAGAGTCTATGTGGAAGCATCAGAATGAAGCCCATTACATTGCAGTCAGAAACAAAAGACAATGATGGAAGAGGTCGAGAATATTAGGATTGGAGTCTCACTGGAGACTCAGTTTTAACTAGACAGGAGGAATAAGTTCAAGGGATTGCCATGCATCCTGATGATTACCTGTTATAACAACATACTGTACATTTACACTTTTCAGAGTAGATATCACAGGTCCTCGTAAACTCAAAAATAAATGAATATGGAAGGCCATCCATCATATATTAAGCGGCTTGATTTAGTCATTCCATGTGCTACAATTTTTTGTAAATTTGTTTGTGAATAAAAACAAAATAAAATAGTACGTACTTGTTGCGTGATGGCCACTGAGCGTTCTGTGATTTACTGAGTGCTCGATAAACATGGAGCAGCACCCCTGGTTGTCAGCTCTGGTCCCCGTTATCTATACATTCAAGACTGTTAGAAACATGATGAGTCTTGGTTTCCACACTTGTAAGTAAATGTAGTATTTGAAGCTATCAAACTAGAAAAGCTAGAACAAACTTGTGTGGTTGATATGCAATGTCAGAGGTTCATCTATAGCAGCACATGCTGTAAACTAAAACCTCTCACTAAACTACACACCTGGCTGTCTGCGGGTGCCCCTGTGACAAAGACTTCATCTCTTCTCTGGAGGCTAACCTGGAAAACTGACAGTTACACCTTCTGTGAATTTCAGATTTTCCAGGACTCTGTCATTCTAATATCCACCTGCAAAATGGTGTGGAGTGAGATGTTAAACAGCGCATATTTTTAATTTAAAATCCATTAGCATTCCACATAATTAATTAGAATTTTACACTCCAGTGGCTTTTGGTTCCCTACAGAAAATTGAGCACACAGAATATAATTTGATTTAATTTTTGTTCTAGGTTTAATCTACCTTAAACTTAAAAAAAAAAATCTCAGGAGAAATTTTAACTATCTAAAAATTTTGTGGGTTTTTTTTTTTAAGTAAATCTGGCATTCTTTTGTGATATCCTTAAGAAAAAAAAAAAACACAAAAAGCTTAGAAAAGTAAAATGAAGACAAAATATTTACTTTCGTTTTTAAAGTGAAACAACTCAGGGCCAATTTTTCAACATAGCAATACACTATGAGAAAATGCAAAGGGCATACAGGACGTTTCCTGTCCATTTCGAACCCACTGCTGTCTCATCAGAATGGGAGGATTCTGTGTCCACCTAGGTCTTTCATAGCTCCAGTCAGTGCCACTAAAAGTCCCCGCCCAGAAGATACTGAGTGGATTTGACTTTGCTGCAGTATGTTGGTTGAAGCTCATGTGCTAAGTACTGTGATCTAATCCCATTCCATGACCACTTCCAGGGACCAGAGCTATGGATGTTTCTTATTAGAATACTTATCACCATGGATTGGTTTGGAAGGCTGTGGCCTAACTTCAAATTCCTTGGAATTCGTTGACTATTTGGTTTAGTGATTTCTTTGGAATTCATTGACTATTCGGTTTAGCAAATTCCTTGGAATTCATTGACTATTTGGTTTAGTGAATTCCTTGGAATTCATTGAATATTTGGTTTAGAGAGTCATCAGTCAAGTTTCTTTTTGATACTTTCTGGTTTTGATTTTGTTTTTTTGAGACAGGGTTTCTCTGTGTAGCTTTGTGTCTTTCCTGGAACTCACTCTATAGCCCAGGCTGGCCTCGAACTCACAAAGATCCACCTGGCTCTGCCTCCTCAGTGCTGGGATTAAAGGCGTGCGCCACCACCACCACCACCTGGTTCCCTTTTAACAATTTTTAATCTCATATCCCATGGTGTCTGAAGCTGACATTTTCCTTCAGTATCTGTTAAATATAGAATTATGTTGACCCATTATTCTGCTTTTTATCTTCCCTTATTGCTTCACTGCCTGGCAGTGTCAATCTTAACCTAAGTGCAAAGTCATTTTTCATCTATGAAAAACAACTAGAATATTAGGACATTTTCTATGAATGACAATGGATATAAACATAGGACTGCAGTAATGTAAGCTAGTTAATATGACTATATTACTTCAATAATACAAACCCATGAATATGAGACTATGACCACAGTAATACAAACTGGTGATTGTGTATATATGACCACAGTAATATAAACTAATGAATGTGAGTATATGACCACAGTAATATAAACTAGTGAATGTGAGTATATGATCACAGTAATACAAACTAGTGATTGTGTACATATGACCACAGTAATATAAACCAGTGAATGTGAGTATATGACCACAGTAATATAAACTAATGAATATAAACATATGATCACAATAATATAAACTATTGAGACATGAGCACACTTCCTCACAAGTGTACACAGCTCTTAGAGTGATGACAGGTAGGTGGATAGATGAATGAGTGGATGGATGGACAGACAGACAGCTAGATACAAATAGTTAAACTAGAGGAGAAAGTATATGTTATATATAATTAAGTAATCTATTAGTAAGAAGGCTTGAAATTTTTTAAAGAACGTAATACCATTTCTCCAATGATCTAGGGTTTTAGCCATTGTAAAACTAGTGTTTAAAGTATTATAATTCATTTTCAAATATTTGAAAAATTAATATACAGCAGGATAGCAATCTTTTAAGTTTTCCAGTCTTGAGAGTATAATAGAATATTAGTCTAGTTTCTGATTCCAGATTTAAATGGCAAACTTAACAATTTAGCCATTTTATAGAATTTGGATTAACTTTTTCTACAGATGGAATTTAACATTTTAAGCCATATATACATATGGCTTAAAATTTTATATATATATATATATATATATATATATATATATATATATATATAATATATATATACAATTTTACTATAAGCAGTGCTTTAGACTTATTTTAATGTCTTATAAATATTCAGTACAAGTGTATAGTAATTCTTTTATTCACGCCCAATTAGAAACTATTTTTAATGTTAGGATTCCACTTGTAAAAATTACAAAACATGAGTGATTTAAAGAGACATAGACAGGATCAGATTACTTTATAAAATGCTACTTATTGGTTGTATGTTATAATGTGGATATGTTAATAACTGTGAAGATAATTGACTTGTAGAAACAAATATAAACACATTTAATGAGGTTATTGATTTTCCCTCATAAATGTTCTCACATACTTTATATTATATGCGTATCACTAATGATGTATGTCTTTTCATTAGAGTTGGCATAATAAAGATAATTTTCATGCATCTGTTAGTGAAGTTTAATATTGAAAAATTAATAAAGCAAGCTTAATTTCATTGCTAAGTCTGTTATTAGCATTATGTGTATCAGCAAGCAAATTTACCAACACGAATATTTATTTCCACTCAGTTGGTTAAGAAAGCATTGCCAATCCTAAGTCTCCACAGGGCTGGTCAGAAAAACCAGCTCCTCCAAAAGAAAGCTAATATGCACTGCCCTCATGTGCTAAAGCCCTACAGGACTAGTTTCCTTTTTGATGCCCGTCGTTTGTGACAGCTGTACAAAGGTCAGCCTGTTGACTAAAAGTTACCCACTTGGACTCAAAAGAATTGGAGGCTGCTCTGAGAACGCCTTTGGATTAGCTGTGACATCTTCACCGGGCCTCATTTGACAGAGCTGTAGAAAAGAAAACCTGTTCTGTGCACCCACAGCACCTGCTTCCATAGACTTATTTGAGTTCTGTCTATAAAGGAAAATTAAGTATCACAGAGGCTAGGAAACAAATTATTCATTGATGAAGCCCCAATTCTAGAACAAGAACTTCTTCCTGCATGTCTGTGCTTTACACTTACAAAAGGAGCCCTCCCTTTCTTTCTTTTTTTTGTAAATTGGATTTGAGAAAAATGACAAATGTGTTAAGTTTCTGAACAGGATGAATCAGTCACTTTATAGAAGAAAATGTTAAGCTCGGAGTTCTTTCCTTGTGTGATTAAATCTAGGAGAGGCTTTATTACATACCAATTCATTTGTAGACGTCTTTTAATGTGGCTGTCAGGTAAGCTATGCCCCTCTTTTCTTCCTTCTACACAATGCATGTCACAAGTGTTCCTCTGCTCTATCATGTGCAGCTATTACATCTCTAGAGAAGCAGTCATTTTAAATGGGTGATCTGCTGCTGATTTGCAGCTTTCTACAGATTGAGTCAGAGGAAGCTGAAGAAAGCAAATGAATGCATCAAAACAATGGTCCTGTTTCCCAGGGCCAGAGTAGTAGAAGGATTTTTAGAAGCCTACAAATTCATCAGAGGCTCAAGAATGTTGAGTACATTCCTCAGATAAGTAAAGGGAAAGAAATTGGAAAATATATGCATATGAAAAATTATGTCATATCACAAGGTTTCTTACCTAAAAATCACTGTAATTCATTTATTCAAGCCATTCATTTAGTCAAATAGTTAGTTCATTTTTTAACTTGATATGAAGATAGAGACTGGAGGTCAGGAAGACTTACAACACCATGATTCACATACAAAATACTTAGAAAATATGAACACACAGTACATGCAAAAAATAACTGTCTTTGGTTCTTATGCTGCTGTGAAACACAGATGGACTAACTGTGGCATAATTTAAATTATGTTTCTTATTAACTTATCAGAAACTGACCTTAGGAAGGTGGTTTATCCCAAAGTTTACACAGAGAAGCCATTCACCTTATAGAAGGCAATTCACTAATAGAAGGCAAGCCATATTTTTCACAATAATGTAAATTAATGGGTAAATAAAAAAATCAAAGGAAAGCTCAGAAAACAATGCATAGTAAAATTCTGAGAAAAATTTTTAAACAAAAATATAAGACATATGTAGGCTTATAACAACTACAAAAATATAGGTCTGATGCATATAAAATGGAAACCGACCAAATTTACATGGAAAGAAGAGTGGAAGTTCCCTTGAAAAGATAGGATTCAGGACAAAAGCTGTAAGCAAATAAATTCAACCTGAAAAATTATTTAAGTTTCATATAGCTCCTATGTTGATGAGTTTCTGGCCTTCTCCAAGCTTTTCAACACAGCTTTCACAATTATAGATAGTGTCTTTGGTACAGGAAGGTCCAAAAGAGAAACATAAACACCAAGTTACGAACAAACCCTTTGATCTACAATGCTGTATTGCCTGCAAGATACGCTAGGGCAGTGGTGACACAAAGCTCAAGGGAGTAACCAACCAATATCTAATTTGACTTAAGGGCCATTCCAGGAGATAGAACCCATACCTGACACTTCTTGGGTGACCAAGAAGCTGAGACTAGACAGCCGAGGGACCTATGGTAAAACCAAATACTATAGACTTGATCTTTTCAGTTGGGAAAGGGATCTTGTGAAAGTTCTCTTGTTTGAATACACATGTGAATTGGTACTGGCATTATACATGCCTTTTATATGTTACTAGGTTGTAAATGGAAGAGGTAGACAAAATGGAAAGGAAAAATAAAAATCCAGTTGTAAATAAAGAAATAGGTTAAGTAAAATACGTATGGTTTTGTGGTAATGTACCAAACAAAATTTTATTATTAATTACCTAAATTCTATATATTTCTTCCCAAAGAGGGAAGATATCTACATTTCTTTTTTTTTAATTAGGACTTGTGGTGGGAGGTCTTTGTTAATTATTCATTAACTGTCCTAACCAACTTAAAATTTACATACAATATCTTTTCACACAGCGAAAGTATGTTTATTAATTAATATATTGTCTTAATAAAGTAAATGTGTATGAACTGAAATCCTAAAATCTTTTTTCATTAATGTGTTTCTTAACTGTGAGGACAATACTCCACATTTTTAACTTTTCGTGTGCTCAATTGAAATTAATTTGATGTGTTTTATTTAACAAAATTACTTGCACTTATCATAATTTATACTCATCAAGCATTAAGGTAGAATAAATACTCAGTATTTTTGTCCTTAAAAAAGAATATAAAATAAAATTTATACACAACCACAGAACAAACCTCAAAATCATCAAAGCAACATTGAGTACAAAGGACAGAGCTGGAAACATCACATAAACTGATTTCAAAATCTTCTATGAAACTACAGTCACCAGAACACTGCAGTACTGTCATAAAACCTGTCGCACAGTCAAATGGGGAAGAACCATCAAATAGAACATGGATTTATATATTTAAGTCAATCTATGTTTGACAGACAACAAAATTCAGAATGAGGAAGACAGCTTCCTCAATAAAATAACATTTTGTTGACAAACAGAGTGTTAACATTCAGAGCAGTGCAATCAGATCTCAGGTTGGGAAGATGATTCCACACATGTGAGGATAAGTTGAGATCCCCAGGACCCACATAAAGCTAGATATAGTAGTGTATATCTGCAATCCAAGTGAGCCTTAGAGAGGCAGGTGCAGGGTGTGAAAGAAGAGATCATGCCTCAGACATGCTGAAGGCAAGAACTGACAACCAACATTGTCTTGTGACCTCTGCACAGAGGCCAACCACTTCATATTCCCACTCATGTGTAGTTACATACACATGAACATAACATCATATACACATGAAATTAAAAAGAAATCAGACCACTAAATGGATTAAAAAGTTAAATGCAAAAAACCTCAAACTATAAAACTAATAGAAGAATATATGAGGGAAATGCTGATTGATATTGCTCCAGGCAATGATTTTTTTGGGATACTATCCTAAGAACACAGCCAATAGAAGCAAAACAATTTGATCAAATGTATAAACTGCAAATTTTCTTACTGCCAAGGAATTCATCAACAAAGAGATAATCTGTAAAAGGGAGAAAATACATTCAAACAATATATTTGATAAGGAGTAAGAAGCTACACTATATAAAAACCCAAACAGCTGAACAGTAGGAAAACAAATACTTGAATTTTAAAATGGGCAAATGACCTGTGTTGACATTTATCAAAGAAGACATATAAATGACCAACAGACATTTGATAAAATATTCAGTACCACTCAAGAGAGAAATGCAAGTTAAAAGCACAATGAAATGCCACTTCACACTAATAAAGCAGCTGTTATGAAAAATATGAAAAACAGTAACTATTGAAGATAGTATGGTCAAAGCAGAGCCACTGAGCACTTGTAGTAACAGCATAAATCAGCATAGTCAAATACAGTGTGGACAATTCTCAGGAACTAAAAGCAGAATTTACATGCAATCCAGGAATCCTACCATTAGGCATGTATCCATACTAAAATCAGTACCTCCAAGAGATATTTGCATTCCCATGTCCACTGCAGCATTATTCATAATAGCTAGCAGTAGGAAATCAATCTACGTGTGCATCAAAAGACAAATGAATAAAGAAAAGCTCATATGTGTGTAAAGTGTTGTAAGCCTTAAAAAAGGTGTCAATGAATTTGAGAATGGCAATATGAAGAAACCTGGAAATTATTATCATTATGAAGTGAGACAGGCAAAGAAAACCAAATGCAAATACATGACCTCACTTGTATGTAGAGTATAGAATAGTTGAACACTTAGAAATAGAAAGCAAAATAGTCACTCTAAGACACCTGGGTAAGAGTGGGAGATTTTGGCAAAAGACACAAAAATTTAACTAGATAAAAAGAAGGATCTCAGAATATCAACTATATGTTATGAGTACAGTTGATGGTATGTTATATACTTCAAAATTAGTAAAAGGACAGACTTAAAATGTTCTCACCTCTCATCAGGAAAAGGTTTTAGAAACCAAGCCTGGAGGCCTATGCTCAATCCTAAGGACCCATACAGTAGAAGGAAAAACGATGTTGTCCTCTGACTTTTGTAGGTGTTCACATACACACACCAAGTGGGATAGTGCATAACATTAAGTTTGAAAATATCACATGTGGGATGATGCTAAATACTCAGATTTAGCTACTCCATAAGTGGATACTGTGAGAGGTCAGATATTAAATATTGACCAAAGTCCCATGGTTTGCACCTGGGAGTGTTCTTCGGAACTGGGGAACACTTAGGAAGTAGTCTAGTAGAAGAAAGGGAGTTGGGCCATTGGAAGTACGCCATTGAAAGAGATGTGGGCATTCCTCCATCCTGCACCCCTGTCACATCCTTTTATTTGTCTCTTCTCTTTCTTTCTATTCTTTTCTCCCTCTTGTCATCCCTCCTTTCTTCACTCCCATTCCACCTCTTTCTTTCTGTCTATGTTCCCCATTCACCATGAGGTAGCAGCGTTGCTCAGTTGTGTACTCTCCACCATGATGTCCCACCTTACCCAAAACAGCAGAGATGGCAGAAAAAGTATTAACCTGTATGAATTGTTAAGCCAAAATTACTGATTATTTCAGGCATTTCATCACAGAAAACTGAGTAACAAACACATGCATCAAAATGATGTGTTGCAGACTGTTTTTGTTTGCCAACTAAAAACTAAAAAAGAAAGGTAATTCATAACACTAAGGATGAAATCTGAATAAATATACAGTAGTTATAAATATGAATGAGCCCAAAAATATTATAGTAGATGATAAGAAAGATGAATGGTAATACATACACAACTCAATGAACATGGAGAGTCAAAGTAGTGCCTATCTATAGCCTTCATCCTTATGTTCTAGCATCTTTGGTATAGAAAGGTACCCTGCATGCTACCAAAAGGTAAACATTAAGTCAGCCACAAACCCTGTGATTTAAATGGTATCCTGACTGCAAGATGTGCTAGGGCAATGGTGCCACAAACCTTGTGAGCATAACCAAACAATGTCTGATTTGACTTAGGGTCCATTCCAGTAGATGGAGCTCAAACCCAACACTGCTTGAGTGATCAAGAACCTGAGACTAGATAGCCCAGGGACATAGAATAAAACAAAATACAACTGTCCTTAAAAAATTAAAATGAAATATAGCAATAAAATGACTCCTAAGACATTCTGTCATCTCATAAATCAGTGTCTGCCTTGCTCAACCATCATTGGAGAAGTTTGCTACCGCAGCAGATGGAAACAAATATAAAGACTCACAGCCAGACATTAGGTAGAGAATGAGAGACCTTGAAACACTCAGCACTAAATGTAATGTCTCCATCAAATCCTGCCCCCAGGGCTCAGAGAGCACCGCTGAAGAGGAAGCAGGAACAGTGTAAGAGCCAGAGGAGATGGAGGACACCAAGAAAATAAGGCCTTTTGAATTAGCATTTCCAAAGTTCATATAAACTCACAGAGACTGAAGCAGCGTGCACAGGGTCTGCACGAGTCTGCACCAGGTCCTCTGTGTACAGATTATGGCTTCAAATTTATTGTTTTCAAGGGATTCCTGAATCTAACAACAAGTGGGTCTCTGATTCTTATGCCTTCTCTTGGGCTCTTTTCCTTCTGTTTGTTTTTGTCTTGTCCAAATTCAAAATATGTTAGTTTTTGTTTTCTTATTTTGTTATACTTTCTTATTACCCCTTAGAAGCCGTTTGTTTTCTAATGAATAACAGAAATGGATTCCATGGGAAGGGAGGAACCGAAAGGAGAGAGGGAGGCGAAACCATAATCAAGATATATTATATAGGAAAAAAATCTATTTTCAATAAAAAGAAATTTTTTACAGGAAAAATATATTAAAAAATACCAGAGAGAAGAAAATACAGAAATACACAACAAGCCTGATATTTTTATTAAAAGGCAATTGGAAACTGAATGCAAGAAAATGTCAATTAAGAAACAAAAATATAAAATATAACTAATATGTTTTAAAGTGTCTTTGTTGAAAATAATAAATTGTCTTTATGGTCATAAAAAAGTCCCAAAGCATGTCCATGTATATTATACTACAAAAGAATCATTAATTTCATAAATGTAGAAATAAAATAATTCCTCAATTATTGGGTATAATAAAACTAAAACTGCAAAATCAGGAAAGAAAAAATTATCCCTACTACCTGAACAAAAAAAAGAAATACATAATAAGAAAGCTGTTGTTGGTAATAACAAAAGGCAGTATAAATTCTGCTAATTACAGAACTCAGTATCAAGTTACAACTAAGATATCCTCAGAGGAAAATTCATAGCCTTACATTTACTTATCAATATTACCAAAGAAATATTTTAAATGAATTAATCTGAAAAGGGAATTAAGCATCTTTGTGAAATGATTTGGCTGAATCCTGTAAGAAAGACCTGATCTTTTCTGAGGGGCAGTGATGGGGAAGGTAGCTTCTGGGAGGTGGGGAGGGAGGGAAGGCTGTGACTGGGATGTACTGTATGAGAGATGAATACATTTTAAAAAGAAATAAAACAGATAGCAAATGTTTTTAAAATCTGTGTGAAAACATGGTAGTCCAGTTGAAAAACCTGCCTAACAGACTGTTACAGATTAGCAATTCTGACACACTTGAAAAATACACTAGAGTTGGAAGTGTGTGTAAATAAACTTTAAATATAATAGAACTTGGGCCAGAAAGGAAAGTTACAGAGAAGCAAGACTGGAAGCCTCAATGAATATTAAGTCTATATTAAAACTTATAATTTTTATATATATATATATATATTTATATATATATATCAGACTTAATCACATTTCAACTATATTCTCACCATTTGGGCAGTCAGAAATTCAAAACAGATCTCACTGTTCTAATGTACGCCTCCTCCAGGATCTATAGTAATCCTGTTTCTTCCCTTCCCTTTGCTAGACATCCTATGCTCAAGGCACGTCTCTTGTGTCTTCAGAGTCAGCAGTACTGAAATCTTAAATACCTCTGACTCTGATCCCCTACAGCTCCTTCTCCCACTCTAAGGGTGTTCTGATTACATAACCCACCTGAATAAATCACAACAAACTTCTAGTTTTAAGGTTAATTAATTGGAAACCTTTGTTTAATCTGCATCCTTAGCTAGCAGTTACTGTTATGTAACCTAATATATCCACAGATTGTATGACTATAGCATCACTCTGGGCTCTTATTCTGTCCATCAAAATCCAAAACTCTTTTTTATGAAAGAATTCTACAAAAAAATAAAAAATAAAAAATGAATAGTCCCAATGCTTTTTAACTTTGTCAGAGCATGGAAAGAAGTAAAACTTAATTACTTCTTTTAATCACACAGAATAACATTGATACTGAACTTGGCAATGTTAACACCCAAAAGAAAATAACAAGAAAATCTCACTTCTGATCATCAAAGCCAACACAGTAAATAAAACAGTAGCAATTAGAATGCTCTACCACATCAAAGGAATGACGTGCCATGACCATGTGTTGTTTTCCTACTTAAGAAATGAAATGATATTTAGTACAGTTTTTAGTCTCAAAATGCCAAATATTAATATCATTAATGTTATCATTAATGAAATAATTCCCATATTCACAAACAAATATGAAATTATAAGAATAAGTTCATTAAGAAGCACCTATGAGATTTGTCAATTGTTGCATTTGATTCCATGACTAATAGAGACCTAGGTGTTCAGAAAATACTTTCTTACACCTATATCTTATATGCCTATGTTTTATTCTATTAGTTTTTGAGTGTTTCAGAAAATATTATGCAAAATGATGAGAGGCAAGCAAATAAAATAGTCTAGTTTTAACACCTATGAACCACAACAGTTACCAGCATGGCAATATATGCATCAAAGTACAATAGGAGACACTCACATGTTGGTGCCAAGCAGCAGCTGTCTAACTACACAAAGAGCCATTCATGAGGAAGGAGATCATATCCGGTATTGAAAACCTAGCCATTTCCCAGGGCTGGTGAGGTCCTGAATCTTAGAGAAGAATCTATCACAGCTGCTTTGCTAGACCAGCATATTCCTTACTACTGATTAATCCTTCATATACCCACGGTATAGCTACCACCCTCATCAAAGAAGCCCCCTTTACATAAATGGAGACTATCATGGAAAACCACAAATGGTCACAATGCAGATGTCCACAGATCACGGGGAGCTCAACCCCAAAGGAAAAGTTTACATTACAGTTCCCGCATTGATGGTTCAGGAAAACATCATTGAAGAGAGGCCAGAAAGGCTGCTAAGAGCCAGAATGCCAGAGAGTGTGTTATGAAACAGTCTTTCATAGAAATGGCTACATAAACAAAACCAGAACAATGGGAATATCATTGAACATGTTAACATGAAAAGGTGAAATTTTCACATTGTCCCACCCCTAGACAAAGAACTAATGACTGCTGGAAGAAGCCAACTTAGCCTCTCCCATGGAAAAGCCCTCTTATTGGTTGTCCAGTGTGGTCAGTCTTGAAACCATATACACACAAATAGCAAAAGCAGACTCATCACACACACACACACACACACACACACACACACACACACACACACACTAAAAGTAAAATAAGCTACCAACCTGAGAGTAGAGGGAGCACAGGGAAGGTTTTTGAGAGGGACAGGAGGAAAGAAAGGGAGGAGGAAAAGTGATGCAATTCTATCTCAATTAAAAATCAAATGATGTCAATTGCCTCTAAATTATAAGACATTAATACATTTCATTTTAAAATCTCAAAAATGTCTTCAGATATTGCCAGATATATCATGTTCTGTAAAATCATTTCTTCATTGAGTCTTACCAATGTAATGGATATTATAGCTACTTTTAAAAATTGAGAATACTCTATTCATTGAAATTGCAAGACTTATATATATTTTGTTATGCAAAATTCTAAGGTACATAACATTTTGTGTACTATGCTACCTTGTCAAGAAAGCATATATTCACATTTAGTATATATCCATATTTTATATATTTTCATCAAAAATGTTCTGTGTGGATAAAAGAATCTACAGCAGAAGTATCTATGGATTGAAAAGTAGGTAAATTGATGGGAAGAGAGGGAGTTTGGCAACACTAATGTTAAGATAGTTTCAATTTATTTATTATTATTATTATTATTTTAGTTTTTTCGAGACAGGGTTTCTCTGTGTAGCTTTGTGCCTTTCCTGGAGCTCAATTGGTAGCCCAGGCTGGCCTCAAACTCACAGAAATCTGCCTGGCTCTGCCTCCTGAGTGCTGGGATTAAAGGCGTGCACCACCACCACCCGACTCAATTTAATTTTTTTAACCATAGAAATACTTGCATAATTTAAGACCCTGACCCAAATTAGCAAATGCATTTGCATGTTTTCCATTGCTGTGCTTTAATAATCAGTCATGAAAGAGTTGGACCTTGACTTCCCACGTAGGGCTCTAAGAATCTATAATTGAACTGTGGACTTCTTAAGCAATTCATTGATACTGGCTCCAGAAACATCTACATGATCTTTTACATGTATACACACACACACACACACACACACACACACACACACACACACACATATGTATGTATGTATGTATGTTTGTATGTATATATGTATATGCTATGGAATGTCATTTTGAATATTGTGAATATGTGTTGCTCTGATTGGTTCATAAATTAAGTGCTGATTGGCCAGTAGCCAGCCAGGAAGTTTAGGCAGGGCAAGCAGACTAGGAGAATGCTGGGAAGAGGAAGAGCAGAGTCAGGAGTAACCACTCAGACACACAGGAAGCAAGATGGCAAGGCAGAACTGAGAAAAGGTACCAAGCCACGTGGCTAAAAATATATAAGAATTATGGGTTAATTAAAGTGTAAGAGGTAGTCAGTAATAAGCCTAAGCTAATGGCTGAGCAGTTATAATTAATATAAGCTTCTGAGTGATTATTTTATAAACAGTTGTGGGACCTCCTTGGAGCTGCATGGACCAGAGAAACCTTCAGCATTTATATATATCAGAAAAAAAGTTAAAGAAGTAGAAACAACTCAGTGTGCTGCAATTGCTCTTCTATTAGGTCCCAAGAGGAAAATAGGGTTTCTCTGTAAAGACTTATTCAGGGTTTAGTCTTATTAGCCTTATCACTCTTTTCCAGCTGTTAACTGGGGAGCAATTGGCTGGATGAGAGACAGAGAATAGTAATTCAGACCACTGTGGTAGGTGTTCTCAGGATCATCAACAGAATGGGGCAGGCTTCTTTCCAGACATCTGATGTATCATAGAGAGGCAGGGTCATCTATTTGCATATTAATATGATGATCTATGTGTGTTAGGCTGGCTTTGGGAAGCCTCTGAAGTGGTGAAGTTGAATGTAGGCTATGCCAAGAGGCAACTCTGGGCTGTTACTTTTCAATCTCGATCTTGTTTCTGTGTGGGAAGTACTAGAACTCAGTGGACCTATTCTTTCTTCAAGGATTAAATGGATGAATGTTCCCTCCAGGTGATTCTAACAGACTTGCTGAAATTTTGTCAAATTAAGAAGTCATGATTGTATACATACACAATATGGATTCTGTTTTCTAACTTCAAATTTCACAGACACAGAATTCCATTAGAGACAACAAAAACATTCAGCAAAATCCAAATAACTAGATAAGATGCTAAGTCTTAGATGATCAATATATTCCTAAACAAGTAACCATTTGAAAATTCTATACAGAGATCCTGAACTAGAACTTAACTGGGCAGCTCCCAGTTGGGATTTAATGAATCAGGCAACAAGGAAAACTTTTTTTTCTCCCACACTGGGGAGGACAGGCATTAAGAGCAATATAAATATTGAAGCATCATCATGCGGCAATGCTCACAGCTGAAGCAGATGAGGAAGGCTGGGCAGTTTACATGTTCTATTTCATCTGGCTTAGGATAGTATAATTTAGGTCTCATGGGAAAGGAGCAATAGACAATACTGCAAATGGCATAGAGACTCACTGCCTAGTCATCAAAGACATCTCTATCCTGATCTTCCTCTCTAAGTCAACATTCTTGGCATTCCCTCTTTTGTTCAAAATGTTCATTTTGTCAAACACTAATTGAAATCTCTGTCAGGTAAGCTCTGCAAAACCTAATATTTCCAAAGCCTAAAGCCTCTAAGGAGCCTTGAAGTAAATCTTCTGCTAGCAGGATAGTATTTCACACTCACTAATCTATTTGATTACTTTGTTTTAACAGACTATCTCTCAAAAATATAAATATGTGGAGCCGGTGACATGGATCAACAGGTAAGTGAATTTACCACCACGCTTGATGACCTGAAGTCAGTCCCTGGAACACACATGCTAAAAGAAGAGAATCAAGGGTTGGGGATTTAGTTCAGTGGTAGAGCACTTGCCTAGCAAGCGCAAGGCCCTGGGTTCGATCCTCAGCTCCGAAAAAAAAAAGAAGAGAATCAATATCTGAAAGTTATTCTTTGACCTCCACACACATACAAAGGAAAAAAGTGTGTGTGTGTGTGTGTGTGTGTGTGTGTGTGTGTGTGTGTGTGTGAGACACACACACACAAATATTTTCAAGTTGGAATATGTGGGCAACTAATGGGTGACATCATTTTGTCTCTGTTTCATGAAAACCTTAAGACTCTTGGAGTTGATTGACTCATTATAAAATCATATGTACTGTATTCATTGTTTTCCTCTCTAGCCCCATCCCATCAAAATTCTTTGCTCATGTCTGATGGATCCCTGATGCTTATGGAGTGTATCACCAGGGATTCCTCACCTCCTGACTCCTTCGCTTAAAGCTAATAGTGAATACTCTCTGCAGAGTTAAGAAGTGAAAGGAGGGAGTTTGATACATGTATTCTTCACTTCCTTTGTGGCCAACACTCCATCTCTGGCAGAGGCTAAGATGCTTCTAAGCATCTTGGTGGCTACTTAACACCACCTCTCACAGGCCTTTGGTGACATCATTTCCCTTCTATCTACCCAACCATTTCAGATTCCGTATAGTACTAGTGTCTAAATTCCCTTACTGTATTTTATATTCTTAAAAACATTACATATAACCAACTGGAGAGAATTCTATTTTCAATTGAAACTCTGATTACTAAAAACAGTGTTTCTATATGTTTCAAATATTTATAGTTCAAAAAACTAAAAAACAGCATTCCTGTAATTCTTATTTTACATATATATATCAACACTAAAGTCACACACATTTTGAGTGAATGATAACTTTATTTTTATAGAGCAAATTACAAGGCCATTTTCTAGAGAGAACTGTTTTTGCTTTGAGATAGGAGGGTCATGATTGTTCTTTTATACATTAGAACTTGCAAAGGAACTTGATGTCCCCCCTTGATAGTTCTAAGGGACACATATGGAAATAGCATTTACTTTAATCAATATTACAAATGCTTGCTGAAAGGAGACTCAGCCCTTGCGTGAAGCTTTCCCACCAATTTGTCAATGGCATTTAAAAGTTTCTTCAGCTGAAAAGTACCATGAAAGGCTGGAAATCAAGGCAAAGAACTTCTCTCATAAATGAATGAGGCAGGTTCTTAATGAGAATTGTTTTGCATCCTGTAATTATCCTGCTAGAGTTTTGCAGGCTTGGGTTTCAATGTCTTAGAGATATCAATGTCAGCCACAATCACCTGTATTTTTCATGACATGGATCTTTCTGTTCCACAGTCTCTTAGACATTGTCTATTACTCCTTAAAGACACATCAATATTCAATGCCATTAGTTATTCCATGTGTATACATTTTGCATATCAGTTCAGGAGACAATGAAAACAAAATACTACCATGCATGCACTATAGGAAACTACAAATTTGCAATGTGCCTTCTTGGCATGAATCAAGTGTGTGTGTGTGTGTGTGTGTGTGTGTGTGTCTTCTTTTTTCTTGTACTGTCACAGAGTCACCAAAAGAGGCCCCTCAGATGTCATTTTTTCATATTCTGTGTCTGTACTTTTAGGTGCCTCTTTATTTACATAGCTTCAGTTTACAAAACAAGATTAGATAGAAAAGTTATTACAGAAAATAAAGAATTAAAATATTCACTAATTAGTATTCTGTCAGAAGTGTGGTTATTAGCTATAAAGACAGAAGACCATTGTAAAGGAAGTTAGCAGTGAAATTAATGAACAGTTATATGTTCTGCAGGGATAGTCTGCAATAGATTCAGTGACTTAAACATATTGTCATACATACAGGACAGGCAGGCATGATGATACATAACATACACGTTTATAAACGTGTATAGACCAGCTACTGGTACAAAAACACTAGACTTCTCTCTATGCTGACCTCTTTGAAAACCGAAGCCTGCCTCCAATTCCTACTAAATTCCAAACTCCCGAGCAAGTCAAGCATTCATTCTCTGACTGGGCTACATCTTGCTCTCTCTCATTTCCCATCTGCTTATTATGTTTCATGTATAATCAATATATTGTCCTCTTTCCTGACCCCATGTCTTTACATAGGATGTTTCTACAGCATGAAAATCCTCATTTTTACCCTTTAACTCCTGGAAAATCCTTGTTTTTTTCATTGGGCCTGGCTTTAATGCCCTTTTGAGTGTGTACGGCAGAATTTCTGAGCATAGTCAGGCAGCCAGAATTGCCTCCTCTCTACTACCTAGGCTAGGCTGAAGCTCTCAAGAAGCTACCACACTGTGTTGAAATTATGAATAATTTACAATTTTTATTTGTCATCAGACTGAGCTTTTGAAGTGCAGTATGGTGTGTTTGTGATGAACCTCAAGAATACAAAGATGATCGTTAGTGACACAGAGCTTATGTGAGAGGAGTGTTGCAGAGTGGTAGAGGAGTCCTTGTCAATCTGATTTCACAGATAATGACACTGAACTGGTTACACAATAAACTGTATAGTCAGCAAGAGCTAATCAGGGTGGAAATCCAGACTTACATAAGCCCTGAGTGTGTGTGTGTGTGTGTGTGTACATTGTGAATATGTGTACTCACAGATACATACATTGAAGTCTGAGTACAATTTACAGGAGTCACTTCTCCCTTTTGGTCTTGTGGGTGCCAGGGATTGAATTTAGACTGCTAGCTCAGTGATATGCATCTTTACTCATTGAGCAATCTCGATAGCCCCTAAATATATCCTCCAAATATTTATTTTAGCATTTGTTTATGGGGATGAGTGTCGATTCACATGTGTGCATGCATCTGCCCAAACCAGGAAAGCATATTTGATTCCCTGGAGCTAAATTATAAGCACTTGTAAGCTTCCTCATGTTGGTGATGGGAACAGACCCACTGTCCTCTGGAAGAGCAACAAGCATCCATAACTGCTAAGCTACCTCCTTAGATACCTAAATATTTTCCATTACATCAATCTTAGAATTTATAAAAAAAACCTCAGGTTACAGAAGTTGTCTGAATTTTCACCTATCCTCCAGCTGCCTCTAAGAAGAAACATGAAGCTTTGATAGATCAAGGAAAATGAATGCATTGGTCTAATACTCTCTAAGTCATTGTAAGGTCAGAAGATTGAGGACTCCAGTGTTTCTTGCCGTATGTTAGTCCTGTCACTGTATGAGAGTTTAATGGCATTAAATCTCTGGCATCAATTTTTAGCAGTGAGTCCAAAAGAAATGCCATCATGCCAATCTCTGCTTTATAAATTAGTAATCTGGGCCTGCAAGGTTTTCACTTTTCTCGAGGTTGTTTTCAGAATCCAATGATCAATTAAAGATTTTTTTAAAGACAAAATAGAATAGCTTGAAATCTACAGACAATCAATATGTGTTTATTTCATGATGATACCATGATTGATCATCAGGGACTCTGATGGATCTCAAGCCTTAATACCTCTCCTCTGCACTCCTTGTCAAAGCAGGAGATATGGTTGGGATGCTGCTGCTCTGACTGGATCCACCATTAACAACTAAGCTCTGTATGTTCACTAGTTTTAGAAGAAAAAAATCAAGCAAGTTAATCAAAAGAACAGAGGTGAAAACAGTGACAGCAGCCACACTGTCCTCTTCCACTTACTATCTCCACTGGAAACCATGCTGCAGTCGGGAAATCAGTTTTCCCATTTCCATACAAATAAAAAATAATTTCCCTTGCTTTACATGGCCCTCCTTTTTTTTCTAATAGCTGCTTCATGAGAGGAATGGGGGTGGCTGACTGGAGTGTTTTCATAATGAGAAAGAAGTTACTAGACTTCCTTGATTATTAACATAAGCCATTGAATTTATCAAATTCAAATGTTGTCAAAGTGGGGTTTGCATCTTTGCATCCTAATGTTTGAAATTCATTTGCTTTCAGATTCCTTCATCTGCCCACCTGCCAGGACTTCCTCTAGTGTTTGGCTGCATAGATGCTTTACTCCTTGATTCCACACCAAGCTTACCATGAACAAGCTTCACTTGTTTGTAGTAGAAGTTTACCTATGTCCCGCCTGGTCCTGCAGCTGCTCAAACCCAAATAAGCACTTACAGGCTTATTATATCAATTACCAATTGCATGGCATATGGCAGGCTCCTTGCTACCTAGCTCTTATAACTTAAATTAACTCATTTCTATTAATCTATGCTTTGCCACGTGTTCTGTGGCTTACCAGTCTGCTGGTATGCTGTTCCTTGGGTAGCAGGCTAGTTTCTCTCTGCCTCTCCTTTCTCTTCCTCCTATCTCTCTTGGATGTTCCTGCCTAGCTCCATCCTGCCCTGCCATAAGCCAATGCAGCTTTATATCAACCAATCAGAGCAACAGATATTCACAGCATACAGAAAGACATCCCCAGTACTAGTTGGCATCCCATTGAATAATCACCTCCATTGTGCATTTTTTAAGGTAATGTTGCTCTGTAGTCCAAATATCTTATGTGACTTTTGCTGCTTAAATGAAAGTCCACATCAGTAGATTTTGGAACTTGGCATCTTCCTTTAGCATCACTCTTCTATCCCCCATACAAGTAGAAGTAAAAATAGCTTCTATCAAATGTGGTTAAACAGTGGATAATAGTGCTTAGATTTCTATTGAAAAAGCTGAATCCAGTAAAAATGAATGTTTAATCAACAAAGATTGACTGTCATGAGTTCTGGAAAGATGAAAATAGCTACCTGATTTTTTACTTGAGGAGCTAAGATATCAGACATAAGAGTTTTCAGGTTATAACCGATACAGTTAGCTTTCTGTTCTTATCTACTCCATCTCTGACTCGACAAGTCAAATCAATCAGAAAGTACCTCTCATTACACTTAAGTCTAGTGTATTGTTGATATCCTTCCAAAGCCAAGTGTAATCATGAATATGATGACTAATGCTATCAGTTGAGCATAAAAGATACAACAGGAAAACAACACATCAGAAATGAAAAGTGGATGGCTTACACTGAAGAGTTTGTATACATATTATTCAATCCAATGGCAATCAAATGAAAAACAAACCTGCAATGACAGATTGTCTGTTCTTTCAGTACAATAAGAGAAGTGTTTTCCTGACACTGCAGGGTAAATCCCAGTGATTATGACAACATGGGCAAGACTTTTGCAGCTCCAGCCAGACAAAAATCTCAGCTTAGTAGGGAGAAGATAGGTACATAATCCCATCACTAGTTCAGGAGTTATTGGCATTTAATAGCTACTAGGAGAAGGAGAGTCAATTTTGTTTAATGATGTGACCCCTCTTTAGGCTGATCACAAACTAAGGAGGCCCCAATTCCAAGAGTCACTGGGCAATGTAAACTGGACTGGATTAGGAAGAAGAAAAGAAAGAATCTCAGAGCTGGATGGGAAGGGATGGGAGAGTAAAAGAGTGGTAAGGGAAAGAACTGGGGGATGGGGTAGTAAATACACTCAAAATACATTGTATGAAATTCTCAAAGTTTAATAAAATATTGTAAGAGAAAAAATGTGTACAATCAGAAAACTCATATAAAGTTTTACACATTAATTAGAAGGTTTCACCACACTTTGAAAAAAAGGGACAAATTTTCATCTCTTGTTGGCAAATTCACCGCATGCTTATTATAGGGCACTGTTTACTCTCAACCCGCATACTCTCTTATGTCCCTCCCACCTTTTTATGCTCCTCCTGTGACCCAGGTACCTTCCCACATTCATGGTCTCTTAATTTGGAGACCTGATTTTAATTAAGCAGAACTGTTTGTGATGCCACAGGTTAGGACTTAGCTAGTCAGAACACAACTGAAGGCAATGACCGTCCCTCAGCCAGGAGCCATCAGTTTCCAAAAGTTCATCAGGGAGAGGTGGGGTCTCCTCCCCTTGACCCATGATTGGCTGTTGACAGGCTGAATGACATGTGGACCCAGGCAACAGCAGTGACTATGAAATCCTAATCGCTGTGCCACGCCCTGAAGAGAACATTTTTACGTCACCTGTCTTCAGGAAGCTGTAAAATTCTTTCTGCTCTATCGTCTGCAAGGTCCCCTGAGTCCTAACGGAGTGGGAGCATATAGATGCCTGTTTGAGGCTGAACACTAACCTGTCATTTATCCTGAGCATCTTGAGCAGTCTTGAGTTGTTAAATTCTCTGTTGTTCCCTGCAAGGAGAAGCTTCTCTGGTCAAAGTAAGAGGAGGATTTTTCTTTTTCTTTCTTTTATTTTTTTTTTCCTATTTTGTTTCCTTTTCTTTCTTTGGATCGCAGCTTAGTGTCATAAGAGTTGTGCTAAACCACAGGGATACGGTCCCTCTCAGGTCGATGAGATTCCCAGACATGGTTTTTCAACTTAGCTTCTAGTATCAAAAACAACACATTTCTTGGTTTTTTTGTTTTGTTTTGTTTTTGTTTGTTTGGGGTTTTTGTTGTTGTTGTTGTTTTTCGAGACAGGGTTTCTCTGTGTAGTTTTGCCTCTTTCCTGGAACTCACTTGGTAGACCAGGCTGGCCTTGAACTCACAGAGATCCTCCCAAGTGCTGGGATTAAAAGCCTGCGCCACCACAATCCGGCTCAACAACACATTTCAAGAGTTCTTCTTTAAACATGACTCAAGGTTAAGGAGTACCAGTTCTTAGAGTCACAGACTCCTGCAGTTCCTAGCAGCATAAACCACGCATGCTGTATCAGTTCCCCTTTGGGTAGCATTTTAATGTTAGCTACAGGAGAATTCCCCCTTTATCTATCCCATTGTCTCCTCAAAGATCAGGGCATCCTCTGTATTTCACATTATCACACAGACTGCTCAGGCTTGGATTGAACCAGGAGTCTCCTCCCGTCTCTCACAGCAACTACTCTCTAGGAGTGAGGCCTGCTTTTATCCTGGCTCCCATTCTTTTTTTTTTTTTTTTTTTTTTTAAACTGTGAGGGAAGAGCTCATTCAGCACGAGTGATAGACCCAGATTCTAAACAAAGGGCTTTGCATGAATTATTCAATTTAATGCACGCAACTCATGAAGGATACATGCCATCTCCCACTGCACAGAAGAGGCAAGGTCTGCGAGGCTGAAGCCACTCAAGGTCACATTGCTGTGAGCTTCGGAATGGTACATTGCAGCTTATTTCAGAAGTGCAACTCATCAAACTACCTGACACTGACCTGGTAGTAGTGTTAGAGCCACCCCAGTAATTCCTACCTTTGTCCAAAGTCAGGTCAGCTTCCTGTACGACACATAAAAGGCACTACGATGCCAAGCAAAATAGTAAAGACTTATAAATCCTGAAGAAGTCCAATCTGTCAGGATCCAGGGACAGTGTCTTTTTATATTTCCAGCACTCTGTACCTCTGCCTTTCTCTCTCAGTAGTTTTATGATCTGTCACTACGTTAGCAGACAGCACATCAGCAAGTTTGGAGGGTAATTTTTTTGGACTGATCTCATTTATGCTTGCCCGTTTCTTGCCAGTAACAAATCTTGTAAAAACACTTAGCGTTCCAGGGCTTTTCACATATAACTCATCTCTCTGAAGGTTTTTAAAAAACTAATTCACAACATAGCTCTCCATCAAAAGAGGTAATCATTTCCATTTCTGTCTTCACATAAGAAATAATAATTCTGTAATTTATGGGGACACAGAAGCTCTATGACATATCATTTGGAGCATAATGTGATCTTCAATGATTAATATCTGCCATTTACTCAGAGACTGTGCAGGACACTTTGTATTTATTGAACATTCTCATTTAATTCTTACAACAATTTTAAGAGAGGCTTTCATTTTCTCTACTTTAGAGTGGCGATAACAATTGCAGATTGTGGTGTCAGGATCAAGATGAGGGAACTCCCATAATTCTATCAATGAATACAAGGGTAGAAAAGTTGATGAAAGGCTAGGTAACATCTATCTCAGATTGATATTTGATATTTTATGATTTGTTTATTCAACTGACATTTACAAAGCTTATGTATAAAATACAATGGGATCACCAAATTTTATGTCTACTTATGGAATATATTTAGAAAGCATTGTCATCCAGAGGTGCAGTCCAGGTGAGTGGCCATTACATGCATCTCTGTTCTCTGCCTCTCATCTCCCATCAGGATAGATCAAGACACTATTGATTCTTCAGAATAAATTCTGTGCAACATGCCTGACCTACCCACTAGATCCTGGCAGGAACTCCTTCTCTAATCATGACTATTAAGACACCTCTAGACATTGTCAAATTTCCACTGAGAGATTATAATTATCCCCTGTTCAGTAACTATTCCATAGACATCATACCTTTATGCCTTGCAAGTGATTTCACTGCCTTCATTGCATATAAGATCCTTAATAGAGGGCTATACCCATATCATGTACAGCCTAGCTTACCTTGAGGAAACGTTGACTGAATCAACATTGCAGTCAACTCAACTAACACATTTATTAAGGTGCCCACTTTAAAGAATGGTCTGATGGATTTGTCAGAGCCAGACAGGTTATTGGTTTAGAGTTTTGTTTATTTGTTGTTATTCTGTTTTGTTAGAGATGACCTTAGGGAAAATAAAATGAAAAACTAATAAAAGTCAGAGATAACTGCTAAGATTTGTGTTTCTCTAAAAATAACTGCATAGCTAATAGCTCTGACTTGTCTACAGGCACATGTATGGCATTGGTTCTCTGCAATGAAACTATCAACATTTTAAGGTCATGTCATAGTAAGAATCAGAAAGCATTTTTCCATAATACAAATACAACAAACATAACATTTCAATCTTAAATCTTATATTAATCATAGTAGTAACAGGGTCAAGGCCAGAAAGAAGGCTGACTTTTATCTACTAATTATGATGAGTGATAGATGCTGTTGAGTCAAGGAACACATATGTGAATGGAGAGTAAAGTACATGTTAAATCAAAAGACAACAGCTTATCTGAGTATAGTTGTGCATGCCTAGAAGCCCAATGCTTATGAAGCTGAAGCATGAAGATCTGTGCTTGAGGCAAGCCTGGACTATATAGGAAGGAAAGAAAAGAGGGAGGGAGGGAGCGAGGGAGGAAGAGTAATGAGGGAGGGGGAAGGAGGGAAAGGGGGGATGGAAAGAGAAAGAGAAAAGAGGAAGAAGAGAAGGAAAGGATATAGAGAAAGAGAGAGGAGGACTAGTAAATGGAGGAAGGGAGGATGGTAGAAACACCCCTCATTATAAATAAAAACCTTAAGAAAACATTGACCTGGACAAGTTCACCATATTTAAATGATAATAAATTTTTTTGGAGATTTTTTATGTTTAATTGAAGTGCCTGTGAACCTAATGTAATAATTACTATCTGAAGCATAAGACTTCCTTGAAATCCTAAAATTTAAAGCCCTGAAGTGAATGAGAAATATTTTCCACACCTTAGAAATAGAATATGTTACCTCTATCACTGAAAGGTTAGAATTATTTGTCAATCTGGAGTAAAGTCACTTCTATAATTTTCTATGTATTAATAACTACTATAGAAGTGAGTTAGGAAATTGTATGTTTCATTTCTCTACAAGAATATAAAATCCTTTCATAATGGCCTTCAAGAAAGAATCAATTAAAGATTATGTGAAAAAGAATAATAATTTCTTAGTGTTAAATTAAGGCATTGTTCCATGTCTTGTTTTTTATTTCTGATTTTTTTAATACAAGGTCATTATCTATATCCTAGGCTGAATTGTACACCCAATCTAGCCTTAAACTCAGAAGCATCCTGTCAAGTGTGGAGTTACAGTGATTTATGTCTCTAAATGTAAATGAAAACTCCATTTTGATTGTTGTGACACAGAACTAAGCAGAATAATATTTGCTATTCTAATGGTACATGTTAAGAAAATAAATGTTATTTCAAAAAATATGGTCTATGTACTATTACCAGCTGTGAATAAAAGAGGACACTTTATTCTAGACTTTCTCCCCCCAAAAAAATGAGGATTTGATGTTCTTGTGTTCTCTCTGTTGCAGTAATAAATCTCTGGCCAAAACTAACTAGGGGGAGGAAAGGATTCATTTGGCTAATACATCTTAATTATAGTCCATCAACAAGGGCAGAAACCCAGACAGAATGACAGGTAGAAATCATAGAGGAAAACTACTTGCTGCCTTGCTTCCAGTCTCATGTTCCATTGCCTTTGTGATACCTCCCAGGATCATCCTGCCCAGAGGCAGAATTTTCCACATTAGGCTGGACCATCCCACATGAATCATCAACCAAGAAAATGCTCCACAGTCATGTCCACAGACCAACCTGATACAGCCAATACTTCAGCTGATCTTCCCTCTTCCTAAATACATCCAAGTTTATGTCAAGTTGGCAAAAATCAACAAGCACATTTGATCAGCTGTTTAGCATTCTCTTCAATATGCAAATGTTGAACCTAGCTGTTTCTAAAAACTACTTAAGGCAGAAAATACTAAGCCCTGGAAAGCTAATCTAAACTTAACTAAATGAGGGGAGGACATGAAAATGTCTCCTTTGATTGAAATGAACACTATTGAAAATTGGTGAAGGTCCAAAAAAAGTGTCTTCCCATATAGTTTTCTTAACATTAAATTTTCTTTTACTCAGCAAATGGAGCTATAAAATACACTTCTGTATATTGTATTTCTCAGAAACAGAAATTTTCTTAATTGTTATTCCTCAAATTGACAATGGAAATCTGATTTTTAGACCTCCTAGAAGCTAATTTGCCTCTTAATACAACCTGAGAAGTGGTCTGTGTTAATTGGGTTTCTCTAAAACTTTACAATCTTCCTAAAGGGCTAAATATGTGAGTATCTGTGCCTCTACAAGCTGACTCGGGAAGCTGGAGCCAGCTACTTTCTTTCCAGCCACTGCTTTATCCTCCTGCCCAGTCAGATTCTTTTCTAAGCAAGTGATCAAAACTGCCCTTTCTACAAACTTCTATATTCACTTCTTGCTTTCCTTCTTTGTCATTGTTGGCTGGGTTTGGTTTCCTTTGGTTTGGGGTATTGTTTTGTTGCACATATAAGCTCACTGTGTAGTCTGAGCCAAGCGTCAACTCACAGTCTTCCTGCCTCAACCTCGGAAGTGCTACAATTTCAGAAATTTTCCGCCACATACCGCTCTTCCCTTTCTGTAGGAGCTCTGAAAACTGAGCTTCGTTTGCTTTCCTTCTGGTACATATCTAACTCTTTGTTGCTTAAGTTGTAACAGTTTTGGGTTCTAGACAACGAAATGACTATATAATGGTAGATGCCAAGTATACCACAGCTGTCTCTTAAAGTCTGGATACCATTCCATTTGTTGCATTTCACTCTTCATGCAATCAAAAGAACATTTCAGTATGGGACACAAAGATACTAGAAGGTAACCTGGGCATTTAGTATGCAGAAGGATGTTAGCTGTGACCTTGAATAAAGATATGCCACATCCTAGCTCACCACTATTATTCATTGGATGAAGACAAAGAGGAAAATATCATTTATCTTATGCCACAAAACTACAATGGATGTTTATGCTTTTGAGCTAGTGTAACTACTGTAAAAGATGGAAATCTCAACTAGACAGTATGTGATAAGTACATGTTAAAAATGATATAACAAGTACATATTATTAAATTGATGTACCACATCTCTCTATGGATCAAAGCACAAAGAAATATGTTGAAAAAGACGAGTTTTATCATGATTTCTACATATCAAAGTCTCCAAACATAGAATATCAAGGCTAGAGACTGTTTTCTTAATTAATCAGCATCAACGGATATCTTTTGAGAGATAAGCCATGAAGCAGAATAATTGGGGAGTGTTTTATTAACCTCTATAAAACTGTACTTATAAACTGGAATTTGAGATATTGTGTAAGGACAGAAAGGAAATTTAAATATTGAAAAGAAGTTCAGTGGAATATAGAGTCTCCTCAGGAAAAGACTATCAGAAGTTAATACTAAAAATTATTGTACTTTTATTAATTGTATACTTGGTTTCATATAATGATTGTAATAAAAAATTAACACCAGAGGTTCTTTGCTGAGTGTCATTCTTCCCAAGAATATGACAATATGTTTGAAAGCCTCAAAGTACATTGTATATTTCTGGATATACTCAAAGATTGTTTTACAAAACTGTTAATTGAACTGTTAAAAATGCAAGGATTGATTTATGATAATATAGTAATTGTGCCTTAGATATCATGCTTTCTCTTAGTATTACATTGATATATGATGTTTACTCAGTGTGCCTATTCACTGTGCAACACAAAGGCTGGTGTGACACATGCCCCTGTGCTCCACAGGCCTCTGTTTCTAGCCACATGATCATATTTTCTACACTCCAGTAACTACATGTAAGATCTGAGTTGTGTGACCCTATCATGAATTGTGGGGCTTGCCACTTAATTTCCCCTCTTGAATGATCTTACCTTCACTAGCCCTTATGTCATTCATATTTTTAAAAACACTTAAGTCCTTGAAAGACAACAGGACATAACTTCATTAACAAGTGCAGGCTTGCTTTTGGTTTCCTCATGTTGATTTGACTATATCATCATGAGAAAATATGTAAAACTTCATTTCTAAACCATCTTCACAGGAACTCTAGAGGTTTTTTCTAGAATCCCAGTGTTAGGAAGAGTATGTGTTCCTACAGAGAGTGCTGATTTTGTCCTCCTTGCTTTCCTGGGGCATGTATTATCATTTGATTGCAGATCCTCCAGTTTGATTGTATGAAAACGGACTTGGCAACAAAGAAATTTGAGCTGTTGAGCCCAGGAAAGAGAAATGTGGACAGCTTAAATTTTAATCATATTTCAGTATGACATCAGCATTCCACATTTATATTTCCCGAGATTGGGAGATCTCTATGTTCCTCACACTGGAAAACACTAACTAAAAGTATAGTATGGACTCTACTTAAAACGTATGTACTGTCAGGAGAATTTGCAAATTTGAAAATTAAAGTTATTATAACAAAGAACTAATTTCCATGACAAAACATATATTTCATAAACTATATTATATGTATACATGTATACATACTATCCTTGGATATGTGTCTGTTCACACACATATGTGTATCATTATGTATATATATATATATATATACATATATATATATATATACATATGTTTATATACACATTAATGAATGTAAATAAACACACACATACATGTTTATTTACATGAGAATTGTTTTTCCCACACTAAGGTGTAAAACTTTAGTTTTTTAACCTAACAACTTGGTAGGACTTTCTACTTAGAGCCTATTTGCCTACTGTAAGAGTTTTATTAGTTTCAGACACTGAATTTTGAATGAGAAGTTACTTGTCTAATTCTTCTTGTTATATGCATATATAATTTAAATTAAATATACATCTTATCTCTTGTTTCTGTCTCATTAGCTGAATTACTGGGCCAAAGATCACAATCAGTTATAATACCTCTCATCTAATCTACATTGAAACATGTTGAATCATACCGTGTTTCTAGCTCTACCATAAACATACACCATGGCAGCTGAAGAATGTCACATACTGGCAATGTTACAGAATTTTGATCATGTCCAAATGGAAATATTTTATGAAAGTATACATTGTCATGCTTGCTCTGGGTCATGTGGCTCTATTCTTTTTTTTTCATAGGCAGTTCTTCTGACCCAACCCCACTCTTTTAGAGTCAGTATGATATGCAATCAAATAATAGAATATTGAAAAGAGGCTATTGACGCAAACAGGTATTAGATTTTGAAGTTATGTAATATGATGAGATATTTTAGATCAGATAAAACCTATTCAGAAGCCAGAGTAGAAAAGAGTTATTTAGTCTAAGGAACCTGGATATTCTGGGAGAAGACTGGATCAAAGTTCAGCGATATTTTGCTGCCTCTTCATATCCCAAAACAAAATGATAATCTGGGTATGCATAGTCTAAATGACGATGCTATGTTGTACAAAGGATCCATGGCATTCCTAAAGACAGTTAATATTGAATTAACCATGAAAACAAAAACAAAGGACTGGCGCAAAACTGAAGACTGAAAACATTAATTAAATAAATACATGCTTGTGAGATGTTTCTTGCTATGTGACAACTAAAATCAAGGATTAAAATATAGGTTTTACAAGGAGAGAAAGGAAAGACTGTTGTGCAGAGAGGAATATTTAGTTTATGAACTTTATTGGTACTTCACCACACAAGTGTCACTGAATTTTTGTCGTCTTTCTCAAAGTCTAGAGAGTAGCTACCATAGTATTGTTTCTGTTCTCCTTGAGGACCATGGACTATACTGTAGCCACCCTTACTTTATTTAATGAAGACTTAAAAACTGAATGTCACCTTCTTACATAAGGTATGCTCCCACTGATAATGGCTTAATTTGGTATGAATCAAATGATGGTCCAAAAAGTCCTCACTTTTCAGTAACAAGGTAGAGAATTTAAGAATTATCATATAACATTCTGAATTATTCAATAAAAGCCATGAATAATTAATGCCAAGAAGTACAACAAAAGCCATCACAGCTTGCCTTACTGAGAGGTTCCCTCAGAAGGCAGGTGTTATGGATTTTCAAAAGAGAGCTTTGGAATTGAGAGCCCAAGAGCAGTAAGTGAAGCAATTTATACACGAAGTCTACACATGAATAAATAATACTAGAATGAATGAGTCACCTTACTGAAGAAATACTTCATAAGGGGCATAGAAATAATGGTCGGCCGAGTACTTTCTTGAATGTGTTGACTGATCATGGGACCAAAAGGATACAGCAATTAGAAAGACGTTGGGGAGAAGGTTGTACTATAACCTAATATGGGAGAAGCTGACTCTCCTCCCATCAGTCAGCTGGTTGAGTCAGAAGTCTATACAGCTGGTAATTGAGTTGCCTCAGAAATGAAAATTTTTGTTTGTTTGTTATTATTTTGCAAATTTGGAGTACATTAGGAATATAGTTCTTTTTACTTTTTTTGTTAGGTATGTGTGTATATATTTATGTCTGTCTATTGGTCTGTCTGTGAGTCTGTGTGTCTTTGTGTCTGTGTGCCTGTCAATGCCACAGCATACATGTAATGGTCAGAGATCAGCTTTCACAAGTTAATTGCTTTCTGCCTACCAAAGTGGGTTCTGGAGACCAAACTCCAGTCAACAGGCTAGTTGATAACTGCCTTCACCTGCTGAGCCAACTTTATAACCCAGTAATGCAATTCAGACTACTCTTAGTTTACTACATACAGGTATTCTCAAAGATAACTCACTCCCTACCTCAAGCAGTGGTGGAGAAGAAGGACCTTCAGCAGATAGAATCCATGACCTTCAATTGGCACATCATTTCTTTGGTCTCAAACACAATAATCACACCAATTAGGTTATTTATCAAACTTATTCGATCCCGTAAAGCTTTAAGACCTAGCAGCCTTGCTAAAAGAGATTAACAATTATTCTTTTTGTTTTTCTTTTGGTTTTTCAAGACAGAGTTTCTCTGTGTAGCTTTGCACCTTTCCTGGTACTCACTCTGTAGCCCAGGCTGGCCTCAAACTCACAGAGATCCACCTGCCTCTGCCTCCCAAGTGCCGGGATTAAAGGCATGCACCACTGTTGCCCAGAAAGAATTATTCTTAATAAAATTGTGTAACTAATGAGGTAGGCATCTGAAGTAGATGTATGTCTGTCCTTCACAACCATGTGAATATCTTAAGTTCTGTCCAGTAAGCTTCTAAAAAGAAGAGGTCTAAGCCATGTTGTGCTGGCATAACACTCAAGAGGCTAAGGCAAAAGGATTATAAGTTCAAGGCTAGCCTTGTCTACATAGAAAAACAATGACAAAACTAATAAGATAAGAGATCACCATACAGAAGTCCAAGTTGATTATCATTTACATTTAGAAAGTGTGACAACTTCTAACGTGAACTGAATATCAGCCAATGGGCTGAGCCAACATCCAGAACTGCTTTTCTGAAACAGACATGTGATAAGTCCTGATATTTTACAGAACATTTAGTCTCCGTCACAACTACTCCATTGTGAATTTATATAATTAAAGTTGCTGTACTTACTATTCATGAGCAATTAATAACAAACACTGAATTTAATTCATTTTATTTAACATAAAATATTATATTCATTATTTTCCAATAATTAAAAAAGCTGTTGTCAGTCCCTGAAGTATGCAAAAATACACGAAAATCTCTCCCACAAACCAGCTTGATAAACTGATTTGTAATTGTCTCTACACACACACACACATACACACACACACACACACACACACACACACACACACACACACACTTAACCCTCACACAGCTGTACAATGGGTGTTATTACTTCCACATAGAAGATGCCATAAACTGTACACAAAAGGATTAACTAACTGGTAGTTATATAACAAGTGAAGGAACTAGTCTATATTTGAATGAGAGTAAAAGTATATTTTAAACACTCCCCACATCCTTAATGTTCAGATAATGTTCAGGTCCTTAGCAAACATCTGTGAACAACCAGAGTTTAGATGACTGCTCCTTCCCCCTGGCCTCGTTAAATTGTATGTGCCCTTCAGTACCCTCCCTGAAGTTATCTGAAATGAAATAAACATCCAATATACATTACTCAATTAAAAACTTATACTATACAGTGAATACATGAAATAGATTGGATCCTAGATGGTTAACTTCATAGAATGCCCTAGCTAATTTGCATTACAGGAAATTCAAGCAAGGGCTGGAGAGATGACTCAGGGGTTAAGAGCACAGGCTGCTCCTCCAGAGGTTCTGAGTTCAATTCCTAGCAACCATGTGGTGGCCCACAACCATATATAATGAGATCTAGTGCCCTCTTCTGGCCTGCAAGCATACATGCAGGCAGAATACTGTAATCATATTTTTTTAAAAAAAAAGAAAGAAAAGTCAAGGTGAATAAAATAGTCCTGTAAGAATGAGAAGCAAACCTAGCCAGTGTTCTTTCATTTCAGTGTGTGTGAATGCCAGAGAAGACTGAGCAATGTGCTATGTAATCAATTAGAGATTTGGATATTTGATTCAACTAATTGTCCATTTCAGACTTGATCATAATTTCAACAAGATTACATCTGTTTCTTAGTAATATTATCAAACATGAAAAGCACAAATGAATTTAGAAAATTAAACCCTGCATAGTCATATGATTTAAATGATATTCAAGTAAGTCTTTTACTTTGTCACAAACTGCAAATTGCATTGCTTATAGAACCAATTATCTCTCATCTCACAAGCAAGGAGCATATAGAACTAATTATATGAGTGGTACCATTCATAAAAGCCATAGGCAGTGTCAACGGTTGTTTGTCCTTTAACGTTTTCAGTGAGACCAGAGCTACTGGAAAGCACAAAAGGGGCAGGTACACTGCTGGGCATATCATCCATGATATTCATGATATCTGGGCACAAAGAGAAAAAACAACAGGAGGAAAAACTGATTCTTTGTTACCTCTCAGAAATTTAGCCAAATATCTTCCACCTCTTTCTGAGATTGGCCTAATTTCATGCTCTTGATATAAGCCCTTTCATCCTGCTCTCTACTCAGTACAGATGGGAAACAGCTGGTGACCCCTCTCATTACAATTTCCTTCAAATATATGATGGCAGTAATTACATTACATTTTGACTGTGTTCCTCAGACTCAATAATTCAGGATACTAAATTGTAACATAAAATTATTATGAAATTACCTCATTTCTAATTTTAGAAAACTGATTCATTAGTGACATTAAATACTGGATTTTCCCCCTTTAAAATGGGATTCTCAGCTTGGTAGAAATTTTCACTCATGTGCAGTGGCCCCAGATGTGACTTGGCAATCAAAAATTCACTCATCCTTTCAAAAAATACTGTTTTAACACAGACAGTGACTTTTGAGTGGCAAGTTCTATGTTACATATTGGCAACATAACAGGAAAATCACAGGAATAGACAGTATAACCATGAAGAAGGGGAAGAAAGTTAACTGCATGTCATGATCAAGAGACCAAGACAGAAAAGTAGACAGTGAGGGAAAGGTTAAAATTTTCAGTTCTGTTTTTCAATTGCTTGGATAATTTATCTACATTTTCTAAATTTCATCACTTCATCCAGAAAATCAGTACAACAATATTGTCTACTGTATAGAAACACTTATAGGATAGTTTAAGAAAATAATTTTAATATCACTTAAGGGAGCACTAAAGGCTTTGTAGGAATTCATTAATAATAATAGTAATAATAAATAACTACTTTTACTAATATTTATAATCACTAGTTAGAATGATGATTTTGATCATTGTGAATTTTGTCTGTAGATAGATGCTACAAAAGGAGTGAAAAGCCAAGAAGATGCCAGGAAATTATAAAATTGAGAGCTGAAATAAATAAAATAGAAACAAAGAGAACAATACAAAAATTGAAGAAACAAAGAGTTGGTTCTTTGAGAAAATCAACAACATAGACAAGCCCTTATCCAAACTAACAAAAAGACAGAGAGAGAGCATCCAAATTAACAAAATCATAAATGAAAAGGGGGACATAACAACAGAAAATGAGGAAATCCAGAGAATCATCAGGTCATACTTCAAAAACCTCTACTCCAAAAAACTGGAAAACCTAAAAGAAATGGATAATTTTCTGGATAGGTACCACATACCTAAGTTAAATCAAGACCAGATAAACCATTTAAATAGTCCAATAACCCCTAAGGAAATAGAATCAGTCATCAAAAGTCTCCCAACCAAAAAAAGACAAGGACCAGATGGTTTAAGTGCACAATTTTACCAGATCTTCAAAGAAGACTTAATACCAATACTCTTTAAATTGTTCCACACAATAGAAGCAGAAGGAATATTACCAAACTCCTTCAATGAGGCTACAATTACCCTGATTCCTAAACCAAACAAAGATGCAACAGAGAAAGAGAACTACAGGCCGATCTCCCTCATGAATATTGATGCAAAAGTACTCAATAAAATACTGGCAAACGGACTCCAAGAACACATCAAAAGAATTATCCACCATGATCATGTAGGCTTCATCCCAGGAATGCAAGGGTGGTTCAACATACAAAATTCTGTCACTGTAATACACCATATAAACAAACTCAAAGGAAAAAAAAACATATTATCTCACTAGATGCAGAAAAGGCATTTGACAAAATGCAACACCCCTTCATGATAAAGGTCTTAGAGCAATCAGGAATACAGGGAATATACCTAAACCTAAAAGGCAATTTCCAGCAAGCCAACAGCCAACATCAAATTAAATGGAAAGAAACTCAAAGCAATACCACTAAAATCAGGAACAAGGCAAGGCTGTCCCCTCTCTCCATACTTATTCAATATAAGTTCTAGTCAGAGCAATAAGACTACAAAAGGAGATTAAGGGGATACAAATTGGAAAGGAAGAAGTCAAGCTCTCCCTATTTGCAGATGACATGATAGTATACATGAGTGACCCAAAAAATTCAACCAAGGAACTGATACAGATTATAAACACCTCCAGCAACACAGCAGGATATACGATCAACTAAAAGAAATCAGTAGCCCTCCTATATACAATAGACAAACAGGCTGAGGAGGAAATCAGAGATACATCACCCTTTACAGTAGCCACAAATGATATAAAATATCTTCGGGTAACTCTAACTAAGCAAATGAAGGACCTATATGACAAGAACTTTAAGTCCCTGAAAAAAGAAATTGAAGATGTCAGAAAATGGAAAGATCTCCCATGCTCATGGATAGGCAGGATTAACATAGTAAAAATGGTAATCTTATCAAAAGCAATCCACAGATTTAATGCAATCCCCATCAAAATACCAACACAATTCTTCACAGACCTGGAAAGAATAATACTCAATTTCATATGGAAAAACAAAAAACACAGCCAAAAGAATCTTGTACAATAAAACAACCTCTGGAGGCATCACAATCCCCAACCTCAAGCTCTACTATAGAGCTACCATCATAAAAACAGCTTGGTACTGGCATAAAAACCAACATGTGGACCAATGGAATCAAACTGAAGACCCTGACATTAATACACATACCTACAAACATGTTAGGGACCATGATGTCAGGAACCAAACATGAACTATGGAAAAATACTAGCTAGGCCAGAGAACAAGCTATAAGACCACCGCCCTTCTCCAGAGCAGTAACACCTGTTTACTAACCAGAAGCTCCCAAAGATAAGAAGACATTCCACAGTCAGGTGCCATGACAACCAAATGTAAAGAGCATTCCATGGTCAGGTAGCCTAGCAACAGAATAAATGGCCCACAACCAATGACATTACCCAACAAATTGCAGTTGCACGATCTGCACATCTCCCACATTCTGCACCCCTTTCATGTCCCTTCCCCTTCCTTCCTTCCTGCCCCCTGCCCTCCTATGCTATATAAGACTTGCCAAAGAAAATAAAATTTGCAGCTTGATCAGAATCCTGTCTTGTTGTCATCTCTCATGCCCTCTGTCCCTTTCATTCGCTCCCACAGGTGTGTCACCACTGTTGAAACCCTGCTGGCCAGGGCACAAACACATAATTTTTGACAAAGAAGCCAAAACTGTACAATGGAAAAAAGAAAGCATCGTCAACAAATAGTGCTGGTGTAACTGGATGTCAATGTGTAGAAGGCTGCAAATAGATCCATATCTGTCACCATGCACAAAACTTAAGTCCAAGTGGATCAAAGACCTCAACATAAATCCAGTTACTCTGAACCTGATAGAAAAGAAAGTAGGAAGTAGTCTTGAATGCATTGGCATAGGAGATCACTTCCTACATATAACACCAGTAGCACAGATACTGAGAGAAGCTATCAATCAATGGGACCTGTTGAAACTGAGAAGCTTTGGCAGAGTAAAGGACATGGTCAACAAGACAAAGCGGCAGCCTACAAAATGGGAAAAGGTCTTCACCAACCCCACATCTGACAGAGGGATGATATCCAAAATATATAAAGAACTCAAGACATTAGACATCAAAATGCCCAACAGTCCAATTAAGAAATGGGCTATAGAGAATTCTCAACAGAGGAAGTTCAAATGGCTGAAAGACATTTAAGGAATTGCTCAACATCCTTAATTATCCAGGAAATACAAATCAAAATGACTCTGAGATACCACTTTACACCTGTCAGAATGGCTAAGATCAAAAACACAGAAGACAGCTTATTCTGGAGAGGATGTGGAGCAAGGGGAACTCTTCTCCACTGCTGGTGGGAATGTAAGCTTGTACAGCCACTTTGGAAATCTATATGGCACTTCCTTAGAAAACTGGGAATCCATCTCCCCCAAGACCTAGCTATAGCACTCTTGGGCATATACCCAAGGAATGCTCAATCATACCACAAGGGCATTTGCTCAGCTATGTTCATATCTGCATTGTTTGTAATAGCCAGAACCTGGGAACAACCTAGATGTCCTTCAACTGCAGAGTGGATAAAGAAATTGTGGTACTTATACACAATGGGTACTACTCAGCAGAGTAAAACAATGACATCATGAGGTTTGCAGGCAAATGGATGAATCTAGAAAAAATCATCCTGAGTGAGATAACCCAGACTCAGAAAGACAAACATGGTATGTGCTCACTCATAGGAGGATACCACATGTAAAACAAAGATGACTTGACTGCTACTCACAACTCCAGAGAGGCTACCTAGAAAACAGGACCCTAGGAAAGACACAGGGATTGCCCAATGACAGAGAAATGGATGAGATCTACATAAACAACCTGGATGTGAGTTGAGGTACTGAAGGGCAGGATTCGATGGAAAGAGAGCTTAGGGAAACGGGAGATCCCAGCTCTATCAAGAACAGAGAGGGAGAACAAGAAATAACAGACCATGATAAATGAAGACTGATATGAAGTCACAACATGCCCACTTGTTTGGGCATGCCCAGCAGACCTAGACACTCCTGTCTAGTTATTTCCGGTTCAAAATAGCCATTTCTGGGTCAAAACATCTTGCATGACTAGGACTCTGTGGCTTTACATGGTTGCATAAAGCTCATGCAGCCATGTAATCTATGCACATGGGTGGAGTAGCCACATGCGTTCCTGTATGCATGTGTGGCCCACCCTTTAAAAAGCAGGTGCCATTTTGCACAGGTCTCTTCTCTTCTCTTCTCTCTTTCTCTTAACCACATGTATTTCCCACAGGCCCGTCACGTCTCTTCCTATCCTCTCAATAAAAACTCTACCGAGGATTTGTTGTGCTTGGGACATTTCCTCACAGGGTAAGAGTGCCAAATAATAACAAAGACCACATGAGAAGTGGAAGAAGCAGAGTGTTAGAGAGGTCCCCAGAAATCCACAAAGATACCTCCACTGTAGACTACTGACAAGGGTCGAGAGAAAGCCTGAACTGACTTAGTCTGGTGATAGAATGGCCAAACACCCTAACTAGTGTGCTAGAACTCTCATCCAATAACTGATGAAAGTGGATGCAGAAATCCTCAGCCAGGCCACAGGTGGAGCTCCAGGAGTCCAACTGGCGAGAAAGAGGAGGGATTGTATGAGCGAGAATTGTTGAGACCAAGATTGGAAAAAGCCAAACTAATGGAAACACATGAACTATGAACCAAAATTCTGTGGAGCCCCCAACTGGATCAGCCCCTCTGGATAAGTGAGCCAACTGAATAGCTTGAACTGTTTGGGAGGCACCCAGGCAATGGGACCTGGACCTGTCCTTAGTGCATGAGCTGGCTGTTTGGAACCTGGGGTTTATGCAGGGACACTTTGCTCAGCCTCGGAGGAGGAGAGTGGACCTGCCTGTACTGAATCTACCAGGTGGAGCTGAATCCCCAGGGGAGTCTTTGCCCTGGAAGAGATGGGAACAGGGGGGCTAGGCAGGGGAGGATACAGGAGGGGGAGGACATGGGAACCCATGGCTGATATGTAAAATTAAATTAAATTAATTAAAAAAAGAAGTGAAAAGCCTTGTATACCATTAACATGTGTGCATATAAGTTTTACCTCATTTATTATTGCTGTGTATTCATTAAATTAGTAAACTACTGGACAAGCATGTATGCAGTGGGTAAAAGGAGTACAAAGGTAGTTTCCACTCTCTCCATATATAATAGCAAAGAATTGTTAAGACTCCATTCTGTACTCTGCCAAGCTACAAAGGGTACTTCCATTAAGAAATTTACCTTCTGTAGTGGATAAACTAACCAATGTATAAAATAAAGTAAAATAAGTTTGTATTTAGAATAACTTCCTTCTTTAACCTACAATGTTTCTACTAGCAAAATATGCACCTCAACTTGTGAGTCTGTAAATTTAGCATTATTACTTCTATGATGTTAGGGCAATAATCTATTAAGTAAGACTGTTAATAGGGGCACATCTTTCCTAGGTATTTACTGAGGATTACATTCATTTTGAACATTAAAAACTTGAGTTATTCATGGATTGTGAGCAAAGAAAGTGAGACTGGGCCTGGCATGGGCTTTTGAAACCTCAAAGCCCACCCCAGGGACACATCTCCTCCAACAACAACACACTTCTATTCTTCCTAAACAGTTCTACCAACTGGGCACCAAACATTCAAACATGACTGTGGGAGCCATTCTTGTTCAAACCACAACAAGGCTATAATAAAAGACATGACACTTCATTAATAATTTCACAATATAAATGGTTGTCAATTATTACTTCAAGTTGTGGATTTATATTTTTCAAATATCAAATATGAATTCTGGTACCTATAATATCGATTTTTGCACTACTGAAAGCTGTTTGTGGTAAGAGATTTTCCAGATCTTTAATGAGAATAGACATCCATGTCTACAATGATAATTACATCAGACATTCTCATTATTTTTCACAAAACAGTGGTGTAAAACACCTTTTGATATCAAGGCTTCTCCATAGTGTTTGATACACAAGAGCACATTAAATTCATTGGCCAATGGAATTCCAACACAAAGGAAACCTTGAGGCAGCAGAAATATTTCTGCAAGCTAGAACAGCAAGGCCCTGACTAGAACATATTCATAGCCCTGTAGGGATGTAGTAGTGAGGATGTAAGCATTCCCAGGCAGAATTATATAGGGCTCCACAATTTAACAAAGCCTATAAAGACATTAAAGTACATTAAATATGTATCTTCACATATTTAGATCTATTATAGCTTATCATCTTAAAACAAAACCTGCCTCCTCCTTAAGTATAAATTAGTAAGTTGGATTGAATAGTTTCCACTTTATTAACAGTATATACAGACTGATTCCATTTTAAACTAGTATGGAGGTTTTCTTTTGTAAAGTTGTTCTTAAAACTAAGGAAAACATAGCACTGGCTTCATTAATATAGAAATAGATGGTATCCAACGTCCAACTCTCTTTAAGTTAAAAGTTTATAATATGACAACTATGAAGATTTATGGTTCTAGGTGTCTCAGAAGGAAAAGACCTTTGTGGTATAATTAGAGATATTAGTAAACATAACAGTAATGCTTTATCAAAACTTCCTTGATTGGCTTAAGGGGGAAATCCAAAGTCACTTTCCCTCTCAAGAAACCATTCTAGGAGAAGAGCAATCTGTGTACTAGAGATCACAAAGAAAGTACCAAGCTGTAAACACTGAAAATAGAGGCTAGGCATGGATAATCATGGAAATAAAGCAATTACTGCATTTGAATTATTAGCTCAAAATTCTGATAAACACAGTCCTAGTTACACATGTTGCTGAGCTTACTCACTTTTGTTTTGTTTTGCTCTGTTTTTTAAGGTGTATTTTATCTATCTATCTATCTATCTATCTATCTATTTATTTATTTATTTGGTGTGTGCATGTCTGTCTGTCAGCATGGGTTTATGTGGAAAACATAGGAGCAGGAGCAAGCAGAAGCCCGAGGGTGTTGGATCCCCTGGAATGGGAGTTACATGTGTTTGTGAGCCACCTGATACAGGTACTGAGAACCAAACCCTGGTATTCTGGAAAAGCAGTAAGTGCTCTTAACTGCTGACACATCTCTCCAGCTCCTGTGGTGACTTCTTCAAAAGCACTTCCAAGTGCAAGGTAGGGCAGGCGAATAGTGCAGAGAGCATCATATGTAGCCTGAGCTCTCTACCTGCACTGAGAAACTTTCTGAATTATAGTCATTCACCTTTGCCTCCATACTTACATTCTCTTGGAGACTCATAATTCATTGATATTTATGAACCAATGTTTACATATAAATTAAATCAGGAAAGGAATTATAAAGATAAGATATTTTGAGTAGAAAAGAAGAACTATTTAACAGAAAGAACATGGTTCCTATGTCTTCATATAACATAGATATTAGATATATGAATGTGTATACTTGTGTGTAATATGTATATATTACATTTATATATGTATGAGTATATATATACATATATATATATATATTTGTGCATATAAGTTGTAATGTATATCCATAGGTATTCCAATATACTTTCATAAATGTCAAAAGATACAATCAAGGTGGTTCATTTTTAAGTGTGTGTGTCTATCTAGTGTGTGTGCATGTGTGTGTCCATGTGCCTGTCTGTGAGTCTGTATCTGTGTGTGTCTGTGTATGAGTGTGTGTGTGTGTGTGTGTGTGTGTGTGTGTGTGTGTGTGTATCAGTGTCATCTGTGTTTTTGCATATCTGTGTGTGTAGTATATTGGACATGCTGAGAAATTTCTGAAACTCTTTTGGTCAAGAAAAAGGGAAATCCCTAGAGTGCAAAAATAAAGTTGGAGCCGGAATCCGAAAGGGGAAAAGCCAAAGTTTTAATAGTCACACCAGGAGCAGAAGTTGCATTCCCAAATCCAAAGAATGAGAGTGACTCATTCATCTCCAATGGTGCCAACCCTCTCTGTAAATTTTTAGCTAGGAAAAACAATGCTGCCCTACCAAGAGACCTGGGAAGGAAATTGTCTTATCTCCAAGCTGTAAATTCAGAAGATAAACAAGTCTCCCTTGAGAATGCATTAACACCCACTGGCTGTTATTTGCCTTCACATCAAAATACAAGCCAAGAATTTAAATGATTTAGGTTGACAGTGCTCCCAGGTGTTTGGAAGAGAGAAACTCGGTCTCTGAAGGCACATACCAATAGTTTAGAACTGAGAAGCAGATGTATGTATAGTTCTAGGAAACTAAAATAAAATAATAAAACAAGATAAATAAAAAGGTCTATAAGAAACAATCCAGAAATAAGAGCTTTTTGCAAAATATGCTTAAGGAACTAGAATTGTAATTTGAAAATATGAATGTTTGGAAATGAAAGAAAAATGCCTTTCATAAGTGCCTGTGTTTGTACACTTGGCACTATCTGGGAAGGATAGGGAGCCTTCAGGACTTGCTAGAAGAAGTGAATCACTGGGAGTGAGCCTTGAGATTTTATAGCCTGGCCACACTTTCTCTTCACTTCCTGCCAGGATGTGATGTGCCAGCTCCTGCTGTACCCTCTCTGCCTGATGCCATATCTTCCCTGGCATAATGAAAAGATCCCCTCGAAATGTAAGAAAGAGTAAAACCTTTCTCTAACTACTTTTTTTAAACTTCAACTTATTGTCATTTGCCAGCATTAAAATTATGTAGTGTGTGATCTCTAGAACCACAATACATTTACATACAAAACTAAATATTAAGTGCAGTTTTAGAATGATGAGTTTAAGACATTCCTTATTTTGTTATATATTTATTTCAGTAGATTTTTAAGAAAAGTAAACACATCATCACTGATATTTTAAAATATAAGAAATCATACCTGTTAAAATGAACAAAAATAATTTTAAAGTTTGAATGGACATTGTGACTTAACAGAAATGGGGAAAGGAAACTTCTCTATTTATTTATTAATGCTTTAAAAAGGCTAGCTAAAATCTGGCAGACAGTACAAGAAATCAAAATCGCTTGCCAATCCCATTAATATTAATGAAGATCTTAAACAAATATTAGCAAATAGAAGACAGCAATGTAAAATTTATTTAAAATAATTGCAAATCTAGACCACATGGATTTTTTTCTAAAAATACAAGTTTGGTTTACTCTTCCAAAATGGATTTATAGATTTCACCACATTAACCTAAGATATTTTTAAAAAATAGAATTATCTTTGATGAAAAACTAAAAGCTAATCTCTTGGAGTCAACTCAGCCTAAATTTCCTCCTTCTCTACATACTGAGATGAACCGATCTGAGACAAAATTCCTGTCTTTAAATAGAAGAGAATGTTCTAAATTTCCTAGAACTGAAAGCCTGAGAGCAGAGTGTGATCAACCATCCGGTGAGGTTGCTTAAGGTACTGACCTTATTGACATCCTGTCTGTCCCCAAAGTTCCATTCCCAGGCACAGGGATGTGCTTTGGTGGTTTTTCCCAGGGGCTTTCTCCAGTCAGGAGGTCACCAACTCCATAACATAGAGCAACTCTAAGCCTGATATGCATAAGCCTGTTCATTCACTGGTAGCAATTGCTGAATAAACAATCCAACTTCTTATACTTGTGGCACTTTGAATGAGAATGTGCCCTACACTTGCAGGCTTAGGTATCTAAATACTTGGTTCCCAGGTAGGAGTGCTCTTTGGGTGAACTGAGGAGGGATAGCTTTGCTAGAGGAAGTATACTTCTTGGGGTGGCTCCAAGACTCCAGCCATTTCCAGTTTGCTTTTTCTGCTTTGTATTTGAGATAGCATACAAGCATGGCAGCCAGAGTAGCAAGCTCACAACATGGGAGGCATACTGTGGCCTTGAGGTGGAAGAGCATTAGAAACCCATTATACAGCATGAATGGACCCTTAAAGGGAAAGGAAGGCTTCCTTTTGAAATCTGGAAAGGAAAGTCATTAAGGAGGTTAGCTAAAAGTAAGTGTATGAGTGATAGCTGATAGGTTTTTTTTTTCCCCAGATAATGTTTCCCCAGAAAATAAGTTTCTTTGCCGATGCAGTAAAATGGATCAAGCCAAATTACAAGTAACAACAGGCCTATAGAGAATAAAGCAACTCCTGGGCGGGTTCATTGGTCTCAGAAAACAAGACCAGAGAAGCCGTGCCCCCGAGCCAGGGTAGGGAGGTTTGATAGCCCTTAGGTAAGGGGTGATGACATGCCAGTCAGGTGCTGGGACTGTGCCCAGATGTGGTCAAAAGCTAGGTCCTAGGACAGGGACTTGGGTGGCATTGTTTCGTTCAGAGATTTCTCAGCACAGGAGGGGTTGGGGAAAATAGGGAAGACAGGTTTTTCAGCTTATGCCGGGCCAAGACGGACATAGCCATTGTGGACAAAAATGACAGAAAGATGTCCAGAGGAGAGCCATGAGACATCTTCCCAACGAATGAAAATATCTGACTTTTATGTCCTTTGCGGGGGAGGGGGTGTTTGGAAGATCCACCTCATGTGATTTAGTCTGAGACTGCTTACTTAACATGAAGTATGAAGGAGCCAGGTCCTAGAATAGAACAAATTAAGAGCTGAAAAACAACAGCATGGATTTCTTTCAAGTGTCCATCCCCTAGAGAGAGCTGTGTGTGTTCATACCTTTGTTCCTTCAGTGATGGGATCTGGCTGCTTAGCCTGATCGGTATCTGACAGGACAGGACCAGCATCTGAGAAGACTGTCTCACAAACTCCCAGCCAAGGTGAATCCTGACTGTCAGAACAGTAAGGATCTCAAGGCCACATTGGTTCCTCTGCTCCATCGTTCACCTCCCTTAACCCTAACTGCCTTCCCTGAATCATCTTCAAGACAAACTGCTCATGCACATCCCTTATTCCAGAGTTTACTTCTAAAATAACACAGGCTAAGACTATCTCTGTCCCTTCCCTGTTTCTTATGTAAAAAACACATCACTATAAAGCCCAAATGGAATTCCTACCTATCAATCACATGGGAACTAAAAACAACAAATTTCCTGGTGGATGTTCTTATTTGATTTGAGGCTGCTGCAATAAGCACCATAACCAAGAGCAATTTAGGGGAGGAAATGTTCTGTTGAAGTTTATATTTGTAGCTCATAGTCCATCACTGTGGCAAGTCAAGGCAGAACCTGAAGCAGAACCCATGGAAGAACACTGGTTTGCTCACTGGCTCATTCTCAGATAGCTGCCTCATACAGCCCAGACCCATGGGTCTGGAGGTAGTAGCACTTCCAGTGGGCTAGAGCATCAGTCAAGACATTCTCTCACAGACATAGCCACAAAAACTGTGAAAGAGTATAGCAACCCATTCAGAAAAATGTCCTCCATGGTCTCTTGTGAGATTTTTCTGTAGGTTAGTCAACTCTGGGAAGTCTTTATTGATTTATGGTTGGTAGGAACTAAATGACTGTCTGATAGAGGTATGCATGTGTTTGCTTCTGAAGATCTTTGATCACAGACTGATGGCCAACACCCAGCTAAAACACCACTGTGGGCAAAATTAAATGTGTGTGTGTGTGTACAAATGTATGTATATATGTGTGTATATGTATGTATGTGTGTATGTATGTATGTACTTACAACTATCTGGGGAGGAAAAAGGAACTTTATCTGGATAAATGATTCCCAGACTGAAAGAGACCCTGAAAACAACATGATGCCTTCATTCTTTCAAATCCTAAGTGTTGTGGATAAAAGCAAATGGCTAAAATAAAAAGAAGACTTGATGATTCAGTTTGTGTTTTGAGATTCTAACTTAGCATCACCAGCATATAAAGGATATCTACAGGGGGAAATTCTAAGAAGAAGAAATAGTGAACTAAAAAAGAATTAGCAAGCATATTCTTAAATTACTTGTATCCCCCTGTTATTAATATAATCACTTATGAAAGCTTGAAAAAGAAATTTGAATGCAATTTCTAAAGAAAATTCATTCTATCAATTAAAGACACTTGAAAGCTGAGGCTAATGAGATGTTGTGAGTCTGGGGTTGGAAAGGCCACTTACAGAAACATTTCTTCTGGACACAGAACTCTTCAAAGTCAGTGCCGGCTCCAGCAGCTCTCAGAACCACTCATGCTTTCTCATAAGTCAGAGACTAAGGCCTCTTTGTCAAGGAGAGCACCAAAGGGCATTTGTGTTCCCCTCTGAATCTGATGGGAACTTAATGCAGATTGATGACAGGGCATCTGAAAATGCTTGCCTCTTTTATTTCCAATTTTGCTGGATGGAAATTGCCCATATTTTGTCTGTTTGGTTCATGTTCTATGGCGCTTTGAGCATCTGACAAAAATCTTTCCAATACCTAAATGTTCAGCAAATATAGAATGACTTTACCATTTTCCAAGATTTTATCATAAAAATATTTCAGGAACATTTATGTCAAATCATTGTTATAAATCAGTTTAGCAGACCTAACAATAATCAATTACATCAGGGAATAATTATATAGTTATAATTTGTGGCTATGGCTAGAATCTTTCTTCTTATAAATAAGATCACATTTAAAATATTTGTACCAAATAAATATACCTCCTGTGTTATGGGTAATATGATTTTTAATGTATTCATACTGTATTTATTTTTTCCTTAAAGAGTGATTTGAAAATAAATGAAGTAGAACATAAAAGTGCGTTCCAGTAATTGTTGTTTCAATCTCTGCTTTAGGTTTGGAGAGCTGTGACTTGGAAGAGATGCTAGAATTTTTATTTTGCAAGCCACTTCTATTTGGATATTATACATGCAATCTCTATTTAAAGTTCCAGAGTAGCGCTATCACCAAATTCTGGAAAAACAAAGCACTGTGTCTTTTTCACAGGATAGCATGAAAAAGAAGACCTAGCCCTACTGCCCTACAGAAACATCAATTTAGCAATGATGGTTAAGAAACCAAATTAACTTTAAAAATTGCCAAATCCAGGTAAGTAGTAGTAATACTCCAAGCAAACAAAAAACCAAGGACAGAGACAGAAAAAAATTTCATTTAACCCTTATTAGACTTCCACCACAATTACCAAACAAAAATTCACTCGAAGTGTTCGGCAGCTGATTCTAGAAGAGACGAGCAAAAATCAAAAAGAAGGTGGCAAAACTTCACTGGGAAAATGGTGCCCAAATAGCTCCCATATCTTGGAAATAAATACAGGGATTCAAGAAGCCACAGACATTGTACTGGGATTGAAACTGAAGAAATTCACAGTGAGTATAAATTCCTAATAGTGTCAAACATGCAAATAACTAAAAATATAGGAAGCCTGAGCAAACCAATAATGTACAAAGAGATCAATCAGTATTCACCTCCCAACAAAGAAAAATCAGCCCCAGATGAAGCCTATCAAAGATTTGAAGAATTATACAGATCTTTCAAACTCTTCCAAAAATAAAAATAAAAGCAGAAAGGGGAACATTCCTAAAGTTGTTTTGAGAAGCTAAAATCAGGGTTTGGAATGGCAGTCCATGGCAGAGAACTTGCCCAGCATGCATGAGGCCCTAGGTCCAACTCTAAATGCTTGGGGAAAACATGGAGAGGTCAAAAGCATCAAAGCCAAATCCATCATAAGGAAAAAGCTTAAAAGCCAGTGTGTGTGATAAATTCAAATGTTCATAACCTCAACAAAATATGATCAAAGCAAATTCACTAGTACATTGAGTTGCTATATATCATGAGGAAGTAGAATTTATGATTGGGATATAAAACATCCATGTGAAATGATACATTAAAAGAGTAAAGGATAGAAAAATCATATGATCTTCCTAACAGATGCAAAAATATCACTTAACAAAATTAAATACTGTTCATGATAAAAAGCCACAATTAATCCAGTTTAAAGGGAACTTAATAAAAATTATATAAGAAAAGCTCCAAAACTGATACACTCAAAATCTAGCCAGGATAATTAGCCAAGAAAAGAATTAACCTGAGAGTAGAAGGAGGTTCTGCAGATTAGTTTTTAGCAACTTAACATATTCTATAATCACCTGGAAAGGAGTATCAATTGAATTGTCTCCACCAGATTGGCCAGTGGCCATGTCTGAGGGGGTTATCTTGCCTGATAATTGATGTAAAAAGGACTAGCCCACTGTGGGTGGGACCATCCCTGGGGGGCACCATCCCAAAGCAGGTGGGTCTGAGCTAAATTTAAAAACTCTGAGCATGAGCCAGGGTATTGAGTCAGTAAGTACTGTTCCTCGGTAGTGCCTGCTCCTGGTTCCTTTCTTGAGTTTCTGCTCTGACTTCCCTCAGTAATGGACTGTTTCTTAGAAGTATATGCTGAAATAAACCCTGCCATTTCTTGTGTTGCTTTTGTCCATGGTTTTTTATCACAACACCAGAAAAGCAATGTGAGCAGGAAGTGAGAGAGGGAAAATGATGATCAAGGAAAAGGGGGGAAGTGGAAAGGGATGATGGAAGTAAGATTCACAAAGCATCTCTTTTCTCTTCCGTGTAGAATATAGACGTAAAAATATAAACTCATGTAGACATACAGACCTATCGATATGACAAGAAGCAGAAGGGGGACTATTTATGTGCAGGAAGGAGACCAGTGTCAGAGGAATGGTGCCAGGGGAAATGGCAGAGGTTAAAACAAGCAAAGTATAATTCTTGTATATGCATGGAGTGATGTCATGATGAAACCCATTATTTTTTAACTGACTGGAAAAAGAAAATAGAACGTCTAAAAAGTGAGAAGGTCAAAATTAAAATTAGCATTGGATGCAGATGGTGTGATTTTATAGGCAAGAAATGCTGAAGACATCACAGAAAATGCTTAGAAAAAAGTGTACAATTTTGAAAAGTTGCAGTAGATAAAATCAACATACAAAACCTAGAAACATTTCTAGACATGAAAAATAAACCATCTAAAAATAAAATTAAGAAAATAATCTCAGTAATATCATGAATGTTTAAAATAAACATGGCAAAAAGCATGAAATACTTAAAGACTATGAAACATAAATGAAAGAAATTCAAGCAAATATATATGGAGAGATATTCAACCTGTATTCTCAAAATGAAAGTTATTATTGTCAAAATAACTTCAGACTGCCAGAAGTTACTTAAGTGTTCAATGAAACTTCTGTGAAAATTTTACTGATTTCTTCCATATAAATAGGTAAAACAATCCTAAAACACACATAGGAAACAGAAGACACTTTGAATAACAAAAGCATATTTGAGAAAAATGGGTATATAAGAATGGAGGCATTGCACCCTCTGACTTTAAAATGAATTACAGAACTACAATATACAAAACAATACAATGCCAGCGTAAAACAGGCATATAGATTAATAAATCAGACCACTCCAAAACAATTGATTGCACTTATAGTGAACTGATTCTTATCAAAGATACCAAGAATATACAGCCAGAAGTGGTTAGAATATCTTCAGAAATGGTGCTTGGGGACTAGAAAGCTGCAAGCAAAACAGGAAAAGTAAGAAAAACTGGAATCTTGTCTCACTATTCATTTTGTGTTCAAAAAATAAAATCAAAATATCTGAAGACTTAAATATAAATATAAATCTATGATTCCTACAAGAAAATATTTTAAAATTCTTGACATTGGCCTCCCCAATGATTTCTTGGATATGGCACCAAAGGAAATGAGAAACAAAAGCAAAAATAGGCAAGTGTTTCTGTGTACAAATACTGTAGAACTATATCCTAATGAAATAGCCAGTGATGTGAACAACGCTTATTGTCACCTTATTCATAGTAACAAGAAACTGCAAATATATTTTTTAAAATTGTCAGTAGAAAGCATACCACCACAAAGTTTAAGTTCAGCAATATCCTACTGAGAAAAGACAGAGACAGGTTGTGGAGGGAATTTAAGCTCCTAAATCTTCAGAAGATGTGCAACTAGTGATGGCCAGAAAGAATGTGTTAAGGGAAAGGACTGGAGAAGGACTTGTTTTCTCAAGCGTCAAAGCATAAGAAAAGCACATAGAGGTTAAGACAAAGCCTGTGACACACAATACAAGCTAAGGGTTCTGAAAGTAATCATGCCAATGAGTTCTTATAACCAAAGAACTTAAAGTAGCGGGATGTGGGCAGATACTTGAAAGCAGGAAGATATGAACAGATGTTAGAAAGCAGTGGGATATGGGCAGATATTAGAAAGCAGTGGGATATGGGCAGATATTAGAAAGCAGTAGGATATGGGCAGATATTAGAAAGCAGTGGGATATGGGCAGATATTAGAAAGCAGTAGGATATGGGCAGATATTAGAAAGCAGTGGGATATGGGCAGATATTAGAAAGCAGTAGGATATGGGCAGATATTAGAAAGCAGTAGGATATGGGCAGATATTAGAAAGCAGTAGGATATGGGCAGATATTAGAAAACAGTGGGATATGGGCAGATATTAGAAAGCAGGGGATATGGGCAGATATTAGAAAGCAGTGGGATATGGGCGGATATTAGAAAGCAGGGGATATGGGCAGATATTAGAAAGCAGTGGGATATGGGCAGATATTAGAAAGCAGTGGGATATGGGCAGATATTAGAAAGCAGTGGTATATGGGTGGCTATTAGAAAGCAGTGGGATACGGGCAGATATTAGAAAGCAGTAGGATATGGGCAGATATTAGAAAACAGTGGGATATGGGCAGATATTAGAAAGCAGGGGATATGGGCAGATATTAGAAAGCAGTGGGATATGGGCGGATATTAGAAAGCAGGGGATATGGGCAGATATTAGAAAGCAGTAGGATATGGGCAGATATTAGAAAGCAGTGGGATATGGGCAGATATTAGAAAGCAGTGGTATATGGGTGGCTATTAGAAAGCAGTGGGATATGGGCAGATATTAGAAAGCAGTAGGATATGGGCAGATATTAGAAAACAGTGGGATATGGGCAGATATTAGAAAGCAGGGGATATGGGCAGATATTAGAAATCAGTGGGATATGGGCAGATATTAGAAAGCAGTGGGATATGGGTGGATATTAGAAAGCAGTGGGATATGGGCAGATATTAGAAAGCAGTGGGATATGGGTGGATATTAGAAAGCAGAAGGATATGGGTGGATATTTGAATGCAATAGGGGATAAATGGGTCATTCAGCTAATGGTGTGGTTACCAGGAGACAACTATAAATAATCTCTATCTCTTACTCACAAAGTACTAAGAGTTTTTCTAGAAGAAAATATGCCATTCACATTAGTTAACCTCCTCACTACTGTGACAAAATATCTGAAAACAAACACTTATAAGAAAGAGGACTTCTTTTGGGCACACGGTTGTAAAGAGAGTTCAGTCCATCATGGTGGGGGTTTATGGCAGAGACTCCTATGTGTCATGGGCCAGGAAGTTTATGTCAGAGACTTCTCATATGGTATGGACCAGGAAGCAGAGAAGACAGATCAGTATCAGAAGCAGGTATAATCCTCATAGAAATGCCCATTTTTGATCTGTTTTCACCAGGCAGTCTCTACCTCCTAAAAGCTCCACATCCTTCCAAATAGCACCGTAAGCTGGGGAGTGAGTGTTCCAAACATAATCACCTGGCACATCCCAGAGTAAGAGCACAACAGCCTTGAAATAACTTGTGAGCAGGAATATCTTTCCAAATAGAACATAAAACCTATAGTCCATGAAAGGAAATATTGACATTTACTATCTTTAAAATTAATTTAAAATAAGTAAATACAATTAGTAAACTATGAATAAAAAACTTTTTCTAATACATAATATTTCTGGGCTGGAAGATGATTTAGAGGTTAATAGTACTTCCTGTTCTTCCAGAACACTTGAGTTTGAGTTTCAACATCCATTAAAAAAAAATGAAATAAAATATGTAGCTCACACTGCCTATAACCCAAGCTCTGGGTTATTCAGCTCCCTCTCTGGCCTCTACAAGCATGTGGTGTGTGTGAGTGTGTGTGTGTGTGTGTGTGCATCCACATACACACAAATAAAAGTAAATCTTTAAAATATTGAAAACAGTATTTCTAATTATAATTTTCAAATGATATGCATAAGCTACAAAAAATAAAGAAATGTATGCAATATACTAAAAAATCCTATAGAAAATGGGAGTAATGAGTTAAAAAACAATGAAACACACTAAGGAAAACCCAAGTTTTCTGAAGGCAAATTTCTTTACAGATTGAACTTTGAAAACCATATCAATGGCTGAGGTGTATGAAATAAAATTAAGAACAAATCAGAATAAAATTAAGCTTTATGCAAAGTAAACAAATATCTCTAACTGTATATTGACTTGGTTTTAACACAGAGACAGTACCTCACTAAGATAAAGATAAGATTCAAATCTAGAACATCTAGAACACAAAGGGTCAGTGAATGTCCTCTGAAGTCTGAAGGTGGTTTGGACTGTCTGATTCAGCCAGAGATTCAGAAATCATCCTCCATACTTTGACCCTTGGAGCCTCTACTTTGCTGCATGATTCATACCTGTTTCCCCTCTATCTCCACAGAGCCATCCTAATTAATGTGAGGAGCTAGATAGGAACTGCTCACTCAGTCCTCATACAGATGCTGAAACCCATGAACTCTACAAAGATTTTCAAGTCACCATGCTAAGCCTGAAACAGCATGACATGGATAATGCAACCCTTTGGGGTCTCAAAGTCACCAGTGTATAGTAGAAAGAAAAGCAATCTGGACTTGAGTTTCAGATCATGGCAGAACAGCTGTGTGCCCTTGTACAATTTTTCCTTCTTTGAGTCTTATCTCTTTCCCTCATGATTCAGGGCAACAAATGAGAGGATAAAGCCACAAAAGCATCAAGAAAGCCATGTACCAAGGCTTAAGTGGAGGTTAGCAATATTCTTCATAAAACTATTTTCATTTTATCTGGACCATTTCTCCAGCCTGTCATTGTATATTTTGACAGGGAAGCTTAACACTCCAGAATGGTGTCAGAAAGCAGAGTCCAAACAGTATCCCTGATGTTCACCAGCTGTGTAAGTCTCAGTCTTTATGACAGTGAATTAATATGACCCTGCACCAAGCTTGAATGTATACTTCTGTTAGTCTTTAGTGAATGAAACCTACCTCTGACTCTCTTTCTATTGAGTAATATAAAAACCAATTAACTATAGAACTTGGCAGTGGTAGCATATACCTTTAATCCCAGCACTTGGGAGACTGAGGTATGGGGGTCTCAGTTCAATGCCAGCCTGGTCTACAGAATGAGTTCCAGAACAGCCAGGGCTACACAGACAAATCCTGTTTCAAAAAGAAAAGAAACCAATTACCTATAAAACAAAACAAATTACAGGTGTCAATATACATCTTCATGTGTGTGTGTGTGTGTGTGTGTGTGTGTGTGTGTGTGTGTGTGATATACAGGTTCAACATTTGCTTATCTATCTACAATTTTATGCATACAATTAATCTCATAAATTTAATAATACAAGTCTACGTATATGTTCATCACAGCTCTGTCAAGGTAAGGAATTACCATCATCACAAAAGGTTCATTTATGCACCTTCAAAGTTGATCACTGTCCCTATCTCACAGAAGTAATGACTATACTACATTTTGTCTACCAGTAATTTACTCTATTATAAAATTTTATACATATTTACTGTTTAACTATTTGACTTACAGGTAGTAAAAATTATAATCATTAGTAAAAATTATAATCATTTATCTCTTTTTATCATTTTTGCTTTCTGAATTATGAACTCTGTTATTGGATTCAAAAAGTAGAAGAGAGAAACCAGGAAAATGTAAAAGAAAGTAGATTCTCATATTCCAGCAGTTCTAAAACATTGGTTTGTTTGTTCCTTTCCTTGGACATATGTTATTTCCACAATAAAAATAACTTAAAAACTTAGAAGTTCTTTGCATACCAAGAGCTTTGCCACTTTCAGTAGACCCTTACTGTAGGGATTTCTAAAGGTCATGAGCTGGGAAGGTAGGGAGGTAGAAAACTAAAATGCTGCTTGTAATCTGGAAAAGGAAGGGCTGACAAAATCACACAACAAAATCAAATAAAAAGAAATGTGCCTTTTTACTTTTAAAGCAGCACATATTAGAAAAATCAGGTTAATCACAAAAGCACCCTTAGAAACCCCCAAGGCATTTTAATTTCCATCCGGGAGAGGAAGGATTCCACAGGACAACTATGATTGCCTTTAACACTTTTAAGCAATACTATCAATCTTTCCTCCCAATATGTGACCCACTGGGAGTTGTCTGTAATAGAAGACAACAAAACACCTCATGATTCCTCAAAGCCTAGACAAGTATTAAGACTAAACTAACTTTGCTGCAGCTGTAGTTTTCCTGGGAGTGAAAGCAAAAACAAACACCAGAACAAAAAATCCAAGGCTCTTGGAGATGGTCTAACATTTCTACAAATATTGTAACTTTATTTTTATTATGAATATGATTATTATGATTTTCAGTTTTGAAGAGACTCAGATTCTGGATTCAAATCCCAAATGTGTTATTTACAATTACTTGTTACATGACAAAATATTCAACTTTCCTATGTCTTGGTTTCTTTATTGAAATAAAAAGATTGCAATCAGTTAAGTTCATTGTAAGTATAAAAATGTAAAGGCAGCATAATTACTGCCATAGACTATACTTAGGAAAAAAATGGTCATTATTAGTTTTTATCTTAGAAATAATTTTCAATTGGAAAAACATATGTAAGTTTCAAAGAATGTAATTCTCCCATTTTTCTCTCATGGGAAATAGACTGAAAAGACAGCTTCATTCTCAATTAACCATCCCTCTACTTCTGTACCACTCATAGTTGCAGGGCATGTAGTGAAGGGCTGGTGACTTGTGAACCTCTTATTCTTATTGAGAGAGGCCAAAATCTGTTTACCCATTAGTGCTTTTCTTAGTATCCAAAACCACAGTGTTTGGGTTGGTGTTTGTAAACCAAATGTCTAATAGCTTTGGGAACCACAAATCTTTCTCAGGCCAAATGGCAATATTTCATTCTACTGTCCATATGAAGACTCTTGCTTGCCAAATCATAAAACATAAAAAAAAATAAAATGGGGCTTCATACCAGTAGCCTAATATCATGGAGAAGGGAATCTGTCATGTAGTGGATGTACATGAACTATTGGATGCAATTTATTGTGCCAGTACATTTTACATGTGTCATTCCATTTAATCTTCATAAGAATACTTTAAGGCACAAATTATAGCCCATATTGTAAAGGAGAGGTTACCAGTGTTGAGAACGTTAATTTTCATTACCACACAGATGGTTAGTGTCAGTACTGAGATTCAAACCCATTTTTACATGATGGCCACATGTTATATTCTTTGTATATGTGCGTAGAAAGATACAGCTAGTTTGGGACATGTTCCTGGAAATACCTGGAGTAACTTGTGACATAGGAAGTTGCATAGAAGATGTATTTGACTTCCTTTGTAAGGTAAGAGTGATAATCATAGTCTAGGACAACTCATGTCAGTATCACTTTCTGTGGGTCTGTCTTTTAATCAATAAGCCATCTTTGCAAATGAAAAAATTGAAAATCTTCAGGGTTTAGCTTGATTCCCCTAATGCTCAAACTATAATAATAGAAAAACTCACATCAATTAGACAATTTGCAAAAGAATGAGATTATCCAGGTTTAGAAATGTGATTGAAAAACAAATGACATACAGCTAACAATTAACAGTGTCTTTGCTTACCAACAATTATTTCTTTTCCTCCATGGACACATACTGATTAACCAAAGATGCTCATCTGGCTCCAACATAGAGGGCTATGTCCCTAGCCAAGTTTCACGGCAACTCTGTAAATAACAATATGTCCCACAGACCAGATTCCTTGCCTGCAGGCACCATTATATCATGTCTTCCAGCCCTGTGCATTGGCAAATGCCCATAGATTCAGTACTTGGAAGAAACTCAGTTGAAATTGGAAAGAAATTCTGGCATTGCTAAACTACTACTTCAAACAAAGGAGAGTGTCTGCATGGGGACTACACCTCCAGGTAGCCAAAAAGTCTTCAGTATTCTGCTGCTTTGGTAAATATCAGGAAGAAACAGGAGAATTTTTCAGCTTCAAAGACAGGGCACAGGCAGACATAGGAGAACTCAGCACCCCTAAACAGAACCCTGTGCATTTAGCCCTTCTCACACTTGGACGCCATCTCTGGAGAAAGAGGTAATTATAATAGCTAATGAGCTCAGTTGCTTTGGGAGTTTATTATTAATATGTGAGCAAGCATTTAGTTCAATCTGGTACACATTCAGATAAAAAGTTTTTGTTTTTCATTGGGGTGGCAAATTCCCTGTGAGCTTTAGCAGCCCGTGTTTCAAAAGTTGTAAGCAATGAGTGTATCTAATTGGACTTGGATTTGAAGGTCTAACATTGCCGTGCCTTGAATATTTTCTCTACTTGCCTCTCTCCACAGTGGTGCAACGGTTTCTGCTGAATTAAAATTTTCATTCCTGGAGGGAGGAAGGCATTTCATAACACTGGGAAACTTACAAGGCTCCAAACGTTACGAGATTTACAAACGCCCATCCTTCTACCCCCAACACTATAAGGTACAGTATGAACTGTAGCTCTATAGATAGGAAAGTCACTTGCCACAGAATCTGACCCTCCTCTATCCTTCTTCTATTTTAACCTCTCTCCTTCTCCCTAGAGATACCCTCCCTTCCCATTTACCTGACCGGGTCTCTTGTACCCTGCCAATCCTTGATCCATTGATCCACACTGCCCTCCCCGCCCCCCATCCAGGCAATGGTCCAGTTTTCCTCTCTTGATTTCTGCAGTTACTCTAGGCTATGTATTCACATCTGAAGATTTAGAGCTAGGAGTTTCTAATAAGTGAGAACACAAGATGTTTGTCTTTCTGGGTCTTGGTTACTTCACTCCATATGATCTTTTCTAGTTCTATCATTTTACTTGCAAAGTTAATGATTTCATTTTTCTTTACAGTTGAATAAAATTTTATAGTGTCTGTTTACCACATTTTTATTGTCCACTCATTGGTTGAAGAACATGTAGGTTGTTTATATTCTGTAGCTATTGTGAATAGAGCAGGAATGAACATGACTGAGAAATATCTATGGAGCAGGATGCGGTTGTGGGATATTTGGGCAATGTGAAAGATTATGTCCCTGTTCTACATTGCCTGCCTAAAGCATCTGATTAGTTTAATAAAGAGCTGAATGGCCAATAATGAGTCAGGAGAGGTTAGTTGGGACTTCCAGGCAGAAATAGGAACTCTGGGAAAAAGTGAGGCAGATTTCACCAGCAAGATGCAGAGGTAGGCAGACCTACAGTATAGAGGAAAGGTAACGAGTCACATGGAAAGACACAGATAATTAGAAATGGACTAATTTAAGTTGGAAACAGACCTAAGCTAAGTCTTTCATAATTAATAATAAGTCTCTATGTCATTATTTGGGGTATGGCAATCCAAAGGAAGTCCAAATACAGGATGTCAAGTCCTTGCACATATGCCTAGGAGTGGTATAGCTTGGTCATATGGTAGATTTGTTTGGGGGCTTCTTCTTCCTGTTGCTTGTAGCTTTTTGTAGGTTTGTTTCAGGTTTTTGTTTTGTTTTAAGAAGTCTCCACACTTAATTCCGTAATGGCTGTACCAGTTTGCAATCCCTCCAACAGTGAACAGGGCTTCCCTTTTTGTGATCTGCTATTCCCTTGATCGTCACCATATTGACTAGGGTACAGTGAACTTTTAAAGTTGTCTTGATTTGCATTTCCCTAGTTGGTAAGAATGATAAAATTTTTGAGACATTTCTTAGCTATTTTTTCTTTCTTTTATGAATTGTTTCTTCAGCTCCCAGGCCAATTTTTCAAATGAGTCCCTTGGTGGGTTTGCTTATTTGTTCATTTGTTTGTTTTAACTCCTTGTTCTTTGAGTTCTTTGTATAATCTATGTATCAATCCTTAGTCAGATGGCAAAGATTCTCTATCAGTCTGTGAGTTCATTGTTTCTTTAGCTGTACCGAGCTTTTTAGGTTATGAAGTCCCACTTTTCAATTGTTGGCCTGAATTCTTGGGAAATGGATTCCTGTTGGGAAGTCCTTTCTTACCCATATATCAGGAAGAGTTCTGCCTAGGTTTTCTTCAAGCAATTTCAGTGTTTCAATTTTCATGATTAGGTCTTTGATACATTTTTTAATTCATTTTTGTGCAAGGTAATGGATACGGGACTAATTTCTTCTTCATGAGCACATACAGTTTTCTCAGAACCATTTGTTGAAGATGTTGTCTTTTCTCCAGGGTATGTTTCTGAAATCTTTCTCAAATATAAATGGATGAAGTTACAAGCACTCATGTTTCAGTATTCAGTTTTGTCCCACTGGTCTATATGCCAGGGCCATATTGTTCTTATTAATATAGCACTGTATCATATTTTAAGACCTGGAATGGTAATTTGTCTAACATTATTCTTTTTGCTCAAGATTGTTCTGTCTATACTGGGTCTTCATTATGTTATATAAGTGACTTGAGCATCCTCAAATTTGGATATCCTGGGGCAAGGTGAGAAGGTCCATACAATCAAATACTAACTGTTCATTGCCACAAAGCATGTATGCAGATGTAACCATCTTGATAAATAAGAAACACAGAGCCAAATACAGAGTTAATAGCCAAGAAGTCAGAGCAATAGCTGAGAGCTGAAAACCTTACCCTTCACTGCTGCTGCTGTCTTTCCTCTCCACAAGAGACTTGAGATAAACCCTAAACTTTGGTATTATACTCAAACTGGACAACAAAGGATATAGCTACCTTTCCTAGAATTTGATAATTATCCCAAAATTTTTCTTTTCAGAATAAAGATACCATCGCCCATACCCAGCAGGAAGCAATTTTAAGAATACGATGCCCACATTCCCAAAGAGGTGGTGTGGGGCAGGTGGTGTTTTGGTCTTTTAATGGGTTTTGGGTCTGGGATATTTTTCATTGTTAAGGAGGGTTGGTTACAAGTTGTTAAGAATCAGGAAAAGGGCTAGGCAAAGGAGATTAGATTTAAGGTGCTTGTTTAAAAAAAATAGAGAAAGAAAAGAAAAAGACAATTACTAGTTTTAAATATTTTACATTGGATTGGATTTTTATATTATATACAAATTATATACATATACATTATATATATATATATATATATATATATATAGATAGAGAGAGAGAGAGAGAGAGAGAGAGAGATTGTTAGAATATGCCATACACATATTTCTAATCTTGCTCAAGATATTGTACTTATACCATTCATTTAACAATGTAATGCAATTTGCTGATCCTTGAATGTTATTATTACCAACTATTAGGATATATAGAAATGAAAGTTCGTAGTTAGACATTACAATCGAACTTGTTGTCATATTAGGTGTGTTTTCAAGATCAAACAGATATATTTTAGATAGACAGGTCATCTTCAAACCCTTCAGAGATCTATGGAATATGGCATTTAAAACGTTTTAATAACTTAGAAATTTTTTCTTTTTTGTTATGACTATGAGACATGTCGGCTCCTGGCAGTACCAATCTACTTCAGAGAAAATATGGGCATTTAAGAAACTGTATATGGAGTTAACTTTCATTGTGGCAAAAGTTAGCCACTGGACAACAAAGTATCCTCGAATCAACTGCTGACAAACAGGACAGACAGGACATGAAACAAAGGACTACCGATTCTTGCCAAAAACAAGTGTGGTTGTAGCTTTAAAAAAAGGAATCTTCTGAAGCCAGGACAATATGGTACCATTCCTGAAGTGAGTGGCCTCTGCAATCTGGAAGAGGTACAGTGCCGTTTTCTTTGAAGGCAGCTGAACAGGCAGTGGGCCAATGGCTTCTGATGTGCAGTGGAACAACAGCTGAAACAGTTATTCTTAAAGAGTAACTAAGCTCACACCTCTCAATAGTAGACTGGTATTTAATAGAGGGATGTGGAGAAGAACAGGATGCCGAGATGAAGCCACTTATACACAGCCAAGGAGAATGGACAGCTGAATTCAAAAAATATCAACAATTTCCAGAATTTAAAATCCTGAATCATGACATGACACTAGTGGAATTCAGGTGTTTCTGGTACATGGACTGCTCTCACCAAATGTGAGGTCAAACTGTTGACCTTGTGTACCTCTTAGTTCACAAATGAGTCTGTCTGATATGCTAAGCCTATAGGCTGAAGATGATGCCCCAACACTGCAGAAAATCTCAGGCTCTGTGTTTCTTATTTAACAAGACGGTTACATCTACATTTGGTGCCCAGTGTTACTGAACTGGATATATATAATAGAGTTTTTTTTTGTCTGAATCTGTCAAATGTTAATGAAGACATTGTTAATGTAATATTGGCTATTTATATTGTATATACTTAGTGGATATGATTTTTCTTGTATTAGTTATATGCTTTTTACATTTTAGACAAAAACAGGGGGAATGTGGTGGTATTGTGTTCCCTGAAATATTGTGCATGCTAATAAACTTATCTGGGGTCAGAGAACAGGACGGCCACAATATTAAACATTGAGATTAGGCAGTGGTAGTGCACACCTTTAATCCCAGCACTTGAAAGGCAGAGCCAGGCAGATCTCTGTGAGTTCAAGGTCACATTGGAAATAGCCAGGCATGGAGACTCACACCTTTAATCCCAGAAAGTGAGCCTTTAATCCCAGAGAGTTATGGCAGAAACCAGAATGATATATAAGGCGTGAAGACCAGAAACTAGAAGCATTTGGCTGGTTAAGCTTTTAGGCTTTGAGGAGCAGCAGTTCAGCTGAGACCCATTTGGATAAGGACACAGAGGCTTCCAGTCTGAGGAAACAGGATCAGCTGAGAAGTTGGCCAGGTGAGGTAGCTGTGGCTTGTTCTGTCTCTCTGATCTTCCAGCATTCACCCCAATAACTGGCCTCAGGGTTTGATTTTATTAATAAGACCTGTTAAGAGTCTGGCTACACATGTATATTTTGTATACACTTTTACTTCCTTACTATAATAGCAGAGTTTAAAATCCACCCACCAGAAAAATCTCAGAATGGCAGGGCAACAATGGCAAGAGTCTCCTGAAGACTCTTTCAAATCATGGCATTGCCTTTTCTCTTTAGGACAGAGAAGATGCCACTGAGTTGCTTGGGGGTAGCATAGCCACCCAAGATGAGAACAGCATTCCAGCAATGCACAACTCTTCTGGAATTTCTGTGAAAGCTCAACATAAAATCCTTTGTCTCTCTTCCCTCAGAAGCTATCATATAGCATTTATAGTTTCTGGGTCTTGTTTTTAAAAAATGCCTCATAAAATCCATCCCTCCTGGTAGACTAGATTTACCTAAAATGATTTTATTTTTAAAATGCTCATTTCTCAAAAATAGTCTACATGACTTTAAAATTCTATTCTGCAGAAATATCTTTCAAATAACATGAACTTATGATAACAGGCATAGTTTCCAGCAAAGATTTAAAGAGAAATTGAAACAAGCACTTGATGGTCACAAAGAGAATAACTTAAATGCATATTGTATGCATACTGTGGCTGTGAATAAACAGTTCCTCCTGTTAATCCGACAGAATGGTTCCATTATCCACTGCATCTTTATGTCTCCAAAAGGCAGCTGTGTAGAAAAGAAAATTGAGAGAAACTTGCTTATACAATATACTTATCTGTAATTAGATACATTTTATATGTACTATGGGTTTGCTCTCAGCATTCCAAACCTCATGAAAAAGTAAACAAAGGATGAATAGATTTGGTTATATTCAATGTGGTCTGCATCTAAGGAAGGCTCAAGATAAAACCAGTATCTGTTCACTCAAACATGCAGTGATTATTTCAACATATAAGGATGGGAATGGAGAGAACAAGTATAATTCCAGTCTTGAAAGATGTTTGGGTGAATGAAGATAGACACAAATACAGAATTGAGTGTCTTTGAAGGGTTGAAAACCTGAAAAATCACAGTACTTCTCACTCACTAAGTCAGTAGCTGAGGTCTTTGTAAAGGTGAATTGCTTTATAACAGACCAACTTGACTGGGGAGGGGAGAGGTGCTAGGAATCAAATGCAAGAAGTTAGGAATTTGGCATGCTCAATGAGTTCTACATCTTTAGTACATCACAAAACAACTTGGAAGTAAACATTTAATGCATTGGAAATGTAGGTGGCAATAACCAAACATTTTCAAAGATAAAAGTACATACTAACAAATGTGGTATAAGATCTTAAATTGGAAAATATCTTTCAGTCACTAATTTCTCCCTGCCTCTTAGAATTCATGAAGGGATTTTTAAATCTGTCTGGAGTTTTGCTATAAGCAGGCCTTTCTCAGTATTGAAACCTGTGGAGAAGAATATTAGAATCACCCTTTTCTAGATTTCAAGATGGAAATGCCCACTAGAAAGGAACCTGTATTTGTGAGCTAGGATATAACTGATAAAAGCAATAGCCAATTCATAAATTATTTTGACAAAAATCAACTAGTCATAAGTTTATTAAGGTTTTTTAGTCTATTACTTGATCATACATAGCAATTTTGTTGTGGCCCTTAGTGTATAAGATGTGAAATTAAGTCTAATTTTCTAGCTGAAGCTGGTGAAGAATCAGATATGACTTAGTATCTTAAAACCTAAATACAATGCTAAATATACATTTGACAAGAGAACACTATCTAGAATACACAAACCTGCCAACCTAAACATCAGAAAGTACGCAATCCAATCAAAAAATGAACTATGACTGTCTTACATAGGGTTACTATTGCTATGTTGAAACACCATGAGCAAAAGCAATTTGAGGAAGAAAGGGTTTATTTGACTTGAGTATCCTGAGATCCTGAGTCACAGTCCACTGACGGAAACCAAGATAGAAACTCAGACCAGGTGGCAACCTAGAGGCAGGAGCTGATGGAGAGACCATAGAGGAGTGCTGTTTACTAGCTTGTTCTTCATGGCTTGTGTAGACTGCTCTCTTATAGAACTCAGGACCACCAGCCCAGGGATAGCACCCTCCACAATTGGCTGGGCCACATGCTATCAATCACTAATTAAGAAAACGCCCTATAAGCCTGAGTATAGCCCAGTCCTAAGGAGATATTTTCTCAATCGCATTTCATCTTCTCTGATGTCTTTAGTTTGCATCAAATTGAAATAAAACTAGCCAGGGTAGACTCTGAACAGAAATTCCTTAAAAGATGAAATACAAATGACTAATAAACACCTTAAAAGTTTTCAGTTTCAACAGTTATCAAGGAAATGCAAATTAAAACTACTTGGAGGTTCTATCTCCTCCAAGTCAAAATGGCTACCATCAATCAAACAAGTAACAACATCACTGACAAGAACAGGGGAATAACTTACCACTGTTAGAGGGAATGTGAACTATGGAAGGCAGTGCAGAAGGTACTTAAAGAGCTGAAAACAGAGCTACCATATAACTTGGCTATGCAACTCCTAGGAATACACCCAAAGGACTCTGTACCCTAGCATTGAGATAATTGCACAATCTCATGCATTGTTGCTCAATTTACAACAGCTAGAAAAATGAAATCAGCCCAAGAACCCATCATATGACGAATGAATAATAAAAACATGGAATATATATGCACAATGGAATTCTGTTTAGCACTAAAGAAAAGTGAATTACAAAAAATTGTAGAAAAAAATGGATGCAACTGGAAATTCGTATACCCAAGTAACCTAGGTCCAGAAAGACAAATGCTGCATGTTCTTTCTCAAATCTGTATCTTGGATTTGAACTTCTTTATTTCTGTGTTTGAGTTGAAGTGAGTATCTCTAGAAGCCAGAAATCAAGAAAGGAGTCAGGAATGTGGGGATGGACAAAGAGAGTAAAAATAAGGACTAAGAAGTAACGACCCTCCTCTGCCATAAGCTCCTGTCATCATGTTCTTCCTCACTACATTCCCCAAAGTGATGGAGCCATACAACTACAGATGGGCACCTTGAGTCAAACATGTTTCTTCTGCCTTTTGAAGTATTTCTCTCAGGTATTTTGCCATTGCTGAAAACCTGACTACTTGAGAAAATTACTCACTCTAAATGTGGTCACAGAGTCCAATAGGCAGAGAGCCAAATGGAACAGATAGTAAAGGAAGAAAATCTGTCAGCACATGGGAAATCAGCTCTTCCTATGCAGGTGCATCTATTGCTGCTGCCATCACTGGCAGAAATAGGCCCCATGTGTGTTTTCAACACAGATTCACACGAGAGATGATAAGAAGCCTTAGAGCAAGGCGTCATCATTTGTCCTAGTTCTGAGGTTGCCTGCCTTGTGGGTTGAGCAGCTTCCAGGTGCTCAAGCTCTGCAGCTTGCAGAAGGTCATTGAAGGGCTAGCCTGTTTAAAATCCTAAAAGCCAATCGAATGAATTCTCTTTTATAATCTCCCCTCCCGTGTGTGTGTGTGTGTGTGTGTGTGTGTGTGTGTGTGTGTGTGTTCTATTGGTTCTGTTCCTCCAAAGAATCTTGACTACTAAAAGCAACATGATCTAGTAGACAAAGACTAGGCTCAACAGCATGTGTCAATGCATCTCAAACTTCATGATCTTCACTTGCCTAAGGAAAAGAAAAAGCACATCTTTAGCCATCCATTTTCTCCAACAGTCTCCCCCTAGACTGCATGAATGAATCAGTCAGTGAAAATGGAAAAAATTGAACCTTCTAGCTTTCCAGCACTGTTCATGGAATCAAGTTTACTTAGGAAATAGACTGTGACAAAGATTAAGTGTCCAGTGTCCACCAGTTCTACAATGGACTTTTTATGTTAGTAGGGGAGGCTAAATATACTTATATACTTGTCCATTCTCTGTGTGTAGAGCAGAAACAGAGAATAAATTCAAAAATATACATCTCATGGCATCTCCCAGCAAGTAGGACCTAAGGCTTGTCACTTAAAGCCTTATTTTAAACTAATTAAACTCTCGGTCATCTTCGGTTAGTCTAAACAGAGCATGTCCTTGTACCTGTTCCTGGTCAGTTCTTAATGATAAGAATGCAATGTCATTTATCTTTCCCAGAATCCCCTCAGCCATATCTATGCTACTTTCCTATAAATGCCTGAAGATTTTTAATTCAAACCTACATTTAGCAAGACAGATAACAGCCTGTTTGACAGCTTTTGGGACATACACCATGACAAGCTCTAAAGCACTGGGAGTCTTGCCACGAAAAGAGAAAGTGGTGTCTTGCTGTGTCTAACCCTCAGAAATTGAGATTTAATATCATTTGACATTCAAGCACTGAAACTCAACCCAGACTTGTAAAATTCATCCTCACTTAATTCTCTGTGTTCCTTAAGCATATAAAATGGTGGGATTAAATTTAGTTCATCCCTGCCAAGTCCACAACTTTATTATTATCTCAATTTCCTTCTAGATTGTTTAGAGCTCCCCTGGAAAATTATTTCCATGTAATATTTTTTATTCAGTATTTCAAAGAAGAAATGTGTATCTTAATATCAAAGAGCCTTATCCTCCTTTTTGACTCCCCCAATGTTCAGGTCTTGAATGTCCTCCCAAAGAGAAACCCTGTATAACAGGCTCGTTCTCCAACATATGCATATATGGGAAGTGATGGAACTTCAGATATGAGACCTAGTACATGGAAGCTAAGTTAACTGGAGTGTGTCCTTGGGGAATTTCTCAGTTAGAATTCTATTGCTGTGAAGAGACACCAAGACTATGGCAATTCTTATAAAGGGAAATATTTAATTGAGTGGCTTACACTTCACAGGTTCAGTCCCTTATCATCATGGTGGGCTATGATGGTCTGTAGGCAGACATGGTATTAGAAAAGGAGCTGAAAATTCTACATCTTGATCCACAGATAACAGGAAGTGAACTGTGTCACTGGGTGTAGCTGGAGCATAGGAGACCTCAAAGCTCACCAGCAGAGTGATACACTTCCTCCAACAAGGCCACACCTATTTCAACAAGGCCACACCTCCTAATAGTGCCACTCTCTATGAGCTTATGGGGGACAATTACATTCAAACTACAAGAGGGATTATATTAGGATCACAGCCCCCTTTCATCTTCTTTTTCTCCTTAAATACCATGAAGTGTGATTTTTGCCTCAAGCTCCTGCTATGAAGAATAATGGAGTCAAGTGACCACAGCTGAAATTACTGAAACAACAGCCTTAATTACCATTTCCTCCTTGTAAAATACTCACCTTACATTTTTGGAGTCTAGAGAGATGGATCCATGATTAACAACTCTTGAACTTCACCCTTGAAGATCTGAGTTCAGTTTCCATACCCATGTTGAGTGCCCAGCTGGCAGGGGACTTGCAACTGCCTCTTAACTCTAGCTCTAGTGTACATGATGTCCTTTCTGGAACCCACTGATACCTGAACTCATATGCATGTATACAGAATACTAGCATGGAGGTATGGATGTGAGTATGAAATCCCAAGAGTAACTGAAGTGCTATTGGCATGCACAGAATATGTGTTTGTGTGGGTGTGTAAGAGCAGAAGGACACATCAAAGGGATTGAAAACCAACTGACAAATCAAAAGGAGCTGTAATATTTCTCCCTGTATCTTGAAGAGAATTATGCCGGCACACATGTGGCGAAGAGAATAAAAACATTGACAGTCATGGCTAAAGCATATGTTTTATGTTTTCAATTGCTCTTTCACACTGCCTATTAATGTACAAATAATCTAAACAGTATGTATAAACTTAGATTGCCCCTAGACATATAAACTTTTTCTCTCACTATACAAAACATCAGAACTAGAACTTGCATTCAAAATAGGTAATAAACTCATACTAATTAATTCCAAAACACAAACAACCAAAACGGAAATAGACAAAATCTTTAATATGTTTCACAAAAGAATAACCAATAAATATATTAAAAGTGGTCATACATTATTATGAGTAAAGAAAAATAAAAACCATAGTGATATACTACCCCTTACCCATGTGACGGCTAAAATAAAGATGGAAATGTGAGTGTGTAAATGTAAATTATAAACAAGGATACAAAGGCATAGCACTGTCATGTATTGTAGTGACAGCCTAAGTTTGGAGAAATACTTGACAATAACTATTATAATGAATATAACATGCATCTTATGATCCAGTAATTCCACTGAGTAGAACTCAGCAATCATATGTAAATATGTTCAATAAAATACATGTTCTAAAATGTTCATAGGAACACTATTCAAAACCAGGAAAAAATGTTGATTATTTAACACTGTATTAATAAGTAAACTGTAATATTTTGGGGCAGTTAAATAAAACATGAACAAGACACCCCAAAAGTAAGGGCAATGATTTTATATATATTCTATGTGTATATATATAAAACATAGAAGTGTAACATTAATGCATTTTGGTAGAGGTTAAGAAGTACAGAAATAGTTACTCATGAGAGGAGAGAAAAGAGTAGTGCATATGTAACTTCAAGATGATGATGGGTTTGGGAAGAAAGACTGTTGAAAGGATATTAGTAATTTTTTTTAATCTTAGTCTACATAGTACATGTTTAATTTGTGACATCTGTAAGCAGTACATATATAATATATGAGGTTTTATATGTATATTATACTTAAATTTTGTGTGTTAAAAAGAGAGGGTAAGAGTTTGGGTTAGTGGAAAGAATCTAAAAGGATTTGGGGAGGGGAACCATACTCAGAATATATTGCATAAAAAAATCTATTTTCAATTAAAAAGGAAAAAATAAAATATTGTATAAAATCACTGTTCAAGTTACTTAGATAAAACATTCAAATTTTAACCCACATATTTGATGGAGTTTTTATTTCTACTTTCTGAGGGCAAATCCAATGACTTTGTAACAAAGAATTTTGCAACCAAAGGAAAAACATTAGCCAAACACTCATGCTCTTTTCTAAGTAATTTAGGCTGGTCTTCAAGGTTCTATTCACACAAATATTAGTAATAATTTACTTTATGAAAGTATACATTCTCTATTTTTTATTAGTCATTTTAATCTATTGGACATGTCACACCCATACGTGACTTTGGGAAAGATCATAAAAGTGGGACTTTGGTTATCAGGAAAGGAAACATTTGAAATTCTAACTCTGGCAATAGCTGAAGTAAAATTATTCTGCAAAATCCAGCTCTCTGTGTATAAGTGTTCCCACCTCAAATATGAAGTTAAAGTTCTGTCCACATGGCAGGTAGGATTAAATGAGACACAGTTTGGAAATAAGATCCAAGGAAACTTTCAGGGAAATATGATGCATGTGTATTGATAAGATGGTGTAAATGTACCATGGCTTCCTTTTAGTGTGAATTAGAATCTTCCTTTGTAAGATAATGAATCATCTGGATAGTTTCCGAGGAAGCTTCTAAAACTAACATCGGTTCTTCAGAGTTTTCCACGGGAAATGTAAGTTTTAATCTATGAACTTTGCCTGTACAGTGATATTTTCACACAATAGATGATTTTTATTCCTATTCTTATGGTTGTTTTGTTTTTTGAGAAAGCGTTTCTCTGTAGCTTTGGAGCCTGTCCTGGACTAGCTCAGTAGGCCAGGCTGGCCTCGAACTCACAGGGATCCACCTGCCTGTGCCTCCTGAGTGCTGGGATTACAGGCGTGCTTGCCCATCCCTATATTTCTTTTTTATTTTATTCTCCTTTTTTTATTTATTGTATTTGTGTTTTAATTTTACATATCAGCCATGGGGTCCCCTGTCTTCCCCCTTCCCGCCCCTACTCCCAACTTCTCCCCAGCCCCTCCCCTCCATTCCCACCTCCTCCAGGGCCAAGACTCCCCTGGGGATTCAATTCAACCTGGTAGATTCAGTACAGGCAGTTCCAGTCCCCTCCTTCAAGGCTGAGCAAACTGTGGCTGTGTAAGCCCAAGGTTCCAAATAGCCAGCTCATGCACTAAGGACAGGTACCAGTCCCACAGCCTGGATGCCTTCCAAACAGTTCAAGCTATTCAATTGTCTCACATATCCAGAGGGCCTGATCCAGTTGGGGGCTCTATAGCTTTTGGTTCATAATTCATGTGTTTCCATTTGTTTGTCTATTTGTCCCTGTGCTTTTCCAATCTTGGTCTCAACAATTCACACTCTTACAGTCCCTCCTCTTTCTCAACAATTGGACTCCTGAAGCTCCACCTGGGGCCAGGCAGAGGATCTCTGCATCCACTCCCATCAGTTATTGGATGAGAGTTCCAGCACGACTGTTAGGGTGTTTGGCCATCTGATCACCAGACTAGGTCAGATCAGGTCTTCTCTTGACTATTGCCAGTAGTCTACAGTGGAAGTATATTGGTGAAATTATTAAGGTCACTCCATGTAGTTAAAAGGCAGGTTTATTTTGTGGGCTAACTTACAAATGAAGGGGTAGGTTGCAGTGTCTGGCAAAGGTATAGCGCAGTCCGGCGGTGTTCTCTGGAGAACTCTGCTCGGTCTACCTCCAGTGTCCAGGGACCCAGAACCAAGCGAGAGCCCTCCTCTTGATCCTCGGTCTTCCACTCCCTCCTCTGCCTGCCTTGTGGGCTGGTCATTACCAAAGCCTCAATGGGGGTTGGAACTTCCAGGCCAATGCTGGGATGGCTATCCACTACAGAAGAATCATTGTGGATTTCTGGGGACATCTCTAGAACTTTGCTTCTTCCTGTACTCATGTGGTCTTCATATATCATGGTCTGTTATTCCTTGTTCTCCCTTCTGTTCTTGGTAGAGGTGGGATCTCCTGCTCCCCTAAGCTCTCTTTCCATCGAAACATGACCTTCATTACTCCCACTGTCATCCAGGTTGTTCATGTAGATCTCAGCCATTTCTCTGTCATTGGGTGATCCCTGGGTCTTTCTTAGGGTCCCAATTACTAGGTAGCCTCCCTAGAGTTGTGTAGCAGACTAGTCATCTTTGTTTTATATCTAATATCTTCCTATGAGTGAGTACACACCATGTTTGTCTTTCTGAGTCTGCGTTACCTCACTCAGGATGACGTTTTCTAGATCCATCCTTTTGCCTGCAAACCTCATGATGTCATTGGTTTTCTCTGCTGAGTAGTACTCCATTGTGTATATGTAACACAATTTGTTTAACCATTCTTCAGTTGAGGGGCAACTAGGTTGTTTCCAGGTTCTGGCTATTACAAACAATGCTGATATGAACATAGCTGAGCAAATGCCCTTGTGGTATGATTGAGCATTCCTTGGGTATATGCCCAAGAGTGGTAAACCTGGGTCTTGGGGGAGATGGAATCCCAATTTTCTAAGGAAGTGCCATATTGATTTCCAAACTGGCTGCACAAACTTGCATTCCCACCAGCAGTGGAGGAGAGTTCCCCTTGCTCCACATCCTCTCCAACATAAGCTGTCTTCTGTGTTTTTGAACTTAGCCATTCTGACAGGTATAAGGTGGTGTCTCAGAGTCGTTTTGATTTGCATTTCCCAGATAATTAGGGATGTTGAGTACTTCCTTAAATGTCTTTCAGCCATTTGAACTTCCTCTGTGGAGAATTCTCTGTTTAGTTCTATAGCCCATTTCTTAATTGGACTGTTGGGCATTTTGATGTCTAATGTCTTGAGTTCTTTATATATTCTGGATATCAGCCCTCTGTCAGATGTGGGGTTGGTGAAGACCTTTTCCCATTCTGTAGGCTGTCACCTTTTCTTGTTGGCGGTGTCCTTTGCTCTACCAAAGCTTCTCAGTTTCAACAGGTCCCATTGATTGATTGTTTCTCTCAGTGTCTGTCCTACTGGTATTATACTTAGAAAGTGATCTCCAGTGCCAATGCGTTCAAGACTACTTCCTACTTTCTCTTCTATCAGGTTCAGAGTAACTGGATTTATGTTGAGGTCTTTGATCCACTTGGACTTAAGTTTTGTGCATGTTGACAGATATGGATCTATTTGCACCCTTCTAAATGTTGATATCCACTTATGCCAGCACCATTTGTTGAAGACGTTTTCTTTATTCCATTGTACATTTTTGGCTTCTTTGTCAAAAATTATATGTTCATAGTTGTGTGGGTTAATGTCAGGGTCTTCAATTCCATTCCATTGGTCCACATGTCAGTTTGTATGCCAGTAACAAGCTGTTTTTATTACAGAAGCTCTATAGTAGAGCTTGAGGTCAGGGATTGTGATGCCTCCAGAGGTTGTTCTATTGTACAGGATTCTTTGGGCTATACTGGGTTTTTTGTTTTTCCATATGAAGTTGAGTATTATTCTGTCCAGGTATGTGAAAAAATGTGTTGGTAATTTGATGGGGATTGCATTGAATCTGTACATTGCTTTTGGTAAGATCACCATTTTTACTATGTTAATCCTGACAATCCAAGAGCGTGAGGGATCTTTCCATTTTCTGACATCTCCTTCAATTTCTTTTTTTAGGGACTTAAAGTTCTTGTCATACAGGTACTTCACATGCTTAGTTGGAGTAACCCCAATGTATTTTATATATTTTGTAGCTATTGTAAATGGTGATGTATCTCTGATTTCCTTCTCAGCCTGTTTGTCTACTGTATATAGAAGGGCTACCAATTTTTTTCAGTTGATCGTGTATCCTGCTGTGTTGCTCAAGGTGTTTATAAGCTGTATCAGTTTCTTGGTTGAATTTTGTGGTCACTCCTGTATACTATCATGTCATCTGCAAATAGGGAGAGCTTGACTTCTTCCTTTCCAATTTGTATCCCCTTAATCTCCTTATGTTGTCTTATAGCACTGGCTAGAACTTCAAGTACTGTATTGAATAAGTATGAGGAGGGGGGACAGCCTTGCCTTGTTCCTGATTTTAGAGATATTGCTTTGAGTTTCTCTCCATTTAATTTGATGTTGGCTGTTGTCTTGCTGTAAATTGCCTTTACTATGTTTAGGTATGTTTCCTGTATTCCTGCGTCTAAGTGCTTTATCATGAAGGGGTGTTGCATTTTGTCAAATGCCTTTTCTGCATCTAGTGAGACGATCATTTGTTTTTTTTTCTTTGAGTTTGTTTATTACATTGATGGACTTTTGTATGTTGAACCACCCTTGCATCCCTGGGATGAAGCCTACTTGATCATGGTGGATAATTGTTTTGATGTGTGCTTGGAGTCTGTTTGCCTGTATTTTGTTGAGTAGTTTTGCATTAATGTTCATGAGGGAGATCGGCCTGTAGTTCTCTTTCTTTGTTGCATCTTTGTTTGGTTTAGGAATCAGGGTAATTGTAGCCTCATAGAAGGAGTTTGGTAATATTCCCTCTGCTTCTATTGTGTGGAACAATTTAAAGAGTATTGGTAATAAGTCTTCTTTGAAGATCTGGTAGAATTCTGCACTGAAACCATCGGGTCCAGGGCTTTTTTGTGGTTGGGAGACTTTTAATGACTGATTCTATTTCCTTAGGGGTTATTGGACTATTTAAATGGTTTATCTAGTCTTGATTTAACTTAGGTATGTTGTACATATCCAAAAATTATCCATTTCTTTTAGATTTTCCAGTTTTTTGGAATAGAGGTTTTTCAAGTATGACCGGTTAATTCTCTATATTTCCTCATTGTTGTTAGGTCCCTCTGTTCATTTCTGATTTTATTAATTTGGATGCTCTCTCTGAGTCTTTTGGTTAGTTTGGATAAGGGCTTGTCTATTTTGTTGATTTTCTGAAAGAACCAACTCTTTGTTCCATTTATTTTTTGTATTGTTCTATTTATTTCTATTTTATTGATTTTAGCTATCAATTTGATAATTTTCTGGCGTCTGTTCCTCCTGGTAGACTTTGCTTCTTCTTGTTCTAGAGCTTTCAGGTGTGCTGTTAAGTCACTAGTGTAAGATTTCTCCAACTTCTTTATGTGGACATTTAGTGCTTGGAATTTCCCTCTTAGCACTGCTTTCATGGTGTCCCATAAGTTTGGGTATCTGGTATATTCATTTTCATTGATTTCTAGGAAGTCTTTAATTTCTTTCTTTATTTCTTCTTTAACCCATTGGTGATTCAGTTGAGCATTATTCACTTTCCATAAGATTGTAGGTTTTCTGTAGTTTTTTTGTTGTTGTTGTTTTTGAAATCTAACTTTATACCATGGTGGTCTGATAGAACACAGGAGATTATTCCAATTGTTTTGTATCTGTTGAGATTTGCTTTGTGGACAAGTTTGTGGTTGATTTTAGAGAAGGTTCGATGGGGTGCTGAGAAGAAGATATATTCTTTTCTGTTTGGGTGGAATGTTCTGTAGATTTCGATTAAGTCCATTTGAGTCATAATATCAGTTAAGTCCATTGTGTCTCTGTTAAGTTTCAATTTGGCCGATCTGTCCAGAGGTGAAAGTGGGATGTTGAAGGCTCCCACTATTAATGTGTGGGGTTTTATATGTGATTTAAGCTTTAGTAATATTTCTTTTACATATGTGGGTGCCCTTGTGTTTGGGGCATAAATGTTCAGAATTGAAACTTCATCTTGGTGGATCTTTCCTGTGATGAGTATGTAATGTCCTTCATCATCTCTTTTGATAGATTTTAGTTTGAAGTCTATTTTGCTGGACATTAGGAGGGCTACACCAGCTTGCTTCTTAAGACCATTTGATTGGGAAGTCTTTTCCCAGCCTTTTATTCTTAGGAGGTGTCTCTCTTTGAATTTGAGGTGTGTTTCTTATATGCAACAGAAAGATGGGTCCTGTTTTCTTATCCATTCTGTTAGTCTATGTCTTTTTATAGGTGAATTAAATCCATTGATATTAAGGGATATTAATGACCAGTGATTGTTCGTTCCTGTTATTATTTTTATTTTTTGGAGGTGGTGTATGTGTACTTCTCTTCTTTGGGGTTTACTGTTGTGGTGTTATCTATTGCCTGTGTTTTCATGGGTGTATCTGACTTCCTTAGCTTGGAATTTTCCTTCTAGTGCTTTCTGTAGGGCTGGGTTTGTGGATAAGTATTGTTTACATCTGGTTTTGTCTTGGAAGGTCTTGTTCACTCCATCTATGATGATTGAAAGTTTTTCTGGGTATATTAGTCTAGGCTGGCATCCATGGTCTCTTAGTGTCTGCATTATATCTGTCCAGGTCCTTCTGGCTTTCAAAGTCTCCATTGAGAAATCGGGTGTTATTCTGATGGATTTGCCTTTATGAGTCATTTGGCCTTTTTCCTTTGCTGCCCTTAATATTCTTTCTTTATTCGGTATGTTCAGTTGTTAATGTGGTGAGGGGACTTTTTTGAGGGTCTAGTCTGTTTGGTCTTCTGTAGGCTTCTTGTATCTTCATAGGCATTTCCTTCTTTAAGTTGGGAAAGTTTTCTTCTATGATCTTGTTAAATATATTTTCTGTGCCTTTGAGTTAGTATTTTTCTCCTTCCTCTATCCCTATTATTCATAAATTTGGTCTTTTCATGGTGTCTCAATTTTCTTGGGCATTTTGGGTCATGACTTTGTTGGTTTTAGTGTTTTCTTTGACTGATGAATCTATTTCTTCTAATGTATCTTCAACACCAGAGCTCCTCTCTTCCATCTCTTGCATTCTGTTGGTTATTCTTGCATCTGAAGTTCCTGTTTGTTTACTCAGATTTTCTATTTCCAGCATTCCTTCTGCTAGTGTCTTCTTCATTTTTTCTATTTCCCTCTTCAGGTCTTGGACTGTTTCCCTCATCTGTTTCATTGCTTTTTCATGATTTTCTTTCAGGTACTTATTGTTTTCTTCTGCTTTATCTGTCCTTTCCTCTAGTTTTTTATAGCATTCTTCCCATTTTTTTTGTTTGTTCCTATACTTTATTTTTGATTTCTTCTTTATAAGGCTCTAGCCTCTTCATGATGTTACTTATAAGGTTGTTTTCTTCTGCTTCATCCATTCTGTGATGTTTAGGTCTAGCTGTTGGAGAAAGGCTAGGTTCTGGTGATGCTGTATTGCTCTTTATTTTGTTGTATGTACTTCTGCCTTGACATCTGCCCATCTCCTTGTGGATTTGTTCTTGGTCTTATCAGTGCACTTGGTCCAGAGAGAGTTGACAGATTTAGGGAGCCTCTCTCTGGTCCAGATGGAAGCTCTGGGCTGGATGGGAACGCTGGTCCAAATGGTAGTGCTAGTCGGATGGGAGCTGAGGGCTGGTCTCTGAGTCTCAGGAAGTCCCTGGTATCTCCTTATCTTGTCCAGGGAGCTGCTTTGTCCAGATGGGAGTTCGGGGGTGGGGGGAGGCAGGATGGAAGCTCTGGTCCAGATGGGAGTTCTGAGGCAGGGTAGGAGCTGGGGGCTGGTCTTTGAATAGTAGGAAGTGGCTGGGATCTCCTTATCTTGTCCTGATGGGAGCTCGGGCAGGATGGGACCTGGGGGCTGGTTTCTGAGTCTCAGGAAGTGGCTGTGGTCTTGGGCAGATGGGTTTGGGTCAGAGTGTGGAGACTGCATGGTCTGCCTGCTGTCTTGGAAAAGGGGGACCTTCCTGGGGGCCCGCCAAATGGCCAGAAACTGGGGCCAGTTTGGGCAGGTCTTCACGGGCTGGCTGGTGCCCAGGGCTGGGTGCCCAGGGCTGGGACCTAGGTGCAGGCCTCTCTTGGTGTGACCCCAGGCACTCACCTCTGGTCCAGATGGGAGTTCTGGGGCAGATGAGAGCTGGGGACTAGTCTGTGTCTCAGGAAGTGGCTAGGATCTCCTTATCTTGTCCAGATGGGAGTCCCGGGGTGGGGTGGGAGCTGAGGGCTGGTCTCTAAGTCTCAGGAAGTGGCTGGGGTCTTGAGCAGATGGTTGTGAGGGCAGGGTGTGAAGATTGCAGGTTTGCCTGCAGTTTTGGAAAAGGGGGACCTTCCCGCTAAATGGCCGGCCCAAAACCGGGGCAAAGTTGGGCAGGTCTTCCTTGGATGGCTGGTGCCCAGGGGTGGGACCTAGAGGCAGGGGCCTCTCTGACTATAACCCCAGGCACTCACCTCTGGTCCAGATGGGAGTTCCGGGGCAGGATGGAAGCTGGGGCCCCGTTTCTAAGTCTCAGGAAGTTCCTGGGGTCTCCAGCAGATGGGTGTGGGGGCAGGGCTAGGTTGTGGGGTCCACCAGAGGGTCTTGGAGAGGGGGAACCTTCCCGGTGGTGATGGGGGGTCCTGCACTATGGCCATAACCTGGGGCCAAGTAGGGCAGGTCTTCCCTGGAATGGCTGGCGCCCAGGGCTGGAACCTAGGTATGAGCCCCTTGGGTGTGACCCCAGGCATTCACCTCTGGTCCAGGTGGGAGTTCCCGCATTCCTATTCTTCTTGGTCTGCATAACTGCAAGTTAGAAGTAATTATTGATATGCAGAGAGAAATCATTTTTTTAAAGATTTTGCTGAGACATTTATGGAATTAAACCATGACACTAAATTAGAAAATCAATCAAAGCACAATTTGGTGCATACCTGTCCCTTTTGATTTTATATCATACTTTCTGGAAGAAAAATAACAAAAGCCATCTCCTTTCTTTCAATTATTTTTTAAAATTATATCTTGTACTTTTGAAATTATAATATAATTATATCATTCTCCCTTCTGTTTCCTCCCTCAAACCATTCCATATACCTGTTCTTGTTCTCTTTCAAATTCTTAGCCTCTTTTTCATTCATTTTTGTTACATACATATATGTATATGTACACACACACACACACACACACACACACACACACACACACACACACACCTATCTCTATAATTTGTTCCAATTGATGTGCTCTTCCCTAGGGAAAACTATTTCTCCTGCTCTGATTATTCCTCAGTTGTATGTAGTTCTTTGTGTAAGGTTGAGGCATCATGGGCTTCCTCCATTTACTACGGCCTGTCTGTTAGTGTTGTCCTTGTTCAGCCCATATTTAAGCAGTCATGTTGGTGAGACTTCATGATTGCAGCTTCTGACATTACCAGAAGACACAATCTCACAGCAAACTTCCTGTTGACTCCTTTTAAAAAATTGTTGTTCAGCAATTTCTATTGCTTACAGTTCCATAAGTGCTGATAATCTGTTATATGCTTTAAAAATGTACATATAGGATCATGTTTTAAGGTTAATATCACAAGCAGTGACTATTAACCACATCAGGAAACTGGAAAAAAAATATGATCACCTTCAGTCAGCACCAATATTTTAAATAATGCATAGCAAAGATGTTACATAAAATCCATTATTCATGGCTTTTCTCATACATATATTTGAAAACAGGATGGTACTGGCTGCCCTGGGAATTTTTGTCATGGTGTATTATGTTGTTCATAACTTTTTACTCTGCCACATTTTTCCCTGAAAAGAACTCTCTAATTGGATTGTCAGTCATTTATACATTACCTTCTGCCTAGCTGGCAAAGAATATATCCCTTTCCACCATTTTTCTTTCCTGCTCAGCTATTTAACTGCCTTTGGTTCTCTTTCACTTACACTCGTATCTGTCCACTTACAGACTGACTATCTATATGAAACACAGACTCTCGGCTCTAATCATCAAACATGGTCGAGGACTGTTCATCAGTAAGTATATTGTCAGTAAGTATGGACTGTGCTGTGTATTTTTAAAATCACTAATTACCATGTTAGAAACATGTGATCAGTGCAAAAATGCCAAATTGATGTCTTGATTTGAAGTATTTTTGTTAATCACACACACACACACACACACATACACACACATTATATATATATACATACATACGTACAGAGAGAGAGAGAGAGAGAGAGAGAGAGAGAGAGAGAGAGAGGGAGGGGGGGAGAAAGGGGAAGCATAACAAGTAACATAAGAATATCCAACGAAATCTTAAGGCAAATATGACTACCAACTATAGTTCTTCATTTAGGATTAAACTCATTTGGTGTAACAATTTTCATGCAAATGCTCTCAGATTCTCAGATTATATGTAAAAGTAAATTATAAATGTGATGTATAAATAATGAGCCAAAACTCTCATTTATAATAGCTTTGCATCATCAAATTGCTTCAGAAATTAATCTAATGAACCTATTAAAGTAAAAATGCAAAAAACTCTCTACTGAACACTTATGAGAATCAAAAGATAAAGAGGATTTTGAGGCACTTACCTAACACCATACACAGGGTCCTGAATTCCATCATTAAGACAGGAAAATCAAAAAGAAATAATGAACAGGGTATGGAATAGAATTTGCTCTTAATGAAAGAACTGTGATTATTGGATTAAGGTATGTATATAAACTATGTAAATAAAATAAGATGTGTTCATGCAATAATGAACTTAGTTCCTTACAGTGAAAGCTAAGGACACTATGGACAATGGGAGTAAGCTTTGTTAGGAAAGTTGGCATTCATCTTGGGTTTCTAAGGATGAAAAGACTGTTACTGGTAGAAAGCAAATAGATTGAGGCAAAAGAAGTTTGGTCTCGGAGTAAATAAATTTGTGATCATCCATGTTGGCAATGGTCCTGTGTGGCCTAAGTAAATCAAATACATGGAGCAGAGCCAAAGGCAAGAGTAAATGAGAATGCTACAGGGATGGGTGGCACTTGAACAGAATCCTGAGAAAAGGCAAGGCAGAGGGAAACTCCAAAGTTCTAGGTCACAGGCTCTTTATTGTCTGAACTAAAGTAGGAACAATCGCAACAATGGAGAACTATGTGTCATTGCTAGGAAATAAACAATACTGCCACATCTCCTCAGCTCCTGATTGCCACAGACTGGATCTCAGCTAGACCACCAGACCGAGGGAGAATGGGGTGAAGGTACTCAGGATAAGTGGGATTCGGCGAATGACAGACAGCCACAGACACGAGAGTGTGTTGTGAAGCTGCTGCAATTTTACTCAGACCAAGCAGTGAATTTTATACAGTTACTTGAGAAAACATGGCAATCGGCCAGTAGGGTGATAGACATAGAATCAACAATGTAGTCACACAATTTTCTCAGAATGATTAACAAACCTCATGAGTATAGCCTTTACTTTTTCTTTTTTGGTTCCTCATCCGGACAGAGAACATTACGGCCCTAGCTGTAGTTTTTCTTTTACACCTTTGTTCTGTATCAAAATTAAACCCTTTCCATCATTGTTCTAACCATGGTTTCATTTGTGTGAAAATATTTTAACCTTTGCCTGAAGGTGAGAAGGCACCAGGGGGGTCGGTACCTAGCTAATCTTTCCATGAACTGTAACTTATGCCATTCTGTTTTCATACCATTATGATTTACACATCGGTTCCCATGTACGTCATAAGCTCCCGTAAAAGGTAATGGCTCTAAATAATTATTATATCTAAGATTAAAGTTAGGGGTTGCCACCATCGACCCTTGATGAGAAACTTTATTTGTCCCTGAATAATTCTTGTAGGAATGACTAATTCCTGTAACTGGTTCCTCGCAGCTGCTGTCGGCTGCACGTGTGAATTGCCTATGAGTGCCTGTACCTTTACTTTCATTCTCTCTTCGCTAGAATCTTTGTCCTTCTGAATCATAAGTTCTTTCTGCTCTAAATCATTTATGAATTCCCCCAAACTTTAGGGACCCTCTTGAACTGTTTGCCTAAAAGCTTGAATCATAGGTGAGGGTATCAAAGCCACTTTTGAGGAATCATTACTCTCTTTATGGGGCACATCAGGAACATTAAGAGTTAACTTCTTGGAATTAATACACAAGGAAACAGCAATAATTACAGCTGCAAAGAGAAGAAGGCAGAGTGCCAGCCAGCCTCTGCAAGCAGATCTGTGTGGTTCCGTGAAGCCTGGCACCTTGATTCGGGCAGATTGATGAGGGGTCGCCGGGGGCATAGACCCGAGGGCCACGAGCCCCCTTTCCCACGTAACTACCTCATCCAAGGCATTTGTCATATGGGTGACACCCTCGTGGGCGTGGCACCTGATTTGCTATGGTTGTTAGATACATATTCATTCAGCCAGATGGACTACTCAAGTTGTGAACGAACCTACAATCTACTATTTGCTCACCATTCAGTTACTCCTAGACAAGAATAAGAGTGTGTACTCACAAATCTTCACTCATCAGAATGACTCTTTAGTACCTAGAAAACATGCTACTCTAGGAGAATGCCCAATGCATATAACTGGACCAACTCCCTCTGACTAGTCCCTGTCTTAGTTCTGAGATTTGTCTATAATTAGGACATTTGAGGAAATGTATAGATGAGCATATGCATACAGATAGAGTGGAAATCATTCTGAATTTAGAGAGGTTAATTTTCAGGTGATATTTTCTTAAAATAAGTAATAAATAAATAAATCACATGGTGATCTTTCAGGCCCCCAGAGAATGTGAGCACGCATAAGATATTCTAACAGACCTGAATGGAATTGTGTCATGAAAAATACCATTCTCCTACTCCCACAATGAGGCCCACAAAAAAAGTAATGTTCACTAATTATAAAGCGGCAGATCTATGGGGCATTTTATATTCAAGAACTGTCTGACTCCTTCCTTTGCAACTTAAGTCTGGACTCCTAAAAGTTTAAGGAAATTAGAAAAACTCCCACAGCAACTATAGGTAGAACAGAGGGCACCTAATCCTGTCCACTTGGAATCACTTCCCTAGAATATACTGGCATTTATTTTCCTAAGGACTCATTGTGTCAGTATAGTGGTTTATTGCTTCTTTTGTCTTTGGTACATCCCAGAATCAGACCTAAGAAAATGTAAGAATATTACACGATGACCCTGCTAAGAGGTGTGTTACTGCTGGGCAATGTAACAAGGCAAGATCTTGTGGACTTTAGGGAGTCTTTTTGTCCCTTACTTAGTGATTTAAGGTTTTAATTTAATTTGACATTTTTGAGGGATACTTTTTTTTATTTTTTTCATTTTTCAAGACAAGGTTTTTCTGTGTAGCTTTGCCCTTTTCCTGGAACTGACTCAGTAGCCCAGGCTAGCCTCAAACTCGCAGAGATCCACTGGCTCTTGAGTGCTGGGATTAAAGGCACGAGACACCACTGCCTGGCTCGGAGGGATCCTTTCGAGATTTGTGTTGGCAACCAATACTGAGTCCTAGGAGAAGAGACAAAGGAGAAAGCATTGTCAATATTTAAGCGAAAACAAACATAATTATTCTTTGGGAAAGTATCATCAGAAATTATACCCAGGCACTTGAAACAGGATTGGCTTTCATGACCATAATGTATCATAGAACTCCAGTCATCAAATGGAGCAAAATTTGCTCAAATAGGTCTTTCTCCTGATGCAAGTCAAAAATAAATTTTGATAAGGAATGACCTTATAGACATCATTCTTTTTTTAAATTTTTTTATTATGTGTTTCAATTTTATACATCAGCCAGGGGTTCCCCTGTCTTCCCCCCTCCTGCCCCAACCCCCACATTCCCCCCAGCCCCTCCCCTCCATTCCCATGTCCTCCAGGACCAAGGCACCCCTGGGGATTCATTTAAACCTGGTGGATTCAGTACAGGCAGGTCCTGTCCCCTCCTTCCAGGCTGAGCATGTGTCCTTGTGTAAGCCCAAGGTTCCAAAGACTCAGCTCATGCACTAAGGACAGGTCCTGGTCCCACAGTCTGGGTGCCTCCCAAACACATCAAGCTATTCAATTGTCTCACTTATCCAGAGGGCCTGATCTAGGTAGGGGTTCCACAGCCTTTGGTTCATAATTCATGTGCTTCCATGATTGGCTGTTTGTCCCTGTGCTTTTTGCAATCATGGATTCAACCATTCACGCTCTTGCAGTCCCTCCTCTTTCTCGACAGTTGGACACCTGGAGCTCCACCTGGGGCCTGACCAAGGATCTCTGCATCCACTTCCATCAGTTATTGGATGACAGTTCCAAGATGACTGTTAGGGTGTTTAGTCATCTGATCACTAGACTAGGTCAGATCAGGCTTTCTCTCGACCATTGCCAGCAGTCTACAGAGGATATATCATTGTGGATTTCTGGGGACCTCTCAAGCACTCTTGTTCTCATGTGGTCTTCATTTATCATGGACTGTTATTCCTCGTACTCCCTTTCTGTTCTTGATCCAGCTAGTAACTCCTGCTCCCCTAAGCTTTCTTTCTCTTAAATCTTGCCCTTCATTACTCCCACTGTCGTCCAGGTTGTTCATGTAGATCTCATCCATTGCTCTGTCATTGGGTGATCCCTGGGTCTTTCCTAGGGTCCCGTTTTCTAGGTAGCCTCCCTGGAGTTGTATAGCGGTCTAGTCATCTGTGTTTAACATCTAATATCATCCTATGAGAGAGTATACGCCATGTGTGTCCTTCTGAGTCTGGGTTATCTCACTCAGGATGACGTTTTCTAGATCCATCCATTTGCCTGCAAAACTCATGTTGTCATTGCTTTTCTCTGCTGGGTAGTACTCCATTGTGTATATGTACAATATTTTCTTTATCCATTCTTCAGTTGAAGGGCATCTAGGTTGTTTCCAGGTTCTGGCTATTACAAACAATGCTGATATGAACGTAGCTCAGCATGTGCCCTTGTGGTGTGATTAAGTATTCCTTGGGTATATGCCCAAGAGTGCTATACCTGGGTCTTGGGGGAGATGGATTCCCAATTTTCTAAGGAAGTGCCATATTGATTTCCAAAGTGGCTGTACAAACTTGCATTCCCACCAGCAGTAGAGGAGAGTTCCCCTTGCTCCACATCCTCTCCAACATAAGCTGTCTTCTGTGTTTTTGAACTTAGCCATTCTGACAGGTGTAAGGTGGTATCTCAGAGTCGTTTTGATTTGCATTTCCCAGACAATTAGGGATGTCGAGTACTTCCTTAAATGTCTTTCAGCCATTTGAACTTCCTCTGTGGAGAATTCTCTGTTTAGTTCTATAGCCCATTTCTTAATTGGACTGTTGGGCATTTTGATGTCTAATGTCTTGAGTTCTTTATATATTCTGGATATCAGCCCTCTGTCAGATGTGGGGTTGGTGAAGACCTTTTCCCATTCTGTAGGCTGTCACTTTTTCTTGTTGGCGGTGTCCTTTGCTCTACCAAAGCTTCTCAGTTTCAACAGGTCCCATTGATTGATTGTTTCTCTCAGTGTCTATGCTACTGGTGTTATATTTAGAAAGTGATCTCCAGTGCCAATGTGTTCAAGACTACTTCCTACTTTCTCTTCTATCAGGTTCAGAGTAACTGGATTTATGTTGAGGTCTTTGATCCACTTGGACTTAAGTTTTGTGCACGTTGACAGATATGGATCTATTTGCAGCCTTCTACACATTGACATCCAGTTATACCAGCACCATTTCTTGAAGATGCTTTCTCTCTTCCATTGTACATTTTTTGCTTCTTTGTCAAAAATTATATGTTCATAGGTGTGCGGATTAATGTCAGGGTCTTCAATTCGATTCCATTGGTCCACATGTTGGTTTTTATGCCAGTACCAAGCTGTTTTTATTACAGTAGCTCTGTAGTAGAGCTTGAGATCGGGATCATGATGCCTCCAGATGTTGCTTTATTGTACAGGATTCTTTTGGCTATACTGGGTTTTTTGTTTTTCCATATGAATTTGAGTATTATTCTTCCCAGATCTGTGAAGATTTGTGTTGGTAATTTGATGGGGATTGCATTGAATCTGTAAATTGCTTTTGGTAAGATTGCCATTTTTACTATGTTAATCCTGCCTAACCATGAGCATGGGAGATCTTTCCATTTTCTGGCATCTTCTTCAATTTCTTTTTTCAGGGACTTAAAGTTCTTGTCATATAGGTCCTTCACATGCTTAGTTATAGTTACCCTAAGGTATTTTATATCATTTGTGGCTATTGTAAAGGGTGATGTATCTCTGATTTCCTTCTCAGCCTGTTTGTCTATTGTATATAGGAGGGCTACTGATTTTTTTGAGTTGATCTTTTATCCTGCTATGTTGCTGAAGGTTTTTATTAGCTATATCAGTTCCTTGGTTGAATTTTTGGGGTCACTCGTGTATACTATCATGTCATCTACAAATAGGGAGTGCTTGACTTCTTCCTTTCCAATTTGTATCCCCTTAATCTCTTTATGTTGTCTTATAGCTCTGGGTAGAACTTCAAGTACTATATTGAATAAGTATGGGGAGAGGGGACAACCTTGCCTTGTTCCTGAGTTTAGTGGTATTGCTTTGAGTTTCTATCCATTTAATTTGGCTGTTGGCTTGCTGTAGATTGCCTTTATTATGTTTAGGTATGTTCCCAGTATTCCTGATTGCTCCAAGACCTTTATCATGAAGGCGTGTTGCATTTTGTCAAATGCTTTTTCTGCATCTAGTGAGATGATCATGTGGTTTTTTACTTTGAGTTTGTTTATATGGTGTATCACATTGATGGACTTTCGTATGTTAAACCACCCTTGCATCACTGGGGTGAAGCCTACTTGATCATGGTGGATAATAGTTTTGATGTGTTCTTGGAGTCTGTTTGCCAGTATTTTGTTGTGTATTTTTGCATCAATGTTCATGAGGGAGATCGGCCTGTAGCTCTCTTTCTTTGTTGCATCTTTGTTTGGTTTAGGAACCAGGGTAATTGTAGCCTCATAGAAGGAGTTTGGTAATATTCCTTCTGCTTCTATTGTGTGGAACAATTGAAAGAGTATTGGTAATAAGTCTTCTTTGAAGATCTGGTATAATTCTGCTGTGAACTCATCTGGTCCAGGGCTTTTTTTGGTTGGGATACTTTTAATGACTGATTCTATTTCCTTAGGGGTTATTGGACTATTTAAATGGTTTATCTGGTCTTGATTTAACTTAGGTATGTGGTACCTATCCAGAAAATTATCCATTTCTTTTAGATTTTCCAGTTTTGTGGAGTAGAGGTTTTTGAAGTATGACCTGATGATTCTCTGGATTTCCTCATTTTCTGTTATGTCCCCCTTTTCATTTCTGATTTTGTTAATTTGGATGCTCTCTGTCTTTTGGTTAGTTTGGATAAGGGCTTGTCTATCTTGTTGATCTTCTCAAAAAACCAACTCTTTGTTTCACTAATCCTTTTTATTGTTCTCTTTATTTCTATTTTATTAATTTCAGCTCTCAATTTGATATTTTCCTGGCGTCTGTTCCTCCTGGGAGACTTTGCTTCTTCTTGTTCAAGGGCTTTCATGTATGCTGTCAAGTCACTAGCACGATATTTCTCCAGCTTCTTTATGTGGGCATTCTGTGCTATGAATTTCCCTCTTAGCATTGCTTTCATAGTATCCCATAAGTTTGTGTATGTGGTGTATTCATTTCCATTGATCTCTAGGAAGTCTTTAATTTCTTTCTTTATTTTTTCCTTAACCCATTGGTGATTCAGTTGAGCGTTATTCAGTTTCCATGAGATTGTAGGATTTCTGTAGTTTTTTCCGTTGTTGAAATCTAACTTTAAACCATGGTGGTCTGATAGAACACAGGAGGTTATTCCAATTGTTTTGTTTCTGTTGTATTTGCTTTGTGGCCAAGTATGTGGTCAATTTTAGAAAAGGTTCCATGGGATGCTGAGACGAAGGTTTATTCTTTTTTGTTTGGGTGGAATGTTCTGTATATATGTTGATTAAGTCCACTTGAGCCATAACATCAGTTAAGTCCATTATGTCTCTGTTAAGTTTCAATTTGGCCGATCTGTCCAGAGGTGAAAGTGGGGTGTTGAAGTCTCCCACTGTTAATGTGTGGGGGTTTATATGTGATTTAAGCTTTTGTAATGTTTCTTTTACATATGTGGGTGCCCTTGTGTTTGGGGCATAAATGTTCAGAATTGAGACTTCATCTTGGTGGATCTTTCCTGTGATGAGTATGTAATGTCCTTCATCATCTCTTTTGATAGATTTTAGTTTGAAGTCTATTTTGCTGGACATTAGGAGGGCTACACCAGCTTGCTTCTTAAGACATTAGATTGGAAAGTCTTTTCCCAGCCTTTTATTCTTAGGAGGTATCTGTCTTTGAATTTGAGGTGTGTTTCTTATATGCAACAGAAAGATGGGTCCTGTTTTCTTATCCATTCTGTTAGTCTATGTCTTTTTATAGGTGAATTAAATCCATTGATATTAAGGGATATTAATGACCAGTGATTGTTCGTTCCTGTTATTATTTTTATTTTTTGGTGGTAGTGTGTGTGTACTTCTCTTCTTTGGGGTTTACTGTTGTGGTGTTATCTATTGCCTGTGTTTTCATGGGTGTATCTGACTTCCTTAGCTTGGAATTTTCCTTCTAGTGCTTTCTGTAGGGTTGGGTTTGTGGATAAGTATTGTTTACATCTGGTTTTGTCTTGGAAGGTCTTGTTCACTCCATCTATGATGATTGAAAGTTTTGCTGAGTATGTTAGTCTAGGCTGGCATCCATGGTCTCTTAGTGTCTGCATTATATCTATCCAGGTCCTTCTGGCTTTCAAAGTCTCCATTGAGAAATCAGGTGTTATTCTGATGGGTTTGCCTTTATAAGTCACTTGGCCTTTTTCCTTTGCTGCCCTTAATATTCTTTCTTTATTCTGTACATTTATTTGTTTAATTATTATGTTGCAAGGGGACTTTTTTAGGGCGTCTAATCTGTTTGGTGTTCTATAGGCTTCTTGTATCTTCATAGGCATTTCCTTCTTTAAGTTGGGAAAGTTTTCTTCTATGATTTTGTTAAATATATTTTCTGTGCCTTTGATTTTGTATTCTTCTCCTTCCTCTATTATTATTATTTGTAGATTTAGTCTTTTCATGATGTTCCAAATTTCATCGACATTTTGGGTCATGACTTTGTTGGTTTTAGTGTTTTCTTTGACTGATGAATCTATTTCTTCTAACGTTTCTTCAACACCAGAGATCCTCTCTTCCATCTCTTGCATTCTGTTGGTTATTCTTGCCTCTGAAGTTCCTGTTTGTTTACTCAGATTTTCTATTTCCAGCATTCCTTCTGCTAGTGTCTTCTTCATTTTTTCTATTTCCCTCTTCAGGTCTTGGACTGTTTTCCTCATCTGTTTTATTGCTTTTTCATGATTTTCTTTCAGGGACTTATTGTTTTCTTCTGCTTTATTTGTCCTTTCCTCTAGTTTTTTATAGCATTCTTCCCATTTTTTTGTTTGTCTGTTCCTCTACTTTATTTTTGATTTCTTCTATATAAGGCTCTAGCCTCTTCATGATGTTACTTATAAGGTTGTTTTCTTCTTCTTCCATTCCGGTCTAGCTGTTGGAGAAGGGCTAGGTTCTGGTGATGCTGTATTGCTCTTTATTTTGTTGTGTGTACTTCTGCCTTCATGTCTGCCCATCTCCTCTTGGGTTTGTTCTTGGTCTTATCAGTGTAGTTGGTCCAGAGAGAGCTGACAGATTTAGGCAGCCTCTCTCTGCTCCAGATGGAAGCTATGGGCCAGATGGGAGTGCTGGTCCAGATGAGAGTGCTGGCTGGATAGGAGCGGGGGTGGGGGGGTGGGGGGGCTGGACTCTGAGTCTTGGGAAGTCCCTGCGGTCTCCTTATTTTGTCCAGATGGAGCTCCTCTTGTCCAGATGGGAGTTCCTCTGGTCTCTGGTCCAGATGGGATTTCCAGGGCAGGATGGAAGCTGAGGGCTGGTCTCTGATACTCAGGAAGTGGCTGGGATCTCCAGCAGATGGGTGTGGGGGCAGGGTGTGGAGACTGCAGTGTCTGTCTGCAGTCTAGGAAAAGGGGAGCCTTCCCGCAGGGCCCAGCAATTGGCTGGAACCTGGGGCCAAGTTAGTCAGGTCCTCCAGGAATGGCCTTTGTCCAGTGGTGGGACCCAGGGGCAATTGTCTCTCTGGCTATAACCCCAGCCACTCACCTCTGGTCAAGATGGGAGTTCCTGGGTGGATGGAAGTTGGGGGCTGGTGTCTGATTCTCAGGAAGTGGCTGGGGTCTCTGGCAGATGGGTGTGGGGGCAGGGTGTGGAGTAGACATAATTCTTTAATCATTGAAAATACTATATTAGCTTTTGCATATTCTTCAAAATACACATTCATTTTCTTTTTTTTCTCCAACAAGCATCTTTCTTTTTTATTGCTATGTCTTTGCTGTTTAACAAATTCTATAGTGTTATAAATGAATAGTGAACATCAGAAAATAGGCAAGAGATTGTAATTGCAGTTATACTAGGTAAGAATATATGTTAGATATTATAACGAAGAATATGTAATCAACAAATATAATACAGATATAAGTTCAGTTGGTTTCATTTAAATGAATCATATGTTCTTTTTCTCTTTGCTTTTCCAAATAAGGTCTCCCTGTGTAGCCCAGGCTGCTGCTGAACTCAAGAGCCTCATGACTTGGCCTTCTAATTGCTGGGATTACAAGTGTGCATTATCATGCCAACAAACCATATATTACTTAAGTGTAAATGGATTTTTACAAATTATCAGAAACAATTAGTTTAATACATAAACTTCATATTTAGAAAGAGTAGTAATTTCTTAGTACATGATGGCATTTTTCCACAGTGACTGGAATATTGCTTTCTTTAGGTATGGATTCTAGTTCTCCTTTAATGTGGCTATGTAGATTGTATCGTTTAAGACAGAGTTACATGTAGCCCAGGCTGGTCTCTGATTCATTATGTAGTCAAAGATGACCTTGAATTTTTGATCCTCTTACCTCTGTCTCCCAAGTTCTGGAAAACAGCCCAGAGATTTCTGTGTGCTAAGCAAACATTCTACCAACTGAGCTACATCCCCAGCCCAGCTGTGTGCACTGAACAGGACTTTTATACTTAACCCTTGGATTCCTGATGTGTGCAGGTTTTTCTTTTCCCCTTGTGGTTCTGGAAATGAAATTCAGCATTCTAGTATTGATTTATATGCCTAGCCTCTAATATATTTTCTTAGTTGAAAAGCTAGTGTCTGTTCAATTAGGAGTCTACTGATAGACATTATTTAATAGAACTGCAAATTAAGAGAAACCTCAATAAATCTGATCTTTTTAAAAAATTATATATATATAGTTTGTTTGTATTCAAGACAAGGTTATTCTTTGTAGCCCTGACTGTCCTGGAACTCACTCTGTAGCCCAGGCTGCCCTCGAAGTCACAGAGATCTGCCTGCCTCTGCCTCCTAAGTACTGAGATTAACGGCATGTGCCACCACTGCCTGACTTAAAAACATTATATTTTTATTGAGTTACAATTCACACAGCCACCACTGCCCAGCTTAAAAAAATTTGTATTTTTGTTGAGTTACAATTCACATACTCTAAAAATGCATCATTTCATGGTGAGGCTATAGCTTGCTTCACATTCATGAATAAGGCCTTCATTTTCAAGGGAGCCATTTTCATATACCCAGTTATTTATTTCTAGAATTCCAGTAGAGGAATGGGCTGTACAAGGTTTTTACTGACTAATAAATACTTTATGTGGGAAAGTCTTTGGTTTTATTTGTGGTTTTGTTTTTGTGATTCTGAGGATTAAACCTAGGGTCTCACACATGCTGGGCAAGTGCTTTGCCACTATGCAATGGGCTGAATGCTTTTTTTCTATCTATTCATTTTGATACAGGGAGGGTTTTCCTAAGTTTCCTGGGCTGGCCTTGATCTCTCCTCACAGCCCAGACAGGCCTTGACATTGTGATTCTCCTGTCTCAGTCTGGTGATTAGCTGGGGTTATATAATGTATCACCAGGCCCCATTAGGAAGGTTTATCTCTGAATTGGTTCTTAGTTTAGGAAGAAAGACACTCAAGGGTTTTGATGGGGAGCATCAATCAACAAGCTAGAAACTGTTGTATGCAACTGCTAAATACCAGTGTTATACCACATGCAAAATTGTCAGTATATCACATAAAGGGTTTATCAGATTATTTAAATAAGTCCCAAGATGATATGATAAGTTTATATTTCATTGAGGGAAAATGACTCATTACACTAACATTGATAAAGATGCAAGGACAGAATAACATTAGTTTGGTTTACCATGATATTAATACGTTTTACTCATAAAAATGAGAGCGGAAAAAATACAAATGTATCCCTGAAAATATTTGAAGAATTATATCACAACATAAGAAACATATGGTTTCAAAAATACTACACAATATAATTATACAAAAAGAGACAAAAACTAAAATATTCCTGACCCTTGGCTACTCTACTTGTCCACACCTTTATCAACTCTCCTAAAGGTTGGAGAAATTCAAATAATCATTTATTTTCTTTATATAATACCAATCTATTTATTCAAAATAACACTGTATAAAAACCACAGAGTCCAAAATAACATTTCTTAACAGAAATGCAGGTGTCAGCCTACTTATACAATACAAGCTGTGTGTGTGCACATGTGTACACACATACCTTTGAATGTCTTTATGTGCATTTGTCTTGTACTTTGGTAGTCCATAAAGCAAAGCTTAGGAGCTAGTTTGTATAACAAAGCACGCCCCAAAGTATGACATGTGGAAAACATTTGTGATTTGTTTCTAAGAACAGAGAAGTTCAGGAATTTATGAGTTCACCAAAGTGGAATGTTCACATGCTAAGGAAAAATGATGAATCTGTAAGAGAGGACTGATGAGAACCAATTTCCTCAAACCAAATTCATTCTCATCTTCCAGCTTCGTCCCCCAACACAATTACCTTTTGGAGTTAAAAGTGTTCATCCAAAAATCTATTCATGTATAGTCAGCAGATAGAAGAAATGATCTCAATTTTTAAAATTATTAATGACTAATGTATGTTGAATGATGTATCTAAAATAGAATAATAGAATGTTTAAATTTTCTCTCTCTCCCAGTTTTTAGCATAGTAACAATTCACACACTCTGAGAAATGCAAGGAGTTAGAATTATCCTGTTTAACTTTCTGCCCTGACCAGGAATAAAGAACCTGATGAATGTTTTGAGCATTGTTTGTGATTTGAGCTATATAATCTGAATAGATATATACATAACTCAAAGGTTCCTGATTCTTTACTTCCATTTATGTTTTATGAACCAAACTTTTCCCAGAGATAATAAATACAGAGGTTTTGTGGCTTTTTTTGTATTTGTATTAACTAATTCATGCCAGTGAGGACTGATTCAAACATTTTTATTTTTTTAGAAGCAGAGAAGAAATTTATAACTATACAGGAAAATTCCAGGATTTACTGGGTCTCTTTTTCATTTCTTTTTTTTTTTTTTCAGAAAAACAAGTGGTAATAATTTTTAGAATCAGTTCAACTTGAGTTATATCTTTTTTATTGTTATTATTATATTTGTGTTTTAAGTTTACACATCAGCCATGGGTTCCCCTGTCCTCCCCCCTCCCACCCCCACCCCTCCTTCCCTCCTATCCCCTCCCCTCCATTCTCACCTCCTCCAGGGCCAAGACTCCCCTGAGGGTTCATTTAAATCTGGTGGATTCAGTACAAGCAGGTCCAGTCCCCTCCTTCGAGGCTGAGCAAAGTGTCCCTGTGTAAGCCCAAGGTTCCAAACAGCCAGCTCATGCACTAAGGACAGGTCCAGGTCCCACTGCCTGGGTGCCTCCCAAAAAGTTCAAGCTATTCAATTGTCTCACTTATCCAGAGGGCCTGATCCAGTTGGGGGCTCCACAGCCTTTGGTTCATAATTCATGTGCTTTCATTCATTTGGCTATTTGTCCCTGTGCTTTTTGCAAACTTGGTGTCAACAATTCACGCTCTTATAGTCCCTCCTCTTTCTCGACAGTTGAACACCTGGATCCACCTGGGGCCTGGCTGAGGATCTCTGCATCCACTTCCATCAGTTATTGGACGAGAGTTCCAGCACAACTGTTAGGGTGTTTAGCCATCTGATCACCAGACTAGGTCAGATCAGGCTTTCTCTTGACCATTGCCAGCAGTCTACAGAGGATGTATCATTGTGGATTTCTGGGGACATCTCCAGCACTCTGCCTATTTCTGTTCTCATGTGGTCTTCATTTATCATGGTCTGTTATTCCTCATTCTCCCTTTCTGTTCTTGATCCAGCTGGGATCTCCTGCTCTCCTAAGCTTTCTTTCCCGAAAATCTTGCCCTTCAGAAATGGGCTATAGAACTAAACAGAGAATTCTCCACAGAGGAAGTTCAAATGGCTGAAAGACATTTAAGGAATTGCTCAACATCCCTAATTATCCGGGAAATGAAAATCAAAATGACTCTGATACACCACCTCACACCTATCAGAATGGCTAAGATCAAAAACACAGAAGACAGCTTATGCTGGAGAGGATGTGGAGCAAGGGGAACTCTCCTCCACTGCTGATGGGAATGCAAGCTTGTACAGCCACTTTGGAAATCAATATGGTGCTTCTTTAGAAAATTGGGAATCCATCTCCCCCAAGACCCAGCTGGAGCACTCTTGGGCATATACCCAATGAATGCTCAATCATACCACAAAGGCATTTGCTCAGCTATGTTCATATCAGCATTGTTTGTAATAGCCAGAACCTGGAAACAACCTAGATGCCCTTCAACTGAAGAATGGATAAAGAAAATATTGTACTTATACACAATGGAGTACTACTCAGCAGAGAAAAACAATGACATCATGAGGTTTGCAGGCAAATGGATGGATCTAGAAAAAATCATCCTGAGTGAGATAACCCAGACTCAGAAAGACAAACATGTATGTACTCACTTATAGGAGGATACTAGATGTAAAACAAAGATAACTAGACTGCTACACAACTCCAGGGAGGCTACCTAGAAAACAGGACCCTAGGAAAGACCCAGGGATCGCCCAATAACAGAGAAATGGATGAGATCTACATGAACAACCTGGATGACAGTGGGAGTAATGAAGAGTTATATCTTTTACCTGTACCTTCGTGCTTATAAATTGTTACTCCAATCCTAAGGCAAAGGTTTGCAGCCAAACTAGGCAGTATGCCAGCCCTATGAAAGATATAAAGAATGGAGACTTTTCCCAGTAAAGAGTTAAATATTTGCGGCCTATCTCTTTGTCAAAGAGCTTTTTTATAATAAAGATTTAAGGGTTTTCTAACTTACAGTAATGGTCTGTGATTTGTTCTTCATCTCTTCTACTGTTTCCCTTTTGTATCTTTGATGCAAGCAAAATAAAAGGGAATGGCAGGCTTTCATGCTTTTGTCTTATGGCTTTCCCACACAAGTCCCACATTTCAAACATTTTAAATGATCTTATGGATTTCAGTCCATGCAAATTCAAAACTAAGCCTCTGCCTTTCAAAAGGGAAGGACGCTGTTTCTCCTCCCTCCACTATAATTTCCCCATGTCTTTTTTAAACAGTGCTACTCCCCAGCTAGGTATACTCTGATAATATCTTTACTCTAGCTCCTTCCAGCAGTAAATGGCAAACCCACCACAGATGGGGGACGGGGGGCTGGGATTAATTAGAGCGGGGGCACAATGATGAGTGAAGATTACTCCTTGTTCCTCATGGTCCTGCTTTGAAAGAAAAGCTTGGGAGCGTCACTGGAGCCTGAGTCTAAAGTTCAAGTTTACTCAGAAATCATACAGCAAGCGCTTAGTTCACTTGGGCATAACACTTCTCAAGCTGTCGAAATTAGAATATATCTGAGATATGTCGGCAAAAATTCCCCAACCTTGGCCACAATCCAGCAGCGCAATTCCATAAAACATGATATGCACATTTCCACAAACTGAAGCTGCCTCTGGGCTCTGGAGAAAATAACACTGTTTAATAACGGCAGCAGGTGTTTTTACTAATGATATTTTAACGACATTTTTGATGGCTTTAATTAAACCCCAAATATTTTTGTTGGAAAAATAAAGGACAAATGGTTTCTAAGGCAAAATAAATAGTGCTTTTAAAGATGCATTATAAAAGAAAAATATCCAAACTACATGTTGTTTTATCAAAGAAAGTAAGCAATGCCTTAGTATAAAGACTAACTAGAAGAATTGAGGAGAAAAAAATTGTGATAAAAGCTAATAAAAATATTGTTAGAAAAATATAAATTTTGTCAAAGAGATTGGTGGACTGGCACACACTTTTAGTCTCAGCACTCAGGAGGCAGAGGCAGGCAGATATCTTTGAGTCTGAAGCCAGCCTGATCCAAATAGTGAGTTCCAAGTCAACCAGAGGTGGATAGTAAGACCCTGTCTTGAAAAGGAAACAACAAAAAACCACAAACAAGTAAAAAGCTTTTTGGTCAAGCCAGGCATGACGATATTTGAGAGGCTGATGTAGCAAAGACTGAGAGTTCAAGGCCAGCCTAGACTACATAGCAGGACTTTGTCTCAAAACAAAATTTTTGACATGAGCAAAAATCAAGAAAAGAAAAGAAGAGGAGAGAGAGGAGGAGGAAGAAGAAGGAGGAGGAAAAGGAAGGAAGGAAGGAAGGAAGGAAGGAAGGAAGGAAGGAAGGAAGGAAGGAAAAAAATCTTTCCTTCAAAAGAAGACACTGAATTGGTAGTGGTTCTCTAGAGAAACAAAACATGTAGAATTAATATATACTTTTAAATGATCTATTAGATTGTATTAAACAAAATAGTCTCTGCTGTGCCCAATGGCTGCCTTCACCTGGGAATGCTGAGAACCCAGTAGCTGCTCAGTCTGCAAGGCTGAATCCCTCAGTAGTCACAATCTGGCACAGAAGTCCTGGCAAATTCCAGGAAAGCCACTGGCTTCCTTTAACTGGAAGCATGAAGAAGTTACATACTGAAATCAGTGAAAGAATGCAGCCATAGCAGAGGCAGCAACATGGTAGATGAACTAACCTGTGAGACTTGGAGGCAAGCAAGTAAGAAGCAGAAGCCTTTTGCCATTTGGGTTGCCATTGGAACGTGCCATATGTATTTAGGATATATCTTCCCACTAAATTAAAATAATCAAGAAAATCCCTTATAGGTGTTCTCAGAGGCTACATTAACCAAGACAATTCCTCACAGGTATGCCCTGGAGACTCATCTCTTAGTTAATTTCAGATCCAGTCAAATTGAAAACGAAGATTGACCCATCACAGCCACAGAATACATAATCAACAAAGTAAAGTAGTTTTAAGCATGGGCAAGTGCTTGAGACATCCTAATATAAGCCACTAATTATGAACAGGGTCAAAACCTCAGGTCAACCTGTTTCCATCTGAGACAGCTTTGGATGGGTCAGAAGCTTCATCCTGGCATCATTTTCTTTGCACATAAGACTAACCTCTATCTCAGAACTACTGAGAGTGTCTTAGAATCAGAGGTACAGCGGGAAACTTCACTTTTTTTAATATCCCATCTTGTATTAAAAAACCACACCCCATTATGCCTATTTGCAATCAGATATACCAGATTTTTCTATTCTGATGCTAACATGGTAGACACTTCACGACAAAGGAGAGACTCTGGCTTAACACCTCCAGTCTCCCTAGAAAATGTGATCTTTGCTCTTTCCTATAAACAGTTTTGGTGCTTACTCAAGAAGGCCTGTTGGCTAAAGTTAATGGTCTTCATGAAGAACCCTCCAGAAAAATTGAACTTGTACAAGACTAATTTCTTGTGACCATAAGAAGTTGGGCAATTCTACCCTGTAGTTTATGCCTTTCTTTATAGTGCTTCAAGACTAACCCTGAAAGAATTGCTTTATAAACAGAGGCTCCAATGGCCATCAAAACGGGCCATTTCTAAACTGTAATCAAAACTATAACTAGATCAATTAGAACACTTATCTCCCTGTCACTTATAAGGAAAATAACTTCTTCTCTCCATACCCTGCTCTGCTCCCACCATCTTTCTCTCTCTCAAGGCCTGGCTCTCCTCCCTCCTTCCTTCTAATAAAGCTCTCTGTAACTAAAAAAAAGGAAAATAAATAACTTTTCACCATGTTATTCTAACCACTAAATAACCTCTAGATTTTTCTGCCTTTTCCCAACTGAGTCTATCCATCTTGTATCAATATCTATCCTTGCAAGCTCAAGCAACATTCTCCTACTGTTAGTTCCATGGGGAAAAATATCAGGAAGTCTTGTATACATGCACACAAAACACCTGAAATTGACTTCCCCACAAACCATGTGGCTAATCCTCTGGATGCTTTAAGATCCTATGTAGATGAGTTCCTGGCATTTTCCAAGCTTTTCAACAGAGCTTTGACAATTACAGCTAGTGTCTTTGGTACAGGAAGTTACTCTGCATACTAGCAAAGAAATAATGTAAAGACCTAGCCAGCCAAAAAATTTCTTATCTATAAAGGTAATCTGCCTGCAAGATATGCTAGGGAAATGGTGGCACAAAGCTTGTGGAAGCAACCAACCGATATCTGATTTGACTTAAGGTCCATTCCACAAGATAGAGCCCATGACCAATACTGCTTGGGTGACCAAAATCCTGAGTCTAGATATCCTAGAGAATTAGGATAAACCCAAATACTACTGTTCTAAACAGAAACAAATAAAATAAAATAAAATAAGTAGCAATAAAATGACCCCTATTGACATTCTGCTATATTTACAGATCAGTGCCTTATTTAGCCGTCATCAGAGAAGCTTCCTCCTGCAGAAGATGAGAACAAATACAGAGACCCACAGAAACACAGGCAGAGAGCAAGAGACCTTGGAACACTCAGTGCTAAATGGAATTCATCCATCATGTCCCTCCCTTCAAAATTCGGAGATCTCTGGAAAGAAGGAGGCAGAAAGAGTGAGGGATCCATGGGGGGTTGAGAACACCAAGAAAACAAGGCCCTCTACATCAACACACAGGAACTCACAGACAAGCAATATTCATAGGGCCTGCATAGGTCTGCACCAGTTGGGCTCCTAGAGATGAAAGAAGTGGGGATATGCCCTCATTCCTAATTCAGAAGTAATCTCCAATTGATAACCACCCAAAAGGCTTATTAGGGAAACAAACTATTCTTTTTTTCATTCATTTTACATGCCAAACACAGATCCCCCTCTAAGCCTTCCTCCTTCTCCCCGACACTCCCCCCCACCCATCATCCCCTACTCCAGCAGGGTAAGTTCTCCCATGGGGAGACAGCTAAGCCTGGTACATTCATTTGAGACAGGACCAAGCCCCTCCCTGCTTTATCAGGGGTCAGTAAGGTATCTGATCATAAGTAATGGGATCCAGAACTACTCTTAAGGGTAGACTGTATGCACAGCAGTAGATGGCCAACAGAAAATGAACTCAGCGTTCCTTGTCATGTTAGGGAACTTCCTTTTTTAAAAAGAAATTATTGTATCTTTTACTTTTTATTTTTATTTCATTCTATTCTATTCATATTTTTTTCTTCTCTCCTTTTCACTACATATCCTTTGGGTATCTATTATAACTTCCAGTTTTATACTTTCATGGGCTTCCTGAGTGTGCACACAAGTGGGTCTCTGTAGCTGTATCTGGTTCTTATGCCTTCTTAGGCTCTTTTCCTTCTGTTTGGTTTGTCTAATTCAGATGTATTAGATTTGTTTTATATTATTATCACGTAGAAGCCTGTTTGTTTTCCAATAAGAGGCAGAAAGTGGATGAATCTGGATGGGAGGGGAGTTGGGGAGGGACTAGGAGGAGTAGAGGGAAGGAAAACTTGTAATCTGGATATATTGTGTGAGAAAAAAAACTGTTTTTAATTTAAAAAAATACAGCCAGACAGCAAAGGCTGGGGGCAGAAAAGCATTTGTGAGCACTCCCACTATGACAGGGCAAGACATTGCAGAGGGTTCTCCAACTTGTATTCTTGCTGAGGCCATTTTGCATTTAACTACAATTTGATCTCCTTTATAGAGACTCCCACAGAAAATTACCCAGACCAACTCTAGGGACCCAAGGTCAAGCTGTCCTAGCTAACTTATTTTAGCTTCTGTTAAACTACTTGTGCATAAACACCCTATAGCTGCAGAGCAAGATGCCAGGTCATGACTTTTTGCCCTCAAAAACCCCTTTCTCTGAACACTCAGAGATATGCTTAGGTCCTGGATACCTGAGTGTAGTCCCAGAGTGCTAGGATGAAGACTTCAAATTGGCTATAAACTGTAAGTAACTAAATGGTCATCTCTGGTGGGCTTCCCATAACACCATCTTCTTTGCATTATTATCTTCAACTTACAGTTTATATTGTTTAAGATAAAGCTAGCAACCAAACTAAGCTCTTAGATCATAAAATTTTATTCACTATTCATGGAAAAAAATCAATCAAAGTGATAATTCAGAAATAATTACACATACCTACAGGCACCTAATTTTTGACAAAGAACCAAAAGTCCACACTGGACAAAAGACAGCATCTTCAACAAATTGTGCTGACCAAACTGGATGGGTGGATGTAGAAGAATGAAAACAGATCTATATCTCTCATCATCAACAAAATTTAACTCCAAAGGGATTAAGTTCCTCAACATAAGACCAGGTATCCTGAATCTGATAAAAGAGAAAGTGGGGAATAACTTTGAAACTCATTAGCACACGAAATGACTTCCTGAACAGAATACTAGGAACAGGCACTAGGAAGAACAATTAATAAATAACACTCACTGAGCTGAAAAGCTTCTGTATAGCAAAAACTCCCATCATTAAAGCAAAGCAGCAACCTACAGAATGGGAAAATTCTTTACCAACTATACATCTGATTAAAGATTAGAATCTAGAATATATAAAGAACTAAAAAATTTTCATCAAAGGTTGATTCATCAAAAAGTAATTTTGATCCTACAGTCCTCACATATGATATCTCAACTGCTCTGAATTACAAAATCATTCTCTCGTCAATATCAAGTTGAGGAAAGATGGACAAACCAGAGGCACAGCTATTTTCTTACAATCATGATCCTACATAGATCCTACAACTCAGATTCTACTGGCAAGAATTAGTCATGTGGCCGGGCGGTGGTGGCACACACCTTTAAACCCAGCACTCGGGAGGCACAGCCAGGTGGATCTCTGTGAGTTCGAGGCCAGCCTGGTCTACAGAGTGAGTTCCAGGATAGCTACACAGAGAAACCCTGTCTCAAAAAAAAAAAAAAAATTAGTCATGTGATCTCACCTTCTACCAGCATGCTGGAAACATCATCTAGCTTGACACTTTCTTCCCAGGGAAGCTCTGAACTGTGAGAAAAATATCAAGCATATGAATGCAGAGAATCACCCTTTGATCCAGCAAATTCCCTTCTAGGTATATGCCCAAAAGAATGAAAATAACATGCTTCAGTTGAAAGCTTGTATACAAGGAGCCATAGCAGCATTGTTTACAAGAGTCAAAAAGTAGAAAGAGCTTTAATATCTGCCAGACTCCAGCTCCTGATGAGGGCAAGATCAGAAGATGGGTGGATACAAGAGCAGCAATGGAGGAATCAGACACTGGCTACTTCTTAGTTTCATTTTAGGAGAGATTGACAAAGAGGAAGCATATGGGAGTCATCTCCAGTAGGACAGGTCCTAGCAGAGGATGTAAGAAATCAGCAGGGGAAGGAAGTGAGGCAGGCCATGGTGGTTGGGAGAATCTTGCAGCCTGACTGACTAGCAGCCAGAGTGTTCCTTTATTTATACAGAATTCAGAAAGCAGAGATACATCCTGATGTTCCAAAACATAGATCATATCATTTTTGGTTTTGGGCATTTTTGGTTTCACTTCCTTTTGTTCATCTTTTAGTCATCATTAATAAACTATGACATAACAGAGTTACCATTTATAATAATTTTCTCTCAAGTTTTGATATCATTAATAAACAGAGTTATCATTCTTACTCATTAACGCCATAACCCAATTTTTGAGACTCTAGAGGCATATGACAGCTTGTTCTCAGGCTGGCAGCTTTGGTTGCTTCAAGAACACTAGACCAAAACAAAATCTTCAAGCCACTCTGGGCATTTTACCATGTCCCAAGAAGTGTATTATTAACACTTAGTGGTCAGCATGTCCAGGAAAAATCCTCAAGCCAAAACTGCTGCAGTTAATATTCAAATTCTGGCATAACACAATGTTCATATTTATATCTTTATAGAATTTGTCTATATGTCTAATCCAGGCATTCTGTTGTTCCTTGGTCATATGAGGTTATAGTGACTCTGCATGAGCTAACTGTTCTAAGACAGGGGGGTCCTCACACCTCATACTTTTATCATCTTTCCACTCCATACTTTGCTCATCAATATGTCTCTATGTAAAGCAGAGTTGTATGTCACATAATTGTCTGAGTGTACAGTGGAAAGAGGCTTGTAATCTGAACTGTGGACAAATCCTCCAGCCCACCAAATCTTGTTGACCTTTTTAAATGTACTTTATTTTGAATACTTGTGTAAGTACAGGGACAGATGTTTCAAGAATATCTCATAGCCTCATGAGGAGACCTCTTGATTCTTTGTATCTCATAACCTCCAAAGCATAAGGAAGACATTCAAGTAGATAAGGATATCTTCCTAAAAGTGGAGGGAATAGTATGTTCAGGACATTCCTGGGGAAGCTTAGAAGCAGCATTCCTGGGAGAAGGCATAAATGATTCATAATGCATTTTCCATCAACCCAATATCCCCAAATTGTACGAATATTAAAAGTTCCTCAAGTATGTAACAGGTGGAGATGAAAACCAAAGGTGGCATGGCAGCCATCATACAGCTCAGCTTTGCTGGATCTTTGTCAAGCAGCTGTGCTGGCTTTATGACTTCTACCATTCCATTCAGATATGGCTGTGCGAAATATCCACACCAAATGGTGAATGGAAAAACAAAATGTAGTCTAACCATAAAATGAAACAGTTGTTGAGTCATAAAAAATAATGAAGTGTGGGTAGTATGTGACAACATGGACAAACCTTAAAATAATATTCAAATCCAGAAGGAATACCCAAAAGTTAAAGAGGGTATCCATAAGAAACTATATCTATATCATCACATTATGCTAAATATCATGCATAAAAAATTCAGAGTTAGGGGATACATGTGTGATTGCAAGGAACTAAAAGAGAAGGATAGGTAATGATTACTTAATAGAGATAGGGTTTTTGTTTGAAGTGATGAAAAATGTGTAGCTATATACATACACACCAAACACACACACACACAATGGTTTTCTATAGCCATGTATTGGGTCATAGAGAAATGGCTCAGCAGTTAAGATCATGTAGTGTTCTTAAAGAGGATTCAAGTTCATTTAACTGCCTGTGAACTTCACCTTCAATTATCCAACACACTCTTCTGACCTCCATGGGTACCTACATTTACATGACAATACACACATACTGATATACACACATATAATTTAAAAATAAAGAATGTCAAAGCTCTTTTTAATTATAAAGAATAAAACTATATTGATTGATCATGTGCTGTGCTCACATTGCTTAGTAAACAATGCTGTCTATTAGATCTTCACGCCCCAGTAAAGCAGATTATCTTACCTGCGAAACAGGAAATAGGCTAAGAAGTACATGTATAATCAGATAGAGTTGGGGCATAGACTTGCGCTTCCTACTGAGTGCTGATGTAGGATTCAATAGCCTGGCTCTAAGTTTGTGTCCTGAATGACTCTTGGTAGCTACATAACCACAGACAAGATACTCAAATCCTTTTGTCTCGTTTTACTAATTTGTATAATGGTGACATACCCTATCTTAATTTATAAGGAGTAGATAAAAATAATATGCCAACAGCATATTGGAAGACTACTTGAAACATAACTCCTCAATGAACGACATACATTATTACTAAGTAACACTATTCTCTCTGTTCAATTATAAATGCATGAATAAGATTGTTACACAATCCAAAACTCAAGAAGTGCAAAATTTAACAAAATAGGAAACCTACTTGCAAAACGAATTGCTGAATGATCTTTTAATAAAAAACCCAGGGCCAGATATTAGGGTAGATGCTGAAAGATCAGAGAGACAAAGGAACAAGCCACTGCCATATCTTACCTCTAGAACTCCTCAGCCTGAAAAGGCTCTCCAGCCAGAAAGCTTCAGGCAAAAAAGCCTTTAGTCTCCTCACACCTTATATACCTTTCTATGCCCAGCCATATCACTGCCTTCTTAGTGCTGGGATTAAAGGTGTGTGATTTCCCAAATACTGATATTAGAGGCATGAGATCTCAAGTGCTACAATTAAAGGCATGTGATTTCCAAATACTGGGATTAAAGGTGTGTGCCACCACTGCCTTGCTCTATTTCTCTCCTAGACTGAATTAATCTCATGTAGTCCAGGGTTGCTTTGAACTCAGAGATCCAGACAGATCTCTGTCTCCCGAGTGCTAGGACTAAAGGTGTGTGCCACCACGGCCTGGCCTCTATGTTTAATCTAGTGGCTTGTTCTGCCCTCTGATCTTCAGGCAAATTTTATTAGGGTACACAATATATCACCATACCTACTTTACAGTGTCTTGTTTCCCTCAAAATATTTTAACCTTTAACATGGTGATGTAATATCACATTGGTGGAATAGTAGTAATATGCATCAGAGAAAGTAAGAAGTAAATTAAAGAGTGTATAATGATTAAATTTTATGGTAGAGCTTTAGATAAACAAAATCTTGCAACACACACACACACACACACACACACACACACACACACACATACACATACATACATACACCATTCTCATGCTAACATTCCTACCAAAAACATTAGCAATTTCATGGGACTATTTATATTTATAATTTGATATCTCAATCTGCTTCTTCCCACACTTTCTCTTCATTGTGTAGAATATGTTTCAGCCATGTCTTGCTCTACAAATTTTATTAATTTCATGGTATAAGCTAAGAGGTAGATGTTGGGTTCTCAAAGTATGCATTAGTAGAAGCTTATTAGTCTATAAGTAATAAATTTAATCATTTTTGTGGCCAAAGTCTCTATTTTAATATAGGACCAACTTTCTTATCATAACTCGCTCTAACAAAGCAGAATAGAAGAGAGGAAGATAATATTCTGGTTAAATTATGTCCTCACATATTCATACAGATTCTGCATTTTCTTCAAACACTAGAATATGACTTTGACTTTTTTTTAGTTGAGAATCTTACTTACAATAACAGAGGCAAAACTTTAAATTGCTTGAGCTAAGACGCTTCACTTGTGGACCACAATGGCTTTGAAAAAATAAACTGGGACATCTCTTTGCATGTGATTTTTGCCTTTGTCCTGCATTTGTCTCACTGGTCTCAGGAAATTTTAATCTTCACACAGAATAACAATATCTGAAACATCTCCCTAATTTCCATTTCAAATTAAGTGGTCTTTCTTAAAAATAAATTCCTGGTGAATAAACGTTCTACAGATATTTTTGAACCCACTATAAACATGCACATGGAGATTAGAGAGAAGCAATTTCAAAACACCAAGATGACAGAAAATTTAAATTTAGTTTGGGTACAGATTTGTTGAATATCCACAATATCTTCATACATACAACTAAGAATGAATTATACCCTCTGGTCTTCAATCTTTTCTGCCTGATAAAAAAATATATAAACTTTCTTTCATTGAACTCTGTCTTTTATTTATAGAAAACCATAGTCTTATTTCTAAAAATGTATTATATGAGTTTCTATATAGTTGTCCAAAATGAGAAATCAACATGATTAAAGACCTAGTAAAGGTTCAGTAACCTGAACAATTAACACAACTTTGTGACAGTGCACCATGGAACTCTTCTGGCTTGGCTGGACAGCCATTGCTGTCTTGAAATAGAGAAACTGATAGGATCCTCACAGTATGGTGCCCATTAATGTTTCCTTATGGAAAAGAGGGCTCACAGGATAACTCATGAAGTGGCTATTGAGTTGGCACCCAAGGAACCACACACAGAAACAAGGTGTACAAGCCATACCCACCCCCAGGATACAGAAGCTGTTAACAATTACTGGGAGGGGAATATTTCCAGAAGAGGGAGGCTCTTCTTCAATAGTGTAACTACCGAGAAATTGCCAGTGTTAGTATAAGGAATTCTAGTTAAACTCACTGGTTCACCAAGCTGGATTTGGATGGACTCACTTTTTTTGGTCTGTCATAGGTGCCACACTTGGCATTTTTCTCCCTAGGAAAAGTTATACAAAAAGAAACTTAAATATCTTGTGATGAAAGTCTGAAACACAGGTGTTAAGGTAAGAAGTTGTGATAATGTTTGATGCTCTTATTTAAAAATGTAAATACCAGTCTCCTTAGTTTATGGGCAATACAAAAGCACACTAGAGGTTAAAATGCACTAAACATACTGTCTTTGGTCAAGAGTTTCATTTCCCTCATAGGGAGGCAGCAAAGTAAGCTAACTACTCCAATGTCCACTAGAGAAGGAGTTTATACCAGGATAAAGAAAGGAATGAAGGGTCACAGGAGGATGTGAGTGAGTGATCATTTCAGTGTTTGGATGTTGCACATTTTTTACAGAACAGGTTATGATGTGCAGGAAAGTTCTTTCAAATAGAAAGTTCCCAGGAAGACAGCAAGATTTAGTCATGCAGGACTGAATACCAAGAGGTTTTGACCTGCCTGGGGAGTGTCTAATCAAGTAGCAATGGCTGAGTTCATAAACAGAAGGTAGCAGCTGATAGGTCTACAAAGGAAGTCTTTCTTTTCTCATCCTCCATTAGTTGTTTAACAAACATTTGTGTATTGCCTCCTTTCCCAGGCACTGGATTAAATCGTGGTACAGAAGGCTGGGTTCTCACTGAAAAGGAAGAAGCACAAATAACGATCCATTGCCCAAAGGTAGTAGATTAAATTACCAAATCTCAGAAGTGCCAGGGAAGGTACAATAAGCTCAGTCTCAGGTCGCACTGCACTTGTCTGTGTACTTTCCAGTAGGATCCAGATTTCACCAGACCAGTGGAGCCAAGGAAGTGAAGATAAGAAATACAGAAAGAATCCACCAAATGTTCTCAGGCATTAAGATGTTAATAATCCAACATTGTTCAAGGTTACAAAGCAAAACAGGTGAAGGCAAAATAAGTAAAGCCTGGTGTAGCAAATGTAGAGAAGGAATATATGATAAAAAGTATATTTAACATAAATATTTATCTCAGAATAGACCAATGATGTTAAGGATTCCTTTTAACCTGGTGTAATCACACACCTCCAGTTGGTCTAAGGGACCTTCCCATATGCTTTCTTGGTTTGTCAGGAGCCTGTAAAATGCTGACTCTCTCTTCATATAATTTACTCACCAGTATATAAATAATGTCCTCATTAGTTCCATGTCAACTAGACACAAGATAGAGTCATCTGAAAGGAGGGAACCTCAATTGAGAAAATGTCTCCATAAATTCCAGCTGTGGGGCAAGTTCTTGGTGGTTGATGGTGGAGGGTCCAACCCACTGTGGGAGAGGCTGCCCCTGGACTAGTGGTCCTGGGTTCTATAAGAAAGCAGGCTAAGAAAGCTAGAAGGAGCAAACCAATAAACAGCATGCCTCCATGACCTCTGCATTAGCTCCTGCCTCCAGGATCCTGCCCTGTCTGAGTTCCAGTCCTAACTTCCTTTAAAAAATTAACAGTGATGTGAAAGTAAGCCAAATCAACTCTTTCCTCCCCTGTTGCTTTGGTCATGGACTTTTATTACACCAATAGTAACCCTAAATAGTACAAATGGGAAAATAAAGTATGGGCTTTGGGAAATCGTTCCAAAGCTTAAATATAGGCTATAACCAGACGTAACAGAGGCTAGAAAGCAATCTTTCAATATAAGTCATAGGTAATATTGTTTCTAGCTTTGTAAAGTTTCTCAGAGTGAGACAGAGAATTGATTACTGGTCAAGAAGATTCAAGTTCAAGTACTAAACCTAAGGCTTGATTCATTGTTCCGCAGATAAATAAATAAATAATAAGTGGAATAGAACAGCATGTTCCCCCTCTTCCCTCAATTATTAGAAGATGGTTAATTTCCATTTGTCTTGACAGGAGACTAATAGGCTGGAGGAAACAACCTTGAATTGCTTTCAGATAAAGCTCAAGAAATGAATACTCACACAAGTATCAACAGCAATCTATTTCAATTCCATCTCTGTGTGTTTATAAAACACCTGCTATGCTCAGGTATATAAACTATTCAGAAGTTTAAGGGCCACAGACAAACTATACACAGCACTTGCATTAGCTTGCTGGATTTTATAAAGCAGCTAGTAATTCTATATCCTTGGAACCAAAGGGACCAGTTGAAAACAATGCTACAATGCACAATGCTAAATGTAACTATAGAGTCAACATTCTTTGTCTGGGATCTTGGAATTTAAAAGAGAATAAAGTAATGCAAGTCCCCAGATTTCCCTGAATAGCAGATAGCTCTGGTTTAACATCTGAAAATACAGTTCACACTGGGCTTTCACTAGAAGAGGAAGCTAGTGAGGAGGTTTTTGGAGAATGTGATATGTGTTCAAAAGCTGAATGAAGAAACAAATAACCACTGTGCAGTGAAGGCTTCTCAGTAAACATTTTCCTCTTGCTGTTTCCAACCTGGCATCTGGCCCATTGGGGCCTTTTTTTACAATTATCTGCAAGGACCACTCAGCAAATCAGCAATGGCTGTATCGGGGGAGACACAACTGAAAATCTCAGCCGGGGTGTTTTAAATACCTTTACTAATGGCATACACTTTCTACAGCAATGGATCATGAAAAGCATCAAGGTAAGAATTAGTTTATTTTTGTTTATAAAAATAATGCCTACATCATAGTAAGTACTCAATAAATGTTTACTACTGCTATCATTGGTAGTTATAATTTTACAGGAGAAACTTAAAGGTTGTGCCATATTTTACAGCCTCAGAAAGAGAACAGTAAGCATCATTCCCTGAGTTAGACAGAAATACTTCATAACAACAGGCTTTTATAATGGGGTTTCCAACAGGACTCACAACAGATACACAGTGTCCATGTATTAAATTAAGGGTTGACAAGGTTTTGCTGTGAAGGGCCAGAAAGAAAACATTTCAGACTAAGGGCCAGCCATTGTCTCTACCAATCTGATTAACTGTTCTTTGTGAAAGGCTAATCAAAATTTATTATTTTATATATTTAATTTATTTTTATGAATATCATATGTATGTACACCACATGCATTCCTGATGCTCATAGAGGCCAAAAGTAGGCATTGGGTCTATTAGAATTAGAGGTAGAAAAAACAAACCCACCTTGTCTGAAAGATCAGCAAATGGTCTTAAGCATGGCTCCAGCTCTCCAGCCCCATATTCTACATTTACAATATATCATCACCAGTCTTTATGTGTAGGCTGTATAAAAACATGCAATTGCTGGCCTTACGAAAAATAGTTTGGCAACCCTTGTGTTAGGAAATCACTCACTTATCTTTCTTTTCTAATCTTAGGGCAGACATACCATTTGTATACACTCTCACACCTGGTATGTGTTTAACCCTTGGCTACCAATAATTCTACTCTTCATATGTGAAAAGTATGATTTATAGATTTGACTTCATAAACATCTTTAACATTACTGGAGATATGAAATGACTAGTATCTTTAATAAAATCTGTCTTAACCACTGCCAGTTCAAATGAAGTAAAACCACAAAGTATTTTTCTTATTGTTTCTGTTAATCTTCCAATAAGATCTTTAAGAAAGTCAAATACTGATTATTTGTCTAATAGCTAAATAAATGAAAGATGTTAAGCTAATTCATTTAAGAACATCCAGTCTAATATGTGTTATTCAAAAACTTGGAGTAAATAATTCACAGAGAGAATGAAACCAGAGCTCTAGAGCACAGCTTTAAGCATATCTTCATTCTTATTCCTATTTCTAAAGAAATCAAGAAAAATTGGTGGACTAGATTTCCTTTATTTTAGTCTATTGATTTATTGTTTATGCAAAGTCTATTCTAGTCAATGTTCTCCAACTGAGATCCAATACAATGCATGACACATTGAAAAATGTAAAGAAGACTTTTTTAAATCCTGTCCAGTATGGAAGTCACACTTTAGTGGTGCAAAGAGTAGTGATAAACAAGTATAATAGGATAAATGATCCTTTAGAATTAAAATGGTGTTTGTGTAAAGGAAACAAAGAATATGAATTGACTGTTGCTATGAAGGGCCAGCTTCATTGGACAAAGTGGTTGACAAAGGCTTCTTTGAAGTGGTGGCATTTCACCGGGGCCCTCGGGAATGAGAAGGGTTCCAGACAGGAAAACAATGCATAGAATTTTTTTCTGAAACAATGCATAGCAGAATAATTTCTGTTTTTAAGTTGACAAAAGCCTGTGAAAAATGAACAAGAGACAATGTAAGATGAAAGATAGTCTATAAAATGCAGGAAGCCATTCAAACACAATCCTGAGGTATCTGAGCATCATTCTCTGAGGCAAAAAGCACTCAAGAGAATGGAGGTACAAAGTTTACAAAGTACCTTGAACTGACCGAAACAATGAAGAGTTCATTTAAACCCAGTGGTTTGTTCATTCGTTTATCTCTGAACATTAATCCTACTAGTGACTCTGATGGATAAAAGGGCACTTAAAATATCCTCCAGTCTCATTGTGGACTCTGTGCATGAAGACTCATGACTGACAGTTCTGAGATCTCTGCTCACGTGTCTCACGAGGCTATGTCATAATTTTAGTAATCACCATGGTGATTTAGTCACCCCTACTAAAGTGAAAAAGACATTGTCATCCCCTGTGATTTCATATGCTCTCAACTCTGACAGTGTGAGGAGGGGGGAAGACAATCCCTAATTTAGAATCATCATGCACATCTTCCCTTAGCCCCTAAGGGAAGCCGAGGTGTTAGCTGTCATCAGCCTCCAGACATTAACACTAACTTCTTTGAGCATCCTTTATCACCAAAATTATAATGGCCATAAACTTCTAGGGTGCAAGATTACTCAAGAAACTAGTTTTCCACTACTAGGTTTTCCACTCAATGGTTCTAATATTGAAAGATACATTTATTCACCCAACTGCGTTGGAGCGCTGGCCGAGGTGCTGAAATTTGAGACCCACTAAAAACAAAACCCCTATTCCTAATGGAATTTACATGATGATTTGACTGGAATTATTTTCATACATACGTGTATCAAAATAGCCCAAATAACCCCTGTAAGTTATTTGTCAGTTTTATTTTCCCTAAAATTAAAATTATTTTCCAAAATAAAGACTTTTCTTTTAAAATTATATCTGCCTATGCCTTCAACTAGGGAATGGAGGGTATCAGGGACGGAGAACTTCAAGTCAACTTGGCTGGATGAAGAGATGGCCATGTATCTAGTAAACTATTACTGCTGAGTATAGCTATGAGTGTTTCTGGATGAGACAAACCTGTGAGTCAATGGACAAATGGGGTAGGTCCACCCTCAATGTGAGTGGTTAAAACCCAATTGGCTAAGTCAGCATAAGAGGCAGAGGTAATCTTTTCTCTCCTCTCCCTCATCTCCTAAATCTGCAACATCTTTATTCCTCACCCCTTGGATATAAAAATTCCAAGTTCAGCCAGGTGGTGGTGGCACAAGCCTTTAATCCCAGCACTCAGAAGGCAGAAGCATGCAGATCTCTGTGAGTTCAAGGCCAGCCTGGTCTACAAAATGAGTCCCAGGAAAGGTGAAAAGCTACATAAAGAAACCCTGTCTTGAAAAATGTTTTTAAGTTCACTAGCTCTTGAATTATGATATATTCTCCAGCAGCTCCCTGGGTTCTCAGACCTTTAGAACCCAATTCAGTTTCACCACCAACTTCTTAGGTTCTGAAGTGTTCATACATGACCTTTCCCCTTATAGATGATCTTCATGTGATTCCTTATCTTACACAATCCTAGGAGTCAATTCCCCTGATAAACCCTTCATCTATCTGTCATCTCTCCATCATTCTTCTATCTGTATCTATATTTACCTACAAGTATACAAAAAGACACATATTTCTACTGGCTTGGGCCCTCAGTAGAAGGCCCAAGAACATCAGTAGAGGGACCAAGTTAAACAGTTACATGATTTAATACTGAGGATTCTGGAGCTAACAGACCTGGAAAAGAAATATCAAATCAATTTCAACATAGCTTTACTAATGACTAAATTGGGACTCAGAGAAGAGAGAGCCTTATTTGATACACACACGGTATCTCTTGAATCAAGGTGCTGATTCTCCATCAGCATTTTATCACCTTTTAACAGAAACTTTTAATGCCCTTCCATTCACAGAAAAGTAGCTAACATAGAGGAATGTAATGACTGTCCCAAAAACATAAAGTTTGAGGGAATAAAATTAATACCCAAATTATCTTATTTTATGCTCTCTCTTTAACTATCACTTAAATAGACATTAATCAGCAATATGATTCATCCAGCATGACTTTTATTGACTTACATTAAAGGAATTCCATGGAAATCACTCTTGAGTATGTCCACTTTTCCTGAAATACTATAATAATACTTGCAAAAAGATTGACTCAAAAACAGATGTAAATAGGGTAAATGTTAGTTAAGATAAACAAAACATTGAGGGGAAAGAGTAACAGGATGGCTAACTCTGAGAAACTCATTCCACAATTTGCCAATATGTTTTAAATAATAGTGGATATAGTTAATGAGTGCTGCACTCCACCCAAGAAGAATAACTCTAACAATAAAAATAAAATGATTACTTTCTATATGTGCACACAGTACTAATACCTGGCTATTTATCATTCCATTTCAGTTTTGGGCTACCACTACTCCTGACTATCCAAGTGAAAATACATGAGTTTTCAGCTAGCCATAAATATCAAAGGCTTGCTGATTACTACACATTCAAAAGCAGAAAACTAGGTATATTCCTAGAGAGAGACTGGTGTAAATTTTTTATGTTCATAGACTGTATTCTTAATCCTGATAAATATAAGATTTAGCTTCCTTAAAAATGAAGTGTGGAATTTATAAGGTTAAATAAATATGAAAGGAAAGAAGCATGAGCAGGAAGTTGAGGATTGTAGTCTTGTTTCTTATTTCCATTTGTGCTTGTAAGCCATCAAGTATTGGTGCTTAGTTAAATAGTCAAATACTGGTGCTTAGTTAAACAGTCAAGTACTGATGCTTAGTCTCAACTGTAGGGAAGCTGATGCAGCTGTAACACCTCCGCCATATAATTGAAACTGTAAACTCCTGAATTTCACAATTGGCCCAGATCATTCAAGAAAGCAATGTGTGAATAGAAGGCACTGTTCTGCATGCCAAGAATCTCCAGGAATGGGAAATATCATACAATGTTTAAATTTTCTTAGACATAGTCCATTTATTTCATGTGCAATCTTAGGAAGTAAAGAGTACAGGGGTTGAGGAGGTGGCGCACTTGGTAAACTGAGCAGATAGCTAACTTGGTAAAGTACCTGCTGCATGGGCATAATGGGCTGACTTTACATCCCAAGCACCACACACATCTGTAACCCTAGTGCTGGTTGTGTGCTGAGACAAGTGGATCCCCAGAAGTCTCTGGTCAGCTAGTATAGACAATCTGTGAAACCTTGGTTTAGTAAGAGAGACAATGTCTCAAAAGATAAGATGGGAAGTAATATTGGAAGACACTGAACGTCATTCTCTGTTCGAGAGAGAGAGAGAGAGAGAGAGAGAGAGAGAGAGAGAGAGAGAGAGAGAGAGAACAAGTAGAGGAGTATTCTACTGACAGGAAATTAAGGCACTGCTAAACATAATGAACATTACTCAGACTAACCAATGAAAAAAGCAAAAACAGGTGAGAAATGCCTTTTAGTGTCTAAGAAAACAAAGCTGAAGTTTGCCACTACTTTCTGGACTTAGGAGAAGCCAACTGCCCTTTTCTTCACTTCTTAACTATGTAAATTTTATCTTTTACCAGGAAGTATCACAAAGGAAAATATAACTTCTGATGAAAGTGAAGCTTCCTCTTATGATGTAAAGATTAATGGTTATTTTAGGAGAGAGGTTGTGGACTTTTACTTACTTGTTTATTTGTATAGTTACTTATTAGGGGTGGGGTGGCCCAGATGCCAGGACATGCATGTAGAAATCAAAAGACACTCACCAGAGTCTGTTCTCTTCTTCCTTTTTGTGGGTTCCATGGATCAAACTTAGATCTCCAGGTTTGGTGGCAAGTACGTTTACCTGCTGAGCTATCTTGCAGACCTGAGCTATTGATTATTTGGTTTTGGTTCCAAAGAACTTGGTATTGGACAAGATAAATGTGTGACAAAGAGATTCACTCTGACTTGCTGGCCACTGCAGACACTGGCTTTTGTGCTGGCATTCTTGCTGATAAAAGTATCACCTTGAGAAACACAACTCAGCTGTAAAATCCTTGACAAAAATGCAGAATTCCACAGCCCAGGTGAAACGTATTAACTGAGAATCTAGTTCTTCACAAGACCCCCTGCAATTTCAGTGTTGCTAAAGCTTGGTAAGCACAGATTTTGGTGTCTTTCTAGGAGCATCTGAGAGAATTCTAGAGACAAAGTCTCCAGCTTCTGTGGCCATATGGCCTTTAGCAAATTAAAGCAACCATGACTTGAACCTGGGTTTGCTCAACTTGCTAACTTCCATGTTTCTTATTGTGATAGCTGTCCTGTCAGCCATGAATACCTACACTCTTGACTCTTTTTTTTTTTTTTTAAGATTTATTTATTTATTATGTACACAGAAGAGGGCACCAGATCTCATCATAGATGGTTGTGAGCCACCATGTGGTTGCTGGGACTTGAACTCAGGACCTCAGGAAGAGCAGTCTGTGCTTTTAACCTCTGAGCCATCTCTCCAGCCCCACTCTTGACTCTTTGCTCCAAAAAGTGAAAAATGAGAGTGATTACATCTCACTTAAAAGTCATGATGAAATTCATGACATGGAATGGAAAGTACTTATATTAGTACTTATATAACATGTGGTGGCCCATGGACAGCAATAAAAGCTGGTAAGGACATAACAATAACAGAAGTAGTAATAATTACAACTACAACATGCTGAATCTGTTTTTCTTGTTTCTGGGTTTATTAAGGTTTCAGAGCTGATCACTTTGTATTGGACAACAATAAAAATGGACTTAGCAGACTGTATTCATATGTTTGTTTATATATAAATATACACATGTAACAATAATAATCAAAGAAAGAAGGTCATTAATTTGAGAGAAGGGACACAGTAGGGGTTAGAGGGAGGGAACCAGGGAGTTTCTCAAAGGAGAAAAGGGAAGAGGGATAGTGACATAATCCCATTTTAATTAAAAATGTATTTAAAAATCAACCTAATGAATAAGTAATTATTTACAGCTGGTAGAAGTGACAGTGTAGAAAAATCTATGTCACAGAATTCATTAAAGACCATGGAGATGACACAGATGAGTCCGAAACAAATGCTGAAATGTTTGATAAAGAACAAGAGAAATAAAATATAAATGATAACATGTCTCTACCAAGCCCAATCTCATCAAAGATCCTTCCTATGAAAATCCCTTGTCCCTCCATTTGTGTGAATGACAAGGAAAGCACCAACAACTTGACCCAGGCAGAAGACTCTTGCAGAGACAGATGTAACAAATCCCAGCCTATCATGCTGGAGAACAGCCAAGCTGGGCCATCACTGGGACATACAGAGAATCTACTTGTTTCAGCTTGGTACAGGCAGGAGAAAGGTGTGTCCAGATGCAGCATGGTTTGGTTTCTTAATTGGAATTCTTTACAAAAGGCAAAATGCCAGGGCAAAATAGACTGAGCGAAAGTGGTCTTTTGTTACAAAGGTTATTGACCTGTAAGAAGGTTTCCTCTGATTTGAAAATCTCAGAAGTCTTGCCAACCAACCCAGTCTGAAGTTCTTTCAGCTCAACTCTGAAAATCCCACATTCCTGAAAATCTCTAATGTAGAGGATGAGCTATCCATAACTCAGTTCAGCTCATCCTTTTGTAATGTTCGTTCTGCTCCATGTATGAAAGCATCACCCTGAATTCTCTTACATTATTTCTTTATAAAATTAATTTAAATCTATCATTAATAAACACTAAATAGTTAATAGACAGAGATAATTGGTAGAGATGATAGATAGATAGATAGATAGATAAATAGATAGATAGATAGATAGATGATAGGATAGAAAACAGATGATAGGTAGATAATAGATATAGATGATTGATGAGGAAAGATACATAGAAAGATAGATGATAGACAATAGAAGATGGAAAATTGATAATAAGTAGATAATCAATAGATGACAGATAGATAAAGAGACACACATACATCATACATAAATGGTAGGTAATGGCTTTCTTCTCCTCTTTGTAATTATCCCCTTTAAGGAAATAAATGTGTGGCAAGCCTGAAGTAATGGAGGGCAACATTATATGACAGCCATATTGATGACATGTTTTTCTTCATTTCCAGCTACCTGCAATGCTCACAGCTCTTAGGGACAAATGCTAGGACCAATCTGAAAACCTTCTAGCATGTGCAGAACAAAAATATCAAGCAAGAACAAATAAGCAATTCTGGTCTGGGAGTACAGTCTGGGATCTGCCCTTTCAAAGGGCAGACGTCTAACAGCTTGTTAGTTAGCCTTTTTAAAGGCCAGCAACCAAGAAAAGAGACCACTGGGTGTGGGTCACTCCACAGAAAACAAGCCACGTTCCTGTGACTATTTGCAATGCAATAAGTGCCTCCTGTCTGGGAATAAACCTTGTCACTCTTGGTCAGGGGCACCAAAATAGAATTTCAAAACATTGCTGTAACTCTAGAAATGCTTGACCTGGGAGCAATTTTTGTGGGATTATATCCCAAGGAAATAAGCTAAGTAACCAAGAAAAACATTTATATACAAAAATGTTCATTTCAAGGTTATTTAGAAATCCAAAAACAGAATAAAACCTCTGACATGACAAAGTGAATACACCTCTATATAATGCCCACTATGAAAATTAAGAGATAGTAGCTGGGGAAAATGACTCTGTGACTTAAATTACCTACCCTACATATCCCTAGAATGGCTCCTTTAAGGGGGCACTATTTTCCCATCCTTATTTTATTCTTCAGAAAATTCAGGCTTAAAGAGATTCAAGTGAATGACCCAAAGCTCCACAGCTCACCAGTTGTAGGAAGGTACACAGAAAAGACTTGCGGGTTTCAGAGCCAAACACTATCTGCTGTGCACGGGTTCTTCTTTAAAATTCATATTTAAAATATGAGTGTGAATGTTTTTCATCTGTTATATCCTTAAATCCAATATGAGTTGCATCTGTTCTAGTACACGCCATGACCGCATTTGAGAAAAAATGTACTTGGGTCCTGGAGACAATCTTTTCTTTCATTAACATATTATTTGGGCACCAGCAATAACCAACAGCTATATATGCTAATATTACATTTTTATTTGAATTAATCTAAAAATAACTGCCCACATAATTAATTTCTACATCTAATTTTTATTCATCTGTCCTACACAGAATGTGCCTCCAGATTTTTTTTTTTTTTTTGCTTTCCATTTATTTTCTGCTTAGAGGATATATTATCTTTAAATAAAGAGCCAAATATTATTTGAGCAAAAGCTAGGGACACATTCTGTGCCCTTAACACAAGTAATTTTTAGTGATTTGACAGATAGAGTGCCATTACATCATTTCAGATACTAATGGGCATAATAATTCATCAGCTTCTTCATGAAAGAGAGTCCTAAACTGAGACAACTGAGCAAAAAGAAAATGTCAAGTTATTTACAGCTTCCATCATTGCCTTATGACTCAGAGGAAAGGTGGTCTCTTTGTGGATACCTATGTCTGGCTTGACCTTGGCTATAAGGGAAATCTGTTGCTTTTTTATTTTACTGAAAAGCATCTTCTCCCACTTTTTCAGAGGCAAACTTGGGGAACCAGACATCTATAGAAGTGGCTTGGGAGGCTGGCTCACCTCTAGCCTCAGGAGAAGGCGTACAACAAAAGCCATCAGAATCAGAGCTTTCTTCTTCTTGGCATCAATAATCCAGGATGGGACTCAGAGACAACAGACTCAATTCGAGGACCTTTGCTTAACTGCTTAGGACAGAGCTTGACAAGCATTGCGACAGGTGTAGGGGTGGGGCGCTGCTTTCTGCAGAAGTAACCTCTCTGGCCTGAATCTTACAAGGAACCTCATGGTCACAACAGAAGGAACATCTTCCTAGTTCACAATCCCAATTCAGTAACCATGAGGATTAAAATAAGTGTTTTCTTGGGAGGTGGGAAACTACCCTTTAACAAATATGTTATTATCAGCTTATCCATATGTGTTAAACATAACTAAACCAAATATATACCAAAACAACCCCAGTTTGAAAATGTGGGTGCCAATGCAATGGAAGGAGAAAAATTCACAACCTAATCTTTCTCTTCCACCACAAGATTATTCTGAATTCTGTTTAAAATTACCTCCCATCTTCTATGAAACATAAGATAATTTCATGTTCATACTTGTGCCCATCCCCAAGATACTCACGACATACATACAAATATTTATAAAAAAAGCAAAAATTCAAAACCTGCCTCATCTCAAGTATTCGGAGTAAGGAATACTTAATTGATAATCAATCTAAGCATGGCTTTCGTTTTTTCCTTCACTATTTTCTATCCTGTAAAAACTAGGAGAGAATTAACAAGGCAAACATGGAAATCTGGTTTTGCCTCTCTCCCTAACATCTAAACCTCACTTACATAGTTGTCTAGTTTTTTTCACTGAATTGCAAACAATTCAGTAGCATAACAGTTTGTTTTAAAAAAAAAAATTAAAAAGACTAAATTAGGGAGGTAAAAAAAAACATCGAAGTTCATGTGGCTTGAAGAAAAAAACAGGTAAGTTTCATAGATATTTACAGTAATGAAAACCTGAACTTTCCATTCTCAGGCCAGCTTTTGTTGGAATTAAGGAGTTTTTCCACCATTCTTTAGGCGGAACTAAAAGGCTTATCTTCTGTTACTGAAAGAGCCATCTTTAAAATGCCACCTTCCTTCTACTGGCAGCTGATGGCATCAGATGCAGAGACCTAAACCCAAACACTAGGAGAAGCTGGAGGAACCTCCCAGAAGAGGGGGAAGGATTGTAGGAACCAGAAGAGTGGATGATACCGAAAGAACATAGCCCACAGAACAACTGCAGGGGTCACGGGAGCTCACAGAGACTGAACAGCCATCACGGAGCCTGCATGGGTTTGCACTGGGTCCTCTACATATATGTTGTGGTTGTTTAGCTCTGGGGTTTTGTGGGACTCCTGACAGTGGGAGTGGGAATGTCTCTGACTCTTTAGCCTGCTCTCTGGCCAGGACCCTTTTCCTTCTATTGGGTTGCCTATTCCAGCCTTGATATGAGTGAGGGTTTGTGTCTAGTCTTATTGCATCTTGTGATGTCGTGTTCAGTTGATATCTCTCGGAGGCTTACCCTTTTCTAAAAGGAAACAGCAGAGGAGTGGATCTGAGGAAGGGGGGTTGGGGGCGGGGAGGGGCTGGGAGGAGGGGAGGAGGGGGAGACTGCGTAGGGATATACTGTTTGAGAGAAGAATAAATAAAAAGGAAACAATGCCACCTTCACATGGAACACCTCTGTGATCAGGTTTAACTTCCTTAAGACACTGAGCTTTATTCCTGATTGGCAAGCCTCTGTATCAGTGCCCCCTTCCTCTGCTTGAGAGACACTCCCTCCTCTCGTCAGACCACTGTCTGGTTTTGAACCTCAGCTGAAGTTTTGCCTCTCTCTCTGATCCCCACCATGTAACTTGTTCATCTGCTGTCTCACTTACAATGTTCCCAAGTAGGAGCTGCTTATAGGTTAGAATTTCTCTCTCTTAGAATGAAAAATACTTACTTTAAGGCTGCCCCTTTTCAGGTGGTAATGCAAACTAGTGCGTGGCTCACATTAAGTCCTATAGGTATGTTAGTATTGGTGACTGCCTGATTCATGATTAGACCTGGTTGAAGATGTGCCTACTGTGTTTAAGGCACTATTCTGAATAACATAAATAATAAAACCATTGTGTTTAATTTTTATTATTAACATACCCATTTTATGAACAACATTTGTTAGGAGGTTGCAGAGCTGCTAAGAGACAACTAAGGTTTTAACCCAACAATTTGATTCTATCAATCATTGAGTTCATCTTTATAATCTAATGTCTCAATGCACAATTTTCAACTGGTATTGCTTGTATTTAATGTTTGTGTATGTTCACATGGGGCATGAACTGTGGAGGACTTGTCACATTCAGAGGGCAACTATAAGGGTTAGTTCTCTCCTACCATATGGCACATGGGAACCAAACTCAGGTTGAACTCAGATCATAAAGCTTAATAGCAAATACCTTTTCCTGCTGACACATCTCACTCACACAGAATCAACGCATATTTTTTTGGAGTGTATCATATTGCATCTAGGTTAAAATTATAAAATTTAGTATGCATCAACCTATAAAAAATAACTCTTGTAAGTCCTCTGAAATGTTTTGTTATATTAGCAAGTGCTGAGACCTCTAGGGGTCAGTCATTGTTTGTGTATCACTTTAATGATTGACAGGTAATGTATTATGCTTTGAAAACTACAAACTTCTTTTGTTTTGTTTTTTCAATACCTGTACATTATTATACAGGAAAATGAGATCAAAAGGTCCTGGGAAAGGGTTTCAAAAATATCAGTTCTGAGACTAGTTGTTTGCATTACACAGGTAGAGAGTTCCTTATTTGTGGGTACTTCCAATTTCACCTTTTCTTTAGAAAAATTTCATGCTGAAATGTTACATTTTAAAACATCAACTCCGTATGAAAAGTCAATTATTTATATCTTCTATATGTCACACAATGAGCCTTTTCTAGATGCAATGTTCTGATTAAAATGAAACTGACTAAAAAGGAATTAAAAGTAAGCATGTATGGATTGATCCTATTCTGAGCTTGATTTAGAAGCAGAAATAGAAGTGACCTTTGCTGGTCAATGTGATGCTGGCCACACTGGTAGAACTTTGAGAGCTTACTTCCAGAAGTCAGGGGTTCCTGGCTCACTGAGTTGTAGCTACAAGGACCACCAATGGTTATTTGAAGCATGTGACATTTCTATTACCCAGATGTGACTTTTGTGTTATACCAAATAATTGACGGTAATATTCCGGGTAGAAGTGATTTTCAGAAATTTCAAAGATTAATACAAAATTATTACTCATGTTTGGAATCCAAGCAAGGTTTTAAAAAAACCTTCTTAAATTGTAAGCTTTGTGTGTATTCTCACCCTTGTATACACAGAAACACACAGCAAGCACTAAAACGTGAAAACTCTCTTCAATGGATCTGCTTCCTTTAAGATTCTGACAATATCACAAAAACCTTAATATTCAGGAAAAATATTTTGCAATTAGAAGTAGTTTCTCTGTGACTGAGTGTGGGGCTGGAAACTTACCAGTTATAAGGTTGTTGCATTTCTTTACAGTGTGACTGTGTGCCAGTCACTCAAGAGTGAATTATCACAGTGTGGTTATGGAAGTGTGTGACTATACCAAATTGTAGCAAATCAGCTGGAACCCAGATGCCTCTGGTCCTTTCCCCCAGAGGCATCTGTTTTATTCTCCCAGGGAATCCCCCTCCACTCATTCACTGACATGGATGTAGCATGTTGTTTCCTTGGTGATTGTTATTGTTCACTGATGTTTTATCTCAAGTGATGAATCTTAATGTTGTAATTTTTCATAAACAGTGGATGCCACTGGCAGGCTACCACATATACTTGAAATAAGACCTAATGGCAACAAAGTTCAGAAAACCTGTGCTTTTATTTGGTTTCACAAGAACCTGTGTAATAACACTTCAGATAATAGTCGCTGTGTTTTCCAGACAAAAAAGTTCTCTCTAAGCATCCATCACCCTCCCTCCTCCCTGGGTCTCAGATAATAGTCAGGTTTTAATGATATTCAGCACTAAGAGGTACTAGACAAATGTTCTTTCCCCAGAGCAATTAAAGTGAAGAATGATCTACCTCTCCATTGACCACTGATGACATGTTGGTCTCAAGTTGCAGTGGTTCCTATGTCCTAATTACTACCAAGAAGAGGTCAATATCCACTCTGCTGAGACTAGTATGGCAGCTCTTGGCAGGTATCCTCAGTCTAGGCAGTCATTCTCAATTGCCCCATGCAGTCACCAAGTGGATGTAGTCCTGGGAAAGCCTAGTGGTCTACAGCCCTGCCTGGAGGAAAAATGTGGGTGTTCACACACTAATCACACAAACCAGACTCACACAGCACCTGTGATTGCAAATATTCCACAGCCTGCTCTCCAAAGGAGACACAGAGGTTGAAGGGAAATTCCATGCTGTGTAAATATGCCCACCACAGCCTACTTCAGGGCACCACTGTGGTATCAATGGTTCCACAAAACAGTGAGCTATTGGGAGCTGTTGTGAACTGACTCCAGCCTACCACTGAATATCTACCACATGATTCCATAAATTAAAAAAAAAGTCCAGAGTGGAAGTGCTGCAAAGAAATGAATGTAAATTCAAAGAACTGTGTACCAGGAATATTTTTCATTGGCAAGAATGTCAATAGAGGCCAGACATGGTGGTGCACACCTTTAATCCCAGCACTCAGTAAACAGGTGGATCTATACATGTTCAAGACCAGCCTGGTCTACAAATCGAGTTCCAGGACAGTCAGTCAGGGCTACACAAAGAAACCCTGTCTCAAAAAAAAAAAAGAAAAAGAAAAAAGAAAAAAGAAAAAGAAAAACAACAACAAAAATGTCAATGGAGGAACAGCAGATGATGACACATGAACAAAACACACACACAGGTATGCCCATGGATATTCTTTGTGTCATTACATGCTATAACATTCCACTATACACACCTGACACTTCCCATCTGAAGACTTTTTTCCCAGCCACACAAGGGCCTGAAAAGAAGTGCCAGAGAACTAATGTCCCTGAGAGCTGTTCTCAGACAATGACAGATGGGAATAGGTAGTCAAACATTTGAGATTCATCATCCCCAGGTGTGACAGACTGAAAATGTGTTCCACATCACCCTCAGAAAACTTCAGTAGATTTCAATCTCGAATGCTCAAAGAGGAAAATAGCTCATCAATGTTTTGTGTATATCTGCTTCCGTCTCCTACAAGAACCACCTCCCAGTTATTATATATGCATCCTCAAAGCACTGTGTTAATGAACAATGAGACAAATACAGTAATTATTTTTCTATCAAATAAAGATAAATAGGAAGAAAGAGGGGTCAGGTAATAAAATAAAGAGGAAAGTATATTCTAGCTAAAGGTAGGAGCAAAACCCATTTGCACATATACATATACTATTACAACATGACATGTTTATTTCTAAAAATCATAAGAATATGTAAATCACAAATAAAAATTATGTGGCTGATACAGTTACAGGAAAAAATGGTCAACATATTCATGAGTGGCATAAAAAATCTACTGGGGCCTAATAAAATGGTCCTGGATTTTATATGTATTAGATGGTTAAGAATGTATAACTTGCTGGCAAAATAAACCATAAGGAAGACTGTTGCTTACACACTCATCTTTCATGTGTGTGCTGAGAACACTTAACACATGTTCTCTTTCCAGTGTCAAGAATATAGCAAGTCATAGTTACAGTCACCATGTTGCATAATATTCCTCTTGGACTTTTTCTTCCCACATAACAGAAAATCCTTGAACCAATGTTTCCCCACCTAGCACAATCCTTTAGAAATCACAATGGATACATATTCAAAACAAACATTGTACATACTCTGTGTTTGTCAATGAAAATAAATAGGGCAGTGCAGCATGAATCTTAAAAGGTCTTGTTAATAAAAACAAACCTGGAGCCAGGTATTGGGGTGAATGCTGGAGGATCAGAGAAGCAGAACAGGCCACAGCCACCTCACCTCCCCAATTCTTCAGCTGATCCTGTTTCCTCAGACTGGAAGTCTCTGAGTCCTCATCCAGAATGGATATCAGCTGAACTACTTCTTGAAAGCCTGAAAGCTTAACCAGGCTAGTTCCTGGTTTTCACACCTTATATACCTTTCTGCTTTCTGCCCTCACTTCTTGGGATTAAAGGCATGTGTCACCGTGCCTGGCTATTTCCAATGTGGCCTTGAACTCACTGAGATCCAGAGGGATTTTTGCCTCCAGAATGCTAGGATTAAAGGCATGAGTACCACCATTTATTAGCCTCTGTATCTAGTGGCTGTTCTGTTCTCTGACCCCAGATAAGTTTATTAGGGTGCACAATATTTTGGGGAACACAATACCACCACAGGGCAGAATGCTTTTTAAGGAAGAAGAAAAAAGGTTTATAGTTTATGGCTTATTGGGAAAACAATGGAAGGAAGTCATCACATTTTGAGATCTTTTGCAGATATAAATCTTGAGTCACATTCCTCTGCCTGTGAAATGTGTCCTTTGAGAGATTTTTTAATGATAGAAACCAATTTTAACACAATTAAAATTCCATCCATTAAAAACCTACTTTGGTTAATTCCCAGTGTCAATTACACTAAAGTTGGTTCCTGGCTTTCTCCTCTGCACTCAAGTCTTCACCCAACAGCTGCAGGCTTAGGAAGTTGTAATCATTCTGAAAATCACCACACCAGACACTACTAGTACTACAGAGAGCCATTTCTGCAGAACTAGACAATTTCATAGAAGATCCTCACATGTAGATAGGAATTGCAATCTATGGCAAGAGAAGTTCTTCCTGGTTTTCCTTCTCGGTCTTTCCTCTTCAATCCATGTGTATCATAATCCTTCTGTCTTGTGTATCTCTTTAGACCATGTTATCATTGTCTTCACATCATTCCAGCTCACAGACTTTTCTTTTCTCTCTGCATCATTATTTCTGGTGATCCACAGTGTAATTTCTTTGGCTCAGGAAACATAGCACATTCTCTCATTCATGCCCTTCTGCAAAACTTCTTTTACATATTGCTAGTGATTTTGACCCAGACTATTAAAAAAATGTTTGGAGTGCTAATGAGTGGGGTTTGTGTTTTTATGTTGGCCTCTTCATCTTGCTTTACAAAGTTTACAAACACAAAGGAAGAACAAACCACAATATAAACTCACAAGCACAGCAAACTCCAGTCTTTGGTAGATGAAGTGTATGTGTGTGACTGTGTGCACATATAGGTTCTCCATGCATCTGGCCCACCTGCAGTGCTCATGTCAGCTCAGTGAAGCTATTGGAACTCACCTAAAGTTTCTCATGGGGGAAATTCACATATGTAAATGTAAAATGTAGGTCATGCTCACACCTCCCGCTAATAGATCAACAGTATTGAAACAAGCATGCTCTCTCAAATACATATGGTAGCAGAACAGGTGTGTGTGTGTGTGTGTGTGTGTGTGTGTGTGTGTGTGTGTGTTTACAATATATAATAAAATGCTAATTATAGATTAAAGTGCTGGGGCTGGAGAGATGGCTCAGAGCACTTATTGCTCTTACAGAGGACTGGGTTCAAGCCTGACCACCTAAATGGTGGCACACAACCATCTGTAACTCCAGTACCAGAGAATATGACTCCTTGCCTGATCTCGAGCAGGCACCAGGTACACAAGTGGTGCACATACAGACATGCAGGCAAAACCCACATAAAATAAAATAAATATTTAAAATAATTAACTAATTAAATTACTAATTACAAATCTATATCAATAAAATAAACAGCGTGTTTTCAGGTTTCTCTAAAATATTCTGACCTCTCTTAATATATTTGTATTGGGAAAACACTTACTTTAAGCACATGCAGCAAAATGGATAGTCCTTATGTCTTCAATACTCTGCAATTACAAAGACAAATTAGAGATGTATACTAGAGGAAATCAGAATATTAATATGCGTGGTAAAGCTGAATGCTGTTCAATTTGTGGTGACATAGAGACAATGTTTGAATAATGTCTTGGGACAAGCTCCCTAAAAGCAGAACATGAGATAGATACTCATGCTCTATTCATGAGAGGAGATTCACTACTCATTAATAAACTTGTGATTTATGAAGGAGCTGCTCTCAAGGGCAGATGTAAGAAGAGGAAAGGCGAGGGAGGGGCAGAGGCTAAACCACGTGCTTCCGGGCACAATTCCATTTCAACATGACCTCCCTAGGGGCTCTGGAAAGCAGGCTGCACATTGGAGTTTGCCCCACCTTGTTGAAAAGGAGATGGGTTGTGAATCTCTGCCTTAGCCTCCTCCCGAATGGGTAGAGAGAGAATATAATTGCAACACATGTCCAGGAAAGAATCCTGGATTAGCTACCTTTCTGTGGCTATGATAAAATATGGAGACCAAGTCAACTTGGAAAAGAAAGAGAGTGTTTGGACTTATGGTTCAGAAGAAGGAAAAGGAGTCTGTGAAGGCAGCGCACAGACATAGTGGCTGAAAGAGGAAGCTGAGAGCTTACATCTTAAGCCACAAAGAAGAAGTAGAGGGAAGGGTGCAAATGTGAACTGGAATGAGACTTTAAACCCTCAAAGCTCACATCAGTGACATTCTTCCTCCCACAAAGCCAAATCTACTAAACTTTCCCTAACAGCACCAGCAACTGGTGGGAGGGGGGGGGGTGGGGGTGAATTCAAATGCTAGCAACTATGGAGGATATTTCATTCAATCTACCATGGGTTTCAAATCAAACAATGACAAACCTCTGAAGGAATGGTGGGGGATGAACCCATCGTGACATCCATGGCAACTTGTACTTAATATCTGTTAATCAGAAACGTTTGTTTAGCACATCAACTATGTTGGCTACAGAAGGCAGGCAGTATTTTCTAACTGCTATGTGTCAGAATCCAACACATTATCACACTCCGATTCCCCACTTACCTTGTTTGAGATGCAATATTATTAACATTTACAAATTCGAGGCTTCTAATACTCAAGCACTTTCATTCATATCACACCTTAGTTAGTGCAAGAGGTCATTACACAATCCTCTTACCCTCTTAGCTTGTTGTCTTTCTCCACACTAATGTCATGCTACATGTCTATTTTGTTTTCAGTTCTTATTTATTACACTAGTTTGGTTTTGTTGGTAGATACCTTTCTCTCCATGAAACTTACAGAGAAATCTACTCTATGTCATGAAACAGATACAACCCTTCTCTGCGTTTCTGTCCTGTCCTGCCCGAGGCGCAACTGAGGTAACAAGATCCTACTTCTTCTCACACCTGCACCCTGTTGAGGGACAGTTCCCCTTGGGCTCCTAAGTTTTTCTCATTTTCTAGGCAATTCACTGAGCACTTTCATTCTGAATCATCTTGTCAAAGACACTTGTATTGCAAACAGCCTGAGGCGGTAAGGATAATGTCTCCCTATGATGCTGCAGGTGAGCAAAAGGCATAGGAGCAAAGTCTGGAAAGGTTTGGTAGCACATCACAACCCATGAGACTGAAATTTTCCCCTAAACTCACCTCTCAGTTGAGGCACAAACTCTCCGTATGGAGCAGCTGCCTCACTCTACCTAAATTGTTCTATGGCCTTTGAGGACAATAGAAAACGATGTGAACATGAATCTCATGCTCTGAATGCTAAAGTCCTTTGTCTCTGGCCCAGGAGTCTCTGTCTTCTGCCAGCATCAATGAAAATAACTCATTGTCTTTTGTAGAGAGCAAAATCTCAGATCCTTCACCACTTCTGGCATGTCCACATACTGTTCATAGATATCATACTGAAATATAAGTCAGTAATCCACATTTCCAAATGATATGCTTTCTGGATCTTACTGTGTAATTCAGTGAGAAAATGGTATTCATTTTCCCCAAAGATACTCCAAACCAGGCTGGTAGCAGAGACAAACCCAGAGAGCTCAGGCCTTTGACAGTCAGAATCATATTCAGGCTTGCCAACAGCACACTGATGTGCTATGGATGTTTCCAAATGAAACAATTTGGAACAAAGCTAATAGACAGAGTAGCCCTCTCCAAAGCTGTGAGGGGCATTTGGCCATTTAGGCTACTTTCTAGGAGCAGTGGGAGTTTGGGTTTGACTTGATTGCCTGGTGTGTCTTCTCAGTGTGAGTCCCCTTTATAAAATCTCTGTGCAGTGTGATTTTTAGAATTAGAAAAACATGGACACTATTGGGTCTGCTACAAATGTCAAGATGAAAATCTTCAGTGGAAACTGCATTTCTCACTAAAGCTAGGGAGAGTATGTGATGGTTTGATTAAGAATGGGCCCATAGACTCATAGATTTGAATGTTTTGTCACCAGAGAGTGGCGCTATTAGGAGGTGTGGCCTTGGAGGAAGTGTGCCACTGCAGATGGGCTTTGAGGTTTCAGATGTTTGAGCCAGGCACAGCTCCCTTTCATCCTGCTGTCTACTGATCCAGATTCTCAGCTACTTCTCCAGCACCGTGTCTGCCAGCATGTTATCATGCTTCTAACAATGGCAATAATGGACTAACCCCCTGAACTGTAAGCCAGCCCCAATTAAATGTTTTCCTTTATATGAGTTGTATGGCCATAGTATCTCTTCACAGCAACAGAAACTCTAAGTCACCATACATGCATAGCCTGCTTTCATTATATTTCAACCCTGAAAATGATACACCAATGGGATTCAATAAGTAATTCTTATAGATACCTATAACTACACAAAGATTACTGATGCTTAATTGAGAATTTTCTGAAGTTACTCATATGATTATCTATCTTTTCAGTTTGTGGAGCAAGCACCAGATGAAAGGAATATTAACTATAGGTGATATAGATAAAAATATAAATCACAACTATGTACAGATCCTTCACAACATGTGAGTATAGTTGGCAATTTTGTTGTGCTAGTGACCTGTTGGACCTTTTACCTACATTCACAACCTAATGAGATCCAAATTAATGAGAAAATTATTGTTTCATAGAGTCTGGTTAGAGTCACAGAGCTGGTAAGGTGGAGTTCAAATTCTGCAGTACATGATTCCATAACCCAAGGTTTTCAGCACTTCCTCCCAGGGAAATAACACAGTGGCATGCACTAGCTGAGCTGTGGCTGAGAGAATCACCAAGGTGTTTTTGCTAATGAGCATGGGTGTGTGGCTGGTTGGAACTTTGAGCAGGTTAGTCCTCTTGTGGATTTTAAGCTCATGTGTGGCTCTAACCTGCAGCCCCTCTGTGTCTCCTCTACACTCAGTCTCTCTTGATTAGAGTTTGTGAATCCTTAGTTCATCAGTGTTTACCCACTACCCTCTCACACATTCTTCAGCAGGTTCACCATGGCAGGTCTTGGCTTCCCTATGAACTGTAAGTAGGCATGTCCTTCTTCTACGGGCTGATCCTGGATCTCATACCATTTCACTATGGGCTGGCTTCAGCTCTATATCCTTCATCTTTCTCTAGCCTAAAATGATGAAAATAAAATATTCCTTTAATATGTTTCCAAAAGAGCTTTCCTCTGTGATACTTTGAAAAAAATAAAAAACTTTGTTTGAGCTGCTTTGTCAGATGGTGTGGAGTATTTCTGAACGGATGGGACATTGTCTTCAAGGAGAAGGTTGTCTTTGTTTATTTGGAGCCCACTCTGACCCAGACCACAAGGGGTTCCCTGCTAAGTACACTGTGGATGTTATTTCTAACACATGGAGAGTCAGCATGGTGACCCAGAAACATGAGGGAACCCCAGGGGAGTGGCTGTGAACAACTTTCTCTTTTGTGATTTTCGTTTTTCATTATATTTGACATTTTTGAAGCTGAGCTTTTAAAGAAATACCAGTTTTAGAAGAACATACTGGGGATATATTTCAATGAAACATAGAGCAATCACAAAAGAAAATAAGCATGGCAGAAAATGTTCCCATTTGTGATGAGAAACAGTGTACATACAGGTTCTTTTTTTTTTTTTTTCTACATTAGCCAAATGAACTATCAGCACATTGTTCTCAGAAGTTTCAGAAATAAGCAAATAACCGAATTGTATTTGCCTTTTGTTTGTTTTCAGACATCTGTGATGTTAACTGTCAGTCTAGGGTTTGATGTTTTCAACAGCAGAATACATCTGTGCAGACTAGAGAAATTTCAAAGTATCTATCACCATAGGTATAAAATAGAATCTGTGCTCCAGACAGAACTAAAGCTGAAATGCATTATTAGTTTTGTAATTTAGTTTCTATATTGTTTCCATTCCTCCTGGACCTCCTAAAATTCTAAAATTTCTAATGTCCATCCTGCTGGTACAGGCTTATGATCTCAGCTATTTCGGTTTAGTCAGGTATGGTGAAGCATACCTTATATCTGGTCGGTTTCTGGCAGTTTCAGGCCAACCAGGGCTACACAGAAAGACTCTGTCTAAGTAGACAATTGACAATCTCAGCAGCTTGGGAGGCTAAGCCAAGAGGTCATAGTAAGTTCAAAACCAGCCTGAGAAAATTACCAAGACTTTGTCTCAAAATATTTTTTACAGTGGTTAGGAGTACAGCTTGGTGGTAGAGCATTTTCTAGCATTAATGAGGATCAATGGGTGGAATGTCTGATACTTCAAAATCTATTACTATCATAACAATTTTTTATTTGATAATTTCATTCATAAATACACTGAAATAACATAATTTTACCTCCTCCTCTTCAGCCCCGCCTGTGTCTCCCCAACCATATTCTCCCACATTTATGACCTCTTCTGAATAAATATCTAGTCCAACTAATGTTGCCCATAATTGCATTATTTGGGGCTGATCATTTATAATTGGAAGAATTTATTGAATGATTAAAAAGTTAAACCTATTCTGAGTATCAAAAACTTAGAGGTAATGGTGTCTGTTCTTCAATGACTGCTTATTGAGACCTGTTAGCCTCCTGGAACTGTGAGGGGGCTGGGGAGAGTAAGAAGAAAGAGAAACTTGATTCTATACTTAAGGTCCTCATTCCCCAGTGCTGTGCTTATGGATGTACACAGAACAGTAAGCATATTACCAGCTTCAGAGACAGCAGTGACCAGAGACTTCCTAGCTGGTTATCTTCCTCAATAAGCAGAATTGTTGTGTGACTTTATGCAAGAGCTGTGTGTTTCCATTCCTCCAGTTCTCTAATTAGAAGAGCCATTGTGCATTGATGGGCACTGTCCAACATGGCAAGCCACACATGGCCAAAGAGCTTCTGTATCCTCCACTTTTCAACTCTATCAGCAATCAGGTGCAAGGAGATTTGGCTTGAGGAACCCAAAGAACATGATAGGTGGAACAAGGTGTGATCTGTTGAGATTGAAGGGCTGAAAGGACATGTAGAGGCTCTCATGTATTCAGAGACTTCAGCAAACAAGCTAACTTCTTATATTTCTCCTGTGCCCATCCATTTGAAGGCTGTGTGGGGTATCTGGATTTTTCCTTTTTTCCTTTTCTTTTTTTTTTCTGCCAGACACACAATAACTTCCAGATGACTTTTAAAGTCAGGGTCATGCTCCACTAAATGTTGTCTCATCACTGATTTGAAATAGCTGGCATAAGTTTGATTTTATCCTGAAGACATTTCCATTATGATCACTTGTTTCAACCTCACTTTTCAAAGATAAACAATTCAATTTCTATACTACAGTGTCAACTGCTATACATTTTTGAACAAATGTAAAAATGTTTCAATGCATTATCACTTACAGAAACAAAGCTTTGCTTGTAATAACAACCTCCAAGAGTCCAAAAAAAGGGAGTCAAGGAGCAACTGGACGGCTAGAAAATATCTTTTTAAATAATATCAACAAGAATTTCACTTGTGGAAAGATGAAATAAAGATGTATTTTAATCCTCACTTTCTTCCCACTGCTTAGGACTGAATAGTTGGGTTCTCCCTCATTCCCCCCCCCAAATACCCTCAAGTTGAAACACTGAGTCGCTAATAAGTGAGAATTTGAGGGAGAATTAGAGGTAAATGAGGCTATGAGGTTGGAGCCTTCATGATGGGATTGATGCCCTAATGACAAGGGACATCAGGGCACTCCACTCTTTCACTGTGGCAAGGCAATAAGACTGCCACCTGCTAAAAGGAAGACAGAAATCAGTCTGTTACAACCACAGAAGTAAAGAATGACTGGCCAAAATTGCAATAGCCACCCAAGGCTGCACAACTCAACTTCACTTCCACAAAAATCAAGATATATGTAGGTGCTAGTTAGAAAGCACTGGAGATGGTAAGGCAAGGTGGATCAATGGGATTTGACTCCTTCCCTAATTTCAAATGTCCTTCTTTCTCAGTAATTTGTTCATAGTTCATCTGTGTCTGCTAAGTGGCATCCAGGGAAGATTTGTTGTGTTTGGGTCTTTTGTTTTGTTGGTGTGGTGGTTTTGTTTTTCAGGTTTTGTTGTTGTTGTTTGTATTTTTTACTTTTTTCTAAAAAAAGGGAGATGAACTACCTTCTTCCAACTTCATATTATAAACAGATGTTTCTCATGGTTTTGGCAAATATATTCCTGGGTTATTCCAGTAATTAGAAGCTTTTATTTTTTAATTTTCTTTATTATTATGTGTTTTAAATTTTATACATCTGTACATTGCTTTTGGTAAGATCGCCATTTTTACTATGTTAATCCTGCCAATCCAAGAGCATGAGAGATCTTTCCATTTTCTGACATCTCCTTCAATTTCTTTTTTCAGGGACTTAAAGTTCTTGTCATATAGGTCCTTCACATGCTTAGTTAGAGTAACCCCAATGTATTTTATATAATTTGTAGCTATTGTAAAGGGTGATATATCTCTGATTTCCTTCTCAGCCTGTTTGTCTACTATATATAGAAGGGCTACCAATTTTTTTCAGTTGATCATGTATCCTGCTGTGTTGCTCAATGTGTTTATAAGCTGTATCAATTCCTTGGTTGAATTTTTGGGGTCACTCATGTATACTATCATGTCATCTGCAAATAGGAAGAGCTTGACTTCTTCCTTTCCAATTTGTATCCCCTTAATCTCCTTATGTTGTCTTAAAGCTCTGGCTAGAACTTCAAGTACTATATTGAATAAGTATGGGGAGAGGGGACAGCCTTGCCTTGTTCCTGATTTTAGTGGTATTGCTTTGAGTTTCTCTCCATTTAATTTGATGTTGGCTGTTGGCTTGCTGTAGATTGCCTTTATTATGTTTAGGTATGTTCCCTGTATTCTGACCCACAATTCTATCCTTAAACCAACAGTCTGCCAGCTTCTATAAAAAGCAGCAGGAAATTATCTGATCAAAATTTAGGTCCAACATCATTTATCCATAATTCCACAGTCCAAACTGCTCTAAATAGTGAAGTTTTTCTCACAAAATCTAGAAAAACTAAAATAGCCCTTAAAAAGTACCACTTGAACCAATATGACACAACTTATATCTTTACTTAAGATGTGAACGTATTAAAGAGATGCAGGTGTATTTGACCAGGAAACACAGGCTCACTCTTTTTGTTGCTAACCCATAGTATGCACCATGTGCTTCATACTAGCGTCTAAACTGGCCCAATCCCTAGATTCTGAAAGCCCAAATACAACTGTTCCATCAAAGGTTTGGATTAAAGATTCTGAGCCTATATTAGAAAAATAACTGGTTCATTGTGGGTATTAGATGGCTTTCCTCAGTCATCCAGGTTCCTGTCCATTATTTTCAAATGTCAAGCCCATCCACTTGTTTACTCAACAAATATTTGGTTTATGTCCGTATGTGTGTATATATAAGGCAACTTCTGCATTACAATTTCCTACTATGTTCAAACACATTAATTCGGACTAGAAAGTATTAAATCAGTTTGCCACCTCCTTGAATTGTTTTTCATTAAGGTGTTAATTGTGGGAGAATTCAGGCTTTAAGCCTTCAGAGACTTGTAGTTGGCCTTTTTTACTCGTTACTCTTTGCGCTTTGCTCTTTGGAGGCCTGCTACCCAGCGCCCAAACAAATACACACATGGAGGCTTATTCTTTCTTTTTATGCCCGGCCTTAGCTTGGTTTATTTCTGTCCAGCTTCTCTTAAATGATCCCATCTGTTGTTTTCCTCTGGGTTTTTACCTTTCTCTATTTCTGTGTACCTTTCTTTATTTCTTAATCCATGGCTTGCTGTGTAGTGGGGTGACTGGTCCCTGACATCCTCCTCCTTTCCTTGCTCCACCATCTTTTTTCTCCTATTTATTCTCTCTGCCTGCCAGCCCCACCTATCCTTTCTCCTGCCTTACTTATTGGTTGTTCAGCTCTTCATTAGACCAATCATGTGTTTTAGACAGGCACAGTAACACAGCTTCACAGAGTTGTATAAATGCAACACAAAAGAATACAACACATCTTTGCATCATTAAAAATATGTTCCACAGCATAAGTAAATGTAATACATTTTTTGAGACAGGGTTTCTCTGTGTAGCTTGGGCACCTTTGCTGGAACTCACTCTGTAGCCCAGGCTGGCCTTGAACTCACAGAGATCTGTCTGCCTCTATTTCCATGCTGGGATTAAAGGCATGTGCCGCTACTACTTGGCTGAATGTAATATTTTTTAAAATAATATTTCACAACAGAGTCTGGCAGAAAATATCAGTGATTCTGACCCTAAAATACAAGATTTGGAATATGAGATACTAAATAAATGTCTTCTGAGTAACCCATGTTCCCTGTGTGCAAGATCTACACATCTCACAGTGCCTTTTCTACCTTCTCACATTCAGGCTGGAAACTATTTATCTAGTCTAAAACATAAAGGCTCCCAGAATTAGTACTTTGACTCTGTATAAAAGGTAGACTCTGCTACTTCCTGTGAGGGAAGCTCTCTTCCTATAAAAATATCTATGGCCATGGCATAGAGTAGAAGGCTTGTGACACTAGACAGATGGCAACATCCCAGGAGACTCGGAACATACTAGAGAGTGGTAGAGGTTATTCTGATCACCCAAGGCAATTTTCATAATCCCTGTGCTCTATAATACTAAGATGTTGTTTTCAATTACATTGCGAATTGTCTCTATTTTCTTAGTGTCTCCATCAGAAGAGGAATACATCTAAAGGTTGTAAGTAGATTTTAGCACCAAGTTACATATAAATATGCAGGAATTAAGGACTTTATCTGAGTTTACCAGGTTAACAAGTAGTATAAATGGAATTTGACATCAGTTTACACAACTTCATTATTAAGCTGATTTGCCTCTTAGAAGACACATCCACAGCATTTGCTGTTTATGACATTAGCCTTTGTTCTTAAATCCACTCATCCAGTCTTGTTCTAGTCCATGGAGACATCCATTAAAAGTAGAATACTTGAGAATGGTGAAATACCTGAGCTCTATAGCATTCCAGAGCTAGAATCTATTTATATTACACATGCTGCTCTATGCATGGAATGAATCCTGATGGGCTCTCCATGAAAACAATGCACTCAGAATGTATTTCCTGCCTCTCCAAGCTTTCTTGACATTCTGTTGGGTACATTCAAATCAATGTATTCCATTGTACACTAAGGTTTCAGATGCAGTGACATCCTCCACCCACCTGGCTTTGTGTCATGGTCTCAGAACAGAGATAGGCACATGATATTCACTCAACACAATATTCTGAATAAATAATTCTTCCCCACCCAAGTTCAGGAAAAGAATTTGCTAACACTCAACTCTCACAAAACACTATGCTCATTAGAATACAGAGACAGTTTTCTAAAATCTGATTTAGCTTGGAAACAATCATTAACAATTAGAATTTGAAAAATAATTACTGTTCCTTATTTTGAACTTGAACTATCATATATGAAATATTCTGGTAATTCTTGATTCATTTAAACAAATTCATCACATCTTTATCCACAAAGTAATTCTAATACCAAATCTATAAAATAGACCAGGCACTTACTTATTTTTAGCTAGAACCCTCAGGGAGTCAACATGCTTCCACTATTTTTTATCTGATATCAATGATATGCAAAAGCCCTTTCAAACATGATGTTCTAAGAGTTTCTATAATCAACAGCATTTTCTCTTGTGAAATAATGGAGTACAGGAATTCTGAGCACACTGAATTCTAAGAGCCAGCTCTCACTATTTGAGAGTGAGCCAGTGGCAGACGATAAGACTAAATAGCTTTTCTCAAAGCACTACAAAAGGCAATTATAAAGTAATGTCTTGTTTGATCACTGTAACTATTCTGGGACCCACCTATTTAAGTTATCAGAGACCTTAAAACTCTCTGTCTAGATGTTCTCCTAAAAATCATTCTCTCTTCACACTGTTGACTGAGGTCTTATTTCCAAGCTGTCTCGGGCAACACCTTAGTATGTTTACTAATGACCTTTGCACATCTATTGTTTTGGGTCAAGGTTTTACACACTCATTCTTTCAATCACTGATATGTTTGTTTCATGAGGTATTATTCTAGTGTCTTGGGACTCAAAACCACAAAGCCATTGCCCTCTTAAAACTTGTATTTTAAGGGATGGACATACACTGTTTGAAAGAGATAAGTTACTCACAAAAGTAAAGGCAAAGTGGGAATTCCTGTGTAATACAAGATATAAATTTGTATTTAAATAGGAACATATAAAAGGATGACTAGAATTTACATTCCCATTTATGTACTCACTTGTAACAATAATAATAATAATAATAATAATAATAATAATAATAATAAAAAATCAGAGCATTTACCAGGAGCAATCAACTACAACTATCAAGACATCAACTAGAAGGCTCAAGTCCCTGCAGAGAAGGAGAACTACAGCAATCTAAGCCAAAATTCCACTATTGTTCTCTCCCTGAATCTTCCAGAGATGTAGGTGTACCGATCAATGAAAATTTAGCCCAAATCAGATGCTAAAGCTTTACAGTGAGTGTGAGAGGAAACGCTAATGTAAAATATCCTAACAGAGGACAGACTCATAAATAATTCACAACTTCAGTTATGCAGTTAGGAGCCCAAACATCCTAATATCTGGCATTCCAGAAACAGGAGTATTGTCAAATAAATAAATAAATAAATAAATAAATAAATAAATAAAAGCCAGTCTTGAAAGAGCTCAGCATTTACTGAACTGTGATAATGTACCTCTAGTTAGCAAAAAGCTAACACCTCAAAGGATCTCTTCAATTGTCATCTCTTAGAAGAATAAATATCAAGATCTGAAAGAAGAGGAGGGGGAAGATGAAGAAGAGCAGGAAGAAGCAGGTAAAATAGTTAGAAACTCACAAGCAACCCAGTTATTAGTTTTCAGAAAAGGGACTAAAATTAACTAATTTGTGTTTTCAAGAAAAAATAGAAAGATACATGCTAGCAGAAAACTTAGATCTATAAAAAATAAAATGGAAATACTAGATGTGGGAATACGACTATTAAACTTTATAATGCAAGAAAAGGAGTTCAATAGACTAAACAGAGATAATGAGATAATTAGTGAAATGAAAGATAAAGTGGGAAAATAGTTCAACCTGAGTCAAAGAAGGAAAAACATATACAATAATAGAGAAATAATCTAAAGAAAACATATGGGGATAGAAAGGAACATGAAATACATAGAAATAATTTTAAATAGGTAATAACCAAGAATTTTATAAAACTAATAAAAATGACCAAGTAATAAATACTATAAGCACTACAAACATCAAGAAGTGCAAACACGTAAATAAAACATAATTGATACATCTCAGTAAAAGTAATGGGTGAAAAGTGAAAAAAAAATTTCAGACAAAAAAGACCAATTTGAGTCTATCTTATATTTCATTATAATTATTTCATAAATGCTATTCTAAACTATAATTAAGAACAAATCCCTTTGTGGCTAGGGTGCCGTAGTACTATAGTTTGCCTAGCATGTTCAAGGCTCAAGGTTTGTGAACTGTCATGATAGAACTCCCATCCAGTGACTGGTGGTAGCAGATGCAGAGATCTATGGCTGGTTCCCAGGTGGAGCTCCAGGAGTCCAACTGGAGAGAGAGGAGGGATTATATGAGCAAAAGCTATTGAGACCATGATTGGAAAAAGTACGGGGACAAATAGCCAAACTAGCAGAAACATATGAACTGTGAACCAATAGCTTAGGGGCCCCCATGGAACTGAACCAGGCCCTCTGGATAAGTGAGAGAGTTGATAAGCATGAACTGTTTAGGAGACCCCCAGGCAGTGGGACTAGGACCTATCCTTGGTGTATGAGCTGGCTTTTTGGAACCTAGGGCCTATGCTGGGACACTTTGCTCAGCTTTAGTGCATGGAGGAGGGGACTAGACCTGCCTCAGCTGAATCTTCCAGGCTGAGCTGAATTCCCAGGGGAGACGTTGCCTTGGAGGAGGTGGGAATCGGGGTTCGATTGAAGGGGAAGGGTGGGGGTGAGAGGAGGAAGGACAGGGGATCCTACGGCTGATATGTAAAACTAAATTAATTATAAAATAAAAAAGGAAGAAGAGAAAAAAAGACTGAAAAAGTTAATAAATAAATAAATCTCCATTTCTCCATAGATAACTGGTATTTGGGGGGTAATAATATAATTACATAAATTTTCTTTTCCTTTTCTCCCTCTAAACCATCCCCTTACACTCCCTCACTCTTTTTCAAATTCATGACTTCTTTTTTCTTTAGCTGTTGGTGGTGGTGGTGGTGATGGTGATGGTGGTGGTGGTGGGTGTATCTCTGTGTGTGTGTGTGTGTGTGTGTGTGTGTGTGTTAGTTATACAGGTATATGTCTAAATACATAAATGCCAACTGCTCAGTCTTTATAATGCTACTTGTGTGTATATGTTTTCAGAGCTCATCATTTATGGTATTGGCTATCCAATTAGTGTGTTCTTCCCTGGAGAAGACTCCTTCTCCTGCTCTCTACAATCCTTAGTTACCTGTAGTTCTTTGTGTGAGGTTGAGGCCTCCCACAGGTAAGTGTAGTCTTCATCCAGGGACTTCTTTTTGAAACATAAGACCACTCTAGAAAACAACAATCAATCAAATGCTGAGTTGTGGACTTCAGTCCCAACAGACACATCAACAACACTTCTTCACCTGAGGCTCAGAGATCATTGAGAAGAGGGGGCAGCAATGTTTTAAGAACCAGAGGAGCAAGCTTCCATCCTAACCGGGAACTCCCACCTGGACAAGAGGTGAGTGCCTGGGATCACACCCAGAGAGGCCCACACTTGGGTCCCAGCCCAGGGCACCAGCCACTCCGGGGAAGACCTGCCCAACTGGGCACCAGGTTCTGGCCATAGGGCAGGACCCCACATCCCCACCAGGGAGGTTCCCCCTCCCCAAGACCCTCTGGTAAACCCTACAACCTCCACGCTCTGCCCTGCACCCATCTGCCTGAGACCCCAGCCACTTCCTGAGACTTAGAAACCAGCCCCCAGCTTCCATCCTTCCCCAGAACTCCCATCTGGACCATAGTTGAGTGCCTGGGTTGTAGTCAGTGAGGCAACCACCTCTGGGTCCCACCACTGGGCACCAGCCACCCCGGAGAACCAACCCAACTTGGCCCCAGTTTCTGGCCATTTGGTGGGCCCTGCAAGAAGGCTCCCCTTTTCCAAGACTGCAGGCAGACACTGTAGTCTCCACACCCTGCACCCACACCTATTTTCCCGAGACCCCAGGCACTTCCTGAGACTCAGAGACCAGCACCCAGCTTCCGTCTGCCCCAGAACTCCCATCTGGACCAGAGAGACCCTCTGGTGGACACTACAACCTCAACGCCTTGCCCCCACACCCATCTAGCAGAGACCCTAGCCACTTCCAGAGACTTAGAGACCAGCATCCAGCATTCCATCCTGCCCCAGAACTCCCATCTGGACCAGAGCTTCCATCCTGTCCCGGAACTCCCATCTAGAAAAGAGGAGCTCCCATCTGGACAAGATAAGGAGACCCCAGGGACTTCCTGAGACTCAGAGTCCAGCCCCCCCAGCTCCTATCCTGCCAGCACTCTCATCTGGACTAGAGCTCCCATCTGGCCCAGAGCTTCCATCTGGACCAGAGAGAGGCTCCCTAAATCTGTCAGCTCTTTCTGGACCAACTACACTGATAAGACCAAGAACAAATCCACAAGGAGATGGGCAGACGTCAAGGCAGAAGTACATACAACAAAATAAAGAGCAATATAGCATCATCAGAACCTAGCCCTCCTCCAACAGCTAGACCTGAACATCACAGAATGGAAGAAGCAGAAGAAAACAACCTTATAAGTAACATCATGAAGAGGCTAGAGCCTTATATACAAGAAATCAAAAATAAAGTAGAGGAATAGACAAACAAAAAAATGGGAAGAACACTATAAAAAACTAGAGGAAAGGACAATTAAAGCAGAAGAAAACAATAAGTCCCTGAAAGAAAAATCATGAAAAAGCAAAGAAACAGATGAGGGAAACAGTTGAAGACCTGAAGAGGGAAATAGAAAAAATGAAGAAGACACTAGCAGAAGGAATGCTGGAAATAGAAAATCTGAGTAAACAAACAGGAACTTCAGATGCAAGTATAACCAACAGAATGCAAGAGATGGAAGAGAGGAGCTCTGGTGTTGAAGATACATTAGAAGAAACAGATTCATCAGTCAAAGAAAACACTAAAACCACCAAAGTCATGACCCAAAATGTCCAAGAAATTTGGAACATCATGGAAAGACTAAATCTGTGAATAATAGGGATAAGGAAGGAGAAGAATACCAACTCAAAAGCACAGAAAATATATTTAACAAATTAATAGAAGAAAACTTTCCAAACTTAAAGAAGGAAATGCCTATGAAGACACAAGAAGCCTATAGAACACCAAACAGACTAGAACCCCTTGCCCCCCCCCCCACATAAAAAGTCTCCTCACCAGATAATAATTAAACAACTAAACATACAGAATAAAGAAAGTGTATTAAGGGCAGCAAAGGAAGGAAAAAGGCCAAGTGACTTATAAAGGCAAACCCATCAGAATAACACCCAATTTCTCAATGGAGACATTGAAAGCCAGAAGGACCTGGACAGATATAATGCAGACACTAAGAGACCATGGATGCCAGGCTAGACTAATATACCCAGCAAAACTTTCAATCATCATAGATGGAGTGAACAAGACCTTCCAAGACAAAACAAGATTTAAACAATACTTATCCACAAACCCAGCCCTACAGAAAGAACTAGAAGGAAAATTCCAACCTAAGGAAGGCAGATACACCCATGAAAACACAGGCAATAGATAATACCACAGCAGTAAACCCCAAGAAGAAAAGTACACACACTACCACCAAAAAAAAAATAATAACTACAGGAATGAACAATCACTGGTCATTAATATCCCTTAATATCAATGGACTTAATTCACCTATAAAAAGACACAGACTAACAGAATGGATAAGAACACAGGACCCATCTTTCTGCTGCATACAAGAAACACACCTCAAATTCAAAGATAGACACGTCCTAAAAATAAAAGGCTGGGAAAAGACATTCCAATCAAATAGTCTTAAGAAGCAAGTTGGTGTAGCCATCCTAATATCCAGCAAAATAGACTTCAAACTAAAATCAATCAAAAGAGATGATGAAGGACATTACATACTCACTGCAGGAAAGATCCACCAAGATGAAGTCTCAAATCTGAACATTTATGCCCCAAACACAAGAGCACCCACATATGTAAAAGAAACATAACAAAAGCTTAAATCACATATAAAACCCCACACATTAATAGTGAGAGACTTCACCACCCTACTTTCACAAATGGACAGATCGGCCAAATTGAGACTTAACAGAGACATAAAGGTCTTAACTGATGTTATGACTCAAATGGACTTTATCAGTATCTACAGAACATTCCACCCAAACAGAAAAGATATACCTTCTTCTCAGCACCCCATGGAACCTTCTCTAAAATCAACCACATACTTGGACACAAAGCAAATCTCAACAGATACAAAACAATTGGAATAACCTCCTGTGTGCTATCGGACCACCATGGTTTAAAGTTAGATTTCAACAACAACAACAAAAAAAAATACTACAGAAATCCTACAATCTCATGGAAACTGAATAATGCTCAACTGAATCACCAATGGGTTAAGGAAGAAATAAATAAAGAAATTAAAGGCTTCCTAGAGATCAGTGAAAATGAATACACTGCATACCCAAACTTATGGGACACTATGAAAGCAGTGCTAAGAGGGAAATTCCTAGCACTAACTGCTCACATAAAGAAGCTAGAGAAATCTCACACTAGTGAGTTGACAGCACACCTGAAATCTCTTGAACAGGAAGAAGCAAAGTCTCCCAGAAGGAACAGACACCAGGAAATTATCAAATTGAGAGCTGAAATCAATATAATAGAAATAAAGAGAATAATAAAAAGGATTAATGAAACAAAGAGTTGGTTCTTTGAGAAGATCAATAAGATAGGCAAGCCCTTATCCAAACTAACCAAAAGACAGAGAGAGCATCCAAATTAACACATTCAGAAATGAAAGGGGGACATAACAACAGACAATGAGGAAATCCAGAGCATCATCAGGTCATACTTCAAAAACCTCTACTCCACAAAACTGGAAAATCTAAAAGAAATGGATAATTTTCTGAATAGACACAACATACCTAAGTTAAATCAAGAACAGATAAACCTTTTAAATAGTCCAATAACCCCTAAGGAAATAGAATCAGTCATCAAAAGTCTCCTAACCAAAACAAGCCCAGGACCAGATGGTTTCAGTGCACAATTCTACCAGATCTTCAAAGAAGACTTAATACCAATACTCTTTAAATTATTCCACAAAATACAAGCAGAAGGAATATTACCAAACTCCTTCTTTGAGTCTACAATTACCCTGATTCCTAAACCAAACAAAGGTGCAACAAAAAAAGAGAACTACAGACCTATCTCCCTCATGAACATTGATGCAAAAATACTCAATAAAATACTGGCAAACAGACTCCCAGAACACATCAAAACAATTATCCACCATGATCAAGTAGGCTTCATCCCAGGAATGCAAGGGTGGTTAAACATACAAAAGTCTGTCAATGTAATACACCATATAAACAAACTCAAAGAAAAAACCAAATGATCATCTCACTAGATGCAGAAAAGGAATTTGACAAAATGCAACACCCCTTCATGATAAAGGTCTTAGAGCAATCAGGAATACAGGGAATATACCTAAACCTAAAAGGCAATTTACAGCAAGCCAACAGCCAACATCAAATTAAATGGAAAGAAACTCAAAGCAATACCACTAAAATCAGGAACAAGGCAAGGCTGTCCCCTCTCCCCATACTTATTCAATATAGTACTTGAAGTTCTAGCCAGAGCTATAAGACAACATAAGGAGATTAAGGGCATACAAATTGGAAAGGAAGAAGTCAAGCTCTCCCTATTTGCAGATGACATGATAGTATACAGGAGTGACCCCAAAAATTCAAAAAAAGGAACTGATACAGCTTATAAACAACTTCAGCAACATAACAGGATACAAGATCAACTCAAAAAAATCAGTAGCCCTCCTATATACAATAGACAGGCTGAGAAGGAAATCAGAGATGCATCACCCTTTACAATAGCCAACAATGATATAAAATACCTTGGGGTGACTCTAACTAAGCATGTGAAGGACCTATATGACAAAAACTTTAAGTCCCTGAAAAAAGAAATTGAAGATGTCAGAAAATGAAAGATCTCCCATGCTCATGGATAGGCAGGATTAACATAGTAAAAATGGTGATCTTACAAAACACAATCTACAGATTCAATGCAATCCCCATCAAATTACCAACACAATTCTTCACAGATCTGGAAAGAATAATACTCAACTTCATATGGAAAAACAAAAAACCCAGGATAGCCAAAAGAATCCTGTACAATAAAACAACCTCTGGAGGAATCACAATCCCCGACCTCAAGCTCTACTACAGAGCCACCATAATAAAAACAGCTTGGTACTGGCATAAAAACCAACAGGTGGACCAATGGAATCGAATTGAAGACCCTGACATTAACCCGCACACCTATGAACATATAATTTTTTACAAGGAAGCCAAAAAATGTACAATGGAAGAGAGAAAGCATCTTGAACAAATGGTGCTGGCATAACTGGATGTCAATGTTTAGAAGACTACAAATAGATCCATTATCTGTCACAGTGCAAAAAACTTAAGTCCAAGTGGATCAAATACCTCAACATAAATCCAGTTACTCTGAACCTGATAGAAGAGAAAGTAGGAAGTAGTCTTGAATGCATTGGCACTGGAGATCACTTTCTAAATATAAAACCAGTAGCACAGACACTGAGAGAAACAGTCAATCAATGGGACCTGTTGAAACAGAGAAGCTTTTATAGAGCAAAGGACACGGTCAACAAGACAAAGTGACAGCCTACAGAATGGGAAAAAGGTCTTCACCAACCCCCATCTGACAGAGGTCTGATATCCAGAATATATGAAGAACTCAAGACATTAGACATCAAAATGCCCAACAGTCCAATTAAGAAATGGGCTATAGAACTAAACAGAATTCTCAACAGAGGAAGTTCAAATGGCTGAAAGACATCTAAGGAATTGCTCTACATCCCTAATTATCTGGGAAATGCAAATCAAAATGACTCTGAGATACCACCTTATACCTCTCAGAATAGCTAAGATCAAAAACACAGAAGACAGCTTATGCTGGAGAGGAGGGGAGCAAGGGGAACTCTCCTCCACTGCTGGTGGGAATGCAAGTTTGTACAGCCACTTTGGAAATCAATATGGCTCTTTCTTAGAAAATTGGGAATCCATCTCCTCCAAGACCCAGCTGTAGCACTCTTGGGCATATACCCAAGGAATGCTCAATCATACCACAAGGGCATTTTCTCAGCTATGTTCATATCAGCATTGTTTGTAATAGCCAGAACCTGGAAACAACCTAGATGCCCTTCAACTGAAGAATGGATAAAGAAAATATGGTACATTTACACAATGGAGTACTACTCAGCAGAGAAAAACAATTTGACATCATGAAGTTTGCAGGCAAATGGATAGATCTAGAAAAAAATCATCTTGAGTGAAGTAAGCCAGACTCAGAAGTATGAACATGGTATGTATTCACTCATAGGAGTATACTAGATGTAAAACAAAGATGACTAGACTGCTACACAACTCCAGGGAGGATACCTAGAAAACAGGACCCTAGGAAAGACACAGAGATCACCCAATGACAGAGAAATGGATGAGATCTACATGAACAACCTGGATGACAGTGGGAGTAATGAAGGGCAAGGTTTAAGGGAAAGAAAGCTTAGGGGAGCAGGAGATCCCAGCCGGATTAAGAACAGAAAAACAGACCATGGTAAATGATGACCACATGAGAACAGGAATAGGCAGAGTGCTCGAGAGGTCCCCAGTTATCCACAATGATACATTCTCTGTATACTGCTGGCAATGGTCGAGAGAAAGCCTGATCTCACCTAGTCTGGTGATCAGATGGTGAAACACCCTAAAGGTCGTTCTGGAACTCTCATCCAATAACTGATTGAAGCAGATGCAGAAATCCTCAGCCAGGCCCCAGGTGGACCTCCAGGTGTCCAATTGTCGAGAAAGAGGAGGGACTGTAAGATTGTGAATTGTTGACACCAAGATTGGAGAGGCACAGGGACAAATAGCCAAATGAATGGAAGCACATGAATTATGAACCAAAGGCTGTGGAACCCCCAGCTGTATCAGGCCCTCTGGATAAGCAAGATAATTGAATAGCTTAAATTGTTTGGGAGGCATCCAGGCTGTGGGACCAGGACCTGTCCTTGGTGCATGAGCTGCCTGTTTGGAACCTTGGGCTTACACAGGGACTCTTTGCTCAGCCTGGAAGGAGGGGACTAGACCTGCCTGTACTGAATCCGCCAGGGAGTAATGAATCCCCAGGTGAGTCTTGGCCCTAGAGGAGATGGGAATGGAGAGGAAGGGATGGGGGGAAGGTGGGGATGGGTGCGGGAGGGGGGAGGACAGGGGAACCCATGGCTGATGTGTAAAATTAAAACACAAATATAATAATAAAAAAAAAAGAACCAGAGGAGCAGGAAGTTTGCTGGGAGACTATGTCTCCTAGAAATTTCAGACACTACATTCACAAAATCTCACCAACATGACAACCTCAACATGACCAGAACAAGGATGACACCAATAGAAACATGAAGGGAAGAAAGAGACAGTGCTATTTTTGTTAAGTGCTGAGACAGAACAGAAGGATTTATAATAGTCAGATTTAGCAATCAACTATCAATAAAAATAACTAAATGATTTTTTCTTAAATTCATCCTATATAAATTATAGTAAATTATCTAGCAGAGCAATCTATGTAAATATTATAAAACACTAAGATGAAAAGATCAGGCAAAATGAGAATACATGTTTGAAAGCAGATAAGATTAAATCTCAGATTGTGGGAATAATAACAGAAATTGCAACTGGAAAGTAAGGATCATTTTGGGGAAGAATTACCAGGAGTATTTCTTATATACTCCCTTTTTTAATCTGAGTGGCCTTAACATGTTTTAGGAAACAAAATTTCACTCTATACTTGTATTTTTATTACATTTCAATTACTTAAATCACATATACCAACAACAGATTTTTTTCATAGTGACTTCTATTAATCCAGCTTCTATATCATTAGCATGCAGCTCCATATACAATTTGAGCAAAGCAGCATTTTAACGCATTCCCCTATAGTACATCTCACTGCCAAAGGTGCCTTCTCCAGAGAAATTTGCAAAACAACCAGACTGCTTGGTTTTCTGTTAACTTGGCACAAACCTACACATATTTGGGAAGGGAGAATCTTAATAAAGAAAATGCTACCACAAGATTGGCCTGTGGGCAAGTTTGTGGGGCACTTCATTGATGAATTATTAATTTGAGAAGGCACAGGCTCTTGGGGATGGTGTCATCCCTGGGCAGGTGGTCCTGGATTGTGTAAGAAAGAAAACTAAGCAAGCCAAGGGCAGCAAGCCAGTAAGAAACATTCCTCCATGGCTTCTGCCTCAGTTCCTGCCTTGGCTTCCCTCAATGGACAGTCAACTAAAGCCTTTTTCCTTAAGTTTCTTGGGTTATGATATTTTTATCACAACAATAGAAACTCTAAGACAGCCACCAATGAGTGTTACATTCTAATATAAACTGTGAAAAATTATCTATTGGAAAATTTAAATGTCTATGGCCAGTAATTCCAATTTTTTACATTCATTCCCTTATTCTTTCATCTATTCATGTCTTCTCTAACAATTGTGGAATAGAATGGAGAATTATAAATTAAATTCTAGAGTTCTGAAGAAAATATTATACAAATTTATCTCTAGAGGAAGTATATTCCCCAAATGCAAAGGCAAGTTTTATCCTTGTTAAGTTAAAATGCAATAAATTCAAGGGAAATTATGTGATATCTATATTATTTTAGAGACTATTAAAAAGCTGGAACTTAATTCTGCAGTCAGAAAGTGTGTGTTTCAATTAAATATAAAGTTTCTTATTATGATACTTTGAATTTAGCTCTTGGTTAAAAAAACATTTGATGATTTCTTACATAAACAAAAATATGGTGAAATCTAAAATCAGAAGAGTAACCACCAAATTGTATTACTATGGATAGGTTTTAAATGTATACACATATAATTTGAGTATGGTAGTCCATGCTTGTAATTGTTGTTAAGATCAGCCTGGATGGCATAATGGTATAATGCATAATAAAACCATATCTCAAAAATGAGAGAGAGGGAGGGAGGGAGGGAGGGAGGGAAAGGGGGAGGGAGGGAAAGAGGGAGGGAGGGAGGGAGGGAGAGAGGGAGAGAGAGAGAGAGAGAGAGAGAGAGAGAGAGAGAGAGAGAGAGAGAAATCTATGATCCTTTAAGGTAGGCATGCTCAAGTTCATTTCTGTAACCACAAATCACAACACCAGAGGTAAAGGACTAGAATACAAGATTACTTTCAGCTAGACTGAGAGTTCAAGGCTAGTCTGGCTTATAAGAGATTCTGCCTTTTAAAAAAGAAAATAAATAACAGCAACAAGAACAGTAGGTCAGGAGGCTCCTTACTAAGAAGATCCCCAAATAAAACCAGAAGAGACACAAACAATACATGTACAAATGGCAACACAGAACACGCAAAAGACATAGAAAAACAAAGTAACAGGGTCCGCCCTAGGTACGTTTTACAACTACTAAACTCATATATATACTATCAGTTGAAGATTTCCAAACTTTACCAGCTGAAATATATCAAAGATGATGCATATATATTAATTCAATTCAGGAGCTGCTGAGGAAAGTCAAAAACAGAGGGAAATAACATTCAAATAGTTGACAGATCAGCAGCATGAATGAAAACATCAGAAGGATAGAAGGAAAATTCAGGAGTGAAATTGAGGCTTGAAAAAAAATCACAAAACCAAAATGGAAATAATGAACCCGGCGTGTTGTCTGATGTCTGTAATCTCAGCACTTGGAAGGCTGATCCCAGGAATTTTTCATGCATTTCAGCCCAGCCTGGGCTCTTGGTGTATTCAAGACCAGCCTTGACTATAGTGAAAATCCTGTCTCAAAAAACAAAGAACTGAGGAAAGAGAAAGGTAAGGGAGGGAGGGAGGGAGGGAGGGAGGGAGGAAGGAAGGAAGGAAGGAAGGAAGGAAGGAAGGAAGGAAGGAAGGAAGGAAGGAAGGAAGGAAGGAAGGAAGGACAAGTATTAAAAATTCAGTGAATCAACTGTCTCACTTATCCAGAGGGCCTGCTCCAGCTGGGGGCTCCACAGCCTTTGGTCCACAATTCATGTGCTTCCCTTCGTCTGGCCTTTCATCCCCATGCTTTTTCCAGTCCTGGGCTCAACAATTCACGCTCTCACAGTCCCTCCTCCTTCTCGACAACTGGACACATGGAGCTCCACCTGGGGCCTGGCTTGGACTGTTTGGGAGGCATCCAAGCTGTGGGACCTGGACCTGTCCTTAGTGCATGAGCTGGCTGTTTGGAACCTGGAGCTTACACACGGACACTTTGCTCAGCCTGGAAGGAGGGGACTGGACCTGCCTGTACTGAATCCACCAGGTTTAAATGAATCCCCAGGGGAATCTTGGCCCTGGAGGAGATGGGAATGGAGGGGAGGGGATGTGGGGAAGGTGGGGGTTGGAGGCGGGAGGGGGGAGGACAGGGGAACCCATGGCTGATATGTAAAATTAAAACACAAATATAATTTTTTAAAAAAGAAGAAAAAAATTCAATGAATCAAATGAAACGAAATTTGATGAATCAAGTGAAAAACCTCACTAACAGAATCAATCAATAAAAAGTAAGAATTCCAGTGATGGAGGAGGAAATCAAAGAAATATTAACTCAAACTTCATTTGAGAAGATGAAAAATTCAAATGAACATGACTACAACATACAAAATATTAGGATAAAATCAAAAATCAAACCTAAGACAGTCCGGGGTAGAAGAAGAAGACAGTAGAGGAAAATGTCTCAAATCTAGACTGAGGAATGGACATCCAAGCATGAGGAGGCTTTAAAATAGAGACTGCCAGAGAAGAATAAACTTTCATGCACTATATTCAAGATATCCAAATACAAAGAACTGTTAAAAGCTCTAAGAATAAAACAATAGCTGACCTACAAGGGTAAAAAAATCATAGCAATATCAGGTGTCAGATCAACAACCTTGAGCTCAGAAAAGCATGGGTATGTACATTTTGAGCATTAAAATATAAAATTGTCAACCAAGACTCACATGTCCAGAAAAAAATACTGTCTTTTAAAATTGATGGAGAGATTTAAAAAAATTCAAAACAGTCACGAGCAATAGCAGTTCATGGCCACCAAGCCAGGGCTGTGGAAGATTCTCTACATGGATGGGGAAGGAAGAATCTCAACACTGACAGCATAAGAAACAATGGATTTCCTAAGATGAATTGCTGAACAAATGGAGAGCTAGTAAGGAATCTATCAGTTCCAATGCAGTAGACAAGCAAACTGCAAACTTCTGATCCTAATAGGGGAGAGAGTAAAGAACACACAGTCATCCTCCATACATCCCATCCCCACCCAACCCCAGTCCACTCATAAAAGCTCTATTTCCCCTTCCCAGAAAGATCTAAATGTCCCCTTGGGCCCTCCTTGTTACCTTTCCGGATCGATGGCTTGCAGCATGGTTATTCTTTACTTTACAGTTAATATCCACTTATAAGTGAATACGTGCCATGTTTGTCTTTTTGAGTCTGGGTTACCTCACTCAGAATGATTTTTTTTTCTAGTTCCATTCATTTGCCTGCAAATTTCATGAGGTCATTGTTTTTCGCAGCTGAGTAGTACTCTATTGTGTATATGTACCACATTTTCTTTATTTCATTCTTCAGTTGAGGGGCATCTAGGTTGTTTCCATGTGTGTTGTTATGTTCTCCTTTAAGGATGAAGACAAATACTCCTCAAAATAGTTCACAAACTATAAAGGGAAAATACACTGCCAAATTGTCTATGAAGTCAATATTCCCATGAATCCAAAACCAAAACTAGATAAGGACATGCATACTAGTGAGAGAGAGAGAGAGAGAGAGAGAGAGAGAGAGAGAGAGAGAGAGAGAGAGGAGGGAGGGAGGGAGGGAGGGAGGGAGGGAAGAAAGGAGGGGGAAGGAAAGGAAAGACAGACAGAAAAATAGAAGGAAGGAAGAAAGGAAGGAAGGAAGGAAGGAAGGAAGGAAGGAAGGAAGGAAGGAAGGAAGGGAGGGAGGAAGGGATAGCTAGTAGGACAGATCAGAAAGAGCTCTTGCTCTGAAAACATGAGGCTCTGAGTTTGAATCCCCAGCACCCATATTAAAAAGATAGGCACTGATGCATGTGCCTATAACCCCAGCACTGGAGGAACAAGGACAAAGGAGACCCAGAGAACTCCCTCACTGGCCAGGCCCTATAAGCCAAACAATGGCTTCTGCTTCAGTAAGAAATCATGTCTCAAGACAACGAGACTGGAGGTGAAAGAGTGTAGTGGTATTTGCTTGGTCCATGACCTCGGTCTATAGGGCCCTAAGGAAGCAGTGCTTCATTCCACTGTACATGACCTCTTAAAAGAAGAGGGAGAAAGGTCACATGCCCCTTCTCCCTGCTCCTGCCTGTGAGATGGATTCGCTCCCAGTCAGATCAGAGGACTTCAGCTGTCTACTCCATTCTGAATTCGTGAATGTATTTTCTCAATTTACCTTAATAAATTTCCTCAATATTTCTTAGACAGACTCCCGTGGATTTATCGCATTTTGCTCAGACTTCATATGCATAATTCAACACACACACACACACACACACACACACACACACACACACACTACAAACAAAAAAGAAAAGAAAAAACTAAAATTATCCCTATTTTCAGGTACATAATCCTATATTGTAAAAAACCTAAACAAAGTCAGCATACAGCAGCCTTTCTGTAACAATAAAGAACTTACTGAGACACAAATCAGGGAAATAATTCCATTCACAATCACTTCAAAACAAAATACCTTGGAATAAACTTATTTGGCAAACTTTCAGACTCTGCAGGAGGAAGTGAAGAAAATAGGAAAAGAACTCTTCTATTCATGGATTAGCAAATAGAACAAGCATGGCAGCATCACTGAACGTTATCGACAGACGCAGTGCAATTTCCATTGAAATTCCAATAACATTCTTCACATAATTGAGGAACTTCAGTCCTAAAACCTGTCTGGAAGCACCAAAGATCACAAATACTCAAATAATCCTAAGGGAAAAAAGCAGTGCTGGAGGCATTACATTATCTGCTTCAAACTACAATGAAGTCATAGTACAAGCTATAGGAGTGGTACAAAAACAGACATTCAGAACCACAGAATAGAACAACAGGGACCTAGAAATAAACCCACACATTTAGAGGTATGCAATTTTGGCAATGTCAAGAACATGCATCAGAAAAAAATTCAGACTCAACAAATAATTTTGAGGAAACTGGAGATCCATATTTAGAAGAATCTAAATATCCATATTTAGAGGAAATAACTGTTTTGCTTTGTTCAATTGGAAATTGATCAAAAGCCTTAGTGTAAGCCCTGAAACTTTGAAACTTCTAGAAGGAAACATAGGCAAAATGTGTCAAAGCATAGGCAAGTGTTTTCTGGATAAGATAGCACAAGAAATAATTCCCAAAATTATCAAATGGGATTGACCAAAATTTAAGTTTCTGTACGACAAAGGAAACCATCAGTAAAGCGAAAAGACAGCCTATATAATGGGGAAAGTATCTCTTCCAACTAGACATAAGTTACATAATTAACGTCTGGACCATGAAAAGAACTCTGAAAACAAAACACTCTAAAACCAAACATTATGCAATCAACAAATAGACGAATGAACTGACTAGACATTTCTCAAGAGAATTAATACAAAGGGTCAATATTTGAATAAATGTTCAGCATCCTTAACTATTAGGGAAATGCAAATAAAACTATTTTGAATGTCCATCCTATCCCATTCAGAATGGCTACCATGAAAAAAAAATGAAAACAAAAAAACAAAACAAAAAAAATATGTTATAACAAATGCTGTGATAGGAAAGTGGACAACAAGAGGCCTTTATGTCTTATTACGATTTCTCCTGCTGTGATAGCACACTGACTATAACAAAATGGAGGAGCAAAGGGATTGCTTTACCTTACAGCTTACAAGCCATCATCACTGAGGGAAACTGAGGCAGTGACTCGAGGCAGTAGTTTGAAGGAGAAAGAATGGACGAGCACTGTCAATTGGTTTGCTTCCTCTTCCTCTGGGCTATGGGTGCAGCCCAGGTCCACCAGCCCACACTGCTACCACCTACCCTGGGCCTTCCTCTATCATTAAATATTAAGAAAATCCTCCAACCAACTCATATGATGGAGGCAACTTCTCAACCAAGGATTCCTCTTCCCAGGTGTCTCAAGTTTATATCTAGGTGACAAAAACTAACAAATACATCTTATATATTGCTGGTGGGAACTGGTGTGACCACTGAGGAAGACAGTGTGTAGAACCTAAAAAGAAAACTAAAGTTGGAACTACCTTATCACTCAACTAAACCATCCATAGATATATGCCCAAAGGACTATAAGTTAACATTCCACGTAGGTGATTTCACATGTGTGTTTATTATTGCACTATACACAGAGCTAAGAAATGGAACCATCCTAATGTCCACAAACAGATTTTTAGATTAAAAAAAAAACAACTTGCATATATAGACACTGGAATTTTTTCAGGCACAAAGAACAATGAAATTAAGGCATGTGCAGGATAAATGGATGTAATTGAAGATAATTATAGTAAGCAAAATAAACAAGACACATACCACATATTTCCTTTCATAGAATCATAGAATCGAACTCTCTCTCTCTCTCTCTCTCTCTCTCTCTCTCTCTCTCTCTCTCTCTCTGTGTGTGTGTGTGTGTGTGTGTGTGTGTGTGTGTGTGTGTGTGTGTAAAAGAAAGGAGAGTAATTGACCTTAGCTGGGGGGGAGCAATGGAATCCACATCCCATAAAATCAGAAGAGAGTAGAATCCAGAGTGAGAAAGAGGAATGAAAAATTGTGCAGATGACAGAGAGAAGGATGAGAAAACTTTATGACACACATATATAATTAAACATATTACTTTGTAAATTAACTTAAAATTTTAGTAAAAGAAGGTAAGTAAGGATGCTTGAAATATAGCTCAGTCATTAAGAGTGCTTGCTAGCTGGGCAGTGGTGGCGCACGCCTTTAATCCCAGTACTGGGGAGGCAGAGCCAGGTGGATCTCTGTGACTTTGAGGCCAACCTGGTCTACCAAGTGAGTTCCAGGAAAGGTGCAAAGCTACACAGAGAAACCCTGTCTCGAAAAAACCAAACAAACAAACAAACAAACAAAAAAAAAAAAAGAGTGCTTGCTGCTCTTTCAGAAGGCCAGAGTTTAGAAGCATGTTGTACAGCTCACATTCATCTCCAGGGGATACAATACCCATATGTGCACACACGTGTGCATACACATGCATGCAGGCATGCAGGCACACACACACACATGCATGAAATTCAATAAATATTTTAAATGAGCAAAGTATAGATAAATAAATATAGATGTCTGCATCATCAATCCATGAGACTATCTTGAAAATAAAACAACAAATAAATGTGGAAAGACTTCCTTGAATCATGTAATCACTATGTTTAATAGAACAGAGACAGGACACAAGCCCTTGAACCACTAAATAGAAGCCCTGTACATTCTAGCCAGAAGCTAGCAGCAGTAGCTGTACTTCTTCCATTTGAGGTATTGAAGGGTTAAGTATCTGACATGATCTACTCTGCCAATGGAGAGGTGAGCTGATGATATGTAGCAGGATCATCAAAAGAAAATCAGTAGTCATCTAGCCTATGACACTCAAGAAGCCAAAGGCTCCTCATTTAGGGGTATCGCTGCAGTAGCATAACTGTGGACAGTCTCAACCACTGACTACCAAGCAGCTAGGCAGATAAGAAATGGCCCGGGAGGCCACCACAGCCAGTCTGGAACACCCTGATTACAGTTAACTTACATCAGCCCTCTTCCAACAGTGCTCTTTCAGTTAAATGTAATAAATCTCCTCCTCTTTAAGTGACAGGGAGTCAGAATTGCTACTTTTGCTTTCAGCAATGAAAAACCAGAAGAAATCAGCCCACCTACCATAGGGAAGCAATTGGAAAAGAAAGAAAGCTGTCAGAGAGAGAGAGAGGGGGGGGGAGGGAGAGAGAGAGAGAGAGAGAGAGAGAGAGAGAGAGAGAGAGAGAACTTAAATAGTAATTTTTTTTCTGCATACTGAGCTGGGGAAGTGATTTTAGTTTTCCATACCTTATCATACCTAACAAATTACTTAAAGGATGCATCTCACTTCCTATAATTAATTGTTTTATAAACATAAAAGGAAAATGGTAAAACCTTTGGTCACTCGCCCTTAAAAAATGTTTTGAGTGATTTGTATCCCTGAAATACTGCCTGTGTTCTCTCTGGGACATGTTCTTCTATTCCCTCAGATTTGGGCAGTGGGGGTGTTTAATAGAATAATATGTCACATGTGACACCTGAAGATCAAAACTGAGTCTGGTTTCCCTAGATAAAACCTTCACCAACCAGAAGACTTCTGAGAGAGTCTCACAGAAACTGGAAGACTAATTTATGCTTCATTCCCACCACTAAATGTATTATTTGTTCAATGTAAATGGATATTGAGTAGAGATAACTACCATTTTGGGTAGTTTTCCTATTTCAGTGAAAATGTGTATTTGAAAAAGAAAAGTATTTTTTAAAGGCACAAAGTAGAGTCTGTCTGTGTGTGTGTGTGTGTGTGTGTGTGTGTGTGTGTGTGTGTAGAAGGGAGAGAGACAGACAGACAGACAGACAGACAGATAGACAGACACCAGAGGTCAACCTGAGATATCATTCCTCAGGAACCATCTACCTTTTTTGACACAAGGTCTCTCACTTCTGAGATTATACAAGATCCTTCTGAAAAATCTTAAAATGCTATTTTTGATCTTATAACAATAACAACATACATATTATGTTTCTTGTCTATTTGCCTTGGCTATACAAATAAAGAGCATGTGTATTTTATTTAATTCAAAGCCTTAAAAGTTCCCTGGTATATATTAGAATTGTGTTGGATATGTGAATAAAATAAAAGACTATTCAATGGTGTCAGGGTACCCACTGCTATGTGGACAGCTGACCCAGCACATGATTGAATTTTGCTATTTATCTACTAGTAACCCATGAATGAGTTTCTGTGAAAATATTTACTCTTTCTATGTTTCAGAAAACTAGCCTTAGTAATACTTATCTCTTAAGTTTCCATTATTAAGTCTAGTTTGGCTCAGTATCTCAGGGCATGGTTCATTCACTTACCACAGTTCCCGTCAACATTATATTTATGTTTGTTTTTAGTAGAAAAACGTTTAAATGAAATATCTCACATGAAACACAATTTGAAAATTACTAAAAATCCTTTTTTATTAGTGCATATTTAAGTTCATAATGCTATATTACAAGTCAATCCATGGCGACAATGTACTCATTTTGATAGCAAAATCATCTGAGATGAGGAGGCAAGCATATAACTGGTCTAGTATGAGACTCAGCTCATTTGTTCCCACAATTTATTTTGATTACACAATACCCAGCAGACCTTGAACACATAAATATGGAGTTGCAAGAGGTAATATTTATTAGGCGCTCATCTGCTATCCCAGAATACTTATGAACTACAAAGGCATGCAAGAAGCACAGTGGAAAATGGGCTGAAACTAAACTTTCTACAAGTGATTGCATTATTGCATTCCTTGGGGTGAATAGCATATAAAGTCTATGCAACTTAAAATAAGAAACTAATCATAGAAGTCTCTGTGCCATGGAAAGATCAGTGAACTGAAAAGTGATGTCTAGCAGAAAAGGGTTCCAGACCAGGATGGAGGCTATGAGAGCGTAAACAGTCCTTATAGGAAGAGAGGAGAGGCTGGCAGGAAAGCCCAGCAGTTAAGAGCATGTACCATTCTTCCTGAGTTTTGTTCCCAGCACCCACATTAGGTAGCTCACAACCTCCTCTATCTGGGAGATCCAATGTCCTCTTGTGGTCAGAAGCGGTATTTGAGCTATCTTGTACTCCTTTGCAGATAAATATGTACCCTATGTGTAACATTGCAAAGGAGAAGTAATTCAATATTCATGCCAGCTGGTGCAGGAGTGCTCCCTTGATGTTTGGTTTCATACCTTGTTTTCACTTTGCTCAATGTGCATATTGAACATAATCCTGAGCACCACGTTATGCCTAGGACAAGAGTTTGCAGTTGCCTATCTGCTTCATGTCTCTTACAGAATGAGTTAGGATTTAGTGTTATAAGTAACTATGAATTTCACACATTATGCTTATGAAATAATGGAATGTATACTTCTGGCATCATTTTACATACTGATTCATGAGTAGAGAACATATAACTTTATCAGTTGACTGCAGTAGCTGGTAAGTACATTTCATTTTCCCTCATCCTCTAGGTAATAAAAAATAATGAACACATCACTATGCTTTAGTGTCTTATGTAAATGTTACATGCAGTTAAAGAGTCATAAAGTCAAAATGAAATGTTAATGGCAGAGAAAGAAATGGCACGATATTAGAAGAAGGAGTTTATTTTCTGGCCTGTTGTGAATAAAGGTAGACTATAGCTCTGTTTTTTTCTAACTATGCTGCTCCGGTAATGAGTCTAGAACTGGCCCAAATATAGCCCATGGCATGTTTTCATAGGTAAAGTTTTATTGACATGCAGACACACTAACTCATACACTTCTGTGACTGCTTCTTTACAGTGCTAGACATTGAACTCAGGGGTCTTATGCATGATTGGCAAGGGTTCTACATTGAGCTACATGCCCTGCTCTCTGCATCTGACCAAGTAATGTAAACCATAAGGCCCAAAGCATAAAATACTTATTTTTTCTTGCCCTTCACAGGAAGTGTTTGCTGGTTCCTGAACCAATCTGTCTTGACTCTTAGAAAGGGTATAAGTTGTGGTGATATTTTATTTGTACTTAAATGTGATTTTATTTGTATATTAATAAAGTTGCCTTAGGGTCAAAGCAAGCCATAGCAGAGGTTGGGCAGTGGTGGTGCACACCTTTAATCCCAGCACTTGTGAGGCAGAGCTAGGCAGATCTCTGTGTGTTCAAGGATACAGCCAGCATGGAGACACATGCCTTTAATCTCAATACCAACCATAGAAGACCTAGAGGTCTGTACAGACAGGTAGTGACGAGGAGGTCATGTGGTTGGGTTTACAAACAATGAGAAGACAGAACAGAAAGTCTATAAAAAAGAGAAAAACACAGGAAGTAGGTCTCTTGCAGAGAGGAAAGACAGAAACAGTAGTGAAGGGTAAGGTTTTCAGCTCTCAGCTATTGCTCTGACCTCTTGGCTTTTAACTCTGCATTTGGCTCTGTGTTTATTATTTAACAAGACTTATATACAATAAGTTTCCTTAAATAGCTGAATGGACTTTGATATGGTGCCAAGATCATCACCATTTGAAGGGCATGTGTGGTAGGTAAAATTAGCACTTGCTCATATCCAGTTTAGCAGTTCTTCATAAACACAGAAAAGCACACTTCTAATCTAGTACCAGGCTGCCAGCCTCTAGAACCCTTATGTAATGTGTATTTTATTGCTTAATAACCAGGGCCTAAGTTTTGCTGAAGCATATTACCAACAAAAAAATGTTAATACTGATTCTTACCAAAATATTTCTTAGAAACCTCTACCAACTATTTATTTATCAGATACCTACTATTTTCTAGGTATTTCACTTGGCTAGCTTTATAGGTATTGTCTTTCAATCCTCATAACAATCCCTGGACAGAGCTCTTGTGTTCATCCTCTTCTCTAGAAGGAAATTAAAGTCTACAAAGTTATAATGAGGATGACATCATAGATTTGTATCAAGGCTGTGTGCCTCTGAGGCCCTCCTTTCCCTTCAGGAAGGATAGTTAATACTGATGGTCTAGCCTCTACCTCTCCAGTCTACTGGAAGCTTCACTCACTGATGATGCTACTAAGAGTCCTGAGGAGCTGTGCCAAGGCTTCTGGTGTTGGCTGCCAAAGATGCTAATTTCTGCGTCAGTGGTGCCAACACTCAATGTTAGGAACATGGAAGATGACTGCACTGATGTGCCTGTTGGAGTCACCAGGATGACTGTCACTGTTTATCCCACACTAACCACTGTGATTAGAAAGCATTGTGTACCACTTCCCCATCCTTTGCAGTCAGCATATTTTGGAAGCACCTGATAGGAAATCTAGGCAGACAGCCATTTTAATTAATTTCATTTTTTTCCTGGGCATATGCATTTTATTTATTTATTTATTATTAAGAATTTTTTAATTTATTTTACATACCAACCACAGATACCCCACTCATCCCTCCTCCTGCTCCCCCAACCCTTCCCCCAGCACACACCCCAGCCCCACTCCCAAAAAGGTAAGGTCCCCCCCATGGGGAGTCAGTAAAGCCTGCTACATTCAGTTGAGGCAGATCTAAGCCCCTCTCCTGCATCAAGGCTGTGCAAAGTACCATCATAGGTAATGGGCTCCAAAAAGCCAGCTCATGCATCAGGGATAGATCCTACTCCCACTGCCAGGGTCCCCTTAAACAGACCAAGCTACACAACTGTTTTGCTTATGTGGAGGGCCTAGTCTAGTCCCATGCAGGCTCCACAGTTATTGGTCTGAAGTTCATGAGTTCCCACTAGCTTGGTTCAATTGTATCTGTAAGTTTCCCCCATCATGATCTTGATGCCCCTTGCTCATAAAATCCCTTTTCCCTCTCTTCATCTGGTCTCCTGGAGCTTGGCCTGGTGCTTGGCTGTGGATTTCTGCATCTACTTCATCAGTTAGTAGATGAAGGCTCTATGAGGACAGTTAGGGTATTCACCAGAGTAGGCCAGCTCAGGTACCCTCTCCACTATTGCTAGTAGTCTAAGCTGGGGTCATCCTTGTGGATTCCTGGGAACTTCCCTGGCACCAAGCTTCTCCCTCTATCAAGGTGTCTCTTTCATTGCTCTCCCACTCTGTTCCTCCCCCAGCTTGACGATCCCCTTCCCTCCTGTTCTCATCTCCCATCCCCTACCCTCTATTGCTTCCCCTCATCCTCAGTTTACTCAGGAGATCTCATCTATATCCCCTTCCCAGGGTGATACATGCATCCTTCTTAGGGTCCTCCTTATTACCTAGCTTCTCTAGAGCTGTGGGTTGTAGTCTGGTTATCCTTTTCTTTATATCTAGTATTCACTTATGAGTGAGTACACACCATGTTGTCTTTCTGGGTCTTGGTTACCTCACTCAGGATGATATTTTCTAGTTCCATCTATTTGCCTGAAAATTTTATGATGTCATTGTTTTTTACTGCTGTGTATATGTACCACATTTTCTTTATCCATTCTTTGGTTGGGGGGCATCTAGGTTGTTTCCAGATTCTGGCTATTACAAATAATCCTGCTATGAGCATGGCTCAGTGGTTAAGAGCATTTGCTTTCCTTTTTTAACACTTGCTTGTAGAGGACTCAGAAAGCTAAGCAGAATAGCATGGCACAAAAACGGAAAAGCCACTCGTCCCTGTGTTGAACCACACTTTCCTGCTAAATCAAATCCCGCTTCATTCTTTCTCCTCAGTGAGAATCCTCTTTCTCAGAGGATCCAGGACAGCCAAGCTAATAAATGTAAATAGATCTCCCACCTTTACTCAGCTTTGCTCAGGTTCAGCTGAATCCTAAAGCATGGATACAGTAGACTTGGTGCCTGGCTTAACATCACGGATTGAAACATCTTGCAGGGATGTTTAGCCATGGTTTTCTGCTTGATTCTTTTGAGGGCCTTCTAGAAAGATTGACAATAATTGTACTCCAATCAGCCAAAAGAAAGAAAGAAAGAAAGAAAGAAAGAAAGAAAGAAAGAAAGAAAGAAAGAAAGAAAGAAAGAAAGAAGGAAAGTTTTACCTTCTTCTGGAGAAGGGCAGGTAAGTACACTATCTTTGCAGCAGAACTCTATCTTCAGAGGTTCATGGATCTGGGGAATGAAATGGAGTGACTCCCGATATATAGGGGAAGCCTGGATTCACATGAGAACATGGGAACATGTAGATGAACTTGAGGACCCCCTTGAAGTGAGGTGTTACTTAAACAAGAGTTCAAACAACCTGAAACGATTTTTAAAACATAGACATCAAATTACTGAATCAAGCCAAGTCAGGGCTTTCAGAGGTAACTGCTTGCCTTCCCTTTGAGACACTGGGGGAAGCTATAATTCATTAACCAGAGAATAAAAGAAATTGTTTTCTTCAGGGGAATCCCCAGGCCTTGAGGACCTTTGATTCTCTCCATTATGCTACCATGTTTTCATGTTCAGTAAATGAGAAAGCTTTCAGAAGGATAATAGTGGCCCGTGTAGACATGGTATGACAGAATTATGTCTTAGAATTATTTTTTATTGTTGAGAATTTCACATGCGCAAATATAATGAAAATATGACCAAAGTTTTTCCCCCACAACCCTATCAATATGTCTTTTTACATACCTAATGTGTTTTTCATAGCCCTACTAAGTCCATTTAGTGCTACCTATATGTTCATGGATATATAGTCATCCACTGGGGCATGGGATCCTACCAATGGCCACATCCTCAAAAAAAAAAAAAAAAAAAAAAAAAAATATATATATATATATATATATATATCAATAGGCCCTCCTTCAGTAACTATGAACTGCCAATAGCACCTCAGTGAGAAGAAGGACCTAGAGATAATTTATGCCATCTACTCTGGAATTTGGGCTGGCTTGATCTTCGGTAAGTCTCACGCAGGTTAACCCCAGCCACTGTGAGCCTATGACTATGACTGTCACATGATGTCCAAAAGACTGCATTTTACAGAACCACTCTCCATTTTCCCACTCTTATATTCCTTTATCTTCCTTGTCTGAAATGTTCCATGATTCTTGGGGTCACAGCCAGGTTTATATCTGTTCCAATTTTTATTTTATTTTTGAGGTTATAATATAATTACATTTCTTCCTTCTCTTTCCTCCCTGCAAACTCTCCCATAAGCCTTTCCCCACCCTCCTTCAAATTCATGGCCTCTTTTTTCATTAATTGTTATTGTGTACTTATGTGCATATGTATATACATATATATTCCTATATGTTACCCACTTAGTCTGTATGTTACTTGTATGTATGTTTTCATGACCATTTGGCACTAGACAATCAATTATTGTGCTCTTTCTTAGGTAAACCAACTCTCCCAACTTTCCACAGTTGCCTACAGTTTTTCATGTAGTGTCCATGTCCATTTTGGCAAGTCCATTGGTATTGACCTTGATCAGTTTATATTTGGGAAGTCATGTTGATGAGATTTTATGGCTATAGCCTCTGACATTTCTAGGAGAGACAATCCCACAACAAATTGCCTCATCCCCTGGCTCTTACAATCTTTCTGCATCGCTTCTGAAATTCTACCTGAGCCTTAAGTGCAGGATGTTTTGTAGATATATCTACTGGGACTGGGCTCCACAACTCTGCATTTTGGTTGTTTGTAGTTTTCTATAGTGATCTGCTGTCACAGAGAGAAATTTCCTTGATGAGGGTCAACAACTACACCTATCTGGGTATAAGGACAAAAGTTTACAGAATGTTTATGGATTATTCTAGTTTAGTAAATTAGTGGTTGTAGATTCTAGTCCAATAATTGTGACTTCCTTCAGTAGAATTGAGCAAATAGCTATGTTTCCAGTTCCAAGCATAATGTCCTTCTTGTTGAGCACATCTTAATCAAGAGAGATATTGATAATTGCCAAGGTATACATGCCACTACTACACACTTAGGGGTGTATTGCCATGTTAGTCATTAATGTAGTCCATAGACATTATTAGGAAATTGTTCTATTTAAATTGATCACTCAGCCTATATTCTCCACATTTTGACCAGTTGACTATCCACTGAACAAGAAGCTTCTCTGACTAAAGCTAAGAGCAGCCAAGGCCTATGGGTATAAGATGCATACTTAGAAGGCACTTTGACAGCCTAACTATTTAGCAAAATAGTAGCAACAGAGCTTTACACTTTGTAACAGACATCTCCTTGTGTCCTCATTGCTCAGGAGGACAAGGTCAATCAGAGGCCCTGAGTGACCACTTGCAGACCATGAACCTATAAGCCCAGGTGGCCTAAGAATCTGTCAATCACCTCACTTAAGCTGGCTAGTTACACTTCCACTTTCATTGTTTTAGCATTAAGCATTCCTGAGAAGTAACCAGAATATCCACTACAGAAGATCTGAATGGAATAATCTAGAAGTACAGAACAATTGGTATGCAACAGAGACAACAGTGAACAGTGGTAAATGGGAATACTAGTCTCTGTTCCTCTATCAAGACTGAAGATTCCAAATATATGTATGTAAGAATAATAATCAAAGAAAGGTGAGTTATTAATTTGAGAGTGGGGTCAGCATGGGAGGGGTTAGGGGTAGAGTACTTGGGAGGGGCTGAAGGGAGGAAAGGGAAGGGGGAAAGTGATGTAATTCTACTTTAATTAAAATGTATTTTTAAAAGAAAATTAAAATGAAAGTCTCCACACCGATATTTGGAAGATAACCCACAAAATTGAATAATCACCCTGACAGTTATAAAGCTATGCCCACTGGACAGCCAAATAATTGATCTCCTCTTCCCCTTTTCCTATTTCACTTAATTTTTTGTTTTGCCTCACTTCTGCTTCCAGAAAATTGCTCTCCCCTATAACATATTAGCACACAGCTGTGCCTAAGGCTATGCTGTCTATAGAACCAGGTCTAAGATAATTCCCAGCAGAGTTTTATTTAGAAAGGAAAAGCCTGTACCATCCAGTCATGTAGCACATGAGTCTTTGAGGTTTCAACGGTGTATAAATCAAAAGAGAAGGACAAGGTGACATGTCAGGGGAAATACAAGGTAAGACAAACAAGATTACTTCTGCCCCTTCTAACATGGCAGCTTGAGGCTAAATGCTGAGCCTTCCAGAGTGGGCCATTTACCTTAAAAGGGGGGAAACAAGGATTCTCTTGGCATTGAGAATGAAATGAAATGGTGGACAGGAAATCAGGTTCATTATTCTATAGCTAATAGACACACAAAGAGAAAGAGATGTTGTTCAAACCATGGTTGAAATCCCCAGTCATCTTTCAGAGGCTGTGTTAACCATAGCCTGTCAATAACTAACCTGAGCATGGAACTCAGTTGACAAAGTTACAAATAAGAAAACTGAAGCACAGAGCTTAGCCAACTCCTGAAGCAGGTACTGTTAAACATTACCTACTATCATCTTCCAAATTGTTTGTAATGCTTAAGGTTTTAAACAAACATTGACTGGAATCAGTTCATTATAACTAGAATTATTTTTCATAGCATGTATTTCTATCACTTAGCCTAAAGAGAAGATACAACCCTTTCCAAATGAAATTGTTCCTTGCCATTGGGACAAGCGATCAGATTATAGGATTGTTTTGGTGCATTTTTCTCAAAAAAAAAAAAAAAAAGCTGCTTAGTTAAACGTGTAGAATTGAAATAAATACAGTATGTTGTGAAGACTTAATGTTCATGAAATTTCCTTATGTGTCAGAGACTAGTAAGTAAAGATAAATCATTGTGTAAGGAACTTACAGTTGAGACAGAAGGCACTGCTACAGATGAACTTGACTGTGATTGGTTAAGCACAAAGTACAATTGACCAGAAAGAGGAACAGCTGGGGTTTTAATAATCATGACCAATGAAGATTCATTCAAAAGACTTTTATTCAGGGTCTCATTATGTAGCCCAGGAGGCTGGAATTCCTGATGTGGGCCAGGTTGGCCTTGCCTTCATAGGGACTTACTTGCCTCTACCTCCCAAGTGCTTCATGCAAAAGACTCTTGAACAGTAAGAGGCAACTAATGGACAATTTCTTTATTAATTTAAGCAAAAGCAACATTTTATTTTAAAGACATAAATAGTTCAATAAGCTAAATCAAGATAGTGTTTTCTTTAACTCCATGAAGGGTCATCAAAATATCAAAATGAGTGGCCTGCAGGGAAGAAAGTTAAGTGAACTGAAATTTTGGAAGGGGGATGTGTTATAAATAGTCATTCCATGGTGATGATGCATCCCTTTCAGCTCCATAAATTCTAGAATCTTCTTTTAGCAACAGAGCTCATCAGGACATGAATCTAAACTTTTTGTAAGTGTCTTGGGCTGAGGATGAAATTTCCATGGTTAGGATGAGCTGAGAAGATGGGCTCAGCTTTAAGATCTCCACAAGAATTTCTGTTGAGTGACTGGAAAACTAGAAAGGCAATGACATCTCACATGTAAGGGCTAGTAGCTATGCAGAAAACAGTAACATTTACCACTGGCAGTGATGAAACTAGTCTCATACACTTGGTGGAAGCAGTAATATAATACATAATGTTATGTGATTCAACCTACTTCCTCTATTTGTGTGTCCTTTCCTCCAACTGTAGGATGCACAAAACAATGCTGAGCCTTGGAACATTTCCATGAGGTAAAAAATAAAAAAAAAAAAAAAATAGACATGGATTTTAGCAAATTGAAGATGGTAGAGGGTGTGTTAACTGTTTAGATGTAGATGGGAAATGTTTTTTATCCTAAATTCATTTGAGAAAGAAATTAGGAACATTTCTCTAAAGGACAGCTCATTTTAGAGCACAAAAGGAGAGTATTGTCATTTTCATTCCTAATATTCCTAATAAAGGTAACAGCTTCCTTTCATTGAGAGCTGACTGTTGTGTTTTATATGTCTTGGTTTGGTTTTCCTTAGAACAGAACTTGAACCTGGGAAGAGTGTCTTGTTTGGGGGAGGTGATCCTTAGAAACACTAATAAGAGAAGGACCAAAAATAGAGAAAGTATCTCTTGCCAAGGTCACTCATTTGGGTAACAAGGGCTTGATTACATCAAGACTCCTGGGAAGCTGGAACATGACTTCCAAGACTCTTTCAAAGAACAAAAGTCTGTGGATTATATCCAGGGGCTCCCAACCCCAAGATGTGATGGGGTGCCTCCTCTGTACCCACAGTTGCTTCTACAGAGTTGAAGAAACTCTAGAAGCATGAATAAATCTCTGGGGCAAAATCTGGGGACATAAATAGTGCTTATGGAGAAGAGTCACCAGTATGAGTTAAAACTGCCTGGTGAAGCTGAGGCTGAAATCAGAGGTTGCCAAGGAGATATTGCACCAATAAGGAAGTTGGTGATGTGACTTATTTTATTTAGTCTTTAAAATCCTATTTTTACCAGTATATTCACCATCTATTGAAATGAGTATTAAGAACAAGAGAATTAATATCATTTGTCCAAATTCACACCAATAAAAATAGAGGAACAAGACTCCACATGCAAGCAACATGTATTCTGAAGTCTTGGCTACTAAATTACATGTCATCACTTCTTATCCAATATATTCATTTTTTTACTAAGCTATAAATACAAAGAAAGTTTCTGTGTATAGCACCCATGGCTAAACAGACTTCAGTAATTTGTGTCTAAGCATCATGTACCTTCAAAAGTTTGGAGGGTTTAGTTAACATAATTATTATGCAACTGAGTTGAGGCATTTGCAAAGAAGGCTTGTAATAAAAAAGAAAATGTTATCGGTATTTTTGGATTGGCCTCAAAGGACTAAAGGTGAAAATAGAGACATCTTTACCCACAGAAGTAAGACTTTTCATAACAACCATATATCCATTGAAACTGCAGGCTACAATATCTCCATTATAGAAACCTAAGTATTGAGTGAAGTGAGTGGAAGTGAGCCAAGCTTGCTATCCAATAACAAAGCAGAGATTAGACTCCTACCCTGGGCTTAATTTTTGTGATGATGCATAATATTTGAAAGTGAGATAGAAGGCTACTTTCATTATATGAGTGGTGAGGAGGACAAAAATGAGGATCCAAAATGAAGAGTTGTAGCTAATGAAAATGCTGTGTCAGAGTTCAATATGCATTCGTGCACAGGCTTATGAGTGAGGTGTCTATACATCTCTGTTTCATAATCCATCAGGAACACCTGGCACTTAAAGGAAATATTAATGATAATTTCAGTGGATCAACAAATAGAAAACAGGATCATCTTCCTTGGGAGGCAGAGGCAGGCAGATTTCTGTGAGTTTGAGGCCCACCTGGTCAACAAAGAAAGTTCCAGGACAGCAAAGACTATTACACAGAGAAAACCTGTTTCAAAACAAAAACAAACAGAAAACAGGACCACCGTATGCAAGCCAAGGCTGTCCGATAAATACAGGATAAGAGAATAAAACTGTGTTTTTCTAAACATTTTCCCATCAGTGAGACACGGAAACTGCCTTGGATATTTACAGATACTTGGGTCATCTCCCTAGGTTCCTACATCAGAATCTCAGGAATGGAGCTCCAAATCTTGTATTTTTAATAATAATATATGATTGCTAAGCATACTAAAGTTTAAGCACTAGTAACTGAGATAGTCATATTCAATGTTTCCGTGTGTGTGTGCGCGCGTGTGCGCGCGCACGCCTGAGAGAGAGAGAGAGACTGAGAGAGAGACAGAGACAGAGAGAGAGAGACAGAGACAGAGACAGAGAGAGAGAGGGAGGGAGGGGGGAGAGAGGGAGGGAGGGAGGGAGGGAGGGAGGGAGGGAGGGAAGGAGAGAGAGACTGATTCCCATAGAGAGAAAGGAGACCACTGACTGTTCTGGAGAGCCATGCTCAAGACTAGACAGCACCAATTGCTTTGGAATTCTAATGAAGACACCAGAACCAGATGGCCAGAGTAAGAAGCATGGCTTAGAGCAAAATACTTAATATGCCAGGAAGTATATTGAGAGGAGGTGCCATCTTTTTTGGGGAAACCCAGTCAGCAAAAGGATCTGTCACTCAGTTCTACCCCTTAAAAATCCACATCTCTCATTAGTGCCACACTGGGAACCTATCTTTAGCTGTGTGCCTTTGTTAGGACTCTCATCTGAACATGGCATCTAAGAAATATAAAGTTGAATGAAGGATATAAGGAAAATTAAAATATTGTGTGTCCTGCTGTCTCTGAATGTATATATTAAGAAAAGCTATAGAGTAATAACAAGGTAAACAGTAATAGTCATTATCCATCAAAGATGATAATAGGATTAAAAATTAGTGGAGGATTATAAACTTCCTGACTGCCTGCCATGTGTCAAGATAGAATGAAGGGTAGCCAATGTCACTCAGCTTTCTCTTGCTGTAACAAAACCTGAGATAAACTATAAAGAAAAAGTTTAATGGAGCTCATAGTTTTAGTGATTTTAGTCCAGGCTTTCTTGGCCCTATTCCATGGCTTTGTGGTAAGCCAGCATACCATGGTGAGAGTGTGTTAGGACAGTTAGTACAAAACTGGTCATCTTGTGGTCAGAGAGAGAAATAAAAAGAAAGGACTAGGGTCTCACACTTGCTTTGGAGACATGACTCGAGTGACCTGAAGACCTCCCATCAGGTATCACCTCTAATTACATGTCCCAGTAGCACCACCCTGGGGCCAAGCTTCAAACAGATGGGCATTTGGCTGCCATTCAAGACTATAACCATAGCAAGAGTCACCTTGTTTGGCCCAGTACCCACTAGCTTTTTGAACACCAGACTTTCAGTGCTAGAACTAGGGTGGTCTCAGGTGAATTAGGACCAGTTAATCATCATCTAATAAATTATTCTAATAAAATGCATGTGCACATAAATGAGGTTAGTGGAGAGTATTCATTTCACTGAGTTCTACCATTTCCCAAGCTCTTTATGATTGTGATATCATCAAGGGTCTAATTCAAGGGGCAAAGGAGAAAACCGAGGCTCAAAAGGTTAATTATAGTTGTTTCTTGGCATGCATGGGGGATTGGCTCTAAAATCAAATAGTGTTCAAGTCCTTTATTTTAAAATAGCCAAGTATTTGCATACAACTCAGACACCATTACAAATATTTAAACTATCCCTAGAATTACTGTTTAAAAAAACCTAATACAATGTAAATGCTATACAAATAGTGACTCTATTATAGTGAGGTTTTTCCCAGATACCTTTGCTCTACAGTTGAATCCATGGATGGGGAACATATAGATTCAAGACCAACTTTTCTGCTCTAGCTCTCACTGGTTAGAACTGGCTGGACTGGTCCTCATGGGTTTCTAGAGTCCAAAAGGAGAGAGAAGGCACTATTAAGTTACTTGCCCAAAAGATGCAGTAAGGTGAGGGCAGAAATGTATCCTTCAACACAGGGGAGCCAGCCATGCTTGATTTAGGGAAAGCCATTTTGTTTTATTAGAATTCATACATGCCCAAGATAATTCGCTTGCCTCCCTCCCTTCCGGCAGCTGCTTTGAAGCCAACCAGAGGCTCCAGAGGGAGCCGAGCTGTTTCCAACAGCTGTTTTCTCAAACACCTAACTTCATTTTCAGATCAGAGCTGGGGTTTGAAGCTCCTAAAACCTGTGCTGCTTCAATCAAACGAAAGCAGAAGCAGCCAAAACAATCAGCACCTCCCTGACAGCCTATTTGAATGCTTCTGTACAGCAGTGCCTCAGGCACAGTGTGGTATGGGGCTGTTCACTAAATCCATCTTCCATTTCTCTCCCCCACTTCCCTACAAGACGGGAGTACTGAGAGGGGAGGATTTCCCCTCCTCTTTCCCTTCCCTTGAAAATTATTGAAATTTAAAAGAGAATGAGAAAAGTGATGTTTTCTTCCTAAAAATTAAAAATCCGCATGCCGTCAGATTTGATTAGAACTTCTTCATGAAAAATCAAATGCTACAGACCTGGTGGAAACTCATCTCCCCTGCCCAAACGCATGTCCAGCGTGTGCTCCCAGAGGCAATACCATCAGGGAGGTAATATAAAACCTTTTCATCCAGGGATCACACACTTTTATTAATATGTATGTGTCGGTAGCTGGCAGGAAACAGTGTCCTGTGAATTTTATTTCAGTTCCCCATTGATACTGCATGTCTGCGGTTGGATAATTTTCATTTGTGTGTGCAGGTGCATATATGTGAGGATGCCCTTATGGAGGCCAAAGGTTAATCTTGAGTGAAGTTCTTAGGGTTTAAGTAAGGATTCCTCATTGACCTCACATCTGCCAATTAAGCTAGACTGACTATCCAGTGAGGACCAGATAAACCTGGCACCAATCTCCCAAGTGCTAGAACTATACATGTATGTTACCATGCTTAGCTTTACAGAGTGCTAAGAATCTAACTCAGGACCTCATGTGTACTTGTCCAGCACCTTGCTGACTGAGCTGTCACCTCAGCCCCCACTGAGCATTCTTCACATGCATAACATACAGACATAGGACAACTTATCACATTGATTTTAGTTATTCTACATCACTCCAGTCCATGAATCTATTTGTTCTGTAATGTTAGATTGACATTTTTATACCTTACATTCTTGCATCTCTAGAATAAACTTACAGTGTGGATTTCATCTCATGATCTGCACTTAACAAATAAAGAAATCCAGGCTGAGGCACCTCAGGTAGCAAGTTAAGTCAATACCATTGACCAGGGAACCACAGGAATCCAGAAGCAGGTCAGAGGAGACTGGAGCCTGTTTTGTATACTCTCGACTCCATGAAAAAGTAGTAATTACTTAACCAAGTGCTTGTAATACCTCCCTCGGCCTGATTTCACTTTAGAAGAGTTTCTTCTTGACAAGAGGCCCCAGATCTCCCTTTTCCTAGAGCATCTACTCTAGGAAATGTGTACCTGTGCCTCCTCCAAACACTGGAAATGTAACTCTTCCATTCTCTTGCTTGTTCCCATTACAGAGAAGTCTTTCTTATGATTCTGGGAGCGAGGCCTCTGAAGTACAATCCTTCTGAGGAAGGAGGATTGATGGTGCAGGAAGGTAGGGCTCCCCCACTGTGTATCTAGGAAGATGGGTACCTGGCTTCAGTAAGCACTGTTAATAAGCACAAATGCTTAGCCCTACTGACCATCCTCACCCCACAGCTCTCACTAATTCTCCACTAGCTAACGCAGCACCTAAACACCTTGTCTTTGTCTCAGAGAAGTTGATCTCCGTCTCGCCCACCCTTCAATAGTCTTTACTCCTCTTGCAGCAGTCTTGGTTTGTTGTTGCTATTGTTTTCTTATCACTTTTGATAAATATCACATACTGTTTTCCTTTTAGAGAGTCTCCTGCATGCTACATGGCTGTGAGGTCCATGCTGTAATGCCAAGAAAGGAGGATGAAAGTGACAGCAAACTGAGACTGAAGAGCTTGGAGGAGGTGCATGCAGTAGCGCATACTTTGTTCACCAGCACACAGGTTGCTCTGCAGAAAACACGGCACCCTGAAATACACAGCAGATAGACACCTGCTGCTGAACAGGTGCAAGAACAGGCACATGCACAGATGGGCTCACAGGCCACACAGAGGCAGGAACACAAGCCTGCAGACAAGCACATACACACACATACAGGCTAGCAAAAGTGAACTGAACTCCAGGCCTTATTTATACAGAGTCCACAGAATGGCAGGATTCTGCCAGAATTAGTTATATAACCACTGTTTATTTTGGGGGTCTGCGCTCAGCCATTTTGTGTTGACTGTCAGTCCCCCGTATGTCTAGTGTCAGCCATATTCTAGCTTACTCATACTGGATATCCATATCAGCACCATGTTGTCATAAAGGGCCCTTTACAGCCTTGTTTCCAGCACATGGAACCACAAGCACACTCTCCCAGAGAAGGCTCTCCAAATCATGCTTATGCTTCCCTCTTTTTCAGTATTTGCTAATAAGTAAAACACACATTTTCTAATATTGCTCAAATCAGTGATATTTATTCTTCAAAGCCCCCAGGACACCAAATGTAAGGACAGAAGCACCTTTGTGTCCCATTCTATCCATCTACCATTCTCATTCAAAACGAAGAGTTTCTTCAAAAGTACAAAGCATTACAAGCATGGCCCCAACTCACAGCTCTAAAACCCACCCTACCTACTGATAGCACTCATACCTCTTTCTATGAAAAACAGCCATCTGTAATCCTAAGCCCTGATTCTGCTCATTGATCCCCTCTCCATCTTATAGGAGGGGAAAATGAAGACCATATTACAGCTGTAGAGTACCAACACAATCTCTCTCTGGTCCTATTTAAGTGACACAACAGCAAAAGCAAGTTCTTCCCATTGCTGCCTGATGATCTACCTCGTACATCATGCTTTCTCTCTGTGTGAGAATAGAGAGATCATTATCTACAAGGAAAAAGAATACAGCCAGAAGCAAGCATTATTTCTAGAGCTTTGAGCTGTATAACAAGTGTATTCTGTTGAATATAAGTGAAAGATTCAAGGAAAGTACAGAAGGCAGACACCAAGAGCCATGTGGTAGAAAGAAAGTAAAAACAGACTGTACATTCCTCTTTCCAAACGGCCCTCCAAAAACCTCTCATGTCCTTGGCCTAGATGATATACCCTACTATTCTGACAGTTACATTGGGCACACTTTCTTTAACAAGCATGCAAACTAGAGATGGATCTGAGTCCAGTTTAAACTGTACTTGACACATAGGAGGGATTTGAGGCTTTGTAACCAAAGCAATGGAGAAATGTGGAAATCAAAACTCATCAGAGCTTGATTGTTACAAGGACAGGGGCAGGGGAAAGAAGAAAACTGAGCTGGTGCCTCTCCATCAGGATGGCCAGTAGAGATGGCATTTTCTCTGCTGTGTAGCACAGAGCATTGTGGTGTTTTCCAATGTTACATCCCAGGGTATAACAGAGATTGGCACAGCACAGGTGATTTTAAAATATTCTAAATCATTGAGTTGAAAAGACTTAGAGGCCAAGACTTATGGAGGTGTGGACAAAAGCAGCCAAGGCTTTGGCACGTCCAGAACAAAATCCCTTACATAGTTAATTGCTTAAGGTTTATGTTGTTTTGGTTTTTTTGTTTGTTTGTTGTTTGTTTGTTTCATGAAAAGCCTCCAGAATCCACAAAAGGACAGATTGAAAATGCCCTTTTAAGAATGGATGCACACAGAAGCCAGCTCACCCTGTCAATGACTTTTAAACATCACAAGCTCACTCCACCATGCAGAACAATGCAACTTCCCCTGAAAAGAAGCATGCTACCCATGTAGAGATAAGGTGACCAGCTATGCCTACACAAAAGAACTCCAAACCTCCACCATATTACCATCCCGTCAACACAGAGATTCTCCAGTCATGCTCCCTATTAATTTCCCAACTATGAACTCATCTGAATGTCACATCTGAGCTTACTGTTCCAGCTCTTGCTAGTCAGTTATCCATGTGTCCTAGTTAGTGTTTTTATGATACAAAGAAGCACCATGACCAAAATAGCAACTTGGGGAGGAAAGGGTTTATTTGGCTCACACTTCCAGGTCATAGTCCATTATTGGAGGAAGTCAGAACAAAAACTCAAGCAGGGCTGAAACCTGGAGGCAGGAACTGATGCAGAGGCCATGGAAGGTGATGCTTACTGGATTGCTTCCCCTGGCTGGCTCAGCCTGCTTTCTTATGGACCACCATCCCAGAGATAACAGCACCCACTCTGGGCTGGGCCCTCTACCATTGATCACTAACTGAGAAAATGCCCTACAGCTGGCTCTCATGAAGGCATTCCCTCAACTGAGGGTCCTTCCTCTGATGACTCCAGCTTTTGTCAACTTGACAGACAAAACTAGACCATATGTAATGTAATAAAGCATTTCATGTCTATAATAACTCAATCTTGTTATAGTGCTGATATCAATCCACATTGTACAGGGAGCCAGATATGACATGTTACTGCTGCAAGCCACAAAAATATACAAAGTAGGATTTCAGCTGATTATGACAAAGCTAATACCTGGAAGAAGCCAAGGGCCTTCCAGAGGCCAAGCTGAGGCTCAAGGAGCCTTGGTGACATCTGGCTTTTGATTATCAGCCATTTCCTGCTATGAGTTTCTTCTGTGCTATTGTAGCTTTTCCATCATTTCTGGGACACCATTTCCCCTCTACTAAAGGAATATTTAGGTAACCTTCTACGCTGACAGCTATACACAGCCAGAATCCCACCAGTTCAAGCCTCCCTATAATTATCTTCATTGGCAGCATCCAGCCAGGTCCATCCTCAGATAGAGGAAATTACCTTATCAGAGATACCACTGTACTCTCTAAGAACAGACTTAAGGATCCAGACTACCCATTTGAGAAGGCCTGGCGGATGTGCCAATTAAGCTTAACTTCCTCCTTTCCCAAATCTTACCTCTAGTTCCAGATCTCCCTTTAACTATCACCAGAGGTATCTAGCTGTACACAGGTTGCCTAGCAATTGAGCACACTTTCCCCACCCTGCAGGAAAATGGCAGATAGCTTGGACAGATAGGAGTCACAGGAAAAAAGAAGACAGTTTTATTTTCTCCCATTGACCTAGAAACTTATAGATTCTTAACATTTTCTACCAATCACATTTAAGACTATAGTGAAGCACATAAGATCCCTCTTCTTAGATATTACCCAAATTTAGCCTTTAGTTAATTCATTTCCCCATTAGTCACTTTCTTTTGGGTTGCAAATGATAACTAATAATTACTGCCCCTCTATGTGATTCTTACCACCCCTCTGTTTGACCCTGGAAGTCTGGTGGTCACTGCCTGAGGAAAATTCCTACCTACCTTTATGACCCCATAGAATTCAAGCCTGGTGACCTTGCTCAACCAGGGGACTGCTATCACTTGGGTTTATAACTGGACTCCTGAGAGACTTGGAGAACTTAGAGATGGAGAACTGAGAAGGATAAGGGGGATTTTGACCAGGGAGTATGTGTGGATGAGATGGAAGATGAGGAAGAGTCAGATGGGGAAGTCCTAGCTAGGTAAGAACAAGGTGAAAAGGACCTAGATGAGGCAGAATCAAGATGAGAGAATTAAGATAGAACTTAGAGGGAGCAGTAGATAAATAGAGAGAGAAATTGGGCAAGAAAGGAGCTGGGCATGAGAACAGAACAGAAGCTGTGTATACAGTATGTTATGCCAAAGGAATTAAAGCAAATGGACTATAGTGCTCGGTGTGCTGAGATTTGATTTCCCAAAAATAGTCCTCGCTGTTAGTAGTTCTCTCTCCTGAGCCCCTGGGATGTATAATATTAAGGCTGGTCCCTCTAATATTATACAAGATATTACCACACACAAAGCTTTGGGTCTAACACACAGAATCAAATATGGAACCGGAGAGCCAGAGATATTGAGAATAATAAACAATTGGATGGGAAATACATGTTGAATTCATTAGACACAGTAAAGCTGTTCCTGCTCCAGGACTCTGCCTTGAGTTCCTGCCCTGGCTTCCCTGGATGATGATCTGTAACCTGTAAGCCAAGAGGTTTTGATCGGAGTTTTAGTATTGCAACAAAAAGTAAATTAGGACAACTTTGAGCTAAACACAGTCCAAAATATATCTACCATCTTTCTTTTGGGAACATTGGCCTTAAATAAAATGAACATACTCAGAAATACACTACTTTAACTGAGTATGTCCAAGAGTATATCACCCTTACATGCTATCCCATGAGAATATACACAGGCTTCCTAAAAATTATCCCCACTTCTTTTGTTCAGAGAAGCTATGTTTTAGAAATAACTCCCATGCTTTCCTGACCTACTATGGATCATAAATCTTTCTCCACTCATATTTCTTGCTACTGTTTGTTAAGAACTGAACACACTGCACCTGGTTATAGTTTGAGCTGATCCCAGCCACACAAGCCTGATTCTGATAGCCAGGGTCTTGTCATTTGCAAACACGTGAATGTTTGAGTCACTTACAGTTAATGGAGAAGGGATGAGGCAAGCCTAGCAAATTTTCCTGAGTCATTGAATAGTGTCACCCATCAGAAAAAAGAATTTGTCAAGTCTTCTACTGAGTAAGCTTTGGTATTATTTGCCATCATGGGTTTTTCTGTCTGTTTTGGTTGTTTGTTTTTGCAACATTTGACTAACTAACTTAATGTATAATACTAGTCTATAAGTCACAAGTTTAACTTGATGCCATTCACAAACACCTGCGCTGTACACAAGTGTCCAGATGTATGATTAAGTGAGATATAACACATAAAGCACTGGGCACAATGCCTTGCACATAAAAAGCATTGAAGTCAGATTGGCTTCGACATGACTATAAATAATGGAGGGCTATAATTTTATGTTTGAAGACTAGAAAAACAATTTATTTTCTTAATAAATAATACCAACCAGTGGCAGTAAGGCTTATTCAGACAGGGCCAACAATACTGAGCCATGACTTCTATTGTTTGTTATTTTTCTGAATACTTTAGATGTTTATAATGGAATAAACTTGAGCAAAGTCTTTCAACCAAAAGCTTTTTAATGCTTCTTGAGAGGCTTAATAAACAGTAACAAGGAAATTCTAACTTTTCACAACCACTGCTTAAGGCAAGCACATTTTACTATTTTTTAAAACTTAATATCTCCACCCAGGGAAAACAAATTGAATTACTCTATAGCACATGTGGAGTGCTCAGCTCATCCACACACCAGGGATTCAGAGAACACCACAGTAAATGGCTCAGATAGGACCCTGCTGGGTGGCCATGAAAAGCTCCAGAGGAAGACTGGAGTAGTTCATTGTGATTAGAATTTGTAGTCCTCTTTCCTATTGAAAAAAAATGTTCTCATAGAATATATTTTTAAGCATATTTTGGTTTTTATAAAGCAAGTACTTAAGCCACATTGTAAAAAAAAAAAAGAAAGAAAGAAAGAAAGAAAGAAAGAAAGAAAGAAAGAAAGAAAGAAAAACCCATATGCCTCTAATTTGAGGATTCAGCAATAAACAACACCCTAATGGTCCTAACAGTCTTCATTTTTATCCCAAATGCAAAAGGAATCATCCCTCTATATACCTGCAAAAAGGAGGAGGAGGAGGAGGAGGAGGAGGAGGAGGAGGAAGCAGCCATTAACTCTCTCCATAAAAATACAAAATATTCCCCCAAGTAGGTTGAATGGGTTGAAATCTAGTTAGACTGGATTAGTTTATCTAGTGTTTTGCAGCAAATTACAACAGTGCTCACGGTCTACACTATCATCCAGCACATAGTCAGTGTAGCTGTAAGGACATGTGTAGTTTAGCAGTTCTCAAAGCCAGCTATTCACTAGAATTAACCAGAAGATTTTGATGGACAGCCATGACTTCAGAAGCAGGTCAGGACACAGTACTTTTCAACTGCTGTACCCTGCTTATGACCTGCTGTTTGTTTAGGGGGAAAAATTTATCTACACTTATGTAATCCTGTAATTAAAAGTACATACAGCTAGTATCTGGAATTCAAATGAAATGAGTGAATGAAAGATCATTAGCTAGCAAAAATAATACAATACAATAAGCTTTATTTTTAACACTGTACCTAACAGCGTAAAACATCTACAACTTGCATGATTGATGAGCCACTAAACATTTTTAAATCATCGTAATTTGTGAGAAAAGTCCAAAGTTACACAAAGTTCCTTCACAATGACCTTCATATATTTAGTAAGCTATTTATATTCAGTCCCTACAACAGAATTCTGTACAAGTGTTTAACAAAAATGTAGGGCTTTTGTTTTATTTTGTTTTTACTTTATTCTTTGAAATTTTTATGTATGTTTACAGAGAAATATGATCACATACAACCCCTTGTTTCTTCCCTCTCTATTCCCCCAGGCCTCCCCCAGTACTTTCCCATTATAACCTACATTTTTTCTTTTAAGGAATTCACTAAATCTGATTAATGTTACACGTATATACATAGTCGTGGGGCCATCCACTAGACACTGGGAAACTTTCCAACAGCTACACCTCCAAGCATGAATGGTTCTCTTTCCCTGAGTAGCTCTCAGCTGTCTAGAATGCCTTAGCTTAGTGTGGGACCTTGTGAGACCATATTCATGTTAGAATTTTGGCTAGCTTGATCATGTACAGGTCTCGTTCAGGCAACGCTAGCTACTGTGAGGTCATAAGTACAATAGCCATGTCATATCTAGAAGATGACATTCCACAGCATGCTTACCCATCATCTGGCTCTTCCATTCTTTCCAGTTTATCTTCCCCAGTGTTCCCTAAGCATTGGTGGGTGAGGATAAAGCTACTCCATTTAGGACTAAACTCTCATACTCATTTATTCTCTGCTCGTTGGCCAGCCACAAGTCTGTGCATTGACTGCAGCCCACTGCAAAGGTGTTTCTAACCAAAGTTAAGAACAGCCCATGTCTCAGTTTCTCTGTAAGGATCTACAGACACAGGTACAATCAATACACCTATTTTATAGGTGAGAAAGTAAATGTTTACAGAGCTTAAAACTTAACAAGGGACACATGAACATCAAACGAAAGCATTAAGACCACATCAGAACAAAGTGGTTTCAGCTTTTGTTCTTTAATCAAGGATACAACGCAGTCATTTGATATGCCATTTCTAGAAATTTAAAACTCAAAGCTCAATTTTTTTTCCAGTCCTTAGACATTCACGGTGTTAGTTTCTGAAGGAAGTAGATAACATGGGAGAATAGAACATGATTGGAACCCTCTAGGAACTTAAGCAAAAATAAGGGAAAAAATGACTTCTCAAGCAGCTTTTATTTTCAGATTAGTGGTTATCACTAATGATCACATACAGCTCCCCATTTCTTCCTTTACAATTCTCCCAGGCCTCCCCCAACACATTTCCATCCCAACTTCATATCCCATTTTGCTTTCTTGTAAGAAACTCATTAAATCCGATTAATGCTACACATATGTGTGTGGGTGTGAGGCCATGCACTAGAGTATGGGGAACCTTCCAACAGCTACACCCCAAAACATGAATGATTCTCACAAGAGTGTGACCCCTGAACTGACATTACCTGAAACCTCCATAGAAATGCATATATTCTCAAGCCCCATCTTAGAACTGCTGGATCAGAATCGATATGGGTAGAGGCCAGAATCTGCATTCAGTGAGCCTTCCAGTTTATAATCCCTAAATGAGTGGTAGAACCCTGGTTTGTGAATTATCTCATGTAATCTTCATAACAGATTCAATGCCAGCTCATAATACAGATGAGGAAACTGAGGCATGAGGAATGGAATGAATGTTCCCTAAAAGGCATAGCTAATTAATGCTGCAGCTATAGATCCAACCCAGATCTGTGGGAGCTTCAGCTGAGACCCTATGACCAAGTGCAGCTTTTTACTCTGCTGCTACCTTTAACACGACCTTCTTTGTGTATGTGGCTGAGCTGTTAACAGCACACTACAACAGCTTGCCAAGAAATACAATTGAATGGGAAACTGAGATACATGTGAACACTTATCCCATAATAATATCTACTTATGAAAGGACATGATAGTGTAATTAGATTGCAGGAGGCCAGAGAGAAAGGGGGAGTGTATCTTATTTTAACTGCTTCTCAATAATGGAGTGTTGTGGAGTTATTCACACAACATATGCTGTGAAGATATGTGCTGATTCTATGGGTTCCTACATCCTCACTGCAGCACTACCTCTGGCTCTCAAGCACATAGACATAAGTTCTCCCTAAGCAATGTCTGAGACTTGCAATTGTGGTATAAATCAAAGCTAATGGGAGAAAATGCAACTCCTTCATTCAGACTTTCAGAAAATATTTGCCTGCAATGTTTCGTGCAAACCAAAAAAAGAAGGAGAAGAAGGAGAAGGAGGAGGAGGAAGAGGAAGAGGAGGAGGAGGAGGAGGAGGAGGAGGAGGAGGAGGAGGAGGAGAAGAAGAAGAAGAAGAAGAAGAAGAAGAAGAAGAAGAAGAAGAGGAAGAAGGAAGAGGAAGAGGAAGAGGAAGAAGGAGAAGAAGAAGGAGAAGAAGAAGGGGAGGATTGTATTTATTCTGAATCGGCTTCATTTGGAGAGCCAGATTAGAGAAAGTAATCAAATGCATTGCACTTTTACCTAGTAAATAAGTTAAATGGTCCCTGGGTTATTCATTAAAACTTTTATGGTATGTTCATCAATTACCAAACAGCTTGAACAAAGCAGAGGTAAATTAACTTTCTGAAATCCACATGGCTTGCCAAAAGGAGTGTGCTCACTCAAAGCAATTTCATTGGTTTAAAGTTCATCCAAAACACTATTAGCTTGGAGTCCAATTTTGAACTGTCAAGGGGAATATATACAATGGTAATTTCAGATCATTATCATGGCATTCCCATGCAAATGGCCACAATTTAATTCATTATCACTAACATTACATCTTTATTTTGCTACCAACTGGTGACTGACATTTCCAGGGCTACAAGAAGCAAATGCTAATTAGACCACGGTGTACTCTTACCCTTTATTCTTTCATTGTATTTTTCTATCTTTAGGGAGGCATGCAGGAGGCTACTTCTGACCAGCTGCTGGCCCTTGACATCCTCCTCTCCAGAGGAGCATCCTATGGGTTTCAGTTCTGTGCATATTGACTCTGAAATGGAGCCTAGGTAATGAAATGACCTCTTCTTTAAGCCACCCAGCCGACCTAATTTACGAAACCTAAAGCCATCTTCAGGTTGACAGAGCACAGGCATTAACAGGCAAACAAACTGCCATGAAAGTTCACATTTCCATTTAGACTGGACAAAGGGAGAGGAGGTGGCTTTCTGCGCTGCTCCTGGTGTCTTTGTCACACTTTCACAAACCCCATACTAATCTCTGAAAATTGTGCCAGACAGGAGCTTCCTGGGCTCCTCTCATTCATGCTCAGGTGGACTCATTTCTCAAAAGCATGCCTTTTCATTTGCAAAGTGACATGAGAAAGGGCTGTGAAAGCTCCAGCAGCTCTGGTGAAATGCTTAATGTGTTCAAATAAAACCAATTAGTAAGAACAAACGGAAGCACCACAGATCTTTGAGGTATAGACTCAGAGGGAAGTTATATAATATGAGGGTTTGCTTTTTGACATTTTGATACAATACTATAATCTGCCTTTGACATAGTGTTTTTAACCTCAGGCTCCATGAAAATGTGTAGTGTTATAGTTGTAATAATAACAAATTATAGTTTGGAGGCTGGAGAGATGGCTTAGTGGTTAAGAGCAATTGTTATTCTTGCAAAGAATCCAGGTTTGGTTCCTAGCACCTATGTGGCAGTTCACATGCATCTATAACTCCATTTCTAGAGTATCCAATGACCTCTTCCAACCTCCAGCAACACCAGCAATATGATGTGCATACATATATGGCAGAAAAAATACAAGCACATAAAATGAAACAAATAAAATTTTAAATAATAAATAATGGAAGTTGGTATCAATAAATGGGTGTTGTAGAACATTAGTTGAAGATGTGTTAGATTTGTTTTATGTTGTGAAATATGTCTTTAATGATGCATAGATGTGTTGCATACTTTTATGTCGCATTTGTTTAACTCTGTAAAACTGTGTTGCTTTGCCTGTTAAAACACCTGATTGGACTAATAAGGAGATGAGCAGCCAATAGCTAGGCAAGAGAGAGAAATAGGTGGGGCAGGCAGGCAGAGAAAATAAGTAGGAGGAGAAATCTGGGAAGAAGAGATCGAGGAGCAAGAAAAGGAGGAGGACTCCAGGGGCCAGGCACCCAGCTACACAGCAAGCCACAGATTAAGAAGTAGAGAAAGATATACAGAAATAGAGAAAGCCCAGAGGCAAGAGGTAGATGGGATAAATTAAGAAACGCTGGCAAGAAATAAGACAGGGTAAGGCTGAGCCTACACAAGAAAGAATAAGACTCTATGTGAGGGAGCTGGGTGGTGGTTCCCCTAAAGAGTCAAAGAATTTTAAAAAAATACTACAAATGAGAGTTAGGTATAGGTCCTCAGTAGTTAGCTCTGTATAGATTATTCTTCAACATCCATCCACAATATGAATTCAATGAACGGCAAAGAAAATGAGCTCTAGAGAGTTAAGTGTCTTATGTGAACAATAAAAGCATCTCCAGTTACCGAGGGAGATGGGGGTCAGAGTACATCTCTTTGGTTAACTGCCGTCCCTCCCTTTCTGCATTACCACCTGCTTCCCTGCTCCTGGTTCTTGGCCAGCACCTTTCACTGAAAACCCTGTCTTGGGATCTGGTTCTGAGACCCTCAACTGACATAAAACAGAAGATGGTATGGTGAAGGAATCAAAATTTTACCTGTTCTATGGTTGGTACTTTATAATAGGGAGTGGATGTAAAATGACTATAGAAACTATTCCTGTATTAACAGGGAGTAGGCAGGCAAAGAGTAATAGATGACAATATTTATTTAATGGAAGGATTCAAAATGTTTCTTTATACTAAAATTCTTTATATTAGAAAGCATTTATCCTTTAACCTGATTGATACATGTACAGTTTATTGAAATTTAAGGTTTAAATCACAGGTACAATTAGGTAGGTGTGCCTTCCTTGAAAATATGCCTTAGAAAGTTGATGTGTGAAAGCCATTGCTGCAGTTATAATAGCTAACACTCGATACAGCCTTCCTAGCATGAACTTAGACCCCGAAGGAAACATTTCTCAATAACAGCTTTCCCAAACTGGCTTTCCTCATCCATCATCTAATCATTAATAAATTTCACTTTAATAACTCTGTTCATTTCAGACTGAGAGCAAAGGGAAGCCCCATGTGTTACACATGCTATTGCTCCCCACATCTAAAAAATGTGTCCTGCTGAAAAAGCATGTGCCCTGGGGCCTGAGACTAATAGGAATTTCAAGGCCTGCTTTATGTTTGCAACTTAATCTTTCTTTGTCCCCCATCTCAGCCAGCAAATACAATTTCATAATAACACAACTCATCTCTGTGTTTTTGAACTTGGCTTTGGATTGGAGATCATTGTGTCTCTGCCTTCAGATGTCTCACTTTGATGTATTCTATTTCAAAGGGAGAGATAAAACCTAAAGTTCACTCTCACAATGGGACATCCTTTAAAGCCAAAGAGAAATGTTGGTCCTCTTTGTGGCACACAGCAGCCCAGATTCACTTTGAGATCCTCTCTTGAAAGTCTCCGGGCAAGTGTAAAACGGCGTTCCATGATTTATTTTGTGCCACTGTTGGAAAAGAATTGCTGAAGCTGTCTCCGTTGCACAAGTGGGCAGCCAGGGAAGCAGGGGAGGACCTCATTGCCTCTTCCTAATTGCTGACCATGGAGCTAAGCTTGTCCCACTGACATCTTTGGAAGTCTACATTTAGGCAACAATGAGAAACCCACATGTGTTCTGTCACTCTTCATTCCCCACCCCTTTTTTTCTACTCACATACAGGACTTGGATAGTTAATTTCCCATAACAATGACTACAACAGAGAGAATAACTTACTGTAAGGCACATTTATTTTCAACTCATGGTTTCAGAAATTCAGGTCCACAGTCCTTAGCTCTGTTGATTTTGGAGCTGTGATGAGGTAGAACACCATGTTATTGGGAATATGTAGCAGAAGCTACTCCCATTATGGGGGATAGGAAGCCTAGAGAAACCAGGGGAAAAGATGCAGCCCCAAAGATTTCCAGTGACCTGCTTTCTCCAGCTATGTCCAGCCTCTTACATTTTCAGAATCTTACAAAATAGTACTACCAGCAGGGAGACTACACCTTCAATACATGAGCCCATAGAGGGACATTTCCCTCTGTAAATGTAAACTGTAAAAAGAATTACATCTATCTGTCTGACATAACACATTTCTCTTTCTGAAACTATTTTCTTTTTTTTAATTAAGAAATTTTCTACTCACTCTACATACCACCCATAGATCCTACCTCCCTCCTCCCATCTCCCAGCCCTCCCTCCCAAGCCACCCCACATCCCCACATCCCCCAAATCAAGGTCTCTCCTGGGGAGTCAGCAGAGCCTGGCACATTGAGCCTAAGTGGGTCCAAGCCCCTTCCCACTGTACTAAGGCTGTGCAAGGCACCACACCATAGGCACTAGATTCCCAAAAGCCTGCCCATGCACCAGGGATGGATCCCAATCCCCCTGCCTGGGTGCCCCCCAAACAGTTAGAGCCAAACAACTAGCAAATACCCTAATTGTCATCATAGAGCCTTTGTCCAGTGACTGATGGAGGCAGATGCAGAGATCCACAGCCAGGCACCAGGCTGAGCTCTGGAATCCAATTGATGAGAAAGAGGAAGAATTCTGCAGGCAGGGAATGTCGAGATCATGATGGGAAGAAGTACAGAGATGACCGGCCCATGAACTGTAGACTAGTGGCTATGAAGCCCCCATGAGTTTGGGCTAGACCCTTTGGATACGAAAGATGGTTGTTTGGCTCCAACTGAAAGTATTTTCCATTGGGCTTTACTTTTTTATTCTGTTTGGCTCTTAAACTTCTTATAATCTTGAGGACATCTCTTTCCTCATCTTCAACTTATGATCAATGTTGATTTCTTTAGTGGTGTATATATTCCTACTTATCTGTATATCTCCAGTCAAAACATGTGTGTGTGTGCTTGTATACATGTGCATATATACAGAAAGTGCAAGAATATATGGGTGTGCCTGTGTGTATTTTCTTGGTGTTTTTGCTTATTTATTTTTAAAATGTTTTTAATTGTGATATATCATTTCTATCCTTCCCTTTCCTCCCTCCAGGCCCTCCCAACTACCCTTCCTCAAACTCCTCCCATGCTCCTCCACTCTAAAGTTGATAGCCTCTTTTCTTCTATTACATTTGCTACATATGTATGTATGTATGTATGTATGTATGTATGTATGTATGTATAGGTATGCACAAATATATATAAATGCAACCTGCTTAGGCCACTTTCTTTGTTTGTGTGTATATAGTTTCAGGCTGACCACTTTGCATTGAACAATGGTTAGGGTTCATTCTGGGGAGAAGCTAATTCTCATTCTTCCAATAGTCAGTAGTTATATGGTTGTTTTTCTAGGGATGCAACCTTGTGAAATTCTCGCCCTACCAGGTTAACATGTCCATTGATGTTGCTATTGTTCTGTTCTTGCTTATGTATCCATTTAAAGGAGAGACCATTTCACAGCCGATTTCTTGGTATTCTGGCTCTTGCAATCTTTCTGGACCCCTTTAATGATATTTCCCTGAACTTCAGATGCAGATGTGATGTAGAGTATCCACTGGGGATGGGTGCCCCCTGTCCATCACTCTCTGCGTTGTGTCCAGTTGTGATTTTCCATGACAGCCTCCGTGTACTATAAAGGATGCTTCTCTGGTGAGGGTGATAGCTACACTGAGGGTCTATGGATAAATATTAGACTGAGGTAAGGAATTATGTTGGTCTAACAAAGTGGTGGTTGTAAACACCCTAACAGTCGTCCTGGAACTCTCATCCAATAACGGATGGAAGTGGATGCAGAGATCCTCAGCCAGGCCCCAGGTGCTCCAGGTGTCCAACTGTCAAGAAAGAGGTCTGCAGGAGCGTGAATTGTTGAATCCAAGATTGCAAAAAGCACAGGGACAAATAGCCAAATGAATTATGAACCAAAGGCTGTGGAGCCCCCAGATGGATCAGGCCCTCTGGATAAGTGAGACCATTGAATAGCTTGATCTGTTTGGGAGGCACCCAGTCTGTGGGACCAGGATCTGTCCTTAGTGCATGAGCTGGCTGTTTGAAACCTTGGGCTTACACATGGACACTTTGCTCAGTCTGGAAGGAGGTAACAGGACCTGCCTGTACTGAATCCACCAGGTTTAAATCAATCCCCAGAGGTGCCTTGATCCTGGAGGACATGGGAATGGAGGGGAGGGGCTGGAGGGAAGGTGGGGGTGGGGGCGGGAGGGGGGAGGACAAGGGAACCCATGGCTGATGTATAAAATTTAAAAAATAAAATAAAATAAAATAAAATAATTTAAAAAAAAAAACAAAGTGGTGGTTGTAGATTCTTCTCTAAAGTCCATGACCTCACTATCCCTGGGAAGCTGGCTAGCAGACATGATTTTCCTCTGCTTGAGTGGGCCTTAAGTCCTCTGAAATAATTCATGAATTTAAAAGCACAAAATCACATATCCCCACTGTCTTTTCCCTAGTGAGATCAACTTTATAACCAAAGAGATAAAACAAGGTTAAAAGACACATCTTTAGATAAAAGAGGCTATAATTCCAAAGCACAGGGTTGTCACCCTCTAGTCCACATCCACACCTACCTTTCTTGGATAATATGTCATATAAACATGCAGGTTTCCATTGTTGTGGTTCCCACTGGGAAAATGCCAGCCAAAGTTTTCAACACAAGCTGTCTCTCTTGTGAACTTACATGTCATATATGCATTGAACAAGTTCAAATGTCAGGGCTGGAGAGATGGCTCAGTGGTTAAGAGCTCTGACTGCTCTTCTAGAGGACCTGAGTTCAATTCTAAGTACCCACATGGCAGCTCACAACTGTCTGTAATCCCAGTTCCAGGGGACCTGACACCCATTGCAAAATACCAATGCATATAAAATTTTAAAAAATTAAAGAAAAAACCTGCAATTTAAGAAAAAGCCCAACTGTCTTCATATTAGGAATATGTTTGTACAATGAAGTAAAAGTACAAAAGAGAACTCAGTGGACTTTGAAGTACTCGAGCCAACCCTAATTCAAAGAGTCATACTGACATCCAGAAAATGGTCTGCTGACTCAGGGCCTTAGCAGTGGTATATCCCAGTCTTCCAAAACCTGGGAACTCTGGAATACAATAGATTAGGAATACTAAAACTGTAGACTCTTCTATTAAGATTCCTTCAAAGGCGGTTATGAGAGGAAGGATAACGTTAAAAGAGAAGCCTGAATGTTCCTTCTATAAACCCTGAACTGGCTTGAAGTCAGGGTTTCTTTGGTTGTGTGCCTGATGATGGGAAAGAATTTGGCAAAGGTAAGCTATGTTTCTGGATGTGCTTGTATTTTTGTTTACTGAGCCCAAGGGTTGATTTCTCAAATGAATTCCCTTTTTTATTGTGGTGGTAGTGATCATGAAAAACCTCCTGGTAATAAGTACTGTGAAGGTTCCTTGGCTGAAAGGGCTGTAAATATTGGCCTTGCGCCCCATTTCAATATTTTGGGTTGAACTGTTGAAGCCAAAAAGCTCAGGGAACCTCTCCAGGCAATACTCATTGTTCTTACCTTCAGGGGAATCTGAAAAACAGACTTAGTAGGTCACTGTCATGCAGCCATTATCCAGGGCACTTAATGGCCATATTGCTTGATGGCCAGCCCAATGTGATCAGAAAGATGAGTAAACACACTTCTTTAGTGAGTGGGCCATTTGAACAACGTTAAGATCTACGGCCATTTGGATCTAAGAAAGCTGAACTACAAACAATGAAGGCCTAATGGAATGTCAGGAAATGTAGACACATGGCTTCTAGATGGGAATTGCTCGCCCACTTTCTGTGTCACCTTGGTTTAGTTCTTGCTGTCAATCTGTCTTCTGATCTAAAATATGAAGGAATTGTATTACCTAAGTCCCTTACTTCCTTCCAAATCACAACTCTAGAAATATTACTGCCAAAGGATCTCTAAACTTTTCTTTTACTATAGACCTCTATCCATGTGGTATCTATTCAGTTTGGCACAGAACTGAAGACAAAGGATCCCCGTGACAAGTGGTCCAGTTGAGTACCAAGATATCCCCCATTTCCTCTACAGAGCAAACATGTTCCAGTGGCTATTGGAACTCTCTAATAATAGGACATTTAAAGTTCCATAAGGCCAGCCTACTCTCTCATTAAGTTTGACTAGACAGAGAAGCAGGTTATACTAAATCATACAGCCTGGTCAAACCATGCTGGAGAATCTGATCTTAGGCAACCTCACCTTTGCAGATTTTCTAAGATGCCTTCAATATTATCCCTTTGTATTATTTATTTTTCTCATTGCTATGACAAATACCTTCTCAGGGGACTTCAGCCCATAGTCCTGGTTCTGTTGGTTCTGGCCTATGGTATGCTAAAACACTGTGGCAGTGGAAATATGGCAAAGGCTATTCAACTCACAGCAGCTGAGAGGTCAAGAAGTAAGATACTTCCAATGATCTACTACCATTCTAGAAAGCTAAACCTTAACTATTTACTAAAATAAAGAGTGTCCCTGAAGGTCTTGAAGGGAAATTGTAGATACAGGTGTATGACCAGATTTATATTTCTAAAGTTCACACAAGGAGCCACACTAGAGATGCCAAAAGCTGTGGAGCCCCCAGCTGGATCAGGCCCTCTGGATAAGTGAGACAACTGAGTAGCTTGAACTGTTTGGGAGGCACCCAGGCAGTGGGATCCAGACCTGTCCTTAGTGCTGGCTGTTTGGAACCTTGGGCTTGCACAGGGACACTTTACTCAGTCTGGAAGGAGGGGACTGGACCTGCCTGTACTGAATCCACCAGGTTTAAATGAATCCCCAGGGGAGTCTTGGCCCTGGAGGATATGGGAATGGAGGGGAGGGTATGGGGGGAAGGTGGGGGTGGGGACGGGAGGGGGGAGGACAGGGGAACCCATGGCTGATATGTAAAACTAAAACACAAATATAATAAAAAAAATAGGGATGCATTATAGACTCAAAAGACTAATATGGGGAACCACAGATAAAATGACCCATTATTCTTTCTTTGAATTTTTGTTCTCATAAAATACTCATAAGTATTTCCTTCTTCATTATTGCTAAGTGTACACATAGTGATAGTACATACATTCTCATTTTCCAACCAGCACCATTCATCCACAGAACTATTTTCAGTTTATGTGTGATAAGTTTTTATTGACCAACACTTTGTCAAGTTTTTGGTCACATCACATTCATGGAACAAATAGCCACATATTCTGGTTTAGAGTTGAAGGAAGGTAACAGAATACACTTGAAAACAAGAGGTACTAAAAAATAGAGGCAGCGGACCAACAGGGGAGGGATAAGAGGTTGGAGGAGAAGAATGGGGAAAGAAGATCAATAAAACAATACATGAAAATCCCATAATGCAATCCATTACTTTGTATGTTAATCTTAAAAAAAAATCTATAAATGGAACCTTGAGAGTTTTCTCAGAGATTAAGAGCCTTTGATGCTCTTGAAGAGGACCTGATTCCATTGCCAGCACCAATCATAGCAGCTCATAATGGTCTGAAACTCCAGTTCTAAGGCATCTTATACCTTCTTCCTGCCTCCATGGGTATTAAGCACACAGGTAGTGCACATACACAATGCAGACTAAACATGCACACACATTAAAAACAATTTAAACTTTAAAGTCTAATAAGAAGTTAGAAATAAATAAATTTGAATGAAGGTAATAGGTACAGAAGGATGGAATAAAACAATGATGTAATCAACATAACTGCCCTACTGCTTGGCTATTCATGTTATTTCCCACCTGAGAGTAAATCTATAATAGGATTCACCTCTAATTATCAGCAAGAGGAGAAACCAAACATAAATAAACAAAGGGATTCATCCCAATCAATTATTTCTCTTAACTAGTCACAGGCATTTCACTAACATACAAGAAAGGAAATATAATGAATAGACGGACAATGACTGTTCCTTCAGGTGCTGTTGTGAAAGCATCCTCCATACATCAAGTACTGTGAAGACATGTGATGTCTCCCTGCACATATCTGCAAGCATACCCACAAGACAACCCACCCAATTTCTGAATTCAGATAGCAGACTCCAACAGGGACCCAAACAATGTAAAAGAGTCTATATAAAGGGGAGAGATGACTGCTTAATGACAAGTTGAGTGCTAAAATGAATACAGTATCAATGAAATGAAGGTCCTGGATTTTCTAAGAATCTAAACATAGTAAGTCATTGGGTATACCTTCTGCCTGGATCTAGGATAAATGCCTCATCATTTAATCTGTATATAGAAACATTGATTCCCATTTTAAATAGAGACATTTTTAAAAGTCATTTTGGCTAGCTAGAAAATGTAGTATAGATTTCTATGACCCTAGAAGCTATATTCTTAAGTGCTGTTTAATATTGTCAGTTGTGGTTTGAATTAAAAATGTCCCCTATAGGCTCCCATGTTTGAACACTTGATCTTCAGCTGGTGGTACTGTTCAGGAAGGGTGGTGGGACCTTTAGGAGGTGGAGCTTTCCTAGAGATACTGAGTTACCAGAGGTGAGCCTTGAAGCTTTATCACTTGACCCCACTTCCTGTTCACTCTCTGTTTCCTGAGTGTGGACACAGTGTGACCAGCCAGTCCACTTCTCCTGCCCCCATGCCTTTATTGCCTATTGTCATATACTTTGTCATGATGTATTTGTACCATTCTGAAACTATAAATCATCCCTTACGTTGCTCTTGTTGGGTAGTCTACCATAGCAACAAGAGAGTGACCTGGAAACCATTCTATCAGAAAGAACCTTTACAGTCTGGGTCCACTGAGATTTCCCCCATCACCTTTGCAAGGAGCTCATAAATACTGTGCTTTGCTACTTAAATGTAAGCAATTATCTTTCTGGAACTTCCTTGTACATATTCACCTGCACATCATCTTCCACTGCTGGAACAGTGTCTAGATACTATTTACCTTTGAATCAAGAGTACTTTATTAAAAACATATAAACTCAGCTTGAAAAATGGTTCCCTTTTTTCATCTCAACACATAAACTAAATCAAGGCAGGCAACCCCTGGGACATCCAAATAAAATATCATGATTAACAATCAAAATTGTGTAATTATCATTAAAATATTAATAGGCATCACAGAATTGTGAGTTAAATTGAAATGTTATAAGGAATTATACAGCTTTAAAAATTCCACCAAACAACCCAGACTTTTGCCAAGGCTATAGGTTGACACAAACTGACAGCTTTTCCCTGTTGCTGAAAACAACACTCACAACTCATTGAACATGGAGGGGTTAAGCTGGTGCTTCAGCAGCTGAATCTTCACTCCTGTGTTCTAGTATCATTGGTATGGGAAGGTACACTTCAAGCTATCAAAAGAAAAACATACACCAACCCAGCTACCAAATATTTGATCTACAATGGTGTCCTCCCTAAAGATGTGCTAGGGCAACAGTGGCACAAAGCTTGTGGGAGTAACCAACCAAATTCTTTCCTTTTTTTTCTTTTCTTCCTTTTTTTGGGGCAGGTGTTCAAAACAGGGTTTCTCTCTGTAACAGCCATGGCTGTCCTCAAATTCACTTCGTAAACCAGGCTGGCCTTGAACTCACAGAGATCTGCCTACCTCTGCCTTCCAAGTGCTGGGATTGAAGGCATGTACCACCACTGCCCAGCCCAACCAATTTCTGATTTGACTTAAGGCCCACTCCAGGAGACAGAACCCAAACCTGGCACTGCTTGGTTGATCAAGAATCACAGACTAGATAGCCCAGAGACCTAGGGTAAAACCAGATACTACTAGTCCTTTACAGAAATGGTGATAAAATGACTCCTAGTTATATTCCACTGTATAATAGTTCAGTGTCTTATTCAGCCATCATCAGAAAAAAAACTTCCTCTTACATCAGATGGGAACAAATACAGAGACCCACAGCCAGACATTATGCAGAGAGAGAGAGAGAGAGAGAGAGAGAGAGAGAGAGAAACCTTGGAACACAGCTCTAAATGGGAAGTTTGTGTCGAATACCTCCCCTGAGAGTGCAGGGAACCCCACAAAAGAAGAGCAGAAAGAGTGTAAGAGACAAAGGGGTGGAGGACAGCAGGAGAACAAGGCCCTCTAGATGAGATGAGCAAAGCCCTGTGCTCTTACAGAGACTGAAGCAGCATGCACAGGGCCTGCACAGGGTCTGCACCAGGTCCTCTGTGATTATATTATGGCTTACAGTTTAGTGTTCTCAAGGGATGCCTGAGTGGTGTGGGAATGAGTGGGTCTCTGATACTTGTGCCCTCTCCTTTCCTTCTGTTGGTTTGCCTTGTCCAACTTCAATGTGATGGTTTTTGTTTTAGCTTATTATGCTTTATTTTGTTATGTTTTGTTCTTATCTCTTAGAATCCTGTTCACTTTTAATGAGAGACAGAAAGGGAGTGAATGCAGATGGGAGAGGAGGTGAGAAGGAACTGGAAGGAGTACAGGGAGGGGAAACTGTAATCAGGATATATTGTTTGAAAAAATGAATCTATATTCAATAAAAAGGAAAAATATTGAAATAAAATATTTTTAAGAATTAGTATTTACAAACAAGGACACCAGGAAATTTGAAGACAAGTGGATGAAACTAGAAAAAATCATCCTGAGTGAGGTAACCCAGACTGAGAAAGACAAAACATGGTATGTACTCACTTATAAGTGGATATTAGCTGTAAAATAAAGGATAACTATGCTACAATACACAGACGCAGAGAGACTAGGTAACAAGGAGGGTTCATGGGCAGACACCCAGATCTCTCTGGGGAAGGGAAATAAAAGAGATTTTTGTGAGTTCACTGAGAGTGGTTTGGGACAGGAACATGAAGGATCAGGTTTGGGGGTGGGAGAGATGTAGGGGAAGAATACTGAAAGAGATCACGGGAAAGCGGGAGCATTTCCGGGTCAGGTAAAAACATGGTGCAAGGAGATCTCCCAGGAATCTACAAGAATGACCCAACTAAGACTCCTAGCAATAGCGGATACTTAGCCTGAACTGACCCTCTCCTGTGACCAGAATGGTGCCTAGTCCAATTGTCAGCAGAGAGGCTTCATTCAGCAACTGATGGCAACAGATGCAGACCCACATGTAGTGGGTAGCCATTCCAGCATTGGCCTGGAAGTTCCAACCCCCATTGAGACTTCGTAATGGTCACGCCTATGAGGCAGGGCCGAGAGAGGATGCTGAAGACCCAAGATCCAAAGGAGAAGGATCTCTGGGTGCTTGGACCCTGGACACTGGAGGTAGACCAAGCAGAGTTCTCCAGAGAACACCGTGGGACTGAGCCACACCTTTGCCAGACCATACAATCTACCTATCCCTTCATTTGTAATTACACCACAAAATAGACCTCCCTTTTAACTATGTGGAGTCGCCTTAATAATTTCACCAATACCCACAGCCAAACATTAGTGGAGTTCATGGAATCCTGCAGAAGACTTGAGGAAAGGATTGTAGGAGCCATCGGGGTCAAGGACACCACAAGAAAACTCACAGAATCAACTAACTTGGGCTCATAGGGGCTCACAGAGACTGAACCAACAACCAGGAGTCTACATGGTAGTGACCTAGGCACTCAGCATATAGTTTATAGTTGTGTAGCCTGGTCTTCTTGTAGGACTCCTAACATCAGGAAAGGGGCTGTATCCAACTTTTTTTTACTGAGTTTTGGGACCCTACTCCTCAAACTGGGTCACCCTGCCCAGCCTTAATACACGGGAGGTGCTTAGTCTTACTGTAACTTGATATGCCATGTTTTGTAGATAATCATGGGAGACTTGCCCTTTCCTAAACAGAACCAGAGGAGCAGATGGGGGGAACAAAGGGGAGATTACAGGTATGCCTAGGAGAAGAGGAAGGAGGGGAAACTGTACCTGGAATATAAGATTAATAAATAAATTTATTTTTAAAAAATAAGAAATATTTGCAAGCTGAGATTCAGAAATGTAAAAATTCCATGGAATAAGCAAAGATTAGTGAAACCATCAAATCACTTTCAAAGATAAAATATGTATCTGATTTACAATCACTTTTATAATATTGACTTATCCATTTATCATTTAATCTTTTGTAAAGATGAGAGCATTCTTTTTTGTTTCAAAAAAGGATCAATAAATATTGCCAGAAGTTCCAAATATACTAATTGCAAGGGAAAAACACAGATGTTATTGAAATCCTGCCCCCAGGGGAATGACATTGCCCATGTACAAGAAGTTCAGTTAGTGGGCAGCCTCCATTCTGAGTTTCATGGGGTGACAGGAACCTTACAGCCAGGAGCCTATGCTTGTCACAACAGTCCTCACTCAAGCTCTACACAATGCAGTTGCACAACCAAACCAAACTAGTGGGAACTCATGAAATTTAGACCAACACTTATAGAGCCTCTATGGGACTGGACTAGGCCCTCTGCATAATCGAGACAGTTATGTAGTTTGATCTTAATTAAGGGGCCCCTAGCAGTAGGATCAGGATCCATCCCTGATGCATGAGCTGGCTTTTTGGAGCCCACTATCTATGGTGAGACACTTTGCACAGCCTTGATGCAGGGGGAGGGGCTTGGACCTGCCTCTACTGAAAGTGCCAGGCTCTGCTGACTCCTCCCCATGGGAGGAGTTGGAGGAGGGAATGAGGGTTGGGGGGTGGGGAACCTGTAGGGGCGGGAGGAGGGAAGGGAAGGATACCTATGGTTGGTATATAAAATGGGTAAAAAATTCCTTAATAAAATTTTTTAAAAAACACACACACTAATACTGAGCTCATGTGTAAAATACTAAAAATTTGGAGAGCATCTAGTAGACACTAAGTACAAATTAGCCTGGATAATAATTCCTGGAGGAATTATTCTCAATTTATTAGTGACCTTCGTGGTATTAAAAGCATCATACTCTATACCTCTCCCTTCTAAACTCTATTTTCGGGTCTATTTGAGTAATATCTATGACTTGTCCAGTTTATTAATAAGATTGATATTAGTTAACATTATCTGTTTTGCACTCTCCAGTCCAATCTTGGCTATTCACAAAAGCCTCCTGCTTTTCTTTTGATTCTAGTTGCTCGGCAGGTCAATTAAGGGGTTATCAATGGGCAGAAAGATGAACCACTTCTGCATAGGAAAGCTTTTGTCTTTACTGTTTGCCCAAACAGGATCAAAGAGAATACACATTAATACTAAAGGAGAGACTAAACAAAGTGTTAGCCACATTTGAAATCAGTGACTCAGCTAGCTTCCTTTTTGTTTGTCCACTTGAGTAACAAGAAGAATGTAAGATTCTGTATGTACCAGTCTAAGGACAGATGCTGGAAATTTGCAATTTTTTTTTCCAGAGCTGAGGACCGAACCCAGGGCCTTGCGCTTGCTAGGCAAGCACTCTACCACTGAGCTATATCTTTTGAAAAGATATATATATATATATCCTCTTTGAGTCTCCACTCTAGAGAAGAGGCTGGGAGTGTTATTCTCTCTCTCTCTCTCTCTCTCTCTCTCTCTCTCTCTCTCTCTTACATAAAACAGACTTTTTTATAATTTATTTATTTTCACTTTATATGCATTGATGTTTGCCTGCATATATGTCTGTGTGAGGATGCCAAGTGCCCTGGAACTGGAATTACAGACATTTGAGCTGGCATGTGGGTGCTGGGAATTGAACCTGGGTCCTCTGGAAGAGCAGCTTAACCACTGAGCCATCTCTCCAGCCCTCGTGCTATTTTTTTAATGTGTCCCATATCCAATTTAGAAACTTTAGTGTACTGAAAATTTGACACTTAAACAAACTTCAAATAGAAAATTATAACAGTTGAAACAATAGAAAGTATCCCTTTTGAGTTACCACCTGCCCTCACTCTCCAGAAAGAATAATCAAAATAATTTTATGTGAGGGTGCTAAAAACATATGTATATTCCTACACAGACATGTGCTAAAAGATAGGAGGTAGTGGCACATGCCTTTAATTCCAGCACTCGGGAGGCAGAGGCAAGTGGATCTCTGTGAGTTTGAGGCCAGCCTGCTCTACAAAGCGAGTTTCAGGAAAGGTGCAAAGCTACACAGAGAAACCCTGTCTCAAAAAAAAAAAAAAAAAGATTCATATCTATCATTTTAGGCTCAAAGCTATGCTATAAGTTTCTATTTGATATTTTTTTAGAATTTAACTGCACAGCAATACTTTGGGCATGATTTTATTTCTGACCTTTATCTCCCAAGCCTTGACACTTTTATCTATATTTTTTTTTCTGGTTTTTTTCTCTTGTGAATAGTAGCTGTCTATTTCTACTATGGTGAGAGAATCAAGTAATCATTACCCTATAAGTAACTTGGTCAGAGAGAATATCAAATAGTCCTATTTGCTATGTCCTCAGATTATTATTTTTTTAAAACTGTGTGTTTTTAAAACTTCTGTTCTCAGAATTTTTACCTCAATTGTACTCTTGGGGCAAAAAATCATAATGTCACCTCTCACGGGAGCCTCATGATGACTTACAGAGCAGCAGGATTTTGTCAGAAGGGCAAAGTTTGATCCATCTCGAACTTCATGTCTGCCCTGGCCATATTTCTACGTTCTTTGTTCTGAGAAAGTAGCACAAACAATCCCAGTCCCACACTGGCCAGTAAGCTTCATGTTGTATGTCTGCTGTACCCATGTCAGGACTATGATCCCTGGCAGTGAGGCCCTTCCTCTACAGGGGCACCACTAAGAGGGCACAGTCTTGACCTCAGCTATGGCTCCCCCTTACCAACAAAGAAAAACAAAATGAGAAATGAGGACTAGAAAAGCACCCTTTGCTCCTCTTTCTGAGCCACTGGAGCTTTGCAGAGGCATTTAAAAACATATGAAAGAATGCTGCTTTTAACTCTGAAAATATTCACCTTTTAACACAAGGACTCTACCCTTGAACTTCAAAACTCTGTCCTGCCTAAAAGACCAAAGGGTTTCTAGGGTAGATTTGGTCTCATGGTTTCTGAGGACTTTTCCTGTCGATTGACTATTCTCATCTTGTATTTGACTTCTTTACTTTTTTTTTTCCTGTGTGATCTAAAGAAAGGATTGAACTGAAATGCAAGGAGGCTCTATTTCAGATATTCAGAGGCATTTAGAGGGGAACCCTCTGTCACAGATCTGACACCTCCTCCATTTATATGACTGAGAAAAATAAAGTGTGGAAAGGGAGGGAGGTGACTTTAAGTTTGCTTTCCAACCTACTCACCAGTGGGATAAAACTCAGCCCAGCATTTCTAGTCAGTTTGAGGTACCGAGATGTCGATTTTTCCTTCTGGTTATTAGTGTTCAAGTTCGTTGAAGGTTATTAGAAACAGAATCAGACCATGTAGCACACACAGTTTTGTTAATAATCCATATCCTGGATATTAGATAAAAGACCGTTTCTAAAACTATTGAAGGGGGAAAGGCATGCAATAGTTATTAGCTAAAAACAAAAAGAAAAAAATAGCTGAAAGTAGCATTGTAAGGGATGTTAGTAGCACTGGAAATATGTTAGTTAATGTAGCTGAAACTTGAAAACCACACAAATTCACAACTGTTGTAACTGTCATAGAATGAATGTTAATGATTAGTCACTAGTTAGTATCAAAGCCTTCTAACACTTGACAAATAACAGAAACATTATTACCATCCAGAACTTACCCACTGTTATCATTTCATTTCTACTGTGCCATTGCACAGCAGAAGAGTATGGCATTTGAATATCCAATATTGAGAAATTAACAGGTAGTATTTTTCTTTTATATACACAACACACTTTAGCAAATCCTACAGTTCCATAAATATCTGCACATGTTCAAATGAGACACTATCCAGTGCTGAGAAGGGGGAGTGAACACCAAGTCCCACCCCTAACCAAGAAGCTATTTGCAATTGATTCCTGCTGGGAAATAGAAAATCAGTTTTCTCCAATGGAATATCACTGGGTATATCAACCATACTCCAGGTCGGGCCCTATGTCCAGGAGTAGTTGTCCAACACAAAACTGACTCTATGTTTTATTTGGGTGTTTTTTGTTTTGTTTAGAATTTTTTGTCTTTTTTATGTGTTTTGATTTGGGACTTTTGAGGGGTTTGGTTTTGGTTGTATTTTTTTAAGAGACACTATAAAGTTGGGTGAGTAGGGAGATGGAGAAGATCTAGGAGTAGAGAGTGGGGAAAAATATGTTCAAACTATATTGTAGAAAAATTTTAACAAATATAAATAATGAAAAATGATTGTAGTGACAGAGTCTTCCCTTTGTAGACAAGATCTCCAGTACTTACTAGTGTGTGGTCTTCAACACCATACTTAGCCACAATGTCCCTTAGTTTTCACTCTATAAACTGGAGTGTTGGTTCTCCATTACTGATGTTAAACCATTATCTGGAAAGGCAGACATGACAACTGCTATTTGCTGTCTCCTCCACTCATGTGGACACCAGTGAGAAAAGACCTAAAGTTTTTCCAACTGACCTCAACAAGACCAGTGACGGCTTTAACACCAAGGAACACAATTTTAATCTCTCCAAGACTGAGTGATGTAAGAGATCAATAAGGACAAAAGAGCCCCACTTCCTGTAGATCACTATTAATATATTCTGTAATTATAGTGACAAAAATGTCCAATACTGTGCTCATCTGGAAAGGTGTACTAGTAGCAGTTGGATCTAAATGGCCTAGATGGTAAACCCCCATTATCTACCCAGTAGTCTTGTGATCTTGACCAAGTCCTTCTGTCCACGTTTCATACTCCAGTTATGCTCATGAGTCATATTATTTACCTTTCATAGTATCTCAGACAAAGTAAGTGTCCACTCATGAGAACAATGCCAAAATTCACTTGCATTCTTATTTGTCACTGTGGAGAGTGATGATGTGTGTTATCTCATCTTCACAGCAGTATGGGGGTGGGCAAGATTACTATAAAATACAACGGGAGTAGAGATGGAGAGGTGACAGCAGTTAAGAACACTTGTTGTTCCTCATGGGGCTTGACTTTGGTCCCCTGTATCCACATACAGTGGCTCATAACTAACTATAATTCCAGCTCCAGGAACACATGCACACATGGGACACATACACACACACACACACACACACACACACACACACACACACACACACACCATGTAAATACTTAATAAAAACAAATGAAGCCATTTCCTCATGCTCATTGAAGTACCTAGACTGAACTTCAGTTCCAAGAATTCCAAAATATGAGTCTTTATCCCCTTTAATATACTTCCTGGGGCTACTTAATGAAAGATAAAAATAAGCTTTCTAGGCAAATACATTTTACATGAAAATATTTTTAAAAATAAACAGAGAGAGGTTAGTATCATCACATTGGTCCAAAAAGATGAGTGAGTTTGGTAAATAAGATACTAAATAAAAGATCACTCCTACATCCCCCCAAGCAATGTTGGTTCTACCTAAGACTTCACAAGCTCAGGAAAAGGTAAGTCTGACCAAATCTCTATATACTGGGGTTTAAGAATAAGAAAATAGAACAGTAGAATTAGTTTCCCAGTCCTTCAAATTCTTCCCCTTTTTCTGCAGGGAAAGACCTTTTGCTAAATCAATGAACAAAAACTATCCAAATGTAATACAGGAACAGGAATGTTATATTTGACTCACATGCCTTACATATTATTATATTTACCCCTCATTGTTGGGTTCAAATAAATTCAATTAAAAGTAACTGAGTTTTTATACCATGCTACAGAAAAGTGTCTCTCTTTCTATAATACCCAGATAGATGAAAACTTCCTCACACACAGCAACACTCCAAGTAGTATTTTCATAGAAAACATGTGAACTGAATGCTTATAGGTATTTGTCTCATAATCTGAGGAATAAGAAATGCAGGAATTCATTTTCAAAAATATTCTACCTTATCCTAACATTCTTTCTACGTGGCCCTGTTTCATCGAGCTATATTGGCTTTGACTGAAAGCAATACAGGGAATCAGGGGGGCATTATGAGCGATGAAAAAGGGGAAAAAAAATCTTTTATTGCAAGGCATCCTGAGCTTGGGAACACTGACTACATGACCAAGGGGTCACTTCTATTTGATGTCAGGTGGAGGTCTTTAAATTCTCCATTTGGAGACTGATTGAAAACCAGATCATATCATACTGTCTGCCAAATCTCAACTTTCAGCTATTATTCCCCTCTTAACTTTTTTTTTTTTATCTCTCTCTTACAACAAAAGAAGAGGTCTGTTCTCTCATTCTTCAATTTTCTATGGCTCTTTTTAGGATCATAAGCAACTGACAAAAGAGACCGTGTGTGTGTGTGTGTGTGTGTGTGTGTGTGTGTGTGTGTGTGTGTGTGTTGCTTTGCCCTTAAAATGTGTGCTCTGTTGAGCAGTTTAGGACAAGTCATAAAGCTACTATCTTTCAAATATTTAACCAAACATCTAAGGAATCATTTTTAATATTTCCTGTCCTGAGATATTCGAAGAAGATTATACAACTTCAGAAAACACTAATAAAAACTGGGAATAGGTAGTAGAAATACAGTAAGTAAATTTACTGACCACTTTAATGTATCTCTAGAGAAAGGACTTTGGACTAAAGAATACTCGTTTTTTTGCCTTTTTATTATTTATATTTTTGTGAGATGGGGGTCTCACTCTGTAACCCTGGCTGACTTGAAACTCATTATGTAAACCACACTAGCCTTGACCCCACAAGGCTCCGCCTGCCTCTGCCTCCTGAGTGCTGGGATTAAAGTTGTTCACCACCATGTCCAGCCTCATTTTTCACTTTTGAATCATCTACTGCACTTTCCATTTGTCATGCACATACTAAATTTGTGTTGTATTTCTATTGGTGACATGCATATCTTTTATTTGGCTTACCATCAAATTTTACCTTTTTTATTATTTTAACAATATGTGAGTGTTGATCAGAAGAAGGGTTCTTCTCCAGGGCATCAGTTGGTTCCTTGTGTCCATCCAGCTTCTCACCTCTTACTTTGAACCATTAGAGATTACTTCCATTAGAGATAAGGAGAGCACACTTGGTAGTTTGAGAGGATAAGCTACATGTGGGTAATTTATCCCCTTAGTCTTTCCATTTCCCCTTCTATGTTCACATTTCGTGTAGGAATCATAAATTAAACTGCTCCTGTGGGCTTGTGGTTTATGGCAGAAAGTGTTACATGAAATGAGTTGATGTTTGTTTAATTTTAACTTTCATTATTGAAGGATATTCTTCTTAGAGATATCGTTAGTATTCTCTAGCACCTGATTATATTCAGAAGAAACATGAGGCTTTTGTCTTTCTCCTATTCCTTTACCTTGTAATTTAACTGCTACTTAACTGTGATGAGGTGTAGTGACATTTGCTCCACACATGACCTTGGGCTATATGGCCCGAAGGAGTCAGTGCTTCTTGCCATCATATGTGACCTCTTAAAAATTCGATTCAAACAGGCAAAACCCCTTGATGAGGAGAAATAATAGCTTATCCACCAATGTGACAATTCAACAAGTTGTAAGGAAAACTCAACAAACAAGGGTCAAGGTAGTGTTCTGCTTTTTTGTCTTTAAAGAATAATAGAAATACCCATCATCAAGAAATCAAAAGGCCTCAGACACCCAGATGTCTACAGCAGAAGAGAAAGACCTATTGGTAATATCTCACTGCCTACCATCAATCTCTCTTCAACTCTAGAAAAGTTGTGGTCCCAATTCAGTTATAAATCAAGCTGGCTTTGGAGTTGGAATGCAGCTCTCTCCTCTAAACCCAAGCATGTTGATAAAAGAAAAAATAAAGAGATTCTGTCTCATATCAGAAGAGCCAACTGGTATAGGACAGAAGAAAACCAATAATCTAGGGACCATTGTTATCAAGATTCTATTTCTCTCCATGCTTATTCTTGATTCTTCAGAATCCTTCCTCACATGTCATGTCATCTTAAGATTCAAGAGGAGAGAGGTGGCTCAGCAGTTAAGAGCACTGACTGATGATGTTCCAGAGGACCCGAGTTCAATCCCCAGGCTGTCAGGTGACTGATCATGCCAGGATTAAAAAGAAAAATAGGAAGAAGGGAAACTTATGACCCCTCTTTCCACTCCTTTTAAGAGGTCATGTACTATGGCAAGAAGCATCGCCTCCTTTGGGCCATTTTAGCCCAAGGTCATGGAAATAGCAAATACCACTAAAATGAGGAAGAAAATTTCCATATATTAGACACTCAAAAATCATGAACAGAAAAAAGAAAACAGAACAAATATTCATGACAATATGAGAATGTTTTGTTTTATATAAGAGCCACAATTCCAGAAATAGAAGCTTATGGCTAATGAAAATATTAGTCAGTGATAAGTTAAAAAAAAAAAAAAAAAGAACACTTACCTGATGTTTTTGAACATCTGCATCTATTCCCAGAAAAAGGGCCTTATCTGCATCAGGGAGGAAAGATGAGGAGAGGAGACTAGAAGAACAAATTTTTCATAAGATAGTGGAAACAGTGGGGTACAAATATGTCTCCTTGGAAAAGAGAAACAGAACAGATAGTTATGGCTGGGAGGTGGCTAGAATGGGAGGGTCAAGTCGGGAGTGGGGAGAAGAGGGGAACTAGGGAAGAGAGAGTTAAAATTAAGGGTTCTTTGGGGGTTACTATGAAAACCTAATACAGTATAAGCTTTCTAAACTGTATAATACATGAAAGCAATCTATATGAAATCAATAAATAATGCCACAGACCGAGTCCCACTGGCCACTTCTTGTCACCAAATGAAGCTTCCCATGCCAGGATTGGGTTATATCTAATTGACTTGTTGGCCACAGGGGTCCCATGGAATTCTCCAAACAACTTAGCCTGTTGCCAAGACTAGTTTATTCTCCACAAACTTATAGCAAGTCTCTATTGCTGAAGGTAACACCTACACAACTCATTAAAAATGGAGAAGTTGAGCTGGTGCCTACACAGAGCCTTCACCACTATGTTCTAGTACCTTTGGTACAGGAGCTTGTGTCTTTGGTACATGAAGGTACTCTGCATGATACCAAAAGAGAAACATAAACATCAACACAACCACACACCCTTTAATCTATAATGGAATCCTGCCTGCAAAATATGCTAGGGCAAATGGTGGCACAAAACTTGCATGAATAACCAATCAATATCTGATTTGACTTAAGGCCCATTCCAGGAGATGGTGCCCATACCTGACACTGTTTGGGTGACCAAGAACCAGAGATAAGATAGCCCAGGGACCTAGGGTAAAACCAAATTACACAGACAGACAGACAGATAGACAGACAGACAGACAGACAGACAGACAGACAGATAGATAGATAGATAGGTAGGTAGGTAGGTAGGTAGGTAGGTAGATATTCCTAATGACATTCTGCTGTACTCATAAATCAGTGCCTTACTCGGCCATTATCAGAGAAGCTTCCTCCTGCAGCTCCTGCAGCAGATGGGAACAAATACAGAGACTTCCAGCCAGATGTTATGCCTTGTAAGAAACCTTAGAACATTCCGCCCTGAATGGGCTGTCTCTATCCAATCCCTCCCATCAGGTCTCAGGGAACCTCATAGAAGAGGAGGCAGAAAGAGTTTAAGAGCCAGAGGGGATGGAGGTCACCAAGAGAACAAGCCCCTCTAAATCAACTGAGCAAAGCTCAGATGATCTCACTGAAACTGGACAAAACAAACAGAAAAGAGCCCAAGAGAAGGCACAGGAATCCGAGACCCCCATTCACACACTCAGGAATCCCATAAAAGTACTAAATTCAAAGCCATAATATTTATGCAAAGAACTTGTATGTTTTGTCCAACTCTGATAGGTTGTTTTTTATCTTATTATATTTTATTATTATCCTTTAAAAAATAATATAATGACTAAAACCCAAGAATGGAAGAGAATCTACATACTTGTCATATTTGTGGTCAAATTTTTCAATACATTACAATGAATAGGAATGTTTCATCTGAATCTGTATGAAGTATATTCAAACCCTAGCTCTACCTTTAGCTGTTTGGCCTGGGGCTTTTCACATCACCTTTCTGAGTTTTAATTTCATTTCTTGAATAAAATACAGTATGGATCATACAGGGTCACCAAGAAAATTTACTGACATGATAAAAATTAAACATCATGCATGGGCATACTAAGAACTTAATAAATGTTAGATTAAAATTACCAACATATAAGACAAAGTAGGTTTGTTAGTAATGTGTATTGAAAGTAGATATAAAAAGATGGTTAATACTGTGTTTAGACTTCCTTTTTCTTTCAGATGTGATAAATCCATGACCAGAGTCAACAATGAACACAATAAAGAAGACATGCCAAAAACATACACCATCACAATCCTATGTTTTTAGTGAGGTCACTGTTCTGAGAATACATGCTAGAAGATGTGCTAGTATTTTACATCTCTATGGTTTTTCCTGCCCTTTCCACTTTTGCCTATTATGTTTTCTTTTTATTTTAGGAACTTGTATTGAGCTATTTTTCTAAAGTCTGGCATGATATCATTAGCTTTGAACTAGAATTATTCCTCAAAAATGCAGGGCAGCAAAAGAAAAACAAATTCATTAAAGAAGGAAAAGTATCATATGCATCATTTTTAAATTATTTTTAAATTTTCTCATTAGATTTGTTCTACACCAATAGCAGTTTGTGAAAACTGAAGTTGTTTGTCTATAAGTGATAGGTGCTTTAGTGACCTTATCTGTAAGAGCCTTTGAAGTTAACCTTAATTGGAAGACCACCTATTGTGAAGCATGAATGTTATAATCTACTTAGACAAAACAAAAACACATTTTGGAAACCACCAAGCAATGAAATAAATAAGACAAAAGTCTTCCTGCCTGCTAGAGCACTGTGTACATTTGCTTTTCTATGGTTATATTGTTATTTGGAGTTGCTATTAATTCTTCAGGTAAAAATATTTTCTTTTAAAAAAATAAAGATACAATCTCTCCAAACAGGAATGTAAAATAAGCACTTCATTATCTACTCATAAGCAAATCCCCAAATTCCTTAGTATCAAATGAGTATATTCTTGTCTTTCATTCTGCATAAAATTAAACTCCAAATGGATCAATGGCCTTAGCACAAGATATAATACTCTAAAGCCAATAGAAGAGAAAGTAGAACTTTCTGAACAAGATCCCCATAACACAATCATAAAGATCAACAATTAATGAATCAGACATGATGAAACTAAAATTCTGTAGAGCCAAGAACATCATCATTCAAGTGAACAGGCAGCCTACAGAATAGTCAAATATCTTTCCCAGCTAAACAATCAGAAAGTGGGTTAGTATCTTCAATATACAATGAACTCAAAAAAATTAATTCCAAGAAAAAAATTTAAGTTGGAGTGTAGAACTAAACAGAGAATTCATAAAAGAAGTACAAATGGTTGAGAAGTGTTTTATATATTTTCACTATTCTTAGCCATCATGGAAATACAAATTAAAATTACTTTGAGATTTCATCTTACCCCACTCAGAATGGCCAATATCAATAAATGACAATGAATGTTGACAGGGATGTGGGCAAAGAGGAACAGTATTTCACTATTGTTGGGAATGCAAACTGATACAGACACAGTTAAAATCAATGTAGAGGTTCCTCATTATTATAGAAATAGATCAACCAGATTACCCAGCAACACTGCTCCTAGGAATAGTTTCCCAAGAACTTTATTTCCTTCTATAGAGGTAACTAATCATCCATGCTCATTGCTGCTTTATTCACAATAGCTAGGAAATGGAAACAACCTAGATGTCCATCAACAGATGAATGGCTAATGAGAATGTGGTTCATATACCTAAGTGAATATCATTCAGCTGAAAGGAAAAATGAAACAATGAAATGTATAAGCAAATGGAAGGAGCTGGAAATAATTATTCTGAATAAGGCAATCTAGACCCAGGAAGACAAATGCCTCATACTCTCTCTTTTGTAGGATGCTAGCTTTGAATCTTTAGGTGTGTGTGCATTTATATTGAAGTCCTCACAGAAGGCAGGAAGCTAATAAGTAAAGTGGAGTGAGGTTTAAGGAAATGGTAGTATAATATAGGTGCTAATAAGGAGGAAAGTGGAAAAAGAGAACAGGAAGGGTTAAATAGGTTAGGGGTGTGAGGGTCAAATAAAAGAGGGAGTATGTGAAGGGATACAAACACTAAAGAACTCTGAAAATACATATAAAAGTCTACTGCTATAGAAGCTTCCCAAAGTATATATGTGTGTGCATATGCTTTATAAAGTATATGTACATATATGTATATAAGTTCTAAATGGTGTTAACTTAGAATGGGTGCCAATCACTACCCAGACACCACAGGCTATCAAAAATGTCAGTACCAAGTTTGAGTTACCCCTTTTTGAGTTGTTGGTAAGCAGGAGCCTATAAACACACACTCCAAAGATTACAGGCTATTACCATTACTCTTGGTTACTCTCCAGAGCACAATGGTAAAACCCTATTGCTAAAGGTACCACATACATGAGTCATAGAACATGGAAAATCAGGCAGGTTCCTATATGGAAGCTTTATTCCTTTTGGGTACCTTCCATAGTGCTGGAAGATTCTATGCATGATACTGAGGGAGAAAAGTCAATATTAGTTTTGCCTGGCTATGAGCCCTGTGAGATACAGTAATGACTGACCTAGCAAGATATGCCTACTGGTGCAATAGTAGCACAAATGTTTTGGAAGTAACTAAGCACTTTCTAATTGGGTTTGAAGTCCACTGCTCAAGCTATAACCTATGTGTGGTACTGATAACTGGGTCAAAAACATGTAGCAGACTGAGGAACAGGCCACAGGGGAGAACATAATACTATCATTCTACAAATGGACATAGTAATAAACTGTCCTCCAAGTTCTTATTATATTATATTAGTGCTTATCTCAGCCCTCATCATAAATGAGTCTTTTTGTAGTGGATGGCAATGAATACATAGACTCACAACCGCTGCAAAGAATAAAATGTTTTGGGGTGCTCAGCTCGAACTGGGACATTTATGTCTCAGGTTCTGCCCCCAAGGCTAAGTGATCATCATAGAAGAGGAGATGGAATGATCTAAAGAGCATAGGGCGTGGATGTCTGCAGCAAAACAGTAATTGCTGGACATGATGGTGCAGTTGCACCCATAAACTGAAACAGGCTGGGACTGCATGCACCAGATAAAGCCAGCCAAAATATGAGTATGGATGAGGGAAAGGTTCAGGAAGTCCCACCCTATCTGAGGAACTATTGTCAAGTGATGGTTGCTAGAAGAGAGAAGTCAGTTTTCTTCTGGATTCAGACCTGAGAGGATGACCTCACACCCACGCACAGACAGGAATCACTAAATGGACTTGGTGGCATTTTTTGAAAAAGAGAAAGAGATGATGAAAGTGAGCATATAAAGTTGGGAGGGGAAAGTGGTGGTAGAGACGGGGAGGAATTTGAGGAGAAGGGATGGAAGTGGATTTGATTCAAACACAATATATGCATGTATGAATATTAAATGAAATACTTAAAAAGGAATGTTTGAGAAAGCCAGTCATATTGAGTAAAGAAATTGGCGTAAATGTCTTCTTTTTTGTTTGTTTGTTTTTGTTTTTGTTTTTTTGTTTTTTTGAGACAGGGTTTCTCTGTGTACCTTTGTGCCATTCCTAGAACTCACTTGGTAGCCCAGGCTGGCCTCGAACTCACAGAGATCCACCTGGCTCTGCCTCCCAAGTACTGGGATTACAGGTGTGTGCCACCACTGCCCAGCGTAAATGTCTTCTTATCACACAAAAAGATACATAGTTAATGAATTTTGTTCCTTCTTTTATTTTGAAAAGCTTCAATTCTCAAAGATCTTTTAATATACAAAAAGTTGATAATGGCCCTCAGGGAGGTCTGTTAATTCTTTGAATAGTACTTACTGTTTTGTTTATGTTTACATGCTTGCCTTCATGATTTTTTTTTCTTCTGGAAAGGTTTTATTGGTGACAAAATTCACCACATAATGCATAGTTAAACAAAAACTAAAGGAAGCCATTTCAGTACCACTGACTTGTGAACCCACTGGACCTGTTGCTGCTGAACCCCCAAGAGATGAAGGACAAGATTTTACAAAATACTAAGAAACCCAAATTATTTCATGATATTCTGGGATCCACTTAGAAGGCCCTGGTCAGGGATTCATATTGAAAGGCAAGTGCTAACTGTATTGTCTTTCTTGTGAGAGCAAGCCCTTGCCAAGTTCATGCCAAACCCTTGTTCCAGCTACAGAGGGAGTTGGGTATCTAACCCCACAATTCAGAAACAGTCACATGTTTCTCTTCTTTCATTCCACCAGGTGATGGGCTATGATCAGATAATTGAATAATAGCTTTCACAGATGCATTTAATTGGGGATAATTATTTAAATGTTAATTATGAAAACTAAGAATCCAGGATGGCAGACTTAACACTCATGCAGACTTGACACACAACATGCATTCTCCCATAGGCTCAAGGATTTCCTTAAAGAACAAAGGAGACTAAAACTACCCGAGATTCTGTGACTAGGAAAAATGGCTTTTCTCTCTCCCAGGGAAGCAATATCTGGCATAGACACTAATGTTCTATGCTTCACTAAGAATGAAATTAAAAAGAAAGTGAGCTTCAAATCCCAGGATCCTAGTTGCAGCGGTAATAACCATTTCCAGACTCTCCTTTCCTCCAATAAATAACAATTCTTGAAAAATATTAGCTCTATTGGCACCTGGACATAACCAATAAGCAATAAATACTAGTTTTCTCTCATTACTCCAGCATTCTATTCTACTAAAGAGCATTATTTCATTTCATAAATGGAAAAACTGAGATTTAGAACATTTAAGTAATTTTAAAAGCAGGACAAAGTTGTCAAAGTTATGATATAAAGGAACTTGGGGTGGAATGAAAATAGATTTGAAGTTTGAACACAAGTTGGAGATAGCCGTTGGATATCCAGATTGCAAATGCTCTATAGAGGACTGGGTCTTCAATTTTGGGAATCTGGGAAATACTTGCATGTAGGTTATGGTGAAAATAAAGGAATTTATTTTTTTTTCCTTTTTTAATTTAAAAAAAATTAAATTTCTTTTAAAATTAAAGAAATTTATTTTAAAAGGTAATATTTTAAAAATGTATTCTTTTCTCAAACAATACATCCCAATTGCAGCTTCTCCTCCTACCCCTCTTTCCAGTCCCCTTCCCACTGCGCCTCTGTTTCCCTTCAGAAAAGAGCAGGTCTCCCGGTAATATCAACAAAACATGACCTAACATGCAATAAGACTAGGCGTAAGCCCTCATGTAAAGGCTGAATGAGGCAACCCAGGAGGAGGAAAAAGGTCCCAGGAGCAGGCAAGAGTCAAAGACATCCCACTTCCATTGCTTGGAGTCTCCCACAAAGCCCAAGCTAAACAACACAGTATATGCGTAGGGGACCTAGTGCAGACTCATACACGCTCCACGATTGAGGTTCAGTCTCAGAACTCCTGGGAGCCCAGCTTACTTTATTCGGTGAGCCATGTTCTCCTGGTGTCCTCAACCCCTCTGGCTCTGACAATCCAACTTCCCCTTCTTCTGCGGGTTTCCCTGAGCTCTGCCTAATGTGGAAATTTAAAGTTTATAAAAAAAAATAGAGAGAGAGAAAAGGCAAAGGCCAATAGCAGAGCTTTACCAAATATTATTTAAAATGGTGACAGAAGAGCATCTGATAGGGTGCTGAAATAAAAAACGAAACAGAATGAAACAAACAGAAGAGGTACAAAGCAGTAAGAAAAGATGGTTTTCAAGATGGGACCATGGCATCGAACACTGCAGAGAAGTGAACGGAGTCCTGCGACGTTAGTGCAGGATAGATGGTTTCTCAGAGCCCTTTCCGGTGGAGTCTAAGGAAGTAAGCCACAATAAACTTCAAAGAAAAGCATGTAGCACGGTTGAGAATATTGTTGGTAAGGGGGCTTGCTAATCCCAGAAAGAGAGATTGCAAAACAGAAGAAATGGGAAACCTTTGATCTCATCCCCACACAAAAGGACTTTGCTGTTTGACAGGCTTCAGAAGGGAAGAAACGGAAGGAAAGCCTGGGAATGCACGAGCGTCCCAAAGCAAACAAGTTCTTAGATGAAGTACAAGAAATGAGCCTGACAGTCTAAGAAGACACATTAATCTCTGTCCAGAAAGAGGGCAAAATTTTCTCTCAATGAAGAAACAGAAGGCCCATGACCTGGTAGCATGTGGGGATGTGTGGAGTAACCCCCAATCCTAAGCAAGAAGCAGCCAGCAAATTGACCAACAAAGAGTCTTATAAAATTAGTAGGTTTGGAGCGACTAAAGTTCGGAACAAGTGTTTTAGACCCATGGGAGGTAGCTGACCAAAGACAAAGAAAAAAAATCGGTGTATCCCTTAGAGGACTAAATCTGCAAAGATATATAATTCCCAATGTATAAGAATTGAAAAGAGAAATATTAGATTATCGCACAAAGCTATTTGAAAAGAAAGCATTACTCTTTCAGTAGTTTTCCTGTCTGGGATACAGTCATCATGTAGGATGAGGAAAAGAAAGAAAATCAGCATGCATCTAGTTAACCTAACCTACGCCTAGATGTCAAGACTGCCTTTTGTTGTGGTCAACTATTACTGTGCAGATGGCGTGGGAAAAGTTGGCTTGTGAACCGTGGCCTTTGTTTTTCCACTCCGAGACCTTCTTTCCTCACGTGGCCGCCCATCACATTAGCTTGTATAAGTTGTTTCCAATATGAGTATTGTAGGGAGGTTCCTCAAATAACTAGAAATGGATCTACCACATGACTCCTGGATATTTACCAAAAGGACTTCAGATCGATATATCACAGTTTATTGAATATTGCTTTCCATTAGGAGATCATTCAATGGAAATGGCATGTACTTTAGAAGCAATGTATATGTGTGTGAGAGAGGGGAGGTGAGAGAGGGTAGGGAGAGAGGGAGGAAAGAACATGCATTTACATATTCTTTTGTGCAAAATGAGTCTGACATAATAGCTTTCTTTGTCTTCAGTGGGATCTCTTTTGTTCATATTTCCAGGGCATTAATCCTTTCTTTACTTAAAAAGATTAAAGAAGGAAATATCACTTGTATTCAAATATCATTTATGGTTAAAGCCTAACCTAATGAATTATGAGAACTTTTATATCTCAAACACCCTCCTACTTGATTCATTGTAAGATGATCCCAAAAATGGATTTTTAATTAGGAAAGTAAGATAGATTGCAAAATACTGTTCTAAAGGGGAGATAGAAAATGAGATCTGACAGCTTCTTCAAAAATTAAAATTAAATGATGTGAAAATCTTTTGTAACAAAAAAAGCCTCTGGTGTGCATAGAGTTGGTGTATTGGTCTGTATATGAGGAGTAATCTGTTACAACAATAATCCTCAATTCAGTGCTTCAAGATGATCTGTTCAGGTGACAAGACACAGTACTTTAGATGCCGGCTCTTCTCCATATGGTGCCTCAGAGATGCAGGCTTTTCCTGAGAACTACACATTACAGGCGATCTCCACCATTGCTATGGGAAGAAGAGACATGGCACAGAGAACTGGGCAGCTGAGTTTACAGCCAACCTTGCAAGGAGGAACCTGTGTCTTCTCCATTGCATTCATCAGAACCTGCATTCATATGATCCCAATCAAACTGTAAAGAAAATGTGGAAACATGGTCATCCTATCTATCCAGGAGAAAGAAAGAAAACTAGACTCAGTCTAATTCATATAACTCACACTTTGACAACAACTTCTTTTTTATGGGTAAACATGAGAAAATGTAAGTTCTGTAGATATCTAAAATTTCTGGATTATTCTGTGCATTAAATGAAATAAGTGAATTGCAGGGACTTCATCCTCATCATTTCTCTTCCACATTACCTCCTTCTTCCTCGTAGTGAACCATACACAGATTGAACAATGAGAAACACAGGCGCACCAAGATTTGGGGCTGGAGCAGAGTTTAAGAGCACCTTCCACTCTTCCGGAGGGCCCTGTTTTGATCCCAGCATCTACATGGTCACTGCCAACCTTCTGTAACTACCATTCCTGGAGACCCACACCTTCTTCTGGCTTCCACGGGCACCAGGCATGCACATTGTACACAGACCTGCAGGCAGCCAAATACACATAAAAAATTTTTTAATGTTTTAAAGAACGTTAACATTTACAGAGAACTGAAGAGAAAAGTTTCAGAAAATTAACAAAATATTTAAAGCTGCTAAGAAATAAATATTGCATTCTTCCACTGTCTTTCAGTAGTATTTATCGTAGAATTATAAGCATTAGAATGATTTTCTCATGATTAAGTAGCACCACATTTTAAGGTTCATTTTAAGGGGCATTAGAACTTTCCTATGACCTTCAAGCATTCTGTCTTCCATGTTCAGAATGTATTTTGTTTAGCTACATTTCATTTAAATCTCAACTAAAACACCACTAGAGTACACATCTTTTTCCCCTAGTTAAATGCTTTTCTCACTTAATTTTTATATCACCCAGATCCTTTCACCTATTTCCTATTCACATCTAATTTTAAGATAAGAAAGTAACAGAAGTAAAATCACATCTCCTGTTTCTGAGTGAAGGAGTGAAGGTTGGGATGAAATAGGCATTTACTTCTCTATACTCAGTGTTTCTGTAGTGACTAATGTTTCAGAGATGATCAGACAAATTAAAGAATAAACATGCTGAGAAGCTTAACATAGTGCCTGAATCCCTGTTAGTCGTGGGAAAGATGTGGATCTTGGGGACTAACCTTCATTGTTGAATTACAGGACATTGATTGATTTTGAGGTCATGGGTGTCATTGTCTTCAGTTCTATATCCACAAATGAGTCAAACTGTGTTCAATGGACAGTTCTAAACACAGGGTCATTCAGGATATCTTGGGTAAACTCAACAAATCACAAAAGAAAACACAAATTTATGAGTAAGAGAAGGGAATGCATAAGGAGGGAGTTGAGAGGAGTGGGGTTAAGGTGAGCAAGGCTGAGTGATGGAAGTAAACAGAATGCATTTTGTACATGTTGGAATTGTCAAAAAAACTAATTTAACTAACAAAAGTTATTGTACAATCATTACTAGCTAGTCAGGAAATCAAGAATTGGAAAAAAATCTCTCAAATGTATACACCCAATAAATGAATTTCAGGCACCAAAGCTCATGAATTTTTGCTAGACCAATAAACTAAAATATTCTGGTTTTCATGGTAGACTTATAAGGGTATGTGAATGATGGGTGTTCAGTCACTAACACATTTATTAGCAGCAAGTATGCTCAAAAGAGAAGGTGTGTGTCTTACTCCTACCTTAGTTTTAGAATAATGCTGAAGCTATGAATTTGATCAGTCTTCAAATCCCCTTTAATTCTATGTGGCCATTTGGGGGAATAAAATTTATCCAGCACTTGACTTGGGTATTTCATAAATCCTTAGAATAACACTTCTTAATAATTTTAGAAATAAAGGAACAAAGGCTCAGATAGTGTAACTTTGTTATAATTGAAAATATGCTAAAACAGAGGGAAGATAAAGTAATATGGGGGACAAGCATGATCAAAGCACATTCTATGGTAGTATGGGGGAATCGTAATTACTTTGTACAATTAATATATATGCCAATAAATAAAAAAAAAAACAGGGCCTAAAGAGATGGCTCTGTCAGTAAGTGCTCACCACACAAGTTCAAATAGCTGAGTCAGCACTCCTGTAAAACATGGCGTGGTGGCATGCATCTGTCACCTTAATGTCAGAGAGTGGTGGTGACAAGCAGAGCATCAGAGCTTGCTGACCTGTTGATCAAGCTCATCTGTGAGCTTCAGGCTCACTGGGAGAGCCTGACTCAAGAAACAGGGTACAAAGGTAATTGTGCAAAACAGTGAGACTCAGCGTCTGGCCTCCACACAAACCCACATGGACAAGCACACCCACACACATCTAGGACGCAGTCATACAACACATACTCATGTACTCAAGAAAACATACAAAATGACACAGCTCAGACTCAAAATCATGTCTGCATATGGAAGCCTTTTTATGATTTATTTTAAAAGCTAGTCTTGAGATACAGACAGATATCTCTGCTCCTTACAATACTGAATAGTTTTGATGGTCCTTGGTTAAGTCTGACATAGCAGAGACTATCACCAATACTCCCTATCCCCCAGACTTGGATGGGTATGAAAGTTTACTATCCATTTCCCCTGTGGGTATTTCTTCTCAGAACACAACTATTTTTACATACATAAGAACAAGTAGGTATGTGTGTTTATATGTGGTATGTGTGCACGTGTTGTTCATATTTACTTAAAGTGTAATTATGAATGGGATGAATAGAATCTTGTTTCCAGATTGTAATGGTTTGAATAAAAATGCCCCCCATAAACTCCTGTTTGAATGTTTAGCTTACAGGGAGTGGGATTAATAAGAGGTGTGGCCTTTTGGAGTAGGTGTGGCCTTGTTGGAGGAAGTGTGTCACTGTGAAAGCAGGCTTTGAGGTTTTATATGCTCAAACTAAGCCTAGTGACACAGTCTCCTTCTGATGCCTGAGGATCAAGATGCAGAACTCTCAGCTCCTTCTCTAGCACCATGTCTGCCTGCATGCTGCCATGCTTCTCACTGTGATGATAATGGACTAAACCTCTGAAATTGTAAGCCAGCCTCCATTAAATGTTTTCCTTTCTAAGAATTGCCATGGTCATAAGTCTCTTCACAGCAATAAAACCCCCAGACACAGGTGATGATTAGGGCAGAGGGTTGAAACAGTTTGAGAAACCATGGTTATTAAATCGGTTTTGGATTTTTCCACTGGCATTGACATTAACATTGACAACAGATTGAAATGAACTCTGTAATGACTGTAGCTCTGGGACAATAAGCACGAGCCTTTCTAATGCAGTGTATTTACAGAACACTTGCATTATATCCTCGGGTGAAATGAACAAAAGTTCTCTGCTCAGTCCTTTGACTTGATTTTCAGTGTGACTATCAGGATTATTTTACTGATTTTCTTGTTTGTTTGGTGTTTGTTTGCCAGACAGGTCTTATTATATAGCCAAGGCTGGTCTCAACTTCATACTCCTCTTTCTTCTGACTCCTAAGTGCTGAGGTTAGAGATGTGCACCTTCTCAGGCTTAAATTCATTTCAATTCTTGTTTATTGGCACCTAATTCTATCAATGCTGTGGACAAATGGACACTAAGAATAAGATGAGATTTATTCTTTGGGACTATATTGTCTGATTGAGATACATGAACATAGTATGCCTTTTTTAAAATAACAACTACTCTGAGATAAGTTTTATTTAGATATATAAGTAGCATAATTTAGTATTAGGTATAAATTAAAAATGTAGTCTAATTTAAGTCAACTTTGCCTCTGCGTAGGAGAGTGCAGTAGGCAATTGATGTTAGGCTTGGTCACTTGACCGGCTTTGTAAAAGGAACCGTTAGGGGACATGGCAAGAGCAGAGGCTTTAACTGAGTTGTTTGCTTGCCACAGCCTCTTTCACTTTTGCCATCTGTCCTGGAGAAAACATGCCTCAGGTTGCTACAGGTCCAAGGTGAATAAACAAACAGGTGGAAGGGACCTACAACCCAGAAGCCACCATCGTCTGGAGATGCACAGATTCATAGACAGTAAGATATACGCCTGCACTGTCAGCCACTGAGGTCTTGTCATTGTTGTATGACAAAATACAATGAGCATGTCATACATCAGCATTAAAACAGTATTTTCAAATGAGTAAGGAGTTGGCTTTCATTTGTTTTCAGGTGTTATCTAACCCTTACATGTTTAGAAAAAGACATTTTTAGATCTTTTAGTTAATGTCAATATAAGATTTTATTTATACTATCTCAGATGCCCTTATGACATTCAATATGCACGAAGTAGATAGTTCTCCAGCACTCAAATTTTGTCAAAACAAATTAAAGAGGGATTATTTGAAAAAAAGATTTTGGAAAAAAATCTGGACCTACATAATTAAAATCTCATAAAAATTATATTCTAATTTGAGACTATGTGGGTAATTTTGAAATAAAGATATGTTGTGACTGGGTGCAGAGTCAGTAATTTGCTTTTTAGGTAGCTTATTTTCATTATTTGGAATTTTTTTTAAATTAAGCAGAAGCAGACTTGGAACCTATAACAGAAGTATATCTGTCCAGACTCAGTGAATTTTATTTGTTTACATTTTTCCCACTTCAATATACCCAAGAGGTCCATGCATCAATATACACTAAATAAACTCCAGGAGAACTGTACCATTCATCCCCTAGTTTTACACTCTCCCTCTTCATGCTGCCCATGTGCATAATGAAACATCAGGTGAATTTTTAAAGAGGAAAGAAAGAGATGAAACATCCCCAAAGGTCAAAAATCAATGATCCTTTTGCAGCTGGGACTCCTGGGAAACCCATATACTTTGCTGTTAGCCAGGGTCTGAGACATCTTCTTAAATACTTAGTTTTTGATGACATAAATCAATTATTTCTTTAAGGGAGGTCCTTTAGGGATCAGAGGGATGCTGCCTTTTAAATACTGAATAGTTTCTCCCAGTGTAGGGTGGGCCATTGAGTGTAGTCCTTGGTTATATGTTACCTTTCAAAAAGCAAGAATTGAATTTCAAGAATAATGGATTTCCAGTCTAGAAGTTCCTCAAAACTTAAATATATAAGTACAGTTATATTAACTCAGCAATTCTATCACTGGATATATATCCAATGGAATGAAAAGAGTGTGTCAAAAATATGCATTCCCACGTTTATCACAGCATTCACAATAGCCAAAGCGGAGAGTCAACACACCCTACCTCAATATCATTGTCTTATCCTTTTTAAGAATATGATCATGTTACACATAATGATAGCTAGTCAAAGGATGACAGCATATGGAATGACAGCTCCAAAAGATTAAATCGAGTTGAAAAATTCCAGTCACCTGCTATAGCTGTCACAACCCTGTGGGGCAACACATTACTCACTTGGGTGTGGTGCTGATGCTATAAAACTCCACTGTGTTGCCTGCCAGTCATAAAGTTTACAATATATAATTGTTCACAGAAAATAATATTTCATAATGATAATTAAGTTAGTAATTTGTGCATTTATATTACGCTCTTTATTGTTAGAGTGTACTTATTACAAAACGGCACATTATAAAATATCTGCATTATTCTCGGGTAGTCCATGGTTACCCCACCTCTTGATTGTATCAAAGGCCATGTGGAATGATTGGCCTAAACATAATGTTCATGTATGTTCACTCTGATTCTAAACAAGAAAACCACCTAAGTACATATTTGCCAGAATGCACTGCACTAGTTCACCCATGGCCATATTTATATTTTAACTTTATTACTGTTAGGAGTTCCCAGTACAAATAAAAGGTTGTCTTATTTTCCAAGGTATCACACAGTGTGCAGAAAACAATAGGTTAAAAAAAGGATACATAAGCCAGGCGGTGGTGGCGCACGCCTTTAATCCCAGCACTCAGGAAGCAGAGGCAGGAGGATCTCTGTGAGTTCGAGGCCAGCCTGGTCTAGCAAGCAAATTCCAGGAAAGGCACAAAGCTACACAGGGAAGCCCTGTCTTGAAAAACCAAAAAAAAAAAAAAGATACATGGCCAACACAAATACCAATACACATTATTATCCGGCTTCCCGTAACAGTTAGCTTTTGTTGTTTAGAAGATCTCAAGATCCAAGAGATCTACACAGCAATTAATCACTTAGCTAAGCTTTCTGGAGATCACCTGGGCAACCACTGTGGCCAGCAGACTCTGTGGATCTCTGCTGAAATCTAGGGGTAAGAAGTTTTCTGTAGGTTAACCTAGGATTCTTCACACAGTAGCTACAGGGTTCCCAACAACAGGAAAGGAAGGAATCCTCTAATGTTCAAGTGCTTCTTGTATCCGTGTTGGTGTCAGATATTTTTCACTGGCTGTTCCAGACCACATGGCTGAAACAAAACCCTATGAGTACCACCCAGAGCTGCAACTATAGAGATATGTGAAAGAATCAATGACTGATTCGACACTGTTGCTGTATTTTTCTTTCTTTACAGATTCTTCTATCTTGGGTGGATTGTTTCTTTTCTCCAGATCTCTCTATGTCTGCTGATATAAGAACTTTCTTCTCTTGAGCAATAATAAATGCATCTATGGCTGTGCCCATTAATACTTAGAATGAATTGCTCTTGAGAGCAAGTCCTAGTGAGGAGAGAACCTTAGATTCTGAGCTTGTTTGTGATTTCCTCCCAAGTTATTCTCCAAGAGTGGCACTCACTAAACAAGACTGTAGCATTCAGCTGTTTGTACCATCAAAGCAAAAACACGTGCATTACCTGAAATGTGTTGATTCACTCTTTCCCTTCCTCTGCTCCTCCCTTACCTTCTGATTAAATAAATTCATCACAATAAAGTGCCCACTTCCAGCGGTGATTCCTCTTTTCCAAATTCCCAGTACAACTCTTTTGGTAAAGCTGATTAAAAACAAAAATGTGTCACATTAACCAGCTCTGTTCTTTGGTCCACACACACAAAATCCCTGTATAGAGGTTCCCCTTCCCCCACAAAAAAATTATAAGGGGTATTTGCAAGGGGGTATCTTTAAGTCCCTTAAGCCAATTTAAACTGACCATGTCAGCCTGTGTTCAAAAGCTTATTTCAGAGAATCCCCGACACACAGAATGATGTGTTTACTAGAACGTAGTTCCCTGGGGATGAGCCTGGCACATCTGTAATTCTAAGGAGAGTGTAATGAGGAAAAACTGGTGCCACTCTGAATGGCTCACAGCTGTTCTGGAAGCTGATAAATAAGACGCTCGACAGGAGCTCCCTAATTGGAGCCAGTTTTTCTTAAGTGGCTACACAATGTGGTGAAAGACTGGGTGCAGGAATCCTGAAAGTGTGGTTCACATGGAGCTTAGTTTGTCTTGTAAACAGTTCTAATTCCAAATGGTAGAAACTTCTGTTTCTGTTCAAAGGGGGAAATGTTCACTTCATCTATTTTTCCCACACTAATTAAGGGCAAACTAGCATACTTTACCTGGTATTTTTCTCTGGGAAATCCCATTGTGGCTACCTGTCTCTTCCCTTCCTCACCTAGTTTTCCTTTTCTTCCCCTCTTCCTGTTCTATCGCTCTACTATTCTTCCTTCCCCCCTCTGGTTTCTTTTTTCTCTCTTTCTCTCCCCAAAGACATTCTCCTTTTCACTTCACTTTCTCCCATCCTTCCTTCCTGTCTTCAGAGGCACCCGTCCAATGCCCAAATAAAGAACACTGAATTAGTTCTTCTTTTTCAGACAGTTGGTCATGAGGCCCTGATGTGAGAATTTACTAGGTTGGTGAGAATTCTTGTAGCATTTTAATTTCATCTGAGAAATGACCAAATACACTTGCAGCAAGCAAAGAAGAGATTTAGCTTCCTGTTGCAAAAGCAACTGGCAGAGCTTTACTTTTCGGACACAATACTTCCTTTGCTCCTGGGAGAGACCCTATCTACCTCATTTACTGTCTCTGTATATCTTGAACTTAGAATAAGCTTTTAACAGACAGTTGTTAAGCCTCATCTTACTTTTTGAAAAGTACTAAGATAACCAAAATATTATATAAAAACTTTCTGGGTTCCTGTGTTCTAATGTGTAAGGCCGACTAGAGAACATTTAAGAATATTTACAGCATGATTCATCCATCCTCCCTCATATGGAGCCTTTTGTTAGCTCACATTTAAATATGATAAGAATCCCTCCAACCATGGTATGCTCTCACTTTATCAATATCTTGTAATTGTTCCCAGCTTTCCCAATTGTCAGTATCTATAATATATCCAGAGGATTGAAGCCCCTCACTTCTGGGTATGAGTTATAATTCAGAGTCTCAGTGTCAAAACCTATATGGCAATCAAGTTTTACTTCAATAATCTGTACAATGTTGTGTCCCAACAAATATATGATATTGTACATACTGTATATACTGAATATACAGTATTACCAACAAAAATACAAATATACAAAACAGGTACACTTGCACATCTCCTACCCATTCATATTGGAGAAGAGGTGGAAAAATGTTTCTGTACACATTTAGATATAGTCACAATTTGGGGGAAGAATGAGGCTCTCGGGGAGCACACCCTTCAGCCATCAATTTATGTTTCCCAAGTTTCCATAGGAAATATTGCAAAAGGGTACAGTGTAAACCTACTTCAAATCAGAAACAGAGTCCAAAGGATTCATCCACTTTTCAATTCATGCTCCCAACACTATAAAATGCTAATGACACAGAGAACATATAAAAATTATACCATGCCTTGAGAGATTCAGTCTTATGAAGTACACCCTGGAAACAAGTACTCAAGTAGAAAGAAAATATAACTGATGTACTTAGGTTGTCTTCAAGTTCACTGTCAGAGTAGCTGCTTCTGGTTTCAGAGACAATTCTTTTGTTGATAGCAATAAATTGTAAGCACCTCCCCATCATCTCTACATATCTCTGGGAAATCATATTAAATTGTTAATAACATTAAATACTTACCAAAACAAGTGGCTAATTCTCTACTGTGCCATTCAGCACTGTGGGAAATGTTTACAAACTTATACTGTCTTGTAACCACAAGAAAGAGCATCCCAGATCCTGAAGAGATACTGACTTTGTAGACTTGCACATAAAGAACCAAGAGTGACCACACACAGACAGGATCCTTAGCACTATGTTAAAGAGATCCATTCTCTCAGCTGCTGAGACACAGAAGTCCAGACAGGTTTTAAAGGACATGTTCCTGATGAAAAATACAGCTGTAGTCATACCAGTCAAAAGAAGAAAGAAATTCCAAAGAAGCAGGAATTGTCATATTCCGCTCATACATTAATCAATAGCTTCAAATATAATACTCATTTCTTCTCTGAAGGCTACACAGTATTGCAAGAGATTTTCTTTGACATATTCGTCTCAGCTAAAAATGTTACAGAGGAATTTCAGAAAGCTAAGTGTTCTCTGACAGATTATTTCAATTCTGAAAGCAGGAAATATTGCCTCATCTCTAAAATGTAGGAAATTCTAGACTAGATTGCCTAATGCAACACAATGGAGGAGGATAAACCAAAATATTGTCAGTTGTGTGTATATGTATACACATTGAACAATTTCATTTAATGTCATCTAAAAAAATCTATAGGGGTTGGAGAGATGGCTCAATGGGTAGAATGCTTGCTGAGTAAGCATAGGAAACTGATTTCTAATCCCAAGTACTAATGGAAAAGCTTGGCGTGGTGGCATGTATCTGAAACACCAGTGCTGGTATAGATGGTAAAGCAGTTTGAATTTGGGGGCTCCATATCAAGCCAGTCTAGCCAAAATGACAAACTCAAAGTTCTCCGAAGGATTTTAGATCAAAAGATAAAGTGGAGAGTGATAAACAAGAGCATTAACAGCCTCTGGCCTCCATGGACAAGAACACACACAGGTGCACACACACCACACAAAACCTATGATATATATTCTCATATCCATTTGGAAATGAAGATGCTGAAGCTGGTAAAGAATAAATAACATGCAGGAAAGGAACAGCTAATAAGAAGCAATACAGACATTAGGATACTTTGCTTTATGAAGTTACATGAGGGCCACAGTCTGCCTTTAATAAAACAGCAAAGCAAAAGTCAGCTCCACTTTAACATCCTCTGATGAGTTCAAATTAAAACAAGAACACAAGGACATTCATTATTAATTGCACGTTCATTCATTTTTCATTTGGGCAGACATAATCAAAAGCCAAGTGGTGACTTCCTTGTGTACTCATTTTTTTAATACTGTGCTCATAACTCTTTTAATAATGCAAATATTTATTATGGGCATCCCTGGAGAATCAAAGGAGCTCAATGAAGGGGTTTCTAAATATCACGATCCACTGCCGAGTGAAAACACCAGGACACCTCTACTGCTTAAAGGGTCAGAGCTGCAGGGTCTGTCAAAAGAGTCACTCCACACAAAACAAGGCAGAAGGCTATCCAGTTCCTAGAATAAAGTAGCAGCAGGTATAATCCTCACCAACTGAGCAAGAGGAGGCATGAGGAGAATTTCTCCAGGCTAACAAAAATTACATCACTGGCCTGAAATGGCACCAAAGATAACTAGTTCACAATGGACTTGAACGCTGTCAAGATTTGGTTCCCCAAATTCTGTTTTCTATACAATTTAATTCAATGTAAATATGTGAATATTTACTACTACACACAAGACATCATACTAGGTTCTGGGAATTTTTTTAATGAATAAAATTGGTTCATCTCATAAGAATCTTAATTGGGAAACAGAGGCAGAAGTTCAGATAACTGAAGGACTTGTGAACTCTGTTAAGAATTTTGGACTTCATTCTGGGAGAAATGCTAGTTAAGATACTGAAAGCCTATAAAGTCATTTATATCTATGTACATACATACATACATGCATATATACAAACACACACACACACACACACACACACACACAGGGTAGGAGGTGTATAGTCAGCTCACATACTTTGATTCTCATATATAAAGGAAAGCTGTGCAATTATCTGGTAGCACAGTTGAAAATCAAATATAATGTACCAGGCCAGACATATGGGATATCCATAGAAGATTACTGCCGAAGTTGGAACTAAAACCTATCAAGGAATGTACTATGACAATAGGCAAGATTGTTTTGAGATTACTTTGAGGTTAAAAACTACCATAAATCAACTAATGTGAGCTATAATGTAGCAATAAATATTTACAATGGTTCAACTGTCCAAGAGGATATTGTAGAGGTAAGGGGAGATAAAAGGGATAGAGAAGAAATTGCAGTGTGTTGGCTACTGAAACAGATGTTGAATTTCATGTTGCTAAGTCTGATGCATATAGAGCACAAGGAAGTTGTAAATTGGATATTTGGTATAAGATTTCCAAGTATTACTTGTTATAAAATCCATTCCTAAATCTGGAGAGGTGGCTCAGCAGTTATGAGCATGTGTTGTCTCAGAGAACCAGAGTTCAGTTTCTAGCCTGCAACACCAGCTCCAGTGTTTCTCATGCCCTCTTCTGGCCTGTATATTCATTTACATCTACATACACATGCACAGACATACACAGAAATATACATGATAAATACTTTTTCAACATCCCTTCCTGTAATTAGTTTTATAATTAATGGTCCCATCTCCCATGAGCCATCTTAAAATAATGTCATACTAGCTTTTAAGTTGCTTTATTTTTTTAGTTTTCCTAAAGAATAGGGAAGCTTAGTCCAAAAGAAGTTGGCCATGGTTACAATGTCAAGCAAAAGGTATAAGCAGCACACACTGTTGATCGTGATTGTGTAGTATCTCAGATTCTTCATGGGTGGAGAGGTGGAAAAGGTCTTCTTTGGTACAGGTCTGTGAACAAACCTGCAAGGTGAGATGAGTTCTCTTCTCCTAAGGCTGCCATATGTTGGCTCATCTTCCAAATAAAGGTCATCAATATACCTTCACATTCTCAGCTTTTTTCTCTCCAAACTTTGTTACATCAGCCAAGCTTATTAGCAAAGATGTGCTCACATTAACCTCACGTTAGGTCAAAAAACACCCTGTTCCTGGAACTCTTGGTCTTTGGGCTGTTCTGGATGTGCATCCCTGGTGAATTATCTTTCTTTGTCAATAACTTGATTGAGATGTCCTGATTCACAGTAAAATGAAATCTCAGATAGAAGGTAGGTTCTCAGTCTCTTACTCCTCACATTGGTGTGCTTTAGCAAAGCTTGTAATGCCTTAGAGCACAGAAAATGACATTCGGGACCAATTTAGAAAAGCTCCAGACCCGTGAATGCTATGAGCTGCAAGAAGGGATCCTTAAGTTATTCTATTTATCGCTAAGAGAAAGTAGACTGACCCCTGACAGGAAAACTGCAAGAACTATACAACTGACATAGTTCAGGTGCCGTCTCAAGATATTAGTTCTTTGATAATAGACAGGCAAAGGCAAGACCAACACACTATAGGCTCCTGATTGTCTTACTTGTTTGTTTGTTGTCTGTTTAATTCACCTGGTGTTTTTTGTTCATTATTAAAGTTGATATATAAAATAGTGGGTTTCATCGTGTGTACATATTGTAAAAGTCATTATAATTTTTTCTTATCTGTCCCTTTCCTCTAATCTCTCCCCATAGCCCTTTGTCTGGTTCCTTTCCTTCCCTCAGATGGTCCTGCATTCTGTTTTAGTAGCACATACATTTCATCACCTTCTCTTTCCACCTCCACCCCTCTTTTCAGTATCTTCCTGCTCTCTCATGATTCACTTTCCAGTTTCACAAACTTCATGCACACACAGTTTTAAATCTAGATTCCACATATTGGAGAAAGTACTTATTTGTCTTTCAGAGAATGGCTTGTTTTCCTTAATATGATGATTTGCAGTCCCATCCATTATTTTGAAAATATTGTAATTCCATTTTTCTCTAGTGTGTATGTGTGCCACATTTTTTATTCATTTATCTGTCAATTTCATTTGTTATTTCTTCCAGTGGATTTACTGACTTGAAGGGTTAAGATAGTTGATTCATCTCCCCAAAAGTGAGAAAGAGGGAAGTGTAGCCTCCCATTTAGGGTCCTCAACAGAACACTTAACCTGCCATTTTTGCCTAGGAATGTGGCTCAGTTAGTAGAGTGATTGCCTAACATGTGCAAAGCCCCAGGTTCTGTTGTCAGCATCACAAAACAAGAACAGCAACAAGAACAAAAATAGTAAGCCCTGCTATCCCCTTGTAGACCAGTGCCTATCATGTAATGAACGTGACAACAAGAGAAACAATGACTGTGAGTTAATGAAGAGTTACAACATGCTGGCCCCACTTGCAGAAATCCAGAGGTTTCTGAGAGGCAGTAGAAGTTTTCTACACTGAGCTACATCCTTTATGAAGTCTTTCTACCATAGGAAGCCCTGAGCATGTAAGGTTCTCAATAAATACGTGTTGTTGAAATGGGAATGACTATGTCAAGGACTCTAGCCTCAGATCCAAACAGAACTGGCAAAGCCTTTGCTTCTGGTCCATGCATAGATGTTGATAATATGTGCAGGAAATGTCTGCTAAAGCTTTCTCCCACAGTGTTTAAGCCTGGATACTGCTCCCCTACAGAGACTGTTCCTATGAAAATTAGCTAAATCTACCTCCTTGTCTCATCTTTATACTGTAAACCCTTCCTCCCTGTTTTTCTAAGTATAATAATTCCACCTCCTTATTTAGCTGTATGCCACAATCCATCCTCTCCACTCAACTCTATATAGTAAACAAACTGAGTTTCCAAGGGCTGAGTCATCTCTATCAGCTGTTGTTTGAAGGTATGTAGAAGACTTCTGGACTTCAGACTAGAATTGTGGTTGAACATTGTAAGTCACATCTAATGAGCCATGACAGTAGGGGCTTGGATGATGGTATTACTGAGAGCAATGTGGGTTATGGAGACCTACCTTAAGAGATTTCAAAGAGGAACAGTCTTAGCAATTATAAATCATTCTGGTGATGTTTTAGCAAAGAATGTGGCTGTTTTTGCCCTTGTTCTAAGAATCTGCCTAAAGCTAAATTGAAGAATTTTGGACTACATTTGTTGGCAGAGGCAATTTCAAGACAGCCTAATATTAGCTGTGTTGTGTGGTTATTAGTTTGAATTCTTATGAAAATCTACAGTGGAAAAAAAATAACATAGGGTGAAAAGAAATACAAAATGTACAGTTTGAGAAGAGCTCCAGGAAACTTTATGTTGGAGCATTTGTTTGTACTAAAAAAGAAGAGAAATTAAATTTAAAAGAATGGTGTCCTCTGAAAAGAAGTGTGTTGAAACTCCACCTAGCTAAGCTAGTCTTGCAACTTATGGAAAGTCTTAAGGAATTATCTGTTCCTAAAGAAACACACACACACAGACACACACACACACACACACACACACACACACATCCAAAGCTTATACAAGTGTAATTTGAGAATGGGGCCAGACTCTATCTCAAGCTGTCAGCAGAATTTGGCAGCTTTAGCTCTGTGGTTCTGGCTTTGGAGGCAGTAAGGAGGCAGGAGTGAAGGGGTTGTGGAATCTTCCACAGTGAAGGAGAGTGGCTAAGGCTAAGTGTATGGCAAGGGAGTCCCTATAGGGAGGGCCAGAGGGAGCATTGCATGAAACCATGAAAGACTGAATTGTGTTGGAGAACCCAAGATGTTGGAAATGCCAAAGCCATGGAATGTCTGTCAAGGAGAGCTGTATGCAGAGCATGGAACCAGCCCAAGAGAAAGAAATATGTTGCAGTCAGCAAGGTTGAAAGGGCAAAGTCATCTAAGCCCTTTGTCATCAGACCCAAAACTTCACTATTTGAGGATTTGGAATTTGTCCTGCTGGGCTTTGATCATGCTCTGATCCAGTGTTTCCTCGCTGTACCCCCTTTCCTCCCTTTTGGATGGTGTTATATATTCTGTGCCGTTTTATGTTGAAGGTATGCAATTTGCTTTTTGCTCTTACAGGGGGTTACAATTAAGAGATTTCCTTGAGTCTTAGGAGAGACTTTGAAACAGTATTGAGACTGTGAAAGATTTGGGGGACTTTTGAAGTTAGACTAAACACATTCTGCATTATGATATGGTCACAAGTCCATGGGGTAGGGCGGGGAATGTGCTGGTTTAAATGAGAATAGCCCCTATAAACACATATATTTGTATGGTTGGTCCCCAATTGGTGTAACTATTTGGGAAGAATGGGAGGTGCATCCTTGTCAGAGGAGGTGTGTCACCAGGGGTAGGCTTTCCAAGCCATTCCCAGTTATCTCTCTTTCTTTCTGCGTCTCACGCTTGTGGGTCAGATGGAAGCTCTCAGCTACTGCTCTAATGTATGCCTGCCTGCCTGATGCCATGTTATTGGTCATGGTGGTAATAGACTTTTGTAGCATGAATCTTAAAAGGTCTTATTAATAAAAACAAACCCAGAGCCAGGTATTGAGGTAAACGCTGAAAGGTCAGAGAAACAGAATGAGCCACAGCCAACCTCACCTCATGAATTCCTCAGCTGGTATTGTTTCCTCAGACTGGAAGCCTCTGAGTCCCCATCCAAGTGGATCTCAGCTGAACTGCTGCTTGAAAGCTTAACCAGGCTCTAGTTCCTGGTCCTCATGCCTTATATACCTTTCTGCTTCCTGCCATCACTTCCTGGGATTAAAGGTGTGTGTCACTGTGCCTGGCTGTTACAAGTGTGGCTTTGAACTCACAGAGATCCAGATAGATCTTTGCCTTTGGAATGCTAGGAATAAAGGCATGTATGCCACCATTGTCTGGCCTCTATGTCTATCTAGTGACTTGTCTGCCTCTGACCCCAGATAAATTTATTAGGATACACTTTATATTGGGGAACACAATATCACCATATACTCTAACCCTCTGGAATTATGATACCCAGATTAAATGTTTTCTTTACAAATTGCCTTAGTCATGGTGTCTTATCACAGGAATAAAAAAGCAACTAAAATACCCCCCTTCAGGTCCATTCCCGGGAGCTGTGAGAAGAATTGATAACATACATCTTTTTTAATTAACTTATTTTTTTAAGTTTTTTTTTTCATTTTACATACCAATCCCAATTCCCCCTCCCTCTTCCTTCTCCACCCCCCCCACTTCCTCCAATCCCACCCTCCATCCACTCCTCAGAGAGAGTAAGGCCTCACTTCCTTGAGGAGTCAAAAAGTCTGGCATGCTAAGTTATGGCAGGACCAAGTCCTTCATCTCTGTGTCAAAACTAATCAAGGTATCTCACCCTAGGGAATGTGTTCCAAAAGCCATTTTATGCACCCAGGATAAGTCCTGGTCCCAATGCCAGGCACTCCCCAAACATCTAGTCTTATAACTGTCACCCACATTCAGAGGGTCTAGTTCAGTCCCGTGTGTGTTTTCCAGCTGACAGGCCAGAGTCCATGAGCACCCACCAGCTAGGGTCAGCTGTCTCTGTGATTTTCCCCATCATGATCTTGACCTCACTTACCCTGTGATTCCCTCCTCCCTCTCTTCAACTGAAGTCTAGGATCTCAGCCCCGTGCTTGGCTGAGGATCACTGCCTCTGCTTCCATTAAACCTACATCTTTATAGCTAAGTCTTTTCTGCCTTACCTTCCTAGAAAATGCCTCATATTATTCAATAGAGATAGACATTCTGTACAGAAAGGGGGAAGAGATCTTGTTAAATGCAGAATGTACCTTGGATGCACATTTCCTAGTAAAAGCTTTGGCTCCTCAAAATAGAGATGAAAGATGAAAAAAATAAAAATTTCTACAAAAGAGAACCATGCAGTACATATTAACATTTCACATCTTTTATATCAAAAATTCATAAATGTTCTAAGTAAATCAATTCCTTTTCTCAGTACTTTAAGTTGACATTTGACTTGTCTGTGAGACTGTTTTGCAGGTGTGGGCCATCAGATCACAGGCCTTCTAGTAAAGGAACAACATCTATGTGGATGCTAATCTATCTTCAACAAAACAACAAATTTCTTTTTAAACCTATTTAACTAAATACTCCAGAGATCAAACATAATTTCCCTTCCGTTGCTCTCACACTGTCACAATTCTAATTATGACCATGTTGGGAATACTCGCTTTCTTAAAAATGTAAAATGCAACATAAAAATTTATGAAGCAAATTACTGCAGGTGTAACTGCTCAAGGGTGCAGTGGTCTCTCTGTAACTCCGTTTCTGCAACCAATGCCCTTTTACACTTCATTTTATAGTCAATGTGATGCCTCATTGAAAAGGGAATATTAAAAATAATTTATTAAGATTAAATTGCTTCTTTATATGGCACAATTTTATTTTTCTTACTTTAAAAGAATTCCATTTTAATTTGGTTCCTATGTGATTCCTAATGTGAATTTAGAGACCTAATGGAGTAAGAACTGAAGGCTAATATCAATAAAATGATTAACTTTATATTTGAAGGATTGGTTTGTTTGGTTTAAGAGATTTTCAGTGATCAGTTAACCTCGATGGACATACAGTAATCTTCATTTATCGCTTGCCACTATGAGTGGGGAAGGCATATTTGAGATTACTCAATTTATGAAAGGCCAATAATGAATTAAAATACTGTTATCCATTCTACTAAGAAAGAACATATGCTCATAGGCAAATGAATATTTTCAAGTGTTTATACCTTGAAATACAGTCCTCTGAACATGCATAATGTTAATGGGCCCATGCTCACTCAACCCCTCTCACTAACTGCCCTGGTTTTGTTTTGTTTTTTTCTCCAACTTGACACAAGCTAGAATAATCTAAGAAATCTTAAATGATAAAATTTCTTAGTAATATTGGCCTATAGATAAGCCAGTGGGGCATTTTCTTAATTAATCATTGATATAGGTGGGCCCATTCCATGATGGACAGTGTCACCCTTAGCCTGGTGGCCCTGCATTGTGTAAAAAAGCAAGCTGAGCAAACTATGCGGGGGGGGAGAAAGCAATAAATAATCAGTGCTCCTCTATGCCCTCTGCATCACTTCCTGACTCCAGGTTTCTTCTATGACATCCCTGGATGATGGACTACAAACTGTAAAATGAAATAAACCCTTTCCTCTCCAAGTTTCTTTTCACAATGGTGTTTTATCAGAATAATATGAAAGCCTAACTAAAACAGAAATTGGTTCCAGGTCATAGGGTTTTGCGGTGACAGACTTTATCGTTTGATTTTGAGAGGATTGTGGAAGAATTGTGGAACGTTGGACTAGAAAAGCCATTGAGTGTGCAGAGCTTACTAAATGGTAGAAGGAACTTAGTAGATAATGCTGAGATCAGGGCAAAAATGGGGTGATGGAGAACAGATGAGGTTTGTACTATGTGAAGGAAGAGACTCAGTTCCAGTAGAAGTCCCAACACTGAAAGGGTCACAGAAACAAGTTGGGTCTCGACTCCATGTGGCAGGGTCAGATTCTAAGAGACCAAGAGTGGGCTGAACTCTCACATATCAATCATTAGTCAAGAAAATGACTCACAGAGGTGTCTACAGGCTGATCTGATGGACAATGAGCAAAACTGAAAATGAATGATTTAGTTCCATCTGCATATCAGTCTAGTCTGTAAAGCTAAGTCTTGAAAACTTCTTTGGGGTAGATTGTTTGGGGTTAAAAATAATGCAAAATTCTTGACTCTAGTTTGATTCTTCAGTTTAGTAAATATGACAACTTGCAAAAATTAAAAGGCCTTCTTGAGACCCAGTTTCCTCCTCTACACAAAGGGAAACCCCTAACAGAGAGTGCTCTGATTGTTGTTCCATTGTGCAGAATCAGAATCATTTAAAATAGTACACAGGACAGAAGGCCAGTAAAGGTTAGTTGCCCTCCTTGGCAAATGGAATCATTAAGGCTGATGTAGTGGGCAAAACAACACCAAATTTCGTGTTGTTATTTTGTGTCATATAAAGTACTCTTCAAAGTTAGATTAAATTTAATTTGTTGAATATGCTTGCTTCACCATAAAAGAATGGTTTCTTTTTTACTCTATTATACACACACACACACACACACACACACACTCAAATAAATTGTCTATTTATATTCAGTGTCAACTTGGTTTTGAGGGCCATAATAGAGTCAATATTTTGCAGTTCATTGACTTAGCCACTGGGTAAGCCAAATCACCCATTAAAATACCATCATCTGGTTATTTAAATTATACAGATATAGAAGAGCTAAAAATGAAGTAAAATTGCATCCCAGATTATATAATTGGATTTGGCACTGATTTGTTTGTCATAGGTTTGAGCTTGGTATTGCCAACCAATGAGCATATCTGTTTTTCAATTTTAAATGACAAAAATTATGAAGATGTATTACTTGGTGTGCTTCAACCTGTGCATAGTACATTTAGACAGTGATTTAAAGTCTTTAAAAATAGATATTCCTCAGGTTAAGGATCACTACTTCTCAATGACCCAGGCCCTGGAGTTGAGGAAGCCATTTTCACAAAAGATACTAAATAGGTATTTCTCTAACATTTTTCTTTAAAGAGCAATCAGCAATTATGACATCCTGCAGAGACAAGTTAAAATACACTAAACGTAAAAAAGTCATTTAAAATATTATGTAACTGATACCATTGTAGGTTTGTAGCAGGTAATGCACAAGTGGTTAAGCTCACAATCTCTAAAGCCAAACTGCTTTTGACAAATGGGGAAACTGAGACACACATAAATTAGCTCCCTATCCAAGTTCTACATTAATTAAGTGGAAAATACAAAACTGGAATCCCATCAATACTAATTGCAACATTGTCAAAGAATGGTTGCAGGATTTAATAAGTCATGGAAAGTCTTTATATAGTGCCTGGCTATTGATGTTTACAGGAGCTTTTCTCAAGTTAAGACACTGTCCATGCAGGCAGAGATGACCAGCCACACTAGTGGAAGCCCATGAACTGTGGACTGGTGGCTATGGAGCCCCCATGGGACTGGACTAGGCCTTCTGGATATGGAAGACAGTTGTTTGGCTCGAACTGTTTGGGGGGTACCCAGGCAGGGGGATCGGGATCTGTCCCTGGTCTGAGGGCAGGCTTCTGGAATCCGGTGCCTGTGGTGTGACACCTTGCACAGCCTTGGTGCAGTGGGAAGGGGCTTGGACGTGCCTAGGCTCAGTGTACTGGGCTCTGCTGACTCCCCATGGGAGATCTTGATTTGCGGGATGTGGGGATGCGAGGTGGCTTGGGAAAGAGGGCTGAGGGGTGGGAGGAAGGACGAGGGGGGTCTGTGGATAGCATGTGGAGTGAGTAGAAAATTTCTTAATAAAGAAAATGAAAAAAAGGAAAAAAAGAATGTATAAAACATGCTCAATATAGAAATAACAAAAACTCTTAAACCAACTAATATATCCATTGTGATTAGTCCAAAAGATCCTGGCCCTGGAGGGTAAGGATATAAGGACTACTTTTTATAATGTAAGAAATTAAAAATCACACTGATTCACTTAAAAAAAAAAAAAGATATTGTCCATGGCAATAATAGTTAACAAAATAAAGACGAAGATAGATAACAAGTAATGAAAATCTACACTAGGTTAATCATCCTCCTAAATTTAGAAATGAATTTGTTCAATATAAGAATGATATATGATTGCTATATTTTCCTGAATGCTGGCAAATATAGATATATTTGATATTTGATTGGAAATGTAGGTTCTAGCTATACATAGCCTAGAACTTCTTCAAATCACTGATGATAGCTCTGTGACCTTGACATGTCGTACAATCTCTCTGGGTCCAATGGGAACATGAGGATAATTATACTACTAACCTGGAAAGGATTAGAATGAGTTAATATGTTACATTTGGGTTACAACAGTGTCTGGAAATAGTAGGTTTTCAATTAATGCCTTATATTGCTGTCATTATTTCTAGAGGACTTCTTAATACTGTCTAAAAATAATAAAATTCCAAAAGTGAAGTAGAGCCACCTCCAGCGTTAGTGTATGTACTTACACATGTGCCTAGAAAGCACAGACAAGCACTTGGCCACTGTGAAAAACACGTTTTTAAAGTCAAACTGTTTTTACCTTTTCAAACTATACTTGGACAATAACTCCAAGCTGGGGTGAAAATTTAGTAAGAAAGGTACCACACACACACACACAAAGACCCGAGTTCAGACTTTCAACACTCATGTTAAAAATTAATTAATCAATCAATCAATTAATTAATTAATTAATTAATAAGCCAGGTGCTGTGCATTTGTTATCCCAGCACCAGAAAGGGGCAGACAGGCCACCTAGCCTCTGTGAAATTGCCGAACTACAGGTTCAGTGAGAGGTATCTCTCAGAAGAATATGGTGGAGAGTGGGGAATTGAGGAAGGCACTTGATATCAGCCTCTGGCCTCCACATGTTCATGCACACACACACACACACACACACACACACACCACAAAACACAAAAAAGTGGAGGAGGAAGGGAAAGATGGAAGAAGAGAGAGAGGGAGACAGTAATAATCCTTAGACTCTTGCAGAGATTATAGCCATAAAGAAAGAAAAAAAACTCCTAAAAGATGCAGATGACATTGGAAAAGGATGAACTGCAAGTACAGTATAAGATGAACAGTGATTGGAGCATTGTGTACCCCTCCCAGGAAGTCTTTCTTCCAAGTTCTTCAGGCATTCGCTGCTGTTCTTGCCCTACACATCATGTTAGACACAATCTTTCCAGAGTGAACATGCCTAAACTCTCTGGAAAAACACTCCCTTTTTAATTTGCAACCAAACCACCATCCTGCTTATCATCCTCCTCATGCAAATAACAATATGTAATTATTTCATTTGCTTGTCTTTTTTTCCCCTCCTGCCAGAACAAAAACTCAGTTAAGAGCAAGATTTCTCTACATTGTGGCAACTGCTCATCCACTAGCCTAATTCAGTATTTGGTACATACTGGACATAACAAATATTTGTTTACTAGATTAATAAAGGATGGAAAGACTTCATATTCATTCTCATTTGATGCTTTATTAAGGTTCAATAAGTTAGCCCTGAATTGATAAAAAAAAAAAAAAAAATACAAGCCTTATACATTTTCGTTTAGCCTGTATGAGCTGTTTGGAGTGGATTGCCACCATCCCAAAAACCTGGCTGAGTAGGGGCAGGGTAGAGGATGCACAGTGGAAACTCCCGTGAGAGACAACAGGGAGCCCCCAGAGACAGTGTGAACATTCAGGGGAAACAGAAGTCTACAGGCCTTGGGATAGCCAAAGCTTCATGACCCTGAAATCCACTGAGCAGTGTCGGTCTCTAGTTCCTCTACATCGCTGACAGGTGTATAAACTAGAAATCCTCTTTCATGCTCTGAAGCTGCTCTTGGCATACTGATCAAGCACACTGGTCACAGTAGAACCATGGGGACCGACTTCCTCTATGAGGCTCATTCATAGCTTCATTCATGACTCGAACAGAGTGTCAGATGTGCCGAGTGAACAGACTTGTAATTTAAATAACATGGCACTGTCCCGTCCTCCATGGTTCTGGATGTCATTGTGCATGTTTGTCTGTGAAACTCATCTTTTTCTTTCACGTTCATCCCAGCACTTCCGGTGCAAAATGGAATTCAGTATAGAGACATTTGTCCTAATGTAAGGCTTGCAGATATATTCACTCTTCTTTCTCCATTTTCATCCTTTATAATCAATAGGATACATAGTAGAATTAGCTACTCTTACAGATAATAAGCACAAGTCCTCCAAAATAGCACTATTAAAACTCACACCCAAGAACAGAAATATTATCTTGAGCCACAACATAATCTTTAGCACTGCCTTCCTGTGATGCTTCACCTTGATCGTCAACCAGATGGAATTTAGAATGATCATGGAACCAAACACTGGCTTTGTCTGTGCAGGAGAACCTAGATTAGTTGGTGTGTGAAGACCCGGTTTAAATACGGGCAACACCATTCCATGATCATAGACTGGGTGAAACGGAGAAGGAAAGCTGGGATGAGCATTCATCTCTCTCTGCTTTTTGACTGTGCAATGTGACCAGATGCCTCCTGCTCCTGCAGGCAGGCCTTTCATGCCTCAGATTGTAAGTCAGAATAAACCCTTCCTTCTTTGAGTTGATTTTGTCAAGAATTCTGTTCCAACATGTAAATACATGTGTTTATCATTTGCAGTAGCATTACAGCACTTTTGACAGAAATTTCCTTTTTTGAATATTGAACTTTTCAGTGCCTATCAGTGCAATTTCTACCAGAGCCATTCATTCTGTGATGGCCAGCTCCCAATTCACACACACACACACACACACACACACACACACACACACACACACACACACACAAGTTGTTCCTTGAGTTCACATTTTTACCTTTTATTTTTACTTTGAGGTTATAATATAATTACATCATTATCACACATACACCTTCAATTTCCTCCATCCAACACCTCTCAAGTACCTATACCCTTTTCTCTTTCATATCCATGGAGTCTCTCTCTTTAGTTGTTTGTTACACGTACATTTCAGGAGCCATGTACCTAGTCTCAAATCAGCATATGACTACCTGTCTGATGGGTTTCCTGGGGCCAGACACCCATGGAAACAGATTCTAACTTGGCAAGGACCAGTAGACCATGGGACAGGGATATTAACCATGTCACACAGTTCTGGAAAGGAGAGAAAGGTATGCATACACAGAATAGGGGGAAAGCTTCAGGAATACATACAGTGCCAACTGTTGAGAGTAAGTTCCCTGGACACCAGTCATATAGAATCAATGATGGGACTTAATATGATCCAATGGGGGAAATGCAATGTAAAATTTGGGATGGAGAGATCCATCTTTACCATACATAAGAGCTGATATTGGTGTGGTGTAGTGGAATGGGAAAAGAGTGCCTTATCAAAGTCTGCCTTTTACAGAGATGTTGAGACATGGGACCCTCTTGTAGAAAAGGGAACTGTGTAAAAACTTATCTTGTAGACATGAAAGAATTGTCTGGGTTTGAATATTGTTGTCCTTAAAGCATTGTGCCCATGTCTATTACTTTTTAACATTGTAACCACAAGTAGCTGCCAGCTGACATAAGTGCTGTGAGAGCAGAATGTGTCTAGCTCAATATTTAGTTAAGCCTGCAAAAATGCTGAACTCTATGACTAGAATAAGATTATGTAAGGGATGGGAAGGTGTATTTGGGGAAGCATAAAGGAGAACAACGGGAGCTTTCATACTGATCACAATGTATTTCTTGAAATATGATGATGTATTTCTTAAAAGCCAAAAATAGGAGCCAACAATAAAGCTGAGCATGTAACCCTGATAGAAAAAATTCTGTTAAAGTATAAAGACAGCATGAGCTATTCAGGGCCACTTGAGTGCAATCCACCTGGTAGTCAAAATTTTTCCTTGAGCTGATGCCCCTTCCCTGTCTCAGGACCTAAACCCAAGCAGAGGCTGAACCACGGCACATACACATATACTATTACATACATAGTTTGTAATATGTTTATTTATGGAGAGAGAGAGAGAGAGAGAATCTGCTCAGTTTCTATAATTTTACTTGAGTATATGTTTCTAGGGCTGCCCATTTTATATTTATAACCAATTGATGTGCTCCTCCTTAGAGAAGACTATTTCTCCGGCTTTCAGAATTCCTTAGTAGCCTGGAGGTCTTTAACTGTGGTTGAGGTCTCCTGAGCTTTCCCCACCATCCACATTAGCATGTCTGTTGGAGCTATCCTTATTCTGGTCTATTTAAGCAACCCATGTTAGTGAGACTTTTTTGACTTTTCTTGGGGACACAATCTCACAACAAACTTTCTATTCCTCTGGCTCTTACATTCTGTTCCATTCCTTCCTCCACAATGATCCCTGAGCATTGATGGTAGGAGTGTTTTGTAGATATATCTGTTGGGACTGGGCTCCACAAATCTGCATTTTGATCAGGTGTAGTTTTCTGTAATAGTCAACATTCATTGCAAAGAGAAGTTTCCTTCGAGAGGAGTGAGAACTATATTTATCCTTGAATATAAAAACAAAGATCTAGACTATTGTTAGGGACCCTGCTGGTTTTAAAAATGGTAATTGAAGGTGCTCCACCAAGACCCATAACTGCACTAGTCCAGGTACTTGACTAGCTTTCCAATACCAGGCATGATTTACCTCTTATTACATGGACCTTAAATCCAGTTATAGAGTTGTTGGTTGCTGCCACTGTAATGAATGAGAATAGTGCCCATAGGCTCATATATATATGACTGCTTAATCCCTGTGAGTGGAACTATTTGAGAAGTTCTCTCTCTTCTCCTTCTCTCTCTTCTCCTTCCCTCTCCTCCCATCCCTTCCCCTCTCCTCCCAACCCCCACCTCTGTGTCATGGTTGTTTTAAGGATGTCATCTCTCACCTACTCACCTACTGCTCCAGGCCATTCCTGCCTGCCTACTGCCATGCTCTTTGCCATAGTGATCATGGACTCATACTCTAAATCTGTAAGCCTTCCTCTAGTAAGTTGCCTTAGTCATGCTGTTTGGTGTCACAGCAATGGAAAAATAATTCAGAGTCATTACTTATCCCTTAGGTGCCATGTTGTTTACTGTTATAGTTCACAAACCTCACAGCTGGGTAGTATTATTGGTTGCTTCCCTCCTTTTAGAAGCTTGTGTACCAGAAGATGGTACCTTCTGGTACCATGAAAGCTAGTCAGTCCTCTGGGAGGAGACTTTCAGGTCAGATCCAGCTTAGGTCTTCTGGGTCCTGTGTCTGAAGTGCAAGGTATCTTCAGTAACAGGCATTTAACTTCCACTTCTGGGAGCAACTGAGGCTAGTTACAGTCTACAGTGTTTTGGTAGTCTGTTGGACAATCATCATAAACAACTCAAAAAGGTAATTATCATGCCTGATGTTGGGGTTTTGTTAGTCTGTAGTACTTGTCGGGGAAGACTGTCAATCCAGAGAGGAAATTTTCAGGTAATTCATGTATGTATGTATGTATGTATGTATGTATGTATGTATGTATGTATGTAGATAGATAGATAGATAGATAGATAGATAGATAGATAGATAGATAGAGACTTACAACTCCTATAGGCATTGTTTTGTAGCTATCTCACAATGTTTTCAGACTTTCTTACTGTGATTTTTACCCTCCTTCCTCCTTCTGTATTTATCTCCCTCATCCTCCTCAATTAAAGCCCCACATTTATCCAAGTTCCCCTTCATATCACTTGTACCCTGTTATTTCCCTCCTTATTGTCCCCCCAATGACCTATTTTTATTTTACTTGTTTCTGCAGTTAACCCTAACATCTGGATATTTGGAGGTAGGAACCACAGATAAGTGAGAACGTGTGACATTTGTATTTCTGAAGCTGAGTTGCCCCACTTGAATATTATCTTTTCTACTTCCATTTTTTAACTGTAAAATTCATAATTTTGTTTTTTTTTTACAGCTGAATAGTATTCCATAATGTATCTGTACCACATTTCATTATCCATTCATCAGTTGAAGGACATTTATGTAGTTATCATTTCTGGCTATTAGGAATACAGCAGCAATGAACATGGCTGAGCAGCTACTTGAGGAGTAGGATGTCAAGTCCTTAGGGAATTTGCCAAGGAGTGGGATATCTGTGCCATATGGTGGATTTATTTTTAGCTTCTTAAGGATTCTCCACACTTATTCCCAGAGTTGCTTCAAGGTCGCAGTCTCACCAATAGAGAATGAAGGCTCCATTTCCCCACATCTCTTCTAGCACTCATTGCTGGTTGTTTCATTGATCTTGGCCATTCTAATTGGGATAAGATGAAATCTAAAATTATTTTCATTTGAATGTCCCTTAGTTGATGGTGATGAGAATTTTTTAAGATATTTCTTAGCCACTTTTATTTATTCTTTTCAAATTTCTCTGTTGAGATAATGAGTCTACTTTTTGAAAGAATTGTTTAGTCTGGCTTTTGTTCTTTTGAACAAATTTTTTGGTCAGGACTTTGTTTTGGGGGGGGTTTAAGTTTTTTTTCATAGATTCTGGATATTAATCCTCTCTCATATGTACATCTGGCAAAGATTCATTCCCATTCTGGCATCTTTGTTGAATATTAAATAGTTGTATGTGTACTCATGTTGGAGTCTTTAATTTTTTTTTCCAATAGTCTACATGTCTGGTTTTATGCAATACTGGATTGTTTTTATTACTGTGGCTCTATAATATATCTTGAAATCTGAAATGGTAATCCCTTCAGCATGGTTCTTTGTGCTAGGATTGTTTTGGCTATAAGGGATTTTTGTGCCATGTGAATTTTAGTATAGTTTTTCCTATTTCTGTGAAGTATGATGTAGCACAATTTATAATTGGTCTTTTTTAATTAAGAAATATTTTATTCATTTTACATACCAATCACAGATCCCCCTCTCTTCCCTCCTCCTGCCCACCACCAGGCTTCTCCTTCCCAAGCCATGTCCCATTTCTTCTTTCTAAAAGATAAGGCCTCCCATGGGGAGCCAGCAGAGCCTGGTACATAATTGATCTGAATAATAAAATCCCAGAGTCAGATATAAGAGTAACTGCTGAAATATCAGAAAGACAAAGGAGCAAGCCACAGCCACCACCTCTTACCTCACCAACTCCTCAGGAAGTGGTAAGCTGGGAGGAGTCAGGAGCTCAGCCCCACTTTTAGCTGAGGAGTTGGCAAGGTAAGAGGTGACTGTGGCTTGCTCCTTTGTCTCTCTGATCTTTCAGTATTTACCCTGTTATCTGGCTCCAGCTTTTTACTATTAAGATCAATTAGGATTCACACTACAGAGTGTGATGGAGATTTTGATTGTTATTGCATTGAACCTGTATATGTCTTTTGATGAAATGGTCTTTTTCATACTATTAATTCTACTAATCCATGAGCATGGGATGTCTTACAATTTTCTAGTGTCTTTTTCTGTTTCTTTCTTCAGAGGTTAAAATCTTCATTGCAGAAGTCCTTAATCTTCTTGACTAGCTTTGTCCCTGGATATTTTCTTTTCTTTGAGGCTATTATGAATAGGAGCATGCCCACAATCTCCTTTTCTGTCTGCTGGTGATATGTAGAAAAGCTATTGATTTGTGCAAGTTGATTCTGTATGCTGCCACACTGATGTATTTGTTTCTCATTTCTAGAAGTTTTCTGGTAGAATATTTGGCATCTCTAGTGTATACTACCAAATCATCTGCTAATAGGGATAACTTGACCTCTTCTTTTCCTATTTGTATCCTTTTAATTTCCTTTTCTTTCCTTACTACTCAAGCTAGTACTTTGAGCACAATGTTGAAAAGGAGTGTGGATAGAGGACATCCTGTCTCATTCCTAACTTCAGTAGGAATGCTTCAAACTTTTCCTCATTTAGAATATATTAGCTGTGGGTTTCTCATGCATGGCTTTTATTGTGTTGAGATGTATTTCCTCTAACCCTACATTCTCTAGGACTTTTATCACGAAGGCATGTTGTTTTATCAAAGGCCTTTTCTGCATCCATTTAGATAATAATGAGATGTTTAAGTCGACATGTGGTCTACTACATTTATTGATTTTTTTTTTATGTTGGGTCATCCTTGCATTTCAGGGATAAAGTCAATTTGGTTATGGTGAATAATCTTTTTAATGTATATCTGTATTCTGTTTGCAAGTATTTTACGAGCATTTTTGAATCTATGTTCATAAGGATATTGGTCTGTAGTTTTCATTTTTTGTGTGTCTTTACATGATACCTAGTTACATACGAGAAGTTTGTTAGGGAGTGCTTCTTCTGTTTGTTTTGCTGTTGTTACTGTTGTTATTGCTGCTGTTGTTGTTATTATCACTATTATTATTATTACTATTATATTGTTATTATTTAATAGGTTCAAGAAGGATTGGCTGCAGATCTTTTTTGAACATCTGATACAACCCTGATATTAATCCACCTGGCTCTGTACTTCTCTTTTGTGGTTGGAAAGCTTTTAGATACTATTTCAATCTCATTTGTTATGGATCTGTTTAGGTCATTGATGTCCTTTTGGTTTAATTTTGGTGGTTTGGGTGAATCTAGAAATTCATCCATTTCCTTTAGGTTTCCCAACTTAATGAAGTAGAGCATTTTAAAATAGTCTCTTATAATAATCTAAATTTCTTTATTAACTGTTATAATATTTCCTTTTCATTTCTGATTCTATTAATTTTGATCCTCTCATTACTTTGGTTAGTCAAGCTTATTTATCTTCTTAAAGAACAAGCTCTTATATTCATTGATTTTTTAATTGTTTGCTTTGTTTTGATTTCATTAATTTCTGCTATGATTTTTATTGTTCCTTATCATCAACTGGGTTTGGATTTGGCTTGTTTTTGTTTGTTTTGTTGTTGTGTGTTTTCATTTTCATTTAGTTCATTGGGGTTTTTTTTCCTGATTTCCTTTTTGATCTTTTCTTTATTCAGAATTATATCAGACTTTCAAAAAAAATCTACAATCATTCTTAAAATATTGAAAAACAACAACAATATTGAAAAACAAGCCATTTGTTTGTGCTCTTTCTTATTCTTTAATATAGGCATTAAAAGTTGTAAGTTCCCTCCCATGAGTGCAATAAGGTGTGTCAAGGTTTTGTTGTTATGTTTTCATTTTCATGTAGTTCCAGGAAATATTTTGGTTTCTTTCTTGATTTCATCCATGACCAATTAATTATTTAGAAATGAGTTGTTCAATCTCAGTAAGTTTGTATATTTACTAGAGATGTGTTTATGATTGGTTTTTGAGTTTTATTGCATTGTTTATTGTATTATTTCTTTTTTTATTTTTAAGAAATATTCTGCTCATTTTACATACTAACCACAGATGCCCCTCTCTTCCCTCCTCCCCCCAATCCACCATCCATTCCCACCTCCTCCAAAGCAAGGCCTCCCATGGGGAGTCAGCAGAGCCTGGTACATTCAGTTGAGGCAGGTCTAAGCCCCTCCCCCTGTACCAAGGTTGTGTAAGGTGTCACACCATAGGCACTGGACTCCAAAAAGCCCACTCATATACCAGAGACAGATCCCAATCCCCCTGCCAGGGGGTCCCTTAAACTGTTCAAGCTAAACAACTGTTTCACCTATGTAGAGAGTCTAATCCAGTCCCATGGGGGTTCCACAGCTATTGGTCCACAGTTGCTGAGTTCCCACTAGTTTGGTTTGGTTGTCTCTGTGTATTTCCCCATTATGATCTTGATATCCTTTCCTCATAGAATCCCTCTTCTCTCTCATAGACTAGACTCCTAGAGCTTGGCCTAGTGCTTGGCTGACCCTAAGAGGGATACATGGATTGCCCTGTTAAGAATTAATAGATGAGATCTCCATGAGCAAACTGGGGGTGAAGGAGGGCAATAGAAGGTTGGGGAACGGGAGATGAGAACATAAGGGAATGGGATGTTCAAGCTGAAACAGGGATAGAGTGGGAGAGCAAGGAAAGAGATACCATGACAAATGGAGACATCATGGGAATAGGGAGAAACAGGGTGCTAGAGAAGTTCCCATGAAGCCACAAGGATGACTCCACCTTAGACTACTAGCAATAGTGGAGAGGGTACCTGAACTGGTCTACTCTGGTGATCAGATCATGAATACCCTAACTGTCATCATAGAGCTTTCATTCAGTAACTGATGAAAGCAGATGCAGAGATCTAATTCAATCTCTGTGAATGTGTACAGATTTGTCTTGTATCACAGGATGTTTATTTTAAAGACAATCTTCTCATGTGCTGCTGAGTATAATGTATGTTCTTTGGTATTTGAGTGGAATATTCTATATATGTCTGTTAAGTCCATTTGATTAATTCTAATGTTTCTCTGATTATGTTTTGTCCTAATAACCTGTCTATTGGAGAAAGTAGGTTATTGAAATCACCCACTTTTAATAGGTTGATGTTAACCAGTGTCTTTAATTCCAGTCATACATTTTTTATGAGGTTGGCTGTGCCAGCATTTCATGCATATATGTTTAGGATAGTAATGTCTTCTTAATTAACATTCCTTGATTAGAATGCAGTGCCCCTCTTTATCTCTTCTGATTACTTTTAGTTTACAGTCCATTTTTGTCAGATATTAGGATAGTAAAGACTGTTTGCTTCATGGTCCCATTTGATTAGAGTGTTTTTGTATATCCTTTTACTCTAAGACAATGTTTATCTTTAAACCTAAGATGCATTTCTTGTAGACAACAAATAAATTTTGTTCCTTCATCCATTCAGGCAGCCTGTATCCTTTTGATTGGAGAACTGAGGCCATTTATATTTAAAGTTATTCGTTTCTGAAGTTTTTCTGGTCCTGCCCAGCTCCTGTGACCCCGAGGTCCCACAACCACTTAGACCCAAATAAACACACACAGGCTTATATCATTTTTAAACTATGGCCATGGCAGGGTTCTTGTTAGCTAGCTCTTATATCTTAAATTAACCCATTTTATAAATCTATACTTTGCCACGTGGCTTTTAGCCTACCAGTGTCTTTATATCTTGCTTCTCCTGGTGGCAGCTAGCAGTTACCCCTGCTCTTTTTTTTCTCCTTCTTCTCTCTCTCTAGTTAGAATGTCCCACCTAACCTTAATCTGCCTCACCATTGGCCAAACAGCTTTATTTATCAGCCAATCAGAGCAACACATTTTCACAGCATTCAGAATGACATCACCCATCAGTTATTGTTGAAAGGTATATGTTGATTGTAGTCATTGTGTTGTTGGTTTTAAGAATTTTTGGTATTATTATTATTATTATTATTATTATTATTATTATATTTGTGTTTTAATTGTACACATCAGCCATGGGTTCCCATGTCCTCCCCCCTCCTGCCCCCATCCCCACCTTGTTTGTGTTCTTTGTTTTAATAATTATAGCTTCATATTTATACCTATGATTTCTCAGCTTTGCACATTTCCACATTCCTTTCTCCAGCTTGAAATATTACCTCATGTATTTTCTTTAAGCTTGATTTGTTGGATATAATTTTTCTTTGGATGTTTATGTCATGGAAAGTTTTTCTTTCTCCTCCAACTATAGGAGATAGTTTTTCTGGTAATATTAGTCTAGGTTGCCAGTTGTGATCTTTTTGGATTTGAAAGGCATTGCTCCCATCTCTTCTAACTTTCAGCATTTCTATTGAAGTGTCTGTTGTTATTCTAATGGTTTTTCCTTTACATATGACTTGTGGTCTTTCTTTTACAGCTTTCAGTATCCATTCTTTGTTCTATATACTTGTTTGTGTGTGTGTGTGTGTGTGTTTTCCCACTATGACATACCATTCAGGTTTTCTTTTTCAATCTCGCTTATTCAATGTTGTATATTTTTGGCATCTGTATGGATACATCTTTCCTTAGTTTAATGTTTTCTTCTGTAATCTTGTTGAATATCTGCTCTATGTCATTGACCTGGGATTCTCCTCCCTCATTTATTCCAATAATTTGAAGATTTGGTCTTTATATAGCATGTCCCATTTCTTATGTTCCTTTCCTGTGTTTTTTTCCTTAATTTCAAATTATTTACCTATTTCATCTAGATCTTCGGTTTTATTTAGAATCCTGGCATTCTAGCTTCTGATTTCCTTTGCCTTTTCTAATTGGGTTATTTGGTTTTCAGTTCCACCTTCATCTCAGCTTGAGTCCTCTTTAGCTGTCTATCTCTTTATTGAAGTCTGGATTGTCTTCATTTCCATCAGCCTTGTGATGTTTGAGCATCACTCAAGCTTTTATTCCCTTTAAGTTCATTAAGCCATTTCTTTACATCTTCTTTAAATTCCTTTAATTCTTTGATGAACCTTATAATTTTTCTTTTAAATATTGTGTCCTGTGGATCATCTGGGTAATTTCCATTGGCAGATATTTCTATAGAAATGGAAGGACTTTGTGAGGAGATACTGTCTTGATGATATCTTTGTATTTTTATGATGAGAGCCGGGCATGTGGCCTTACTCTCTTAGTACTGTATCTTATATGGATGGAGCAGATTGGGGCAGAAAAGAGGTTGTGGGAGTCAAGTTGGACCTAGAGGTTGGGTATGGCTTAGGTGGGATGATGTTAGGTGAACATGGGGGACTGAGCTTATATGCAGAAAAACTTGAAGAAAAATGTGTGCATGTGTGGGGATGTATTTCTAAATAGTAGCTGTGAATTATATCAATGTGAAAATTGGAGAAAGCTACACACTCAGATTGTATACTTGAAGTTTTATATATTTATTTTATATGTTATTTGCATGTTATTTGTACATTATTTGAAGATTTGTATATTTATATTTGAAGTAGCCATGTTCTATGAAACTATTACAAACCAACACTCAACTATTGCTCCTATGGAAAATTAAGTTAGGTTCCTATGAGCTTTTCTTTGGAATGTTTTCAACAACTGATCAACCCATAACCTAGTTTCATTCATATTTCTCTTTAAAATGCATAGTTTGTACATCATTGATTCATTCACACCAAGCACAGAACCCACAGCACCTTACACATCACAACTTTCTCATGAAACATCAGTTAGCACTTCAGCATTATGACAGAGGGCCATTTTAAACAGTAAAGTCACCTGAAACCCTCACAGAGCTGCAAAATGTGTGATACTAAACAGATCACCAAAAAAAGCCTTTGTTTACACCATAAGATCCTAAACAGGAATCATGTTGGCTTGTTCAACCTCAGCCAGAAATGCACACATTTTATGATATAAATTTTTGTGCTGATTTGTATATATACAATTCCATTTAATGTATGCATGTGTGCATACATACATATCCAATGGCAACAAAAATATCTCTGCTATTGGACTGGGGGATACAGATACATTTTAGTATGTAGATGAATTCACAAATGTAAATTCATGAATGATGAGGATTGAATGTGTATGTTTCTATAATATATGAATTGTGTACAACATTAAAAATCATCCACAGAAATGAAATCTGCAGGGCCTAGGCTTACTTTGCATCCTATTTGTCTACCACATAAAAGAAGCTCAGAAGTGTGATTGAAGTGATTAAAATAAAGAAAAGAATAGAAAGCTACATGTTTTTATCTTTAATCATGGTCTTTGAAATCTTGGCTGGAGGCTTTTTCCGTGAAATCTGACTTCTACTGCTCCATGTTCTACTACAATTTCAAACACTGTTGTGATGGCTAATGTCAAATACTGTCCTTGGCAAGAATATAGAAAACTAAAGAAATATGAAACCAAGCTCACCAGCCCTTCTAAGAGACAAAAATCATTAATATTAATATCCTCCCGCTCTTCTTAATGCAGTTCATATGCAGGTGTGTAAACCTCTTTCAAACCAAAGCTGGAATCCATGCTTTCCCTTTCTGCTTTCATTATTTTTATGAGTGTGGTTTCAGCATCCCTCTCACTGTACTTTGGATTGTGCTTCCTACTTCTCCCCTTCCCCTCTGAAAAGGCACTGAAGACTCAGCCTGTGGCTGCCTCAGCTGAATAAATAAATGCATATGAGGGCCTCTACTGGGGAGACTAAGGTTACTGCTGGATTTTTTTTTCCTCTCCTTAAGAGATTCCCACTTAGCTAAAGAATCATTTCTAAAAACACATGGAAGCTCACACTAATACAGATTGTCTATGTTATAACTGACCTCTGAGTAAGTGTGGACATGCCCACAGCAATTCAGCTCAATCAAATGTCCCTGGAAACATGCACACAACTTCAACACCAGAATTAGAGTTTTAAGAAGTACATTTCAGTAACTCCCCAGACGCCAGAAAGTTGAAATTCCGAGTTCAGTCTGTCCTGACATCATTGTTTTTCAGTACAATGAGAGCTAATGTGGACGCTTCTGTCCTTGTGAATTACAAAAGGCAATTCTGGATGGGAGAAAGGAGCAATCTCTACTCTTTGGTTCTCTTAGGTGTTCCATGATCATTTTACAACAAGCAATTACTAAGCAAACTTAATCACTTAAGTATGCACATATAATGCTATCATGACAGAATTCTCAGAAAGCCTCAACCTATACCGAAAATGTACATAATCCTCAAACCAAACAAATTTAGACAGTTACAAACATTATATGGGAAAAAAAATTATGTGAATTGCATCCATTTCTTAAAATGTCATAAATATGCGTATAATTTGTTATACAAAAAGAATTAATCAACTCCAAGAAGTGCCATAAAAAGAAAATTTAACAGTGTTAGACTCTGGCATGTGCTAGAGTTTTTAAATTACTATATAGTCATTAGTCAATTGTTAAAATTAAGCTAAATTTAGACTTTTAACCCCAATATATAGCCCAAAAGTTCATCATTAAAGTTAACACAGAAGATGTTTTTAACTTTGAATTAAAGCAAACATTATTTCTCACTCATAAACAAACAAACAACAAAAATCCTATTGCTTTTACATTTGAAAGGACGTCCTCTTACTGTGAACAAGGCCTAGAGTTTGGATCAATAGAATGAACTTACAATCAGGGTGCTAACCTGTGAGTTGGCAAAGCAGGAAGGTGATGAGCTCCTTTCTGCAGCCTCCTGGGTCCTCTGGAGCTGTCTTCACATCATTGGTTCCTCATAGCTTTTCTAACCACGTAATTGCTCCTTGTCATGGGCTATCAACACACAAAAGGGACAGTTGTGAAGCCACCACTTCTCAAATAATTAACAAGGTATACAGACACTCCCAGGGATGCTAAACCACCTTGAGGTGTGCTGCCTTAGTGGAACTTTGGTTCCCATAGGAAAGTGCAGAGCTGTTCACACTGTCATTGCTGTGGACCAGCGTATTTAACATTTGTGGGCACTTATCAGATAGGGCACATTTTACCCACATCATTTCATTCCATTCACACAAAAACTGAACAAGATAATCATTAATCGTGTACACCTTGAAAAGTCTAACTAAACATTATAAACTTTATATTCCTCATGTATGAAATGGAAGCTGATTGATAATTATAAACTGAAAACCTATGGTGAAGACTCTATAAAGCTGACAGAAGTTTATAGTGGTAAAAAGCTGGAATGTTGCAAATCCAAAGCTAAATTATCTAGGGCTGTCTTGACCCTATATCCTTTCAACTGCTAGACAGAACTTTGGGGATGTAGTGGCATAAGAGAGCAGTCGCTTCCACTATCCCAATAGCTAAAAATGTCACCAAGTAACATCTAAAACCTATAGCAGAGACTTCCCTACTTTGCTATAGCCTGACTACCTGCAGTCCCTACCAGCATATATGGTAAATGCCTTAACTTATGATTTCCTTTTGTTCTGTAACTATCAAAAGTTTACGAAGCCAGTGTGTTGGAACATGTCAATTGAAGTAACTTGGCTCCGTGTTCACGGGCCATAGTCACTCATATAAGTGGCTCAGAATAAATCCCTTTCTATTCCCTTTGAGATGAAATGTGTGTTTTGCATCAATATAAGCCAATTAGGGAGTCCTGAGGCAGATAGAATCCAAATATGGGTCTATACCTCCTATTCTCAGACTCAAAGTCAAACTTATCTTTCCTTACATACACCCACCAAATCGACATTGAGTGGAATAAACTACCAGATCTATGTCTGAAACAGAGGAACTGCTTTCTTAATTGAGATGTTGATGGAAAGCCGAAAGTGGGAAAAGTGGATATATCAAATCATGGCTCATGTGGGACATTCGTGCAGTGTCACAAATGTTTGTCCTATGACTCTAGCTACTAAACTTGGGCCATGTGGCACTGTCATGCGTGGGCCAGAAACATGGCTCCACACTGCCACCTGCAGCAGTCTGAGTTTTTCTAAGAGACTTCATGAAGGTGAACCTGGAATTCTTGATCAGGATAGATATTCAAAGGGGTTGTATGGAAACATAATTTAACAGAAACTTCCTAAAATGTATACATTTACGAAGGCATTCTAAATAAAGCCAAATAATGAGGGAGGCAGAGTTTCAACGGGACATTTCTCATCAACAAGGGAAGCTTCCAGTGCCAGGAATTGGTTACATACAATCAAATTGTTGTCCAAATGGGTTCCATGGGAACCCCCAAACTACTCAGGCCCAAGGCTGTTGGTTGTTCTCCACCAACTGCCAGTAAAACACTATTGCTGAAGACAACACCTACACAGCTCATTGAACTTGGAGACGTCGAGCTGGTGCCCACATGGAGGCTTCCCCACTATGGACTAGTGTTCATGACACTGGAAGGGATGCTGCACACCACCAAAGGAGAAACGTAAACACCAGCCCAGCTTCCAGTCCTGCAGATATAAACAGCGGTGACTGTGAGACACTGCCTGGAAGTGCCACCATGGCAGAAAGTTTGTAGGAGTAACCAGTCCAGCTCTGATTTGATTTAAGGTCTAGTTCATGAGATAGAACCCCTGCCCAACACTGCTTGGGGAGTCAAGAACCTGTTACGAGATAGCCAAAGCACCTAGGGGGAAACCACATACTAGTGTCCTGCTAAAGGAACATAGCCATAGAGTGACTCCTAATGACATTCTGCTGTGCTCATAGATTAGTGCTTTGCTCAAATGTCATCAGAGAATCTTCCTCCTGCAGTAGAAGGGAGCAAATACAGAGACCCAGAGCCACACAGTATGCAGAGAGTGAGAGACTTTGGAACACTCAGAGCCCTAATTGGAATTAACCTTAAATTTACCTTTACACCTCTAAATGGAATGTCTCCATCAAAGCCTTCCCCTCAAAGGCTCAGCGAACTCTCTACTGAGGAGGAGGCAGAAAGGGTGTAAAACTTAGAGAGAATGGAAGACACCAAGGAAACAAGACCCTCTAAACACAGCCGGACTGATGCACATATGAACTCGCAGACTATGACAGCATGTGCTATAGTCTGCACTATACATTCCTACAGCAAAGGGGAGAACTAGAAACATGCCTCCCTAACCCAGAAGTGTAGCCAGATGTTTCTCTGGTCCTGCCCAGCCCAGAGGTCCAGACGAATCTCTCCCACTGTTGGTCCCACAGCTGCTTTTAAAACAATTACTCAGAGGCTTATATTAATTACAAACTATATGGCCTATGGCTTCAGCTTTTTGCTAGATACTTCTTTTATCTTAAATTTGTAGGGCCCTGGCCATCATTTTGGGTAGCTGTTGCCTTGCTTGCTAACCTTGACCTTGATGTCCTCCCTATGCTAAGTCCCTGCGGGTTTCCTCTCTCCTGAATGCTTACTCTCCTGAATGCTTACTCTCCTGAAGCTTACGGGAGGTTCCTTGTTTGTGTATCCTGCATATTGGGCACTAACACCTTAGATGCAAGAATGTAGCAAACTTTTGCACTCCGGGGTTCTCCCGTTGTGCTGTAAGCCTGTGTTTAAGGCTTCCTCCATCCTTCAATAAATGGCATTCGGCATTCTGCTGAGGCAAATGACCCACTGTCTCTTGTCTCTGGTTTTTGATCCACAGCCCCTCGCTGGGACATGGTGAATGGGTGGTGGTAGCACGAGCATTACTGCTACATAAATTAACCCATTCCTATTCATCTATATGTTGCCATGTGCCCATGGCGTTACCAGTCTGCTGGCATCTTGCTGCTCCTTCAATGGCAGGTTCCTGTCTCTCTACTGACTCCACCCTTCTCTCTGTCTCTCTGCTTAGATTTCCCACATGGCTGTAAGCTTTCTTGCCATAGGCTTTATGCATTATCCAATGGGAACCACACATATTCATAGCATACAGAAAGACATCCCACAGCACTTTCCCTTTTCTGTCTAATCAAAAAGGAAGGTTTTAACTTTAACAGTAAAATTCTATATAACAAAAGAGTTATCAAGCAAGAATTACAATTACAATATCTAGTCTATTTGTATTTGACAAAATTAAAGACAATATTCTATCATCTATCCTATTTTTGTGAGTCTAAAGTTTCATATCTAATTTACCTTTTATCATGACGAAAAAAAAAAAAAAAACTAATCATAACCATCTAGTCTTCAACTCCATTAAAGACCCCAGAAGGATATAATATTACCCAAGTAAACAGGAAGTACATTGCAAGCAACTTCCATAATTCTAGAAATGACAGAGACATCTGGCTGCCTGGACAGCCATCCAAAGTTACTCTGTATTGTTGGGGTACATATCTTCAACCTGTAGGCCTAGCATCTCTGGCATTGCTTTCAGTGAAGCAGGAAATTTTAAGGATCACTTCACCCATTCTGGCAAAATTCATCAGTTGCTTCTCCCTGTGTCCTGCAGAATGTCTGACAGTCTCCTCTGCAAAGCAGGAACCTCAAGGACCTTTTTGCCTTGTAAAGTTCAGTGGTCATCTTCCTATGGATCCTGCATATCCAATTTATACAGCATCCTGTCAAGCAGTCCAGAGAGGGGCACTTTTTTGCCCAGTGGCTAACTTTTGCCACAAAGAAATCAAATTCCATAATGAGTTTCTTCGATGCCCATTATCCTCTTTGAAGTAACTGGTGCTGCCAGGAGCAGATGTGTCTTACTGTCCAGAAAAGTCTATGTTCTTAAAACATTTTAAATGCCATATTCTGTAGGTCTTTGAAGTGTTTGAAGATTACCTGCCTAATTGAAATATATCTATGTATACCTAGAAAACTCAACTAACATGACTATAAGTTTGGTTATCAGGGCCTGGAGAAATGGTTCAGCTCAGAGGTTAAGGGCACTGGCTGCTATTACAGAGGTCCTGAGTTCAATTCCCAGCAACCACATGGTGGTTCACAACCATCTCTAGTGGAATCTGATGCCCTCTTCTGACACAAAGTCAAACATGCAGATAGAGCACTCATATACATAAAATAAATAAATAAATCTTTTTTTAAAAGTTTGATCATAGATGACTAATTATTAATCCATATTTCTTAATTAGACATTACAAATTAAATGAGTTGCATAAACATAATACCTTAAACAAGAGTAGAAATATACATACAGTATAACAAAAATTGACCTTAAATTTGTATTAATAAACCAAAATCCATACCAATGTAAAGTATTTTGAGATTAACAGTTGGTTTTTTTTGGAGTAAAGTAAATCCAATAATCTACCTTTTTTCTCATCAATTCTATATTCTAATCCCCTTTCTTCTTTTAGAAGTAAATTAACTATAACCAGTAACAATTTGTAACCAAACCTCTAAATAAAGACAAACATCCATAATCCATTTTGGGTGCAGGGGGGAATGTAGACATAGTCCTCTAGGCTACTTCATGCTGATTAGGGATATTGGCAATCTTATGAGGATACCGAGAAAATTACAAATTATAAGTAAATCTTGGCTGTACTAGTCTGTGAGGCTGTATTGTCTCAGCCAGTTACCTTGAAGCTGTTTTGGATGTTGAGTCATCTGGGCCATGGCTGTCATCAGAGACTTTTCAGGGGATCTTGGCTGATCAAACCATATTAGCCTGGAGGTAATTCACAGGTTCTCATCTTCTGTGGAAATATAAGTAGAACCTCTTTTCCTAAGCAACGTATCCTTAGACATAAATTTTGAAGTCAAAATACTTTTAACAAAACATATTGGTTTAACTTAGCCACCCCTACAATCAAATGTCTCTCTGCAGTTAAAAATCCCAAAAATAATATAATAATATGCAGTATCCAGATGCTTTGTGGAATTCCCATCCTTATGTGGCTTAACTTTCATATTATTCTTACTCTCTCTTTAAAGACTTTATTTTTAAAAATTATTTCTTTATGTAATTGCCTATATTCCTTTCCCTCTCTTTTTCAAGCCTATGTACATTTTAACATACATTGTAAACCGTTTAGAATTTTATTCCATCTGAATCTGTCTTATTGTGAATCTATAATTCTTCTCTGATCAGGAGAGATTTTTAAACTGCTAAGCTGCGTGTCTAGGACTTTGGTTGTTGACTCCACCCCATTTAGCTTTCCAACATGGTGAAGATATGTTTATCGTCAGCTCTGGGAACTATGCTCACCACCAACTCTGGGAAGCAGTGGGTCTATGCCTCCATCAAGCAGCAAGTAGCCCAGAAACCTTTTTATTTTTATTTTTTTATTTTTGTCTGGACTAGCAAAAGCTAAATCTGCCATGCAGTATGCTGCTCAGCTTGGAGATGCCTCTGTGTACTGTGGAGGTAATCTACCATGCTTTAGCTCAAGACCGCATGCCAACGCATCTCTGTATCATGGCTTGCATGAAAGACACAACTAGAAAGCTGTTTTTAGCTCTGTTTTAGAACCTTTTCTTAAAGCTTTCTCAAGTTTTAGGTGGAAAAATCTCACCCCACGTTGGAATGTCGATATACTCCTTAAGTAGACTGCCATGAATTTCTCACTTTACAGAAGCAATCTACAATTAAAAAATTAGTTTTCTTCAAGGGAGTCTCACTGGGGAAACAAATCACTTTTAAGGCTAGGCCTCATGCCTAGCAGTAGATAGCCAACATAAAATAAATGCAATGACATATTTGGAGGTTCATTGTTTCATGTGTGGTGGGGCTTTTTTTTTTTTTCAACCTTACAGGTCTTTTATATATATATATATATGGCTTTTAATTTGTGTTTTTATGTGATTCCTGTGTGTGTGTGAATGTGTGTGTCTCTATATGTTTCTGGTGCTTTTTCTTTGGCTCTTTTCCTTCATTTGGTGTGTTTAGTCATATTTCAATTTGTTTGTTATTGTTTTATCTTACTTTATTTTATTATTCCTTAGATGCCTATTTGTGTTCCAAGAAGAGGGGCAGCAAGGATGTGGATCTGGAGGGAAGTGGAGGTATTGAGGAACAGGAAGGACTTGGTAGAGAGAAACTGTAATCAGAATGTAATATATGAGAAAAACTATTTTTCAATAAAAGAAAACAAGACAAACAAACAAAAAGGAACTTCAAGACAAGTCAGGGTGAGGTAGAATTGGAGTCACTAAGTAGAGATTTTGACAAGAATGTAAGCACAGGTTTTAGCAGAAAGAGGGATGAGGCCCTCTGAAGAAAGAGACAGTGTCTGTGTGGCCTCCTCAAAGGGAGGACAGTCTCAACAGTAGCTAATTTTAGTGGTTCTCAAGTTACATCTCAAAGGGTCACTCATAAGCTTGTTTTCCCTTCCTTTCCCATGAAGATTATAAGGTAGTGCCTGAGGTGCCCTGGACAGAATTACAGTCTGATGCCTTAAAACTGTGGGTCACAAGGGCTCCACAAGGAAGTTAAGACACATCTTTTACTGTAAATGGGGTTACCTAGGACAGTCCTAGAAAACTGCAGATTTGCAGCTGGGAAAGGGAGAAGGTCAAATATGCTTAGGACTTGAGCATGGTTCATTGTCATTTTAACATTCTTATTTAAAATACTTTCCTATGAAAGGACATTGTCTCTGTAGGCGACTTTTATAGTAAGTGTTATTAATCATGCTGGATTCTTGACTCTCAGCTGGTGAGGGGCTTCAGCCAGACTCTGGAGTGGGAAGCTCTTTTGTCTTCCCATGTCTAACAGTTTCCCCTGTCTTTCTAACCTACTTCATCAGACCAAATGGTAAAAACACAACAAAATATTTGAAATCAGAATCTTCACCACATTAGGTTATATGTAAAGGAGCTGCTCAGTAATTATGAATAACTGCAGTCAATCAAAATAGTCATGTGTAGAGTAGCAGCAGGCTGGCCACAGATGCTATCAAAGTGAAAATGCCTCTAGATTAGGGTAGCTGATTTCTTGTTGTTTAGGGTTCTCTGGAGTTCCTGGTATACTCTACTAGATATTAATTCTCCGTCAGATGAATAGCAAAGATTTTTTTCTCTCATTCTGTGGGCTGTCTCTTCATTCAATTAACTATTTCCTTTACCATAACAAGAGCTTTTTAAGTCTACAAGGTTCCATTTGTCAAGTATTGCCATTATTGTAAGAGTGACTGGGGCACCATTAGGAAACGTCTTGCCTATGCATCGACCTTGAAATGTGTTCCCCAACTTGCTTTATCCTCTCACAGTTGTACAGTCTCAAGTCTTATAGCAAGATCTTCAACTATATGCAGTTGATTTTGTGCAGGGTGCAAGTCAAATAGTCAAGAAGACTTAATTCATGGCTATTGTCACAGAGCAGAAAGACCCAAGCTTAATTCCACCAAACAAAGGGAAGAAAGGGGATGTTTTTAATAATGAGGAAAGAGGCAAAAATAGGCCACATGCATTTGCTAATTGTCTTTGACTAAAAGGAAAACAGCTGTTTTGTACCAATATAACAGGTTACAATATGGAACAAGTTCGTCTTGAAGTCTAGGCTCCTAAGGAATCTGTCTCCATGGCCTACAGGAGTCTTTTTTTAAAAAAATTCTACAAACATTCCCCAAAGAAAGAATATACAAAGAGTTTGCTCAGTTAAAATGATCTGGGAAGAAAAGCATGGCCTAGAGTTGGGAAGAAATGTGCCCAAAGATTAATCAAGCTAACAACATTTAGGCTGGCTTGGCCTGGCTAGCAACTGTGAGGGAGGCTGTTGCTATGTGTCTGCCATCTCTCTACCCATTTCCATAGCAGGCAGGTCTAACGAGCAAGTGGAGGTAGAGTCTAACAAGTCATTTCAAGTAAGAGTGTGAATAACCTGAGCCACTCTAGTTTGTTACTGCTGTCAGATGGGGTAGCCCCTCCAAAGAGTCATGTCCTAAGAGCCTGGTCCTCACTGTGAATCCCTACCTAGTGACTGAAGTGCCAGTCAGGGTAGTGATTAGTAATTGGGTAATTGGGGGTTTCTGTTACTTCTTTTCTGGAAGAGAAATTGTAAAAGAACAACATTGGCCCTTCTGTGATTTATCTCTACCATCTTGTCTCTTCAGACAATATTTTCCTCCTTTACATGCTCCTACCATCATGATACCTTCCTCCAGCCCAAGCTCACTACTGTGGTTTAATGCTCTGAAGCTCCAATAACTGTCCATGACAAATATTTCTTTTCCTTACATATTGACCCCATATTTTGTTCTAGCAATGGAAAGTGAATTAATGTAGTTATACTTTCATGAAGATCCTTAAATCATTTAATTATACAGCACATTGACATTAAATTTAGATTAAAAACATATGCTTTGGTGGTTTTGTATAATTTCATAATGACACCCATAGAGATATTCTTTAAAAAGCATCAAATGTTAATCATAGATACAAAGAGCATGTCTTAAACAAGCCATGGAAATAGTTAACCAATATTTTTAGGCATTCTTTTCTAAATTGGCCCATCTATTAAATGTCTCTTACTATGATAGGATGTTGATTTATGACAATATTTAGTGTGGCATGTAAGCTCCATCTTATTATATTTCAGTTAAGAAAATCTTCTAATTTTCTGAATTGTGTTGACTAGAAGTCTCCTGTGGAGACAGTCTTGTCAGTTGGTTTATTAGTTAATTAAATGTCATTTTATACCTTATTTTCTAAATTCCAGGCATCCAAAAGAGCTCACTCTAAGATTCTCTTTGCTATCAGGTGTCTGCATAATTAATCTCATCTTAGAATGCCTGTTACTCAGTGCACAATAGAGCGGGACAATTAATTTGGACCACATGCAATTATGGTGAAAGGTCGCTGCTACCCATGATAAAACTCTGTTCAAAGTGTGCAGGGAGGCACTACTGTGGCCATCCAAGGGACGGTTTAGGGGCAGAAAATCTCCAAGTACAATTAAACAGGCTATAAAGTAATCACTTGCAATTTTTCATTTTTTAAAACAGGAGACTTTTTTTATTCTTGTGCAAAATGAATACTTCTAAGATCAATCAACTTTTGGAGATTTATTTCAAGAGGTGCTAAATTTCTACCCTAATGCAGAAAGCATGTTATTTGGCCTGAAACTTCCTGTGTGAGTCTCTTATGAGAAGCTTTCTTGGAGTAATTGTTACAAAGCCCTCAACACAGTTAATAAGAAAAATGCTGGCTTTATCCATCCTGGGTAGTTTGAGCTATATAGCCATAAAAGTTACAGTTAGAAGTACAGAAGTGTGGATTATAAAGAATCCCCAGTATCCAAATGTCCATGAATTTCTAATCCTTCAACAATATTATGTTTGCCTGTTAAATGCAAATTTCTGAAGTAGATTTTACCCTAGAGGAAGTTTCAAAGATACCTTTGTCACTATTAAAGATATGTGTATGTTTTACAATGCTGGGCAGAGTTATAAAATGCCCATTTGAGGAAGATTTTCCAGATAAAAGAAAAAAGTGTTGGAAGGACCAAAAGGCAGAAAAGTTGAAGGATGGGCAACAAGACGCTTGTATCTACACCATCACGACGCACATGGAGAATAAGCAGGAAGAAATGCCTGCATCCTGAGTGCCATGCTGCTGTCTTTACTTATTTCAAGATAACAAAAAGACAACAAATGTGGATTATTCATACAGGTATTCATCAATCACGCACACATTAAGCAAGTACCTACTGTGTGACAGAGTAGTGACTATGTGGTTAAGGCATGATCACTACCTGTGACATTCCTTTAGAATGGAAATACTGAGTCCACATGCACACCTGATAAAGGTTTGCTCAGTGAATAGAAAGATGTTGGTTTTAATCTTCATCCAACGTTTTTACTAGCTGTATGACCTTGGGAAAGCTCCTGGAGATTTGTGGGGCTTGACTTTCCCATCCTTAAGAGGATTCTTTGAATACTAGTAACTAGCAGATACTCTGAAGCTCCAGCTAGCTTCAGAAAAGGGGGTTTGTTCGTCTAAGCCAAGAGCAGAGAGGCCAGAGGTAGAATCATCCTGCAGAAGACCTAAAACCTCAGACTCAAATTCCTGCAGATTTTAGAATTCATAAATATATCACTTTTCATGGCTGATATATTTGTTTCAGAAAAAAAATCATCTTTGTTTCTGAACTTGATATTTTTAAAGCTCTTGTTTTACCAAATTAAAGAGATTGTCTTTTTTCAATCACTATTTTTTTCTAGACAGGGTTTCTCTGTATAGTCCTGGCTGTTATGGAACATGCTCTAATAATTTGAATATTTATTACTTTATTATATTTATAAATATAAATTATTTAAAAGGTCTTTGTGCAAGTAATCTGAACATTAGCCTTCATCACATTCTCTGTAAACCCACCTCTTGGTAAGAACTCCGTGGAGCAGGAAGCTTTGCTTCTTTTATTTGCTTAAGTCATCTCATATTTGCCAGGTAGCATCTAAATAAGTACTTGGAATTGTGTGGCATCCGTGTGCGTGTGGAGACTGACCATATCAGTCCCCACATGAAAATCTCTCAAAGTCTTCATATTTCCTGGATCACAATGTCTAATCTCATCAGCACATTAAAAGCTCCTGGCAACTTTCCCAACAGTCTACCTTACCAGCCTCTTCAGTTGCACTGTTTGACTGGCATATTTACACAGATTAGCCATTTCTTCAGCCACACTCTTATTTTGAATGCATATCTTTATCTTACATGTAGTTATAGTTTTCCTTTGTGTGTGTGTGTGTGTGTGATGGTGTGTTTGCTTACCTGTCTGCCTGCTTGCCTTCCTGCCTGCCTGCCTGCCTGCTTGCTTGTTTGCTTGCTTGCTTGACCTGTTTCCCAGGTTGGCCTAGTACTCACTTTGTAGGGCAGATTGGCCTCAGACTTACAGAAGTCTTCCTGCCTCAGCCTCCAAAATACTAAATGCTGAAACTATAGCCATGAATCATCATGCCCCCAAAATTTTCCGATTTCTCCATCCCCAAAGTCTTCTGTCCTTTGGAGACTCAGCTTAGAATCTATTCCAAAGAGGATTATCCAAGCTACCAGTTGAGAAGCTATATGAACAGAGATATTTAAGACCTAAAATGACCAGTGTCTGAAATAAAATGATGAAAGTTATTTACTTTCTAACTTTCTTATTTATGTATTTCTTATTTACCTTCTCCTTTGCAGAACTCAGTTTAACAGGTCAGATTTCTCAGGTGCGGTGCAGTCAGATCATATGGAACTATGGATAGCTTACAAGTAAGGACTGCAGCCATCCAGGCTGGGGACAGCAGGGAAGACTCTGAAGGACTGGTGGCCCACTGCTGCTCTCTTCGATAGTGTTCCTGTGGGGTTCCCTAAAAGAAAATTTGGGGCATCAGCAACACAGCTAGATGTTCACAAGCAAAGCTGTCATTTTTATCCAAATGTCAGGAATAAAGTTGTTTGGAGTATCTCCTGTTTGCTAACCCTAGACTACTGAGTTGCCTTCCTTGAACTAGTTCATGTCCTGCTCCCTGCTGCACTCTGGGAGGTCATGCACACAGCATCTCAGGGAGCTTACCTCCTCTTGCAGGCTGTTCTACTCAAAGAAACCACTGAAGCAAAGAGAGTGGCAGGCTCAGAGAAGGGCCTGGGAACTGGCATTGCTGTGAAATACACATCTCTATGTCTTTCCTGAGATGAGTTTCACATGCCTGGCAGACCATCTCTGCTTCATCCACCTGCTAAGTTCTTATTCAATTTTCAATCAAATCAAGAGAATAAATGTGGCATTTACTCTCAGAGCCTCCCTAAACATGGTTTATCTTTTTCTTCTCTTAACTTCTGCTATTTCTTAGACTCATCTCTAATCACTGCCATGCTTCTCACAAGGTCTTAATCATATATAAGCTGTACACATACACACATCTGTTTGCATGACTTACATCTCTTGTCATTACCAGACTTGATTCTTGTTCTTAGCATGTGTTTAGTAAATGAATAATAAATAACTAAATGAGTTAATTAAACAATAAAGCTTAGTTAGATACAATACCATTTGATATTTACAAGCAGTAAATAGTTTTCCAGCTAAGTGTTGACTATGTTCTTAGAATATTTAGGTCATTTTCCTCATTTGTCCCCCACATGTTAATTTCTATCAACTAACATTCCCATTTTTCTACTTTTCTATGCTACAGTTTTTAAAAACCATGATCATTGTTGTATGAGTTCCTGATGAAGTTTGTCACTAATTTAGTATATTGACTAACCTCAAGGAGAAAAAAGCAATGCCTTGGTCCACTACCAGCTTGCCCATAAATACATTAGCAACAGGAACGATGCTGTAGGACTGCAGTCCCAGCACTCAGGAGGGGCAAGGCAAGAGGATCCCTGGGCTATAGAGCAAGACTCTGTCACAGAGGCAGGTGGATGAAGGAGGAAAAGAAGGAAGAAGGAAGGAAGGACAGGATAGAAGAGGAAGCAGAGAGGAGGAAGTTTGACTTTGGATGCCAATTGCCTCATTTAACAACGAACGTGGGGATAAGATGACAGTATCGTGGGCTTTTATCCCTGTCAGTCTTCCTAAGTATAGAGAAAATTTAAATTTTTCCAAATGAAAGACAATAGAGTGGATGTCTCTGACACATGAGTCCACCATACCGGAGTTTCTTAGCTACCATAATCCTGTCCCAGCTGTTATGATTTATTCCTTTATCCATGTAACATTTTAACAGGAGACATCCAAAATGGCTTGTATTAGCAACTTCATCCCGCTGACAAGGCTTCTTTCAGGAATTTGTGAGCACTATTCTTGTGCACTTGATTTTTTTTTACTTTACACAAATCTGGACCCACTTGAAGCTTTTATCCTACAAATTTTAAAACTGCCAGCTCAAAATGTTGATTTAATTACATTCTAAAATGTAAAGAGATGGAAATAGCCGTTTAACTGGGTAAGTGATGGGGAAAAGGTGGGTGGCTATTGTCTGATTTTAATGTTCTGTCAGGACCAGTGGTCTCAGTATCAGAGTGAGGAGAGAGCTGTGGATATTGAAGAATAAATTGAACAGATATTTGGGAAAGGAATTTTAATGGGAGGAGAGTGAGAGATTTCAAGTGAATTACAAGTTTATATATACATTTCCCAGATGACTCTAAATTCTTTATTCAAACTGACATGGGTTGGATAAATATATTACAGTCCTCTTCACCTGAAATGAACAAGTAACAGAATGGAAAGGTATGAAATTCAGACAATGTATGTAGAACAAACACATGCTAGGGGGCATCTTGCAATGCCCAGGTCCCTAAAGCTGAAGCATCAATGGATACCCAACCCAATATCACATAACCCTTGAAATTACTGTTGCGGCTCTTCTCTCAGTAAATACTCAGCTAATGAGGCTCTCTGGGTGAATTGCAAAGAAGGGTGGCAGACCTGTTTTCAAGCCAAAGGTAGAAACATATAAACAATTGGAAAGATACAATACAATAGACCATGCCAGACAATGTTGAAATGCAGTCGTCAACATTATAGCACATGCTTAGAGTATGAATTTGCACCTGTGTACCATTTGTGCCTTCCAGGCAGAGTTGGCGTACATGGAAGGCAATTGCTTTTGCCCTTAAGGTTTTCTCCCTATGCAGAGCAAAAGGATGAGTTTAAAATGAAACCAATAACAGACATACCACCAGGTCACTCAGCCAAAAACAACAGTGCCCAGTGTTTTCTGGCTGTGGACCTTCAGCATATTAGATTTTATGCCTAGTCACAGTCACTGAGTGGCTTTCTTCCAGTGTTTGCAAGGTGTGCTGTTATGTCCCTGGGTTATTAGAGGCTCTGCAAGGCAAGCTTTAAGTCTTGCCCATAATTTATTTATTGTATTATTATTTGATTCGACATTGTAAAATTATTTATTTTTGTTCCACGTGTGTGTATGTGAGTGTGTGTGTGTGTGTATGTGTGTGTGTGTGTGTGTGTGTGTGTGTGCCTGCATATAGATATGTGTGCCATGTATATTCTGGTGCCTACTGAGGCCAGAAGAAACTGTTTGAACCTCTAGAACTGGTGCTACAGGTGGTTGTGAACCACACAAATGGGGCTAGAAACTGAACACAGACTCTCTGCAAAAGGTGCTTTGAACCACTGAGCCACCTCTTGAACCTTAGTTAGGCAGGATTTTGTTAGTATAGATTGAAGCATAAAATATTTGAAGGGGGTGTGTCATGATGGCTCAGTAGGTAATAGCACTTACTGCTCTCACGTAGGACCTGGGTTTAATTCACAAACCCCTGTAACTTCAGTTCCAGGAGGCTCAATACTACCCATCATCTGACCTCTCCAGGCATCACGAATGCATGTGGTGCAAGCAAGACATCTCTACACATAAAAAATAAAAACATAAAAATAATGAGGTGAGGGGGCCAACCACCTGTTCTGCTCCCAGATCTTTCTTCCCTAAGGAAGCCGAGCAAGTGTGGTTCTGCTTTTCCTCAGGATCACTGGTGCACTGGTCCACAAGGGTAGAGGGAACAGAAGTGGGAAATGGGGTTTAGACAGCTGTGGCTACAATGTAGACAGCCCTCCAGGAGATGACTTTGCTGAATCAGCTCAGATTCATTTTAGAGTATAGGAAATCTATAGGATTGGGGAGCCTAGGAGCAAACCCTGATTTGCATTAAGTGGCTTCATATGTAGCAGCAGTGTCCTAGCACAAGTCTTAGTTACTGTATGTGCAGCAGGGAGAGCCTTCTAGCAGGATACTGTGCCCAGGGTCACCCTAGAGATCAATCAGGCATCCAGGCTCAGAGACAGCTTTCAGATAAGGTCAGTCCTCTGGGTACAGATATATTCTCCAGATAAGGGCAGGTAGAGAGCAAGAAGTCTCACTGAGGGGAAGGGAGTCTCCATGTTGTCAAGCTTTGGGAAAAAAAAAAAGCTGCCAGGCCATAACTGACTGCAACCTCTGACCAGCAAGGCCTTCCACCAAGCAAGCATCAGGCATCTCTGAACTACCTAACCACACCTATGAGGAAGAACCTACTGTACTAAACGCCAAGGCTAATATAATTAGAATCTGCTTGCACAGGTGTGATAGACCAGAGTGAAAGTCCTGACTCTGACATGGACTTAGTAATTACCAGAAATCTTTGTAGAATTCTAGGTAAGCTTGAAGTGTGCTGCTTATCCTTTTTACTTCCTATGTTCATTGTTCCAACAAAAGGTATTCATATATTTTCAGATATTGACTTGGCTAAAAGCCATATAACTATGAACTCACAAAAATAATATTCCACCCTGATCTTGCTAGTTCAGATCAGGTGCATATTACAGTATGTTCATACCTAAGGTTCACAGATGTTTGCCCAGCACTTATCTCAGGAGAAAAGATTTAGAAGCTGTATTTTTAAAAAGAAGGGAAGAAAAGAGAGTACAGAAAGAAGAAGGGAAATGGGGAAATAAGGGATATATAGAAGATGATAGATAGATCGATAGATAGATAGATAGATAGATAGATAGATAGATAGATAGATAGATAGATAGATGGATAGATAGATAGATAGATCGATAGATAGATAGATAGATAGATAGATAGATAGATAGATAGGTTGAGGAAGGAAAACACCATCATGTCCTCTATCTTTAGCTATTTAGGCTATTTATAATGATTCTTGTACTATTTTCTAACCTTAAGAGATTTTAGTCTCTGAGTACTTTGGCATTTTGCTCCTGAAATCTCCAAAATAAATGTAGCAATAACAACAAAAATTATTTTACCTTTTTAGTATCAAAACACAAAATGAAACCCTATGGCTTCATAATGGCCATTCTAACTGAGCAGAAGTTCACCGAGGTGCATACAGTTTGGGATTGGGCAAACATTTGAATGGCTACCTTAATCTAGTTGTGTGATGAATTGTTTGTGAGATCATTACAATACCATGATTTTTAAAATGGTAACTTTTCTTGTGTGAATGATTCTGTAATTTGATACTTATTCTTAATACATGTGGGAGAGAAACAAATGGAGTAACATTTTGTGTACTTTTTAATTGTGAGAACTGGGGCAAGCCATGTGGAAGTTACGTCACACTGTGCAGTGGATATCACTGTGCTTACCAGAGCTTCCTCTCTGCTCACTCTACTTCCATCCCAATGCATCCATTGCTGTCTGCTAGTAACTCAGTATCATACTTGTGTTGTTGGGAGCCATGGCATCTGGAGGCCTGCAAGGTCATGAACTTCATCACCCTGGACTGCTCTGTAAGTCATGATTTGTATAGATTGCTTCCTTTCCTCGAGATGAAATACCTCCATGATTCACTCACCAGATGAAACATCCAGTTTGACAGAGTGGGGACATTGATAGATTTTGGTCCTCCAAAACTGCTATAAAGCTGAACAGCTGAAAACAACAGTTCTGGCCTGGCAGTGGTGGTGCACACTTTTAATCCTAGCACTGGGGAGGCAGATGCAGGAGGATCTCTGTGAGTTCAAGGCCAGTCTAGGATACAGGGTGAGTTCCAGGAAAGGCTCCAAAGTTACACAGATAAACACTGTCTCAAGAAACCAAAAAGAAGAAGAAGAAGAAGAAGAAGAAGAAGAAGAAGAAGAAGAAGAAGAAGAGGAAGAGGAAGAGGAAGAGGAAGAAGAAAGAAAAAAGGAAGGAAAGAAGGAAGGAAGGAAAGAAAAAAGGAAAGAAGGATGAAAAGATGAAAAGACAATAACAATTCTGTCTAATAATAACAATGGATGGAACTAGAAAATAGCATCTTAAGTGAGGTAACCCAACTCATAAGTGGATGTTAGATATAAAGCAAAGAACAATCAGACTGCAACCCACAGAACCAGGGAGACTACATAATTGGGGGGACCATAGGATGACTGGGGCTTATAAAATGTTTTGGTTTTACTCAATCACTGGGCAAGCCTCAGTGAAACATTTCACTATTAGGATAAGAATTTGTACTATATCAAGCTGATAATAGAAAAATACATAAATAAATAAAAATGGAAAAAAAAGAATTCTGCAGAGAAACCCTGTCTTGAAAAGCCAAAAATAAAAATAAAAAAACAATTCTGATATTCCAAACTTTGACCAAAAGAGCTAATAATGTAGCATTCATGCAATGTGGAATGGGCTGTTCTCACTCCACACTTCCCACCCACTAAAACACACACACACACACACACACACACACACACACACACATCCCGACATAAACTCACAATCCATCTTGGTTGGAGTGCTGGTTTGCCAGGTACAGAAGACCATGAAAACCAAAGCTTTGCCTCTACTTCTAGAGAGGGTTCACTTGATCTAAAATGTTGTTGGCTTAAAGGGACAACAATTGTGGTGGCCAGCCAATAGACGGAAATATTGGAGATCAGAGTCTTGTGTGGAATAAGCGGTGGACCTAGCCAGGGAATTAAATCTGAAAGACTACAGTCTCAGAGGTTTGATTAGGTCAGAACTTATACCAGACAGAATGCAAGCTTGTGCATATACAGCACGAACAGAAATGAATTCAACTCACCCATCCTGTTTGTGGCTAAAGGAACTTGAGTGGCAAGAAATTACACCAGCAGGTAAAAGTCAGATCAAACTTAAGTTTGGCCTTGTTCTGATTGGCCTTAATTGTTACCTTGACACGGCCTAGAGCAGAAAATCTTCAATTGAGGAACTTAGATCAGATTGATCTGTGGGCACCTCTGTGGAGAATCGCACTGGTTGATATTTTATACAGAAGACATCAGCCCCCTGTGGGCAGCACCATCCCTCAGCAGGTGGTTCTGAGCTATGTAAGAAAGCTAGCTAAGCATGATTCTATGAGCTAGCCAGCAAGCAATGTTCCTTCACTGTCTCTGCTTCAACATCCTGCCCTGGCTTCCCTCAATAATGGACTGTGAATTGGAAGTAAAAAATGAGTTGATTTTGTTCAGAGTGTTTTATCATGGCAAGAGAAAGGAAAGCAGGCCTGAAGTGAACTACAACCCTCAACCAATCCAAATATCCATCATCAGTTGATACAAATTCTGTTATCCAAACACACTCTGACCGATAAGTAACTGATTATTAAACTACACAAAAATAGGAACAACCTTAGAAATCCAAGGCTAAACATATAAACTAGGAAAAAGAACTGAGAAGAAACCTCAGTGGCCACAGATTGCAGGGGATATTGGCTTTACTGGTTTAGTTCTGGCGAGTTATCAAAACAAACAGCAACCACCCTCAATAGAAAAACATTCAGAATCCAGAGTTATGGCAGCAAGTAAAACATTGGGTATTCAGCAAAAGATCATAAGACATGCAAAGAAATGAGCGGGCATGGCCATATTTAGAATCAAATCAATAGAAATGATGTGTGTTCTCAAGTGCTGAGCTTAGCAATGGCTTCAAAGAAACTGTTAAATATGCTCAAAGAACTAAAGGAAGCCATGTTAAGTAAGGAAGCTGTTACAGTATGAAACACTGTTTCAGTGAATGAAAAGTTTAAAAAAAAAAACTTTTCAAAATATAAATTCTGCAGCTGAACATTCAATAGCTGAGCACTTTAAATAGGGATGATCCACTGGAGATTCTAGATGAAAGAATAACCAGAAAACTTGAAGACTGGCCAATAGAAAGAAGACAACTCAAAGGACGGAGATGGAGACAGGTAGAAAACAATGAACAGAACTTCAAAGACATGCAGGAAATAACCAGCTCGCTAGCACACGTGCACCGCAAGTTCCAAAAGAAGCAGACAAACAAGGGGGTAGACAAAGATCTGAAAAAATAATAGCACGTTAAAAATTCAACATGAGCTGAAGAGTACTAATGTACAGAGCACAGCAGTTCAACCATCTCAAATGGATGAACATAAGAAGATCCACAGCTAGCTATGTCAGAATGACACAGAAATTCTCAAAAGTGTCATCAGTTGAAAATGACTCTTCACGGGGTAAAATGGATTCTAAACCTTCCTAATGCTGTGACCCTTTAATACAGTTCCCCATGTTGTGGTGACCCCAAAACCATAAAATTATTTTCATTGTTACTTCATAACTGTAACTTTGCTAGTGTTATGAATCATAAGATAAATATCAGATATACAGGATATCTGATACGTGACCTCTCAAAAGGATTGAGACCCACAGGTTGAGAACCCCTGCTTTATACAGCCCTATAAAAAAGAAGAAATGCAATCAATCAATCTCTGGGTTAGTAAAAACAAAAGCAAACTAAATCCAAAGCAAGCAGGAAACAACTAGAACTCAAGACTAAAATAGGGGAAAACACTGAAAAAAAAATATTAAAGAAAAAAATGTTTTCCAAAAGGATAACCAACATAATCTTACCTAACTCAATCAAGAAAATGAGAGTGGGCTGGTATTAACAATATAAATATAGCAGCAAAATATACATAAGTTGGTAGAAATGTTATATTCAGAAGTTAAGGAAATGTTATGCACAACTGTATATCAACAGCCTAGACTACTGAGATGGAATGAAAAAAATCCTTATGAGTACCGAAATGTCTAAAGCTGTCTCAGGAAGGAAGAGAAAATTTAGAAGAGTAAAGCATGCAATTTGAATTATTCATTTAAAACCCACAAAGAAAATCACAAATTTGATCAAATACTTGAAGAAGTAATACCAACGCCTCTCAAAACCTTTCATAAGACAAAGAAATGGATATTTTTCAGATCATGCCGAGAAACTGATACTGTATTTGACTAAGGCAGAGATGTCTAAAGAAAATCAAGGATAGATAGCTTACTTGCTAAAGTGCACTTACTTTTCATAAGAACTTGAGTTCAATCCCCGAAAAGAACCTAAAAATGTCACTCGTGGTAAAGCACATTTGCATTATGAGCACTGGGGAAGTGGAGACAGAATCCTTGGGGCTTGCTGAGTAAGTCTTGCCAAACTGGTGAGCTCCAGGCAAATGGCAGATCCTGTCCACAAAGGAGGTGGATGATATTCCTGAACATGACATCTGATGCTGTCCTCTGAGTCCAGGTACACACAGACAGCTGCACAAAATGAGAGATATTTATGCATGTACACACACACACACACACACACACACACACACACACACAAAGAAACAAAAATCAATATTCTTTATGATCATAAACACCCAAGATCCTTAACTGCAAGCTAATTTCAACAACACGCAAACACATTCATTTCATTGTGCAATGTGAAACTTGTCCCAGAAATGCAAGGTGTTATATTTGACATCTAAATCTCAGTTACTATGACATGCCATGGTAGTCAAAGAATGAACAAAAATGATCTGATCATGTCAACAGACACAGCAAGAGCATTTGGACTATTTTCTGGAGAACGTTGCCAAAGGTTTTCTGAAATGATGCTGAGAGTATGAGGTTAAAGAAGGAAGGTCTCGTTGGGGCAAACTGATGAACTGGGTCTAAAGACTGAAAGTGACAAATATTCTTACATATGGTGACAGCGTGGTCTTGGGGCAGTCAAGGGAGGTAGGATCTATGCCAGTGTTGGAGGCCACTGTCAGTCTCAGAGACAGTGCACGGTCCTTTACTTTCGTTATAAAAGATCTTCCCCCTTTCACAAGCCTTCACACTTTTCTAAACACAAATCCATCCCACAATAGTCTTACATGCTCAGCCCACTAGTCCTTCAGCTGCCCCAGACACTCAGATAATTATCCTTTCTTACTGACATACAAATCTGCAACTGCCACCACTGGGTTCAGAGTGCAAGCAGACCTCTTTCTGCCTTTCACCAACAAGCAAAAACTATACAAGATCTCAGTAAAAATTCATTTTTAACACCTCAACACATTTAAAGTCTTCAAAGCCTGTACATTTGATAGTATGACATCATAAATTATACCTAAGATGTGATGCAATTAGTGAAATTGTGAATTTCTGTCACCGGTGATTTAACTTACTCCATGATGTGAGAACTTACAGTCAGGAATCCTCGGGTTCTGGATCTATATAATGATTGTAATAACAGGGCCTGTCTGAATGAACTATGAGGAACATAACGCAGAAGATACATGGAGAGTGCATAATACATATTTGGCCCTAGTAAAAATTAAATCAATTTTAGTTGTTTTATTATTAGATGCCATAATTATATAGAGATATTTTCCTATAAGATGTCTTAGCCTTTGAATATTAAAAGCATCACATGAACTTCCTCAGGCTTCATGTTCTGCTTTGAACCTTGTTTTCAAATCCATCTTACTTTATGTCTCTATTCACTATGAACCCCAGACCAAACTGTGCAAATCATCTTCCCTAGATGGCACGGAACATAACTGCATGGAAAATACTATGGCATCAATAAAGTTAAACAGTGTCTTACACAGTATTTTATATTCAGCAAAATGTAATTAAAGTGATTTAAAGATAGCATGGATTTTTGACAGTTGTCTCCAAGGGTGCTTGATATGTTATTAAAATATGTTTCATTTTTATCTTTTGGAAATTCAAGAGGAATGCTCTTTGCAATTCAAAAGAGACAAAAATCTCAGAATAAAAAATTCATTTTCAATCCCTGCAGAGTTCATTATGAACAACACAGGACTAGAAATTAAAACATTTAGGCGCATTTAATAAGGTTCTATAATGAAATGACATTTATGTTCAGCAAGATCCTCTTCTTTCTCTTTCCTCTTTTATGTCTCAAGCTCCATGGTTAGGGAAAAAGTGAACGGCTGATGTGAATTAATTGGTTAATTATGATTAGATTCACCAGCAAAGTGAAGAATTGAAGCAATTAACTGGATTATTAAAGTTTAGAATACCCCCTCCTTCAGAATCTTGACATTCCCATCAAAGCAGCTTATAATTGTTATGTTAATTGAGATGTTTATGATCATGAGCTTGTTCATTCTTGGAAGATAAAACTGGAATATTCCAGCAAGGATCAGCTGATCAGAAGAGGAAATTAAGGCCAATGAGTCAGAAAGTTACTTAAACTTTTAGCTTTCTTATCCTCACACCATATACTGTACTTTAAATGAGTTATGTAGAGGGAATAGAAATGTGCATATTTATAATGTTCCTTATAATGAAATCAGCCTAAGGTTATTCATCAATTCAGTGTATGGTATTTGATTCAACTTTAATTTTGTTTTGTTTTGTTTTTCCAGACAGGGTTTCTCTGTGTAGCCTTGCGCCTTTCCTGGAACTTGCTTTAGAGAGCAGGCTGGCCTCAAACTCACAGAGATCCACCTGCCTCTGCCTCCCAAGTGCTGGGATTAAAGGCATGCGCCACCACCGCCTGGCTGTTTAAAATATTTTTTTAATTTAAAGAATATATTATGCATTTAATATGGCTATTAGGGTCGTGTGTGTGTGTGTGTGTGTGTGTGTGTGTGTGTGTGTGTGTGTGTGTGTGTTGACCATATCTCATTCCCAGAATCTTTGTGTAAATAAAAGAAGACTCCCTTGATCAACTTTGCCCATGAAATGTTTCAAAGTCAGATTCCACCTCTTGCAGCCAGAGAAGTCAAACTATAACTCTAATTCAATGAAAGATGGACACACATTATTTTCTCTGTACTCCATTTAAACATCATCTATAACAGACTAGATTTAAATATCAGGAGCAAACAAATGTCAATAATCAAATCAACTATGAGTATCAGACTGTGATATTGGTGACAAATTCTTCCTGTACAACTTATTTAATACTTACAAATTATTACTTAATTAAAAGCAAACTTAGTTTAAGATAAAAAGATGTATTATTTCTACACCTAGTAATTATAGTTTTCCAGTTCTCTCCTATTACCAAGTTCTCTCTCTCTCTCTCTCTCTCTCTCTCTCTCTCTCTCTCTCTCTCTCTCTCTCTCTCTCACACACACACACACACACACACACACACACACACACTCTTTTTATATTATTGGAGAGGATTTTTGACTGCTATGAAATCCTCTAGGCTAAGTGTCTGGCATTTGACTACTAGTCTTACCAGGAGTTCATTCTGCTCATTGACTCTGCCTTGTTTTGTATAATCTCAGACATGTTGTCCTCTTACGATGTTCTCTAGAATATCTGGATTTACACAGTATCTTTACAGCAACTTGAGTAAAAACAGGTGCCTATTTTAAATGGTTGCAAAGGAATTTAATACTAAATCTCACCTAAGTGACATAGGCCCCAATATCCATTCCCCACTCAGTAAGCTGTGTCTGGGAAGATGCAGCATTTGACTAACCTAATCTGTGTGGCATATTGACAACCCAGGAGTCACAATGAGATCATTATAAACCTGTTGTGTTAGTTAGATACTGCTTGCTTATTCTGCCATATGAAGACCCAAAAATCAAGGTTTATAAGGACAAAGCTTTTTTTTTTCTTTCATTCATGTGTGATATCAGCTGTGACTGTTTCTATGTTCAAGACCTAGGCTGGAAAAACAACTACTGTTTGAGATACACAATCACTGAGGCAGAGGATGAAAAAGCAAGAAATAGTCTTGGCTTTAAATGACTCTGAAGTTCCTAATACTGGCCCATGTCATTTCTGCTCATGTTTCTAGGGCAAAGAAAGATGCATACCAAAGCCTAAACACAGATCTAGGAATCCATTTTTCCTACAGAAAGAAGCTAGCGTGGCAATGTACAGGGCTGGGTCAAATTCAGGACAATTCAATCTACCTGTTTATACGTAAATAGGCAGAAGTCAATTCTCTAGGGTATCTGAATGAATTACAACCTATTGCCACATAGCCATTGACTCTCATACTTTAACATTCCACCTGGACTTTGAACACAGAGTGTTTTTCTATACTGAAAGGCTGACATCAATGGCATATATGTTTACAATGAGGATATTGTACTTGCCTTCCAAGCCAAGTAGCATGGTCTGTAGCAACATTAAAGCAAAAGAGGAGATGTGCTCTTGGAGTTCCTTATAATCACAAGGGAAAATTGAATTAGATTGACTCACTAGACAGAAAAAAAAAATGTATATAAGGCGAAACAGGCAGAGAACAGATCCACACAACTTGATCTAGCAGTGAGGGAAAAAAAAATAAAACTCTCAAATAAGAACAAGAAGATAGACACATTTGGGATCAGAAGCCCATGTTCTCTTAAGTTTTAAAGGATCGCTTAGTTAGCATTTCTCTCAAGTAAACAAAATCATTATCAAAAGTGGCCTTTCAGCGGGGCAGTGGTGGTGCACGCCTTTAATCCCAGCACTCGGGAGGCAGAGGCAGGCAGATCTATGTGAGTTCGAGGCCAGCCTGGGCTACAGAGTGAGATCCAGGAAAGGCACAGAGCTACACAGAGAAACCCTGTCTTGAATTTTTTTTTAAAAAGTGGCCTTTCATGCCACACACTCACCTGCAGTTTGCAGCTTTCTGAAGGCAGAGGCAGAGAGAAGGGAAGGGACATGCCCTCCAGGTCATCAACACATTGTTTTTGGATACAGAATCTATTATTCTTCCTACTCCATGTATTTGATCTCTGAGTGATTACTCTCACCTATTGATATCTAAGATCTAATTGGTATATATACATGCAGACCTATATAGCCATGTAGCTCTATGTGTCTAATTGCCTTATGTGTAGGTAGTAAATCTACTTACCTGACCGCTTCAACAGTGTTCACTGCATTATGCTCTTATTTAAAAATCTGCTGACTACATATGAGGAAGTCTCCAAACATTCTCAGTTTCTCTGCTTTCCCTAATTCTTATCTTTTCATCATTACCACACTGCCTCATTTCCTACATCTAAAATGTCATTGTTGTTGTTGTTGTTGTTGTTGTTGTTGCTGTTGTTGATGTTTTTTTCAAAAGTGGCACCCTCAGATGAATTGAAGCATTACGCCAATTAGTTATTGCATGGTGGGAAATAGCTCAAATTAGAGAGCTGAACAGCATCAGGCACACCATCCATGTCGTGCCAAACACAACACTTCTGCCCAGTAATAAAGCTCTTAGGAAAGCAGACCTTCTATGTGTGACAGCTCTGCATTTAGAAGTCATAACATGTGACTGCCAGCTCCAGGGTCACCATGGTAATTTGGCTCTCAAAGACCCGTGATGAAGAAAGAAAGCATTGTTACCAAGAAAAATGTTTCTTTCTTTTATTTTCTGTTCTTGCAGCTGGTTGTTGGACACCAGAAAATAAATAAGGGTAGTCAACAAGAAAAGGGAAATTAAACATGAATAAATAACAGCTGTTCTATCTCAATGGGATTGATAATTACAGGGTCACACTGTTCTGCTACCTGCTCTATCTAGATTACATAACCAACTCTTTTTCAAGGCTTTTAGGAACTATTTTCTCAATTGGTCTGATTCTTCCCTGTATGTCTGAAGTGAATATTTCTATTTTATTTTGATTGACCAACAAGCTGCAAACAATAATAATTTAAAACACCCCATTAATTTAAATTGTTTCTCCAGAGTTTCTCAAACTCTAAACATTGTGGAAGATTCATTTACCTGAGGATTCTGAGTGCACAGATCTGGAGACATCAATGACAAGCTGGCTTGATGTTGTTATCATCACGTCTGTGTTGACTTGACGTTGTTATCATCACCATGTCTATATTGCCGGTTTGGAGACACATTTACAGTTAGCAACAGCTGCCATAGAAATTTGGAGGTATGGAATCAGCATCAGGCTTGGGAAATGGAGTGCAGGTGCCCTTGGAAGGGCTAGAACTCTATTTTTCAGGGTCAGTAGCTCACTGGTCTGTGGGAAGTCTAATGCACTACAAAGAAAAATACACACTGCTAGCTCCTCCCCTTCACCTTTATGTCATCAGGATCCTAGTTACCTTTGCCTTAATGAACACAGCTAACTGACTAGTCTTCTCACCCCCTTCTCTCTTCTTTAAAGTTGATTTTCTACCTGAGATATCAGAGCCACCATGTAAAAAGCAGGTACATATCATGGAACTAATTTTTCTTTGAAAAGAAACATGGTAATGTCTGAATGGTTTGGCATTGAAACAACTCACAACACATTCTGTATTCTCTTTTTAGTGCCATCATGCACCACCTCTTGATTTACATATTGCTTTTAGCACCTAAAAAAGAGAAACAGCTACTATTTCTTCGAAGCTTGGGGAATGACTGTCTTCAAATACCCCTCTGTTCCAGTAGCTTTTCTGTTGCACTGATATGACACCATTACCAAAAGCAATTTAGGGAGGGAAGCGTTTATTTGATTTATAGATAAAGTCCGGCATTGAGGGAAGCCAGAGCAGGGACTCAAGGTAGGACCCTGGAGGCAGGAACTGAAGCAGGGGTCATGGAGGAGTACTACTTTCTGGCTTATTTCCCCTGGCTTGCTCAGCTGTCTTTCTTATATAGCCCAGGCCCACCTGCCCATGTATGGCATGGCCCATAGTGAATTGGGCCCTCCCATAACAGTCAACAATCAAGAAAATGACCCACATACATGCTCATAGACCAGTCTGACAGAGGGAGCTCCTTGACTAGGTTCTCTCTTCTAAGGTGACTCTGTGTCAACGTCCTCTTTTGTGGCTAGGTGCTTGTCTTTGAGCATGTAGGAGAAATCTCAAGTACCAGGACTTCCCAGAAATTCTGCAGTATGCAGCATGCACATACAATGCCATGTGTACCACCTTGCTTGATGCCATGCCTCCATCAACCATGCCCACCCCTTTTGCACCATAACATGCCCCACTGGCATCATCATTTCAGAACCAGCTTCAAGCACAGATGAGAATCTCTTTAGGAAAGTTCTTGTATACTAAGCATCTTTTTGTGACTTTTCTCTTTAATTCCTAACCAGGACTCTGTAAACAGATTCCCATTTTAGCGGGGTGAGTGAACTGAAAATTAAATTGATATATGGCATATATTTTGATAAACAGAGGTATCAATATGTAGATAATGCAAGCTTTTTCATTTTCTCCAGAAATTATTAGTTAGAAGAAACTGAAAAGGGCATTTCATTTAAGCAAACATTAAACAGGAAACAGGTAAAACAAAGCTACATCTAGAGTGAGATGAAGCAGGGTACTGGGTGCAGCAATTCTTTACTAATTTGTACCAATTCTTAGTTAGCTCAGAGGTGAATCTACATGTCATCTGCACCTCTCGGAACCACTCAAAATGTTTCTGCTGTTACCACATCTTTATTTCCTTTAGCTCTCCTTTAAAACAATCTTTACATTACCATTTCCTTCCACAGTCTGACACTCTGTCTCTGAGCAAATGCTTCAAAGAACAGCCCCTGGTTTATTCAGAATGACGTACTAAATCTTTGATAAGGCCTTGAAAAAGGACAGAGTCTTTTAATGTGTGATCAAACTTTAGTACCTGACCTATTTAATTGGGTGGCCAAAGGGAATCGAGAGGTTTGTCAAAGCTAGGGGTTTGAATGCACAATGATAAGATCTGGATTATAGGATCCTTCTTTCTCAAAATATTTCCCTTGATGGAAATAGTACAATGTGTGCAGTGCTTTGAAAACAGCAGGTGTTCAATAAATGTTTTAATGTATAGAAAAGGTTTGATTGGATTTGGTAAAGGATAGGGAAAATTTGTTCCTAAAACCTACCACTAATTGGGGGTCAAAATAAATATTAATGTTTAAGAAAAATATTCTGTGGGTCTGAGTGATGTCACTTGGGACTGGATTCATCTCCTTTCCTCAGCAGATATCATTGTCTCTGTGAAGTCAGTCATCCTGGTGTGTCTAACTTCAAGTCAGGTGAATTCTAGATACCCTACTACATTGTGTTCCTGGGCCTTTTTGCCCCCTACAAATAACCTAGAGATACTCTGAAGGGAGGAGGAAAAGAGAAAAGAGAGGAAGGGCTATGGGAAGGAGAGAAGAGAAACAGCAAGAGGAAACAGGAAGATGAAGGACAGAGGAGTGGGGAAGGGGAAGAGACTTACTTGCATGGGAGTGTCTTAATGTTTCCCAGATTACCCAGGCTTCTACCCAACCTGTCATTCCCAGTAAATACAAATTGCCCCTTTGCAGCACTCGCTAAGAACTTTATCCAGAGACCTCTGTGTCCACTGTCTGGCCTTAGACGGGTGTCTTCTCTTTCATGTGTCTCATTTTTCTTTTCTGTAACTTGGGGATAAATACACTATTTGGAGTATGATTTATAAGGACTGAATACTAAATAAAGATGCCATATTTGGATGCTACAAAAAAGCTGAATCACTAGAATAATTATGCACTGAAATAATCCATACATTAATATTAGGTATACCGAATTGACTCCCAAAATGCTGGAGGGTGACAAGTTCCAAAAGTCAGCACTTGCCAAACTTGAGAGGCAGATGAGCCAAAATTACACTTTTCAGTTCAATTCCTAAGGCCTCGCTAGGAACCAAGAGACCTTGTAGCACAATTCAAATATGAAGACAGGGTGGAGGAAGTAAACAAACAACCCACGGAGCCCTGGACACATCCTCCATAATTCAGGTGCTTTTGGAGAGAAACTCTATATGTAGAGCCCTGCATACAAAATGCCCAGGTATTTCTTGCCTGTCCACCAATTTGACCTAAATTGTTGAGGCATCTTTGAATTCTTTGCAAGTGCAATCTCCGGGTCCACCTGAATTCCCAATAAACAGTGAATCCTGTTTTATATTGGAGTGTCACAAATACTGCATGGGATTAACTTGTATCAAAAAATACAATGTTTATCTTAAGTTCAAACTCAACTGGGCACCCTGGACTTTCACCTGCTACACCTTGCAGCATGAGCCTAAGGAACTGTCCAAAGAATGCATTGCTGTATTACTATGATTATTCTGCCCCACTGTGTGTGTGCTATGTCTGCAGGTCACTTGCAGCAGTGAGGGCACAAACGATACCACAAGGTAGAATTATGAAACCTTTGCTGATGAAGACTGGCAGGTCTGACATTTTTCTCAGTCTTTGAGGATACCCAGCTGGTAGAGGGAAAAGCTTGGAGACTCTCTGCAGACTTTTCACTCGGCTTGCGAGGTGGAAAAAAGACTCATTCTGTTATCTCCTCAACAGATGGTCCATGCATTGCATCGAATACCCAAGCTCTCTCTGACAAGCAGGTCATTGATGCCAGAAAGAACTGTGTTTGATGTCGATGGCCACAGTTAAAAATAGTGGATGAGTTACTTAATCATTTTATATTGTGTTTTATGTTGCTTAAGTAAATCGTAAGGAGTAATACAGGGAGATGATGGAGGTTTAATCTCTGTCCCCAATACTTGAATTCTCTGGACTTTTAGGCATGAAGCAGCATTTGCTGTATTTTGCTGACACATCTTAATAATAATAATAATTTACACTGATGGAGATTGAATGGAGTCATGTGTGTCAATGACTAATAGGTAAAGGGGGGCATGCATATGTTACTTTGAGTGTTTCTATCAATGTTGAAAGAAGTATTTCCTCAAGAATAGTGCTTACTTACTGAACATGTTATTCTCTGTTCTTTCACTGTCCTACTTCACTCTCTTTGTGAAGCTCTAAATTCCAAGAAGAATTCTAAATTCTAAGAAGAAATCCGTAGTCAGCCTTGTTACCTCACTTGCATTATCTTACAGGGAAATGATGCTGTACCTACAAGTAGGCTCACTACTCTCACTCACAGCTGTCCATATCTTTAAAATATAAATCCTGTCCTTCCCAGAGTTTTCAAACTTATTAGTGAAGTAAGATGGGGGAATGTTTGATGGTAGGAATATACACTCTTTGGAAATGCACATAGGAATACATGTGTACACACACTACTGATGACCTTTTCCTAGGAAGAAGCGTGACATTTCAAGGTGTCTAGTGCTACAAACACATCTGTGTTGGAAGGTAAACCATCCCCAAGATCATTGGCATATACTCTAAGCCTGAGTCCTTTGAGGGGAACAAAAGCACAGCTTCAGTATACAATAGACCTTTTTTTCTTGAAACTAACTACTAGGTTCTCCAGTTCCGTGGGGAGATAAAGCTATTTAATAATCAAGATAGACTGAGGTAGTTCAGTAGTTTTCCTTTCTGGATCAGCAAAGTATTTCCTAGTCTCTGTTCTTTTCTTGGGGTTTTCTGTCACAAGCTGCTTTGGCTCATAAGTAAACACAATGTACTCATTGCTGTTAACTTCTATGATTAAAGTGAATGCATAACATAGAATTTGAACTTTTCATCATTTTTAATTTTTCTCTTCTCCACCGTATTATATTTTTCTTCTTGAGACATGCCCCAACTTGCTCTGATCTGTGACATATGCTCAATACTAAATACTAAAATTGGGAAAGTGAGCTGCTTCATTCTCAGTATTGGCTCTGTTGACATCTGGTCTGGGTATTTCTGTTGTGGGATGTCTTTTGCATATAGAAAGTTGAGTGGTACCCCTGACCCCTACCCACTAGATACTTTCTTTCAACAACAAATACTGTGTCCAGATATTGCTAAGTATCTTTTGGAAATGGAAGTGAGGGTGAAGAATGACTTCCAGTTGACTTTTGCTGCCATAAAAGGAAGGAAATTAAAAATATATTTGATGGACAACTGAATGTTCAAAGCAGTTAACATGTTTTCTAATTCTACCCTTGCCAACATTCTAAAGCAGCAATAAGCCATGCTCCACAAAAGGACAAAATCATATTCAGAATAAGGAAATAATACAGCTCTAGGACCACCATTCAAACCAGGTGAAAACTATTTTCAATAGCCATGTTGTGGAGCCACCTAGAAGTCCATCAACAGATGAATGGACAGAGTAAAAAATGGTGTCTATATATCTTACAGTTTTATTCAGCCACAAAGGTCAAGGAAATCATTTCATTGGCAGGAAAATGGGTAGATTCGATTTATCATCACACTTAGCAAAGTAAGTTAGGCTCAGACAGATATTTTATCTTTTATTTCATAAGAAGATGGCTATTTGTGGAGAAAGTGACTAACAGGAGAGAGAACATGAGATAAGGGAAAAGCAAAGGTGATTAGCATCCTATGTTCTGTCATATGCAGACTCTAGACACATCTGCAGTGTGGAGATAGAATGGTTACTAGTTGGGAGAGTAGAGCCCACAGGAGGGGGATGATGGCAAAAGAAGATGATGCTGAATATTGAGCAAAGTGCAGTGATATGTATGTATTAAACTATCATAAAGAAATATTATTTTTCATGCTATCTTAAACACATAAATCTATAAATAATAATTGTCAAAGGAGAAAATAAGAAACAACCAAAACAGATATCTCATTCCAGACCTGTCCTTTAATCTCTACTACCTAAAGTACTCGCTGATCTGCCATCTTGCTCTGCATCCCACCATCTGGGTGACTCTAAACCTGTCGCAACTCATTTATCAAGGCATAGTCACATAATCACCAATAAATTTTGCTACAAGTCCAGCCTTTATTCCTTTTGCCAAGAGAGTCTTAAAATGTTAAACTAAAGCTTAAACAATAGCATTTTAAAAGTAAAATAAAGACATATTCATTTTATAAAATGCAAAATGTATAAATGAAATATATGCAGTAAAGTATGCATTTTCATAAAAATTTATAAAATCTATGCCTGTAAAAACATCAACTTCAAATCTGTACATTAGTTAGTTGTAAACTAAATTTTAATAATTTAAAGTATATAGAGAGAATATTCTGATCTTAACTTCTCTGAGTTCTTGCCAGTAAAGTATCCATGTTTACTAAAGAATAAAATGACATCACAGTGAGGAAACTATCATTGAAAAGTTCCCTAGAGGACTGCACTATGGGTGTGGATCCGAGGTGGAGGCTCCCTACTAACACAATCACAAACGCAGATTTTCTCAGTATAAGCCAATGACAGAGCATGCTCAGCAGGGCTGTAGGTTGACCCAAAGGACTTCAAGGTGCCTTTCAGCTACATTTAAGTCTAGCTTCTGCATGTGAGAGACAATGTGTGGCACTTACCATTCTTGTTTTCCCCTGTCTAGTGCTGCTCCCTCTTCTCCTGTTACTCACTTTCTCCAGAACACAATCACACTTGTATGAGAGGAAAAGAAACAAACACACTTAAATAAGAACTTTGTGTGATGACTGAAAACGACACTTGTCACCACAGATTCAGAGGGGCTGCATGGCTTCTCTAGAGGCATGCTTGCTGTACTGTGTGTCCCACACTTATTTCACCATAGATTCTCCTTGCCAGTATCCTGAAACAAATACTACTGAGGAATACTGCGGGAAATATTGAATTGTATTTTCTTTTATAAATAACTTGCTTAATTTGGAGAGAAATCCTCTAGACATCTCTGTGCTTTATTTGTCCAGCTATTCCCAATGACAACTGTCTCCACTTCTCCATTGTACTAAATATTGTATGTAAAGAATCATGAGCTACTTTTGACCTACCATTATCTGTAGAACCTATGAAAACTAATCCTAAGCACAGTTTGCCCTGGTCAGAAAACTAGGGTACATAAGAATCAGACTTCACATTTGGTTCCTCCAGCAGAAATATCTATTCACAGGACATGCTAATGCACAGTGTCAGCCAAAGCCCACGTCTGTTCAGAAACATTAAGCCATCAAATGTATCTTGCCTAGTAAAAACACATACAGATTAAGTTTTAACACTGCCAACTTGTTTAGCACCCATTGTGTCTTACACTCCATCTTCCTCAAGGGGAACAAGGAGACCCTTAGAAGGCATGAACATAGAATTCAGAGCCCAACACACACATTTCTACCTGAAAAGGGTGCTAAGCAGATAGCAATGCTTATCTACCCATTCATTTATCATCAGCCACACAAAACCAGCCAAACTTATCCCTTGTGGACAAAGAGTCATACATTTAGAGAGGGAGACATGTTGTAATGAACACTGGGTCACTCATTCAAGGTCCAAAGTTTCCTAACCTTTGCTTGAAACAAGATACAGAGGATGACAAAATGACTCATTTCCAGGAAAACATTCTTTTGATAATTATAGTAAGTTCATTTTTATCAACCTAGACATATGGGGTTTGTTTGTTTATTTGTTTGTTTTATTTTTTCATCATCTTTCAACTATGACTAGATGATTCCTCACTCAGTTTGGAAGGGATTATCTGCTTTGAATAGAAAATACTGGTGTGGTAGTAAATCCTGGTAGTCAACTTGGTTGGATCTGGACTTAATAAAGAGAGAAGACTGGCTAGGTCTGTAAGAATATGTTCAGGAAGAATTAACTGTAGGGAGAAAGACCCTCCCTGAATGTGGGTGGACCTTCCTGTGGTATCTCAGCTATAAAAAAAGGTTCAAAGGGGAAAGCTCCACTTTTGAGCTGTTCTCCTTTGTCTCCTTGCTAGTAAGTGCACCCATGCATTGCTGCCAGTCACGTCATTGGAATGCAGTGTCTCCAACTTCCCAACATAATATGAAGACTTGAGGCTCTCCAAGAAGCCTGAAGGCCCGCAGTGTCAGTTGGAACTGCTAAGCTACCCAGCCTCATGATCTGAGCAACTTTTCTTGAATGTGAAGACCATCATTGTTGGACATACCATATCATGTGAGCCAATCTAATAAACTCCCCTTTAATATTATACATATATTCATTTTACCAATTCTGTTCCTCTAGAGAACCCTAACTAATACACATGGCATAACACAGGGTATTTAGTTAATGAAATTGCATCATTTACTTGGGCAAATGCGTTACTTGAATGATCACTTGATCCAGTAATAGTGTAACTACTGGAACCATCAATGTTATTATTATAGGAAGGAATAATGAAGCCAAAAGCAAGTCTTTCTTTTATTCAGACATTGTAATGTGTTCACCGCATACATTTCTCTTTTATCCCCAATGGCCATGACGACTTCACATGCTGACCTAACTCTACAGGAAGTGCAACTGAGAGGAAGAGTATTTTAGGGTTGCCTAACAGTAAGTGGCTGAGGTAACACCTGAGCCTACACATCATAACTTTGCAACACTCTTAGTTGGGCCTTAATCAAGGGCCCTGACCTAACAAGCCTTAGACATTGTTCATGAATTCAGTGACACAGTATGGTAGAGTACAATGTCTTCATCACTCTGGTAAGAAAACATATGAAAAGACACTTAAAAATCTATTTGGAAGAAAGCTTAGGACATACACTAATACTTGACAGAGACAGAAAGGTGATGTGAACAGTAAAACTAAAGTTGATTTTTATAATAAATAAATGTTAGTAGCAGGTGTGAATTATGGTGAGCAATCTAAAAACAGTGATCCTCAGTGTTAGGTCTCACCTGCAACTTACTGTCAGAGCAAGCTGTTTTTACAGTGGGCTGCCTACTAGTGATAATGATGGTAATGAGTTGTTAAATGTATTCTAATTGAGACCTACAAACTTCTTGAAGTTCACATTCCTAGACATAGACTGTGAAAACAATTTTATTATATAGGGATGATCTGCACTAAAAACCTAAAATCCCATTTATTTAAGAAAAAAAGTCTAAGCTTAAAACTGTAAGTGGTAATGGCCTTATGGGCTTTCCTGGACCTGGGAATGCTTCCTTAACCCTCCACATACGTTCATAAGTAGTCTAGTCATTAAACTATCATCTGTCTCTCCTGTTGAGTGTGCTACCTGCTGAGACCCTGTCCTAGACACTCTCCTTGACCAAAACACATTCCCCCCCGTCCCCACTTCTCTTTCTATGACTATCTCATATTAGGACTTGAGAGCATCTTACCATCGGAATCTACAAAGGTGTCCTAAAAGGAAAATCATTTCCAATTAATGCCAAATGTCTTCTTATATCTCTATAATTGCATTTATTCATCATTACTGTAATGATCTATTTCCCCTAGTAGAAGGTGAGATTCTTCAAATTGAAGCTACAAGTCATTGATATTTGTTTCACATAATCTATTTCTGTCTTACAGTCTCATATATAAGACGTTCTGGCTGAATAAGTATTAGACTTGTTGAAACATGTTTTTTTCACAGTCTAAGTCTGCAATGACTTTAGCTGATATTGCCCTCTAGTCATATAATGTGTTCTTTGGTTTTGTCTCGGAGACCATTAACTGGATATCTCCAGAATGGCCCCTGTGGTATAGAAAATTAACTTTTAAACTGAGAGTATAGTTAGAACGTGGATTGGGTAGTAATCATTTACACACTTGTGTGAATTAATTTAATAAAAATCTCTGATAATAGTCACAATAAAGTAGTAAATTTTATTGGGAATAGGTGAGAATTATTTGTGGCCATGGAGTCCTAGGAAGTTTAGATAGGTCATAGTAGGGTGCCATAGTGATGGTCCAATGGTTATTAAGAAAACTGAGTTTCTGAGTATTGGCCTACAGGATCATAAGAAAAATCCCTTTAAGCAAGAGGACTAAACTTACCAAAATAGCTAATTAAGAAATTTCTATTTTGAAATATTTTCTGGGATGGAAAAACTATATGAAACTTACTTATTCTTGCTCCTCAGCATGCACACTCTTCTCTCTCTCTCTCCCCTACCCCCGTCTCTCTCCTCCGTTTTTTGTTCTATTTGCATACAGATAATAAAGCAGTTTTTCTACTACAAAGACTACTGTAAAAACTCAATTCAAATTGAACCACCACCTTTGCTTTTCTTGCTGGAGAAGAGCAGGTGGGAATTACAGAATCCTCCTGCCTGTCCTCTAAAATGATTGTGTTTCCTGCTATAGCCTAAAAGTTACATATACCTTTAGCTGGGTGTGGTGGCCAGACGCAGCCTCTCAGACGACTTAATAAATAGCAAGCAAAGACTTCTGGGAAAGATGGCAAGCTAAGAGCAACCTGCCTGTGACTCAGTGAAGGAGAAGAATCGGTAAAAGAAAAACTAGTCTCGTGCCAAACATAGAAGACAGGAATGGCTTTGGAACCCCACAAAGATGGTGATGAACAGTTAGACAGCTTAGGTGAAAGGCAGGTGGTTCACAGAAGAGAAACAAACCAAGCTGAATGCACCTCCAGCTACACAGCTCCAGGAGGTTAAAAAAAGGGGAGACGAGGGTATGGAGACAAAACACTCATACCGAAGCTAAGCCAGGCATTCCCAGGAACAGACTGGCAATCCTACCCTCATGACAAGCCCACAGCCTTCACAAGCTACAAACTTAGCATTGGTGAAACTGATTTCTCCATCAGACAGGTCAACAGAGGACGAGAATCCCATTTATCACTTGAAATGACTCAAGTAGTGTCCAGGTGCCATCTTGAAAGAGAAGTTATTATTTAGACTGAACTCCTTGGTGCCCTGGGAACAGAGAGACAGAAATAGTCACAGGCGGCGCCGATACTGAACTGACCCTGCCGAAGCCTCAAGATGACAGACAGCCTGGAGAGTGGCTGTGGAGAGCAGGGGGGGGGTGGACACTGACAAGGGCAGGAGGCAAAAGGCTTAGCTCAGCCACCAAAATGCCCCACCCTCAGTGGCCAGGAACAGACAGAATCCACTAAGCCCTGTGCCTGAGGTGACCAAGTGGATGACCCTCTGGAGACATCTATCTGCCATTCAGTGCTGTACGGTCCCAGAACTCAAAATCCAGGAGAATACTTGAAATCCAGAGTTGTGTGCATACCTCCAGCCGGGTGGTGGATACCTGGGGGATATGGAAAGTACTAAGTTGGATCACTGCCTGTACAGATCTCAGGATCATGGTTGTTTCCCATACTCCCAATGGGGTAGTGGAAGTGGAGGAACCTGTCCACAGCACTGTAAAAGATAGATGTGCCCAGCAGAGGATCCTGGTATGCAAAGAAGGAATGCCACAATGTGAAGCCAGCAAGGTGAACGTCATGTATCTGTCCAGTACAGGCTCAACACCAGCATAGACCACTGGAACATAAAGAAAGAAAAGCTAGACCTTCTCATTGAACCACTGAGAAAGCTTTTAGAAAATATGGTAATTTTTTTTTCCATGCATGCAGCATAGATGGCTGGAGCTGGCTAAGGAACCACACTGTTTAGCCTTCATGAAGGCAGAGACAGCATTTTGAGTAACAACTAAGGCACAGTTGGGAAGGGCAACCACTTAAAGCAAATGGCAAAGATAAGTCAACCAAAGATGTTGTTTTGTTTTTTTTTTTTTTATTTTATTTTATTAGAGAGCGCCCAAGGCCATACACTCCTAAAGAGAGTAGCAAATTCTCCCTTTGAGACTTTTGCTATAACTGCCGGTCTGAGCAAAGGGCAGCATCACCTCTGGCTGTAGGGTCTTACATCTCATGGTGAGTATTAAACACTGTAATGGTTATCATGCCACTGTGTACCTGTCTAGGGCCTTGGCTTTCTCCTGCACATCACACCATACAGTAAAACATGGTGGAAGAGAAGAAGCATGAGATGGTATGTGGGCAGCTTTGGTTTCCCATTCCTGTCTGTCATATAAGCTGAAGCAACCCTCAGTAAACTACCCAGTGTTCCTATGTGTGCCTCTGGAAAACAGGGATAATGACAGGGATTTTTATGAGCTGCAGTGAAAGTTAAAAATAATATCCGTTTAAAGTACTTGTAATGCAGGTCTCAAAGTTGCTGGTATCATCAAACCTCTTTCATAAAAGTACTTGGAAATAACAATAAGGAAACTGGGTGTTCTGTCTGGTGTTGTTTTGTTTTGTTTTTATGTCAACTTGACCCAAGCTAGAGTCATCTTAGAAGAGGGAACCTCAACTGAGAAAATAGCCTCATAAGATCTGGCTATAGGCAAACCTGTTAGGCATTTTCTCAATTAGTGATTAGTTAGGGAGGGCCCAGCCCATTGTGGGTAATGCCATTCCTGAGCTGGTAGTCCTGAAGTCTATAAGAAAGCAGGCTGAGAAAGCCATGAAGAGCAGTAAGCAGCACCCCTCCATGGCCTCTGCATCAGCTCCTGCCTTCAGGCTCCTTCCCTGCTTGAGTTCCTGTCTTCCTTCAGTGATGTGGATGCACAAGCCAAATAAGCCCCTTCCTCCTCAGTTTGCTTTTGGTCATGTTGTTTCATCACAGCAGTAGTAACCCTGGCTCAGACACTGGGCTTTTAGATGGAAGCAATAGAATAAAACATAGTTTGTTAATAAAGTAGCAGGCTTCCAGGTACTAATCCTGAGTTATCAGTAACCCATGTCGTAAAAACCCTTTTCTACGGTAAAACACTGACAAGAATGTCTGACAGAAAAGAGTAAGGACTTTTCATCTTTCATTTATAAAATGAGTGTCTTGTCCCTGAGAATAAAAAGGCATACTCCATACCCCAAAGTAGGTCCAATGCCCATATAGCAGAAATCTCTGTGTCACAACGAACCTAGAAAGACATCTACATTTATTATCACAATGCAGAATTGAAGAAAATTAAAGATGTCCCAATTAGGCTTTTTTTAAAATGTACTACATGTTAACTCATTTCTGGCTAACACAGCAGATAAAAGAAATGTTAGGAAAAATCTTTGCTCCTTAAAATGCATTCCGTTTATCCATATAAATCTTTATAACAAAAAAAAACCTGGGGTTGACATTGTAATTAAAACTTTTAAATCATCCACTGGAAAATTGTCTAAAACACTGTGTGAAATTATACTCTATTTTTCTTATCAATATATATATATAATGTTATCGCTACAAGAATGCATCTTGAGACTCCATGTGCCATAAAGTTGTATTTCCTTCAGTTAAGTGACATGTTTTGTCCCCCAACGATGTCAATAAATTGCACACCAAAATTGCCAACCTAGGCAATGGAAAGGATGGGAGTTGGGAGAAAGCTACTGAGGACCTTGTTAAATTACTGATTTCGGTAATCTGTAAATGGAACTTCAATTCTCCATAAACTGATGGATCTGCAGGTATTGTACAACCGAAGGTCTCCTACAAAGCTGGGTTGATGCTTTATGTTTGGAAGCAAAACATCAATAAAGGTCAACGTGACAATATGATTTATTCAGATACAACGCCAAAATACAATGCCACTGTGAGCAATCTTCCATTTCAGAGTAAATGGCAGGCATTTCCTGTTCCTCTTTAGGTTTTTCATAGAAACCTCCTTTGACATGTTTCATTGTTTATTGTTGCTTTTTAGAGATGAAAGGAAGCAATTTATTTGCCCTTCGTGGCCATGTCTAGCTCGCCATGAAGGTAGGGACCTACATCAAAAATCAATTGGTTAATAAAATAGTTAATTGACTAAGTGCTTGTTCTGATGGGCCAAAGGCTCAGACAGTCACCACCTAAGTAAGGGTGCTTAATTAAAGTAGCACTGGCTGAGCTTAATGAAATTCTGCCATGTAGCTAGAAATTAATGCTGGAAAGACATATGCATTTATTATTATACTGCAAAAAGGAAGCAAATTAAAAGTAGCCCAATTAGGTTTTTGTCTTAATGTACTTCACATAAGTCACTTGTGGCTAGCACAGCAGTTACAGGAAACTCTAAAACTCATTGTTTCTCAAATATGAGACCCCATTAACAAGTATATTTCAAATCCTAATATGGCATACAAATATAAGCAGGGCAATTAGCTAAGACTGTTCTACTTTTTATAAAGTGTGTTTTTATTACAAATGGTGATGATGAAGTCAGGTGAAAATGTGTGTATCAAAGATTTGGCAAATTCACATTTTTCAATAAAATGGAAATACAGTTTCAAATGACAACCAACTCAAGTCTACCTATTTTATCACCTATGTGATGGCAATGTGGCTGAGTGAGAGAGGCCACCACATTTGAGTAGAAGTCTTAGGAGACAACCGTGGTGGCTAGCGGGCTCCTTTTGATGATATGTGGAGTTTAAACAAGCTCTAGTCAAAAGTCATAATGACTACCCCTATTTTTCTGAAGTAGAAACATGTGTACCTAAATGAAAGAAATGTGTCTGTAAAGGAAAAGCATGCATCCTGGCATTGTAGTAGGCTCTTGTGGAGCCAACACTTCCCAGTAATTGTTCTAGCGTCTGTTACTGACCAATAGCCATATGGATCATCCCTGCAACAAGCTGCATATTGTAATCAAAGAGTGTTAAATAAAATAAAACAGGGCAGTTTTATTTCATTTATTTAAAGAACTCAAAGTCTCGCTTTCTAGTTCAGGTTAGCCTCGAACTCACAAACCTCCTGCCTCATTCTCATGAGTTTTGGGACGATAGCAATGTACTATCAAGTTCAAAAGAAAGTTCTTTTAAGATGTACAAAAAATGCAATTTTATTTCTTTGCTGATCATGCTAGGACAAGAACAGGTTTATTTAAGTTTTTGTATAAGTATTTTAATGGAAGAGAAAAGGTCTTAACATTACAGAGTAAGGACTATGGAGCACTGATCATGTGTTGGGCACCAGTTTCTATTATCCTCCTGAATCCAGAGAGAAGATCCTCTCAAACAAACAAAGGTATGCCTCATTTGAAGATTAGAAGTTGACGCTCCAAGAAAATAAATAGCTAAATAGACACAAAAATCTTAGAAAAATGAAAGAAAACTCAGTCTCTCTTAAAAATAAATCTTTTGCTTAAACATTTCTAACATGTAATTGAATAATAATTAATATGTGGTATTTATCACTTGACATCAGTACTTATATAAACAATAATGTAGATCATGCATGCAGAAAGTTTAACAGAAATGACGTATTTTGCTGCACTTTTGAGCGTCTTCCATTTTTATACCAACTTCTAGTCTCCCCCACTACTGCTTCTAATAGCTACAGTAAGTTAATCTTCAACTGACCACAAACTCTTCCTGTGAATGGACATTACATCTTCTTCTTTGTGCATTTCCCGTAGAACTTAGAGCTCTGTTGTAGGTGACCAGCTTAATGAATATTTCTCCACAACAAAGGTTCAAATTCTAGAAAACAAGGCCATCCTAACTCCTTTGTTTCAGGATTTAAAACTGAGCATTTCTTAATAGCCTACCCCACTTTTTATACTTACTGATGGTAAGTAACTTCAAGTTAATTGATTTTTACAAGGTCACAGAAGTAGGGGGCAGCAGAGCTAATAATGTCCACAAATGCCAAGCAAGGACCTGGCATGTAGCAAGCACTAAGAATATAATGAGGCTCTTCTGTGATTGAATTCTGTACTTTTCCAGAAAATGGGGAAAAGAATTTAAAATTGCCCTCGCTGGAGTATAACCCACATAGGAGCGCTCACTCTACAAATTGAGCATTATTTTTCACCTGAATGTTTAATGACCATTTGCAGAATAACTATCAACTTTTAGACTACATAAACATCTTTTGCTGATTTTGAGGTTCTTGAGAATCTTTCCAGACTATCTTTGGGGATGTCAGAGTTCTGGTCAGACATGCTTCTTCCTCATTGGAGTGGCGCGTGCTTAAAAAAAGAGTTTCAGCTGTGTGCTTTATGATTGCTCTCTATGTAAGCAAGAGTCGACTCCTTTCTCAGACAACACATGTTTGGGGTGAATCCTCTGCATCCTCTACCCTCACTTGGGTCCCAGGCCTGCATAACCTGCATCTCTAATTGGCCAGACCACCACAGAGCCTTCAGCTACCCAATGAATCATCAGCTGCTTGAAAGTGTTTGTTCTTTACATTCACCATCGTGTGTTACATTCACTAAAATAAGGCTCTCCACACCATTACCAGTGAGAACTACTAAAAAGCAAGTTGGTATCACGTTCACATCGCTTCTTTTTGAGGATTTTACAAAGACATGCATGGGAACACTGCTTCTCAAAACACTGTCCTGACAAGTTAAGTATGTACAGTTCTTTGTTGGAAGAAAGGTCTTTCATCTTTTTTTTTTTCCCTTTCTGAGCAGAAAGGTTTCCCTCCTTGGAGAAAGACACCTTTGGTTTGCAATATTCCTATTGTATGGCAGACATGAATTTACAGACCCTCTCCCCGCTATTACCTGTTATTTCCAGCTGAGGAAAACTGTTAGTTTTGAGAACTGCTTGAGTCTGAAGAAAAGCCACACTCTGCTTGTTTCCATATCACGCATTCATCATTCGCAAACAATTGCTGCGTACCTCACATATGTGACAGGGGTGTGTCACAAGCTGCAAAAGCAAACTGCCCCTTCCATTTGGGCCACATGTGTGCTGAAAATTACTTTAATTGCCTATCTCTCACTTTACAGAAGTTAATAATCAGAACATCATTCATAAACTTGGCATTCAAAAGAACAGATTTTTAATGTTCTTACCTCCAATATGATGTGTTGGCAAGGTGATGGGTATGTTAATTAGTTTGAGTGAATCTTTTTGCAGCATATACAGAGAATAACACATTAGATTGTGTTCCATAAATATACACAATTGTAACTTGTCAATTAAAAATTCTATTAAAGAGGTAAATTGGAATTGGTAAGATTAAATAACTTCCTGAAGGTCACATAGACAGAAACTAATACACTGGTTCTTGCTCACAATTCTCATACTCTTTGTACAATAAGCAAATTATTCCAACTTGAGAGCTACCAGAAGGGATACCTGGACCAACACAGATCCACAACCTCCAGGATAAACATCATGCATTATGTTCCAACAAAGAAAAAGCAAACAAAACCAAAATACCAGATTTAATGAGCTAAACATAAAAATATTTAAATAAAATGAGCAATTTAAATTAATAGTTCTAATTTTCAAATATATTATATATTTATACATGGTGAATGGCAGAAGTTTTCAAGACTCTATAGCCCAAGCTGGCCTTGAACTCATAGAAATCCTCCTTCTTTGGCCTTACAGATACTAAGCTCCCTGAAGTTACTGTGTAAAGAGTCAAGCTGCTCCATCATGCCTCACAATGTGTTGAATGTTTTCAATTAATCGTATTATTTAAAATCTATGGTGAAAGCAATAAAGGCAATAAAGCTCCCTTCGAATGTTAGACTAAGCAAAATTTTAGATGCAGTGACCAAGAAGGAAAATCACCCCTGGAGACTGTCCAAACAACTTCAAGGCCTCCATCTTCTGATGCACAAAATGAAGAAGCAGGCTCTCTCAGTGGTTTTCTAAATTGGTGCTTGAACACTTCTCTTTCCATGGAGACATCTCAGTAACCAGAAGAAAATCAGTGATATGTATCCCCAGCCTACACATCCTCATCCACCCTACAACACCACTGCATACATGAGAATCCTTTGTGTCAGTTGTGCATATGGTCCTGCTTAAGACTATCTCTACAGAAAATATTCCAGTCTCTAATGATAAACTTGGGAGGTCAAATATGATAGCCACGTGGCTATAAGTTTCTGAATCTAAAGCTTCTTCAAACTCAATGATTCTAAATTTAAGGTAAGTAGTAATGTGTCCAGAGCATAGATCACAAATATAGCATTCTCCAGGGCCAAGGGGCCAATAAACTTTTAAAAATAAATAAATAAAGTAAATCTGGTGTGAGACTACAGAGGTTGCGCTACTCTGTGACAACTTAAATGTGTCTGCCCTAAAGAAACTTAGACTCTGTGTGTTCATCATTAAGATCATACTAGCAAAGCCGGGTTGGTACCCAAGAGGATTACAAGCTTGGGGTTAGCCTGAACTATATAGTGAGGTATTGAGTTGAAAATTATAAAATAAAACATACTGAAGGGAGTTTTTAATCTCCCATCACTAAAATGAGGAAATCTGTGATTTCCATCTGTCCTAGACTGGCTTGGTTCAGTCTGATAAGGTACTTGGAAGAACCAAGCAGATGGCATCTCAACTTTAAGATATAGAAACCACAAAGGGAAAGTGTGCGTCCTTACTGGCCATCTAGTTTTGAATACAAAGTATTATTTCATTAAACAACTTTGAAAAAGTGTCATCATTGCATTCAAAAAGAGCCCATGAAAGCTTAAAATGCACCTGTAAGGAGTAAACTTTGTAGCTTGCAAATACTGACATTAGAAAAGGCTAAGAAAACATATCTAATATAAACACATAAACAACTTATTAACCCTCATTTGCCCTCAATCTTCCCATGGGGAGCTTTCAGGATAACCCTCCCTAACATTGTTGTTGATCAGCCCATGGACTCACCTCCTCAGCTGAGATCCTGGGTGGACTTTCTTTTCTTAGTAATATATAGACTTCCACAGCATTTTCCTGAGAATGAAGTGTGCATGTGCATTCACACATATGCATACACACACACACACACACACACACACACACACACGGGCTAATGTCGATATGGTGGAACTTAATCCCTGCTGTTCATTGTTCACTGCATCAAAAGGAGCCTGCCAGCCACTTCGCTATGAATGCACTAGTCTCAGAGCAAGGTCAAGAAGAGTGTTCTTCCTCTGGCTCCCAGCATTAGCTGTCTTATGTTTGACACCTCGTGCTGAGATGCCTTACTTGGCTTGAAGCTCTGCACTAACTTAGCTCAGTCTGATGAGGCACTTGGAAGAACCAAGTGGAGGTTGTCTTGAAACTGCAAAAGGAGCCATAGGGTCAATGTAGTCACTTTGTAACATATCAACCTGGTTAATGAAGGGGCCAGGAAAGTCCGACTCACCAGTGTACAGCTGTCGTTTGATCCTGTAGGGGGAAGGAATTAATGCTTTCATTTTAAGTGACTGTGCTTAGTCATACTGGATTGAATATTTTGTCTATTCCATTTTATTTCCCCTTCAAATGGGAAAATTTTGCACAGAGCACAGAAGGGAGGATGGGATTCTCCAGGGGAATAAAGCACAGTGGTATTAGAGAAGTTAGGGAAACTGAACACGGCTGAGGACATGGAAGAGTAGAAAGCATATCTGAGGAGAGCACATGTGGGAAGTATCCAAAACCATGTCAGTGGTTATGGATTTCTCTTCAAGCACAATACTGCTTAAAACACAAAGACATCAACAATTCAATTAGACATCACATGCAAAGTATTTTACAAAGTTCTTGGGACATAGTGCTTAAGTGATTATAACTTGCTATCAATATTACTATTAATGAAATAAGGGTGTTTAATAACACATTATCAAAATTAACTGTTACAAAGTCACTTAATAAGGTGGCCACACAGAATGCTTCATATATGATTACTCCTCAAATCTACATACAATCCCATGAAGTGATGCTATTACTATTCCAGAAAAGAAAACCAAGATAGAAATAGGTAAAGTAGCATGACCAAAATTATCCTAGTGGTACGCACACAATCATAATTTAAACCATAATGAGAGGTTCCTGAACCCAACTTTTAATCACTAGGTTCTATGATTCTCTCCAGATCTTGGATGGTCAATAAAGCTAAATTAAGAAAAATTGATCAGAAGTTACTTTGAAGAGAACTATAATATTTAAGTCATGCAGAAACAGAAACACTAAAGAACAGGGGTTGTTTTAGGAAAATAACTGAAAGACAAGAGAAGCCATGTGCCCAAGACAGTGATGGGATGGAAACAGAAGGAATAGAAACATACCAGAATCAATCAACTGGTCTGAAGGGTCAAGACACAGAAGAAAATCACATGAGTTTTGAAGCTTTGAGTCAAAGTATATGTAAGGAGGTGGTACAGCTGCCTCATTCCATGCACATATACACTCACATATACCCAAATACACTTATACAAACATATACACTCACACATACATACACATGTATATGCACACAGACACACATATACACATTCACTCTGTCCCATGCCATATGCATACACACAAATGCACTCACTCAATATCATACACACATATATTTTCACATGCACACACATACATATGTATGCATACAAAAATGGTACACATATACATACATACAAACATATAAAAATACATACACATACAAACAGTCTCTCTCATTTACTCTTAGATACACACACACACACACACACACACACACATACATATATACACACAAAAACAGAGGAAAAAAAAAACAGAATAAAAGCAAACAAATTCACTTGGAGTAGAAGTCCTAGAAGGACATTGTGCAATGAAATGAAAATTCTGACTTTAGTAATTGGGTCATCAACATTTAAATTTAGTCTGAGATCTCACTGATTAAATAAGGCAAGAGAAAACAAAAGGCAAAGGACTGGGAATGGGGGGCCAAAACTGCCACTTTTCATACTTGACAAGACTACACTCAACAGGCAAACTCTTCAAACACATGAGTATAATTAAGCAGCTGGATACAAAATCAGTACAGAAAAACTATACAGCAATAAAATGCAAAGATGAATCTCTATAACAATGCTATTCCCAGAAGCATAAAAACTCAATACCTAAAGACAGATTTAATGAAAGATGTACACAACTACCGCACTGAAAATGATGGAATGTTATTAACACTAGTGAAGAGGGCTAGAGGGATGACTCAGCAGTGAACAGCACATGCTACTTCTGCAGAGAACCTGAGTTCAGCTACACACACTCCCATGCAGCTCCATCTCTAGCTGATCTGACACCTCTAGCCTCTATAGGAACTTGCACTCATGTGTGCACACACATGCACATAATTAAAAATAAAGTTAATCTTTGAAAATGGCTTTTAAAAGAGAAACAGGAAGATGTGCAGGTGAGCAATTTGCAGTGAGAAAATGATGACCAGATGTCATTTGTATCCCCCAAAGGAGCCATAAATTGCACCAAATCTCAATCAAAAGTCCTGCAAAGGTGTCTGTAAGTGCACATAAACTGACTAGTTACAATTTACAGGAAAAAATGTAAAAGATCAAAACTGTCATCACCTCCTTGGGAAGAATAGATGTGTAAATTAATTTTATAGAAATTAATACAGTTTGGTATTAGTCTAAAGTCAGAAAAACTGACAGCGGAACAGAGTATGGGCCACCAAGTCAGAGACGCTTGCTTTCTGAGCAAGTGTGCTTTTGCAGAACAGTACAGAAAGGTTAGTCTGTTTTGGGATTGGCTCATTTAGGTATCCCTAAGAGGAGAATCATTTATCTAACATGAACCTCAAGTCATGCATGAGAACTTATTCCAGAAAGATTTTTTACTTCAGTGTACAATGCATGTGTGTGCATTTCCAACCTTGAAGGAAAACAGCCATAAATTTTACAACATGGAAATTAAGAACTGCAATTTATCATCAGGCATGTGAGAAGACAAGCTGAAAACTGAAGAAAATATTCATAATACAATGAAATGGCTTGACTGGAGTCATCCAGAAAAGGTTAAGTTCTAGCCCCTGGTGCCAGGAAATATGACTTGATTTGGAGTGTGAATGTCTGCAGTTGCAATGGAGCTAGAAGCTCTAGATAAGGACTTGAGGGAACCTCACTTACATTCAAGGACTTGTCTGCATAAGAGAGTAGAGGAAAGCTTCAGACGAAGAAACATGTGGAAAGAGAGGGCTCCTGTGCGGCTTCAAGTCAAGAAGAGGCCCCCGGCCTCTAAACTGCCCATGGAGCCTCAAGAGTTTGCAGGCCCTGACTTCTTACAAGGATTGACTTTCTATCTTTTAAGCCACCAAGTTTGCAGAAAATTGTTAGAAACAACCCTGGGAAACTCACTCAACTAGCAACAGTTTTGTACTCAACACATACATACCTCACATAGAATAAAATACAGATTGTTTTGCATAGACCAGTAAGAGATACACCCCAATAGGAGAAAAAAAAAAGGAAAGTACTTAAAACGGTGGTCAAAGACACATTTGCTAAACATTTTTTAATGATTACTTCAATCCATCTTTGCAGTACCCTGAGGCTCCTGAATCCATCTTAAAAACAAGATAAAGGGGTAAAGAGAGGTTAAAATAGTTTATTCTAGGTCCACAATTCATGCCAAAGTCTGTTTTTCTTCAAAGTGCCTTGACTGTGCACAAGACATTTCTTAGAGAATATAGGAGACTTTGGAGCTGTGTGTGTGAAGAAAAACAACAAACTAAAATCTGAGCTTAGGAAGAGGTAAAGCCCACACTGTTCACAATGGATAAGAGGAAAAAAAAGAATACAGCTTTTAAGTTATCTTAATTGAATAAAACCTCTGGACACCTGTGGCTGCACCTCTAAGAACAGCATCAACTAGTAGAAGAGCTAAGAAATGTTTCAGGCCCTCTAGTTCCCAGCTCCACTTACTGCCTCATCTTGAACAGTCTTCCCATCTGCCAGCATCCAGATTAAACCTAGTCATCAACAACTATCACACAATCTTGCATTTGGCAAGAAGAACAGAGTCTAAGCAATGACAAAAATAAAAACAAAGAACAAAAACTGCTGTTTTAATGTGATGAACTGCTGTAGATATCAAATCCAATAGATTTTTATGTGGCAGTGACTGACTGCTTATTAGCAAAAAGTTGTTATCGGAATGATCCGATAATTTAATCTGAGAAGAAGGCCTATTTTTCCTAGACCTGGCACTCTCTATTCGGTGCGTGTTCTCACAGAGTTTTAGCTCTGGGTCTCAGAGTACTTTTAAAACATTACACCCCACTCAGAAGCATGTGTGCTGCATTTCTGTTGACTGTTTAAATCTCCTCTAACTTCGCCGTAAATTGAAGTGATCCAACAGTCCCAAATAGAAGGATAAAGTCTAGCCCAGTGGGGGAGGCACTAAACCTCCTTGCAAGTCAGCAAAAGCAAAAGTGACAGCCTGGTAGCAATTTAAAATTACTCTGAGACTACAACTGCCAATTAAAATAGACTTTCATGGTAACAGATGAACATCTGGTAACTTCTATTCCAAATAAAAATTAAAAAGAGTTTACATTTCATTCGTAGTAATGAAAAACTTATATATAAGGCTACAATGTTTTAGTTCAGGCTTTGTTTAAATTATATTTTCTTTCATTATACCTTCCAAAAGTACAATGTTTTCTCTTTTGTCATTTTTAATAGCTACAAAATGTCTATAATAAAACAAATCTGGCAGAAGTCAGAACCTATGATTCATTCATAGTTTGCTCAAAAAGCTATGCATTATCCTGTTCTTGTCCCAGGGGAAATAGATTGAAGAAGATTAACCTAAAGATGATATTTTGATGAAATGTATTTGATCTGAATTCTGCAAAAGTATTCCTGGAAAAGGTCTCTCCTGTATCAGAGAAAGAAAAAATTAAAGAAGGATGGGGGAGAGAGAGAGAGAGAGAGAGAAAGAGAGAGAGAGAGAGAGAGAGAGAGAGAGAGAGAAGGAAGAAAGAAATGAAGGAAGGAAATGATAGGTAGAAGATGGATAGATAGATAGATAGATAGATAGATAGATAGATAGATAGGTGGATGGATGGATGGATGGATGGATGGATGGATGGATGGATGGAAGTGATTCATGATTGAACATGGATTTTTATTCTACATTTCTGTCCCTCTCTATCTGTGATTCCTTAAGCAATTGTACACACCAAGCATTATCTTATCTCTTAAGGGGACAAAGATAAACAACAAGCCACCCCCAGACCTGTGTCTTCATCTTTTGAGAAATGTTTTCTTTACTCCCTCCGTGCATTCATAATACCTACCTCCCTTAGTGACTATGCATGCCTCCACTGCAGTAACCTAGGTACTAGCTACTTACTAATAACTAATCAGTAAGTGCTGTTGCTGATGACACCCCACCATGTCCTTTTTCATGATTTCCTAAATGCATTTTGATGGATTTCTTTTTGTTTCTTTTCTGTGACTCAGGTTGGTACCTAACATAGGAAGGACAATGATAAAACTTTTTTTTCTTATATAGAAAACATTTAATTGGGGTGGCTCACTTATAGTTTCAGACTAAATTTCATCATTGTCATGATGGGGAGCATGGCAGTACACAGGCAGACATGGTGCTGTAACTGAGAATCCTACATTTTGTAGGCAACAGGAAGTTGACTCAGACATATCAGCAGTATCCTGAGCACAGGAAACCTTAAAGCCTACACCTACAAAGACAAACTTCCTCCAGCAAGGCCATACACCTTCCAACAAAGCCACATCTCGTAATAGTGCCACTCCCTTTGAGATTATGGGGCAGGGGTGGGGGTGAGGGGAAATACATTTAAATAATCATATTCTACTCCCTAGCCCCCATAAACATTTTAACAATATCATAATGCAAAATGCATTTACTTCAACTTCAGAAGTTCCCATAGTCTATCATAGACTCCTCAATGTTTGGAAGTCCAAAGTTCAAAGTCTCTTTTCAGATTCATGGAATCTCTTAACTATAATCCCCTGTAAAAGCAAAAGCAAAAAGCAGATTGCATCATTCCAACATATAATGGCACAGGATATACATTGCCATTCCAAAATGTAAGGAAAAGAGCATTGTGAGGAAATACAGAACCAAGGCAAGACCAAAAACAAGGTGGGCAAACTCCAAACTCTGCAACAAAATGCCATCCCCAACTCTGTTTTGCTATGTTGACTGCAATGTACTTCTTTCTCTTGGCCTGGTTCCACTCCCAGTAAGCAGTCCTCATTGGCAGGTGTATCCCGCAACTCTAGCATCTCTAGCATCTTGGCTTCTCCAGGGAAATCCAGGCTTCAACTTCATAGTTTCACATGGCCTTTCTACTAGGCCTCCATTTAGGAACACTCCTGAAATATGCCTGGCCTCAGTGGCATTCCTGAGGCATAGAGGATATCTCCATAACCCATTTCTTCTGTCCTTAACTCTAAAGCCTGAACCACATGTCCAAAACTGCCAAGTTATGCTGCTTGCTGGGGCTGGAACATGGCCCCATGTTCAATTACATCTTCACCAGCTTTCTGTTTTCCATTTTCACTGCCTAAGCTTGGCTATTTTAAAATTCTGTATACTAGGCTAGCCTTAACTCAGAGATCAGTCAGCCTCTGCCTTCTGAGTGCTGGGATTAAATGTGTTCACCACCACATCTGGCTCTAAGCTTCTCTTAAATCCCTTTTCATAAGTTGGAAACTTAGTGGGGTGAGATCTGCCTGCCTCCACCTCCCGAGTGCTGGGATTAAAGGTGTGCACCACCAATTTGGCTCTAAGATTTTCTTTAGTTCCTTTTTACACAACAGATAAAACTTTGATGAGGAAGTGAGCAAAAGTACATCATGAGATTCAAATAAGAAATCATCAAGAAGCCAGTATCAATCACTTTTACCAACCATTCACTGGACACTCATTAATTTAACGTGTAAATCATAATTTCTCCCCATGCTTAAATCCATGCTATTTTTTCATATCTTTTACTATTAAATAAACTGGAAGAATTAATTAGTACCAAAACCATTCAGCATACTTCCTGTCATATGCACAAGTGCCATGTTCACCTTTAGGAAAGCTAGATTTTGCCATCCTTGGGGGGCCCATTCCTCCCTGACATTTTGTGCTTTTTTTGTTGTTAAAAGCAGTGATTGCTGGTATTCCTTTCCCAGACACACAACCACCTGTATTTTGGCTCAACAGCTTCAGCCTGTCTTTACTTAGCTTCTTCAGTGAGATTGGGTGACAAGGTCTGTGAACCCAAGGAAGGAAAACCAGTGAAGGGGAAAGAAAACAGCTGTGTGATGTGACCATGCTGTGTGTCTGGTCTGGGAGACTGGCACTGCCTTCCCTAACTTTTCATATGGTGATAATGGAGTGTAGTCAAGGGACCATCCTGAAAGATGTCCCTTACTCCCTACAGGAAATAACGAGGATGTTTACCTGCCTTGAGGAAAGTGTAAGCTTCATGAATGCAGTGACTCTTATCCTCGAAGTAAATCATATAAACCCATTTATGTCTGTTAACTGACGAAGCACGTGGACCTTCTCTAAAGGAGCTTAGCTCTCCCATTGTTTCCCATGGGAAAAGAGTGATGCCTAAATTTCAGTCACTCATCAGTCTCTCCAAAGATTTACACAAGAAAATGGAAGACCAGAGAACTTTGAGAAGTTGCCTAGTGTGGCATATCTAATACCAGTTCCAGCTAAAATCCAGGATTTGTGAATTAGCTATTAATGGTATTTTCTCTTTGTGATCTGAATGATCATGGAGGTATTCATACATCTTAAAGTTGTAGTTAATTGGCTGACACAACATGCACAATCACAGGTGAGCTCACTATCACACTCATTGACTTGTGGTGTCAGTTTTTATGCAGGTATAGAATCATCAGCGAGAACAATTAGCCTGTGCTTTGTTTTACCCAAATCTAAGTGAGGCTCCCTAGGGACTATCCAGCAAATCATTCTAAATGAAACCTGGGATCTGTTCCCATCACCAGTCCTCATCCTGTTGAACCAACATGCTTCTCTTGATTGAATTCTCCTTATTATAACCAAAAAGAGAATGTGAAGTTCTGTGTGTCTAGTAATGTGTCTAGTCTATGCAATAATAATACAATCCACGCCTTTGCATGAGATGATGAGATCACAGGGATATTTTTAATTCCTGCAATATTTATAAATACATATATGCAAAACCTTAAGATTGCTTCTCAGTGTTACAGAAAAAAAAAACTGCATCTCCAGTTCATATCTGATGGGCCTTCTTCAATGGAAAAGAAGCCAGCTTCTGTGTCTTAAAGTACACATACATCCACACTTATTTCTGAGTGTTCGGCAGCGAAAATTCCCCATTTATCTTTTACCTCTTGCCCCCTCCTCACGGCCTTATTCTTTATTCTCTCTGGCCGAAGTGATCAGGTTACAAAGCCAAGCTAATGCTGTTAGTGCTGGGATGACTCTCCTCACACTTGTGTATTCCACAGCTCTCGGAAAGTCAGAAGGAATTACTGTGCACTGAACTCACCTTGCCAGAAAGATGACAAACAGAGGGAGGGAGGGGCAGGGAGCACAGGCACCCAACTGACCCATTCTCTAACCTTACCCTCCGGACGCCATTCTTTTCTCTGTAGGTGTCACACAGGCCAGAAGCGTGGCTAACTCTGCCCTTGAGATACAAAGAGAGCAAAGTTGACGTCAGCTGTTTCTTCCAGAGCAAACATTCCACTAACTCCACAGGCAGACAGCTTGCAAAATTGTCTTTGTAGGACTGCTGAGGTCTCCTTTCCCGTCAAGTTCACTTTGTATTTATTCAGCAAGGATGCACCTACTGCAGAGTGCACCGGGGGACATTGTGTCAGAGTCGTGGCAAGCCCACTTCATGGATGATTAGAATTCTTTGACCCAACCACCATTTTCAATCACATGCAGCGGTAGACATCTGGCTGCGGCAATTACTCCTATCCTTCAAAACCTTTCCTGCTCAACACCATTGGAGTAACTTTGTTAAAGTGCTCTGCTTTGAATGCCGCCTTGCTCGGAGCAGCTCTCTGATGCGAAGGCTGTATCAAATACACATATCCTAGCATGATCTCCAAAAATATGAAGTCTTTACATCTAGTTTCTTTTCTGTTGTAACAATAAAGATGCTCTGTTAAAATCCACTTGAGGAGAAATGCTGATAGGATATAGCTTATCATCAGAAGAATTCAGAGAAGGAATCTGGAGGTAGGAACTGAAGCAGAATCCATAGAGGAATACTGCTTATTGGCTTGTTCCCAGGCTCACAATAAGACCCTTCTTACATAGCCTAAGCCCACTTGCCTAAGGAATGTACCTCCCACAGCATGCTGACACATCTTAAAGGAATTCACAGTCAAGAAAATGTCCCCTTTTATATTTTTCTGGAAGGAGGTGACAGGACCTGCCTGTACTGAATCCACCAGGTTTAAATGAATCCCCAGGGGTGCCTTGATCCTGGAGGACATGGGAATGGAGGGGAGGGGCTGGTGGGAAGGTGGGGGTAGGGGCGGGAGGGGGGAGTACAGGGGAACCCATGGCTGATGTATAAAATTTAAAACACATAATAATAAAGAAAAAAAATATTTATTAAAAAAAAAAAAAAGAAAATGTCCCCACAGTTATGCCCACAGGCCAATCCAATGGAGGCATTTCCTTAATTAAGGTTCTTTCTTCCCTGTTATGTGAAACTGATAACCAATCAAAATTAGACATCACAACTCTCCACACATATTCCCCATTAAGAAGCAGAGAATAAGATGAATAGCTACTTGTCTGTTTGATTCAAAGCTGTGCCAGAATTCCTAAAATTAGCTCATTTGATTTTTATTGAACATCTACCATGTCAGAAGCACTAGGCCACAGCAACAAGAAATCAGTATCTTGTCTTCAAATAAGGTTACATGCTGAGGGATTGAAGTCAAACCTTCAATATATGCCCTCAGATTGGTGACATGGGTGAGAAGTACTGACCACAACTTAGCATTCTTTTCATTATCTTCCATTCTTCATGCAATTTTCAGAAGCACAAACTCCTCACCAGACCACTTCTCTTGGCCTCCACCTCTTCCATTTTCATGAGTACCTCACTTACTGCATACCATGGCTGAACTAGCCCCACAGCTGTCGCATTTCACCTCTTGATTCCAACCTTTCCAGTCTATCACAGAAGTCAAGTGATCTTTCTAAAATTTCAAGAATGTCACATCACTTCTTTACTCAAAGCTGTCTAATGCTTTTCTATTCCTTTGAAATTAAACCCAAACTCTTTCATTTGATTTACAAAAACTACATACTTTGTTGCCCTCTTTGGTTTCATCTGACATTTTGGTGAGATAGAATGTCAAATACCAAACAACAAAATATTTCCTTCAGCTGTCACAATAATGCTTTGAGGGGTCAGCTTGTGGAGAGAATACTAAAGGAGAGAATTTATTGAGGTTAGAGAACTGGCCTGGATGCACACACCTAGCAAGTTTGTAATTGACAGTCACACTAAGTTTTTAATAAAACTAGTACATGCCATGTGTGAGACACAAGACTAAATCCTTTGTACATAGTTACTGTCTTAGATTTCGATTGCTGTGATAAAATACCACAACCAAAATTAACTTGGGGAGGAAAGAACTTATTTCATCTTACATTTCCACATCAAAATCTATCAACAAAGGAATTCAGGGCAGGAACTCAAGGCAGGAACTGAAGCAGAAACCGTAGCAGAATGATTCTTGCTCACTCCTGATATCTTGCTCTGTTTGCTTTCTTATACCATACAGGGCCGCCTGATTAGGGTTGGCAGGACCCACAATGGGCTGGATCCTCCCACATCAATCATTAATCAAGAAAATGCTCAACAGACTTGCCTACAGGCCAATATTATGGGGGCATTTTTTCTATTAGAGTTCCTATTCCAAAATAACTCTAGTTTGTGATAAGTTGATATAAAACAAATCACCACAGCGACTCAATATTTCTATCACCAATGTGATGTGAATATTGTCTTATTTGTTATTCTAGGGATAAAGAAACTGAGATTAAAACTTAAATAAACAGCTTATGGTCATGTAACCAGGAAATCACATGGCTAGGATATGGCTCCTAGTTTACACAGCTAATTGTAGGCATCCACTTAGTACCCCTTAAATTCTCCACACCTCACTTCCTTGTCTTTAAAATACAATTATGACTCCTGCCTTGAAAGGGTTTTTAAAGATTAAGGTACAGTATATACATGAAGTTTTAAAATAAAATCTAAGTATCATTTAATCATTTTAGTGAGAATAGTCTGGGCCAAGGCTTAAGTGTGAGATAAAATAAGAAATATAAATCTCCAAGCTTGACAGTAGATTAAGACAGGGTGGAGAGAATAGGAATAAGATCATAAAAAAGATAAACGCAGATCCATGCAAATGGATTTTCTTTGCCTGAAAGGCTCTGGGGATAAGGGCTGTGAAGTCAAAGACAGATGTGGATGGCCTAAAGTTCAATTTCTTAAGCAGACTCAGCCTAAAGCAGTTGAGTTGACATGAGCTCAAAATGCCACAATATCTATTTACACCTCTTGTGAGTCCAGTCCCGCTGTACCAAACACCCAACCTTCCAGATGCAGACCTAGCACAGGCAGGGTGGTGTGATTCCCCAGAAGAAGCAGTTTAGCATCTGATTCTGATGTGATGTAAAGTCCACGTCCACTGTATTTCACAGTTTCACTTGAAGATGATCCACAGGATGACTCCTGGGGCTCCTGATGCAGCCAGGGGAGACAAAAGTGACAATTTGACTTGCAAGAAAATTTAATTTTTCTATCTAAGCTGGCAAGTACCATGACCACTTGGGGGATTCCCATCCCTAGCTGCACTCCATGAACTGAAGATAGGAAGAAAATAAAAATGTCAGTAATCTCTCTATATCGCTGCAGAGATATTGCTGCTGTTTCTAGTAGCAAAAATAAGTGCATACCTGTGTTTTCACAGCTGCCAGAGATCCCCTGGTTTATTAACTTTATTTATTTTATGTGTGAGAGTACATAGGTGCACCATGCATGCTCAGTGCCCACAAAGGTCAGAAAAGAGTTTCAGATACCCTGGAACAGGAATAATAAGTGGTTGTGAACCACCAAGTGTTTACTGGGAATTGAACCCAGGTCCTCCAGGAGAACAAGTGCTCTTAACCACTGAACCATCTCTCTAGGCTTAAGAGGCCCCATTTTCTTATCCATACTGCTTTTCCTCCCCACTACTTAATTTGTTCAAGCAGCTGGCATCTGAGTTACCAAGTCCCCATGCTCCATTCCTACTTAGACTTAAAGCACATGTGTTTCTTCTTTCTTGAACAGTTTCTTGCTTGTTGTGTGAGTTTTGCAGTTAAATTGAAATGAAGTTTTTAGAATCAGCATGAATCCTTTTGCCTTGTCTCATTGTCCCTTGCTTTGTTGTGCTTGGTTGTAGTCTCTTGAAGGCCTGCACTTTTCTGATGGGAAACAAAGTGGAAATGGATCTGGTGAGTATGGGAAGTGGGGGGAGGGGGTGCTGGGAAGAGTGAAGGTAGGGGATGTAGCTGAAGTTTTCTCCAGTCCTGCCTGGCCCATGGTCAGGACAAATCTCTCTCACCTGCCAGTTCCACAGCTGCTCAGACTCAACCAAGTAAACACAAAGAGACTTATATTGCTTACAAATTGTATGACCGCAGCAGGCTTCTTGCTATCTAGTTCTTCTATCTTAAATTAACCCATATCTATTTATTAGTTTATAAATTGCCACATGACTTGTGGCTTACCAGTACCTTAAATCTCCCTCGTCATGGCAGCAGCTGGCAGCGTCTCTCTGCCTCAGCCTTCCACTTCCCAGAATTCTCTTTTCTCCTTGTCCTGCCTATACTTCCTGCCTGGCTACTGGCCAATCCATATTTTATTTATTAACCAATCAGAGCAACACATTTAACATACAGAACATGCCACAGCACTTCCCCTTTTCTGTTTTTTTAAAATGAAGGTTTAACTTTCACATAGTAAAATTATATATAACAAAACAATTATCAAGCAAGAATTACAGTTATAATATCTAGTCTATTTATAATAACTAGTCTATTTGTATTTGGCAAATTAAAGAAGATATCCTATCTATCCTATATTTGTGAGTCTAAGGTTTCATATCTAACTTATCTCTTGTCATAACTAAGGAAATTATAACTATCTAGTCTTCAACTACATCAAAGACCTCAGAAGGATATAATATTACCTGAGAAATGGAAGAAGGGTGCAAGCAACTTCTGGGAGTCTTGCAAGAGCAGACAGAGACAGCTGGCAGCCTGGACAGTCATCCAAAGTTCCTCTGTAAAGTTGGGGCATCTGTCTTTAGCTCATAGGTCTAGAGTCTCTCAGTCACTTCTCTTTGTGTCCTGTAGAATATCTGGCAGTTTCCTCTGTGAAGCAGGAACTAGAAGGACCATTTTGCCAAGCAAATTTCAGTGGTCACCTTCCCATGGGTCCTGCAGGTCCAGTCAATCAAGCAAGCAGTCCAGGCAAGAACAGTTTCTTGGCCAAATGGCTATGTTTGCCAAGGTGAAGATAAATTCCATATGGAGTGTCTTCGATGCCCATCCTTCTCTCTGAAGTAAATCTGTGCTGCCAGAAGCAGACATGTCTCGCTGTCCAGAAAGAATAAATTTTAAAACATTTAAAATGCCATATTCTGTAGGTCTTTGAAGGCTTTGAAGATTACCTATCTGATTGAATTCTATCTATGTATACCTAGAAAACTTAACTAACATGGCTACAAGTATGATTATCATAGATGACTAATTATTTAGTCATAGATACTAATCTATTTCTTAGTTATCCATTACAATTTTAAAAGAGCTATACAAACACAATACCTTAAATGAGAATAGAAATATATATATGCAGTATAATATAACAAAATTAAGTTTAAACTTTTATCAAATAAAATCCATAGCAATTTAAAACATTTTAAACAAGTTGCTCTTTAAAAGTAGATTCAAGAATCTACTCTTTCATCCTATCATATCTATATCATATCCCTTTTCCTTCTTTAGAAAGCTTGCATTTATAATCAGCCTGATTTAAATAAAAATATTGTTTTTTCTCTGTCCCACACCAGAGGGCTCTTCTGATATGGGACAAAAGAACCTTTCAACCTTTTTTTTAAGCAATATATTGGGTTTAGAGAAGGAGTGAGCCAATTCCATCTCCAAAGCCAGCTTGGTATATTTGGGAATTTGGGCATAGCTTCTCTTACTACTTCCTGATGGAGGGGGATGCTGTATCTTATGGGGATACAAAGAAAATTTTAGGATTATGGAATAGTCTGTGAGGGTGTATTGTCTGAGCCAGTTGCCTTGAAACCATTTTGGATGTTAGATCATCTGGGCCATGGTGTCATCAGAGACCTTTCATGGGGTCTTGGCTGGTCAAACCTGATGCTGATCTGGAACAAATCCATAGACTCTGGCTTTCTGTGGAAACAAAAGAAGAGCCTCCTTTCCAAAGCAACGTATCTTTAGATCCAAATTTTGAAGTCAAGGTACCTTTAAAATATACATATTGGCTTAACTCAACAGCTTTTATGATCAAATGTTTTTCTGCAGTTAAAAATCCCAAAGACAACACAATTCAGATTCTCTGTGTAATATATCCATCTTCACATGGCTTATTTTTTATACTACCTTTACTGTCTCTTTAAAGACTTTATTTTTAAAAACTCTATTTTTTATATAACTGCATATATTCCTTTTTCTCTCTCTTTCAAGCCTACATACATTTTTACACACATTGTGAACTATTGTATCTAAATCTGACCTATTGTGAACCTATTGATTTAAACTGCAGCATTATTAGGGCTAAAATAGCAGCTTTGGCTGGTGGCTCCACCCAGCTCAGCTTCCCAACATGTTGGTGGTACATTTACCACCAGCTCTGGGAGTCATCAACTCTTAGAAACAGTGGTTCTATGCTTCTATCAAAGCAGTGTGTAGTCCAGAAACATTTTTTTGTACTAGCAAAGACTAAATCCACCACGCAGCGTAATGTGCCACTTGTAGACACATTATGTATGTGCTCATTCCCGCCTCACTGCAGGTCAAGCATGCATGCCAGGAACCTGCCATAGTAGTTTAAACCCACAGACTGCCACTAACTTGAGAGAGACAACTAGGAAGCTGTTTTTAGCTCCATTTTGGAATCTTCTTTTTCCTCAGGTTTTAGGTGGAAACTCTTGCCAACCCATTGGGCGCCATTTTTAGCTGGAGTTTTCTCCAGTCTTGCCTGGCCCACAGTCAGGACAAATCTCTCTCACCTGACAGTCCTGCAGCTGCTCAGACCCAACCAAGTAAACACAAAGAGACTTATATTGCTTACAAACTGTATGGCCTTGGCAGGCTTCTTGCTAATCTAGTTCTTCTGTCTTTTTTTTTTTTTTTTACTTTTTTTTCTTTCTTTCTTTCTTTTTTTTTTTTTTTTTTGCTTTTGTTTTGTTTTGTTTTTCGAGACAGCATTTCTCTGTAGCTTTTGGAGCCTGTCCTGGAACTCACTTTGTAGACCAGGCTGGCCTTGAACTCACAGAGATCCACCTGCCTCTGCCTCCCAAGTGCTAGGATTACAGGTGAATGTCACCACTGCCCGGCTAGTTCTTTTATCTTAAATTAATCCATATCTATTAGTCTATAAGTTGCCACATGGCTTATGGCTTACTGGTACCTTACATCTCCCTTGTCATGGCAGCGGCTGGCAGCGTCTCTCTGCCTCAGCCTTCCACTTCCCAGAATTCTCTTTTCTCCTTGTCCTGCCTATACTTCCTGCCTGGATACTGGCCAATCCATATTTTATTTATTAACCAATCAGAGCAACACATTTAACAGAACATCACACAGCAAGGGGAAACTATGGTCAAGATGTATTGTATGAGAGAAGAATATATTCTCAATAAAATAATAATAGCCCTAATCTACTATAATTATGTTATCCATATATGTGTACGTGCAAATGTGTGTGTGTGTGTGTGTGTGTGTGTGTGTACATGTACATTCTGTATATGTGGAAAGGAAATGGGCACAGAAAACAAACACAGAGGAAGCAGGGAGGAGGATGTGAAGAGACGTGGAGACAAGATGGTCACAGGCCATTTGAGGGTTTTGTGAGGCTTTTGGCAGTCAGGAAAGCAGGAGTCAGAATAAACACTTCCCAGGTGCCTTCAAAGAGAACGTATTCCACCTGACCCTTTGCCCTCAGATTTATGACCTCTACAGGAATAAGTGATTATCTAAAGACACTAAGTCTGTGGTGCTTTTTCAGGACAGTCTCACAAACTGAACCCTATTTTCATTTTATCTTTGTCTTAGTGTCTCATTCTCTGACACTCCTATATAAATTACCTTTGAATATTCTATTTATGAAGAGGCAAAATCGTTGCCCACATTTATTGTAATTTTTCTTTGTATGTCTTATTAATTGTAATTACACCACTTTCCTCTTTCTTCCTTCAAATTCCTCCCTCAAACTCCTTCTGTGTCCCCCACCTTCATATGGATAGCCTCTTTATTATTATTACATATGTGTGTGTGTGTGTGTGCAAGTATTCACAAATGTACAAATAAACCTGCTGAGTCCATTTTTGTTGTTTGTGTGTATATGGGTTTTAGAGCTGATGACTTTGCATTGGATAATCCCATCAACCCTGGGAGAGACTAATTTTCTCTTTCTTAGGAGTTATTAGTTGCCTTTAATTCTTTGTCTGTGGGTGGGATTCTGTGAGATTACTCCTTCCAGATGAGCATGTCTATTGATATTGTCATTGCTCTCATCTTATCTATGTAGCCATTTCTAAGAGAGACTGATCCTCAGCAGATTTTCTGGTCCTCTGGCTCCTACATCTTTCTACTCCCTCTTCTGCTACATTCGCTGAGCTGTAGATACAGGAGCTATGATGCAGATGTACTCATTGGGCCTGGGCTTCCCATAATCTATAGATCCCTACACTGGGTCACCAAGTCATAATTTTCTGTGATGATCTATATTTGATATAAAAAGAAGCTTCTTTGTGGTTGATATATTGTGCACCCCAATAAACTTATCTGGGGGTCAGAGACAGAACAACCACTGTAGCTAGAGTTTCCTGCCTGGCCCAGGGTTGGGAATAATCTCTCTTACCCGCCAGTCCTGTAGCTGCTCAAACCCAACCAAGTAAACACACAGAGACTTATATTACTTATAAACTGTATTGCCATGGCAGGCTTCTTGCTAACTGTTCATATATCTTAAATCAATCCATTTCTATTGATCTATAAGTTGCTACATGGCTTGTGGCTTACCAGTATCTTAATATCTTCTCATGGCGGAGGCTGGCAGTGTCTCTCTGCCTCAGCCTTCCACTTCCCAGAATTCTCCTCTCTCCTTGTCCTGCCTATACTTCCTGCCTGGCTACTGGCCAATCAGTGTTTTATTTATTAACTAATCAGAGCAACACATTTAACATACAGAACATCCCACAGCAAGCCACTATATTAAACATAGGTTTAGGCAGTGATAGCACACACCTTTAATCCTAGCATTCCAGAGGCAGAGATCCATGTGGATCTCTGTGAGTTCAAAGCCACACTGGAAATAGCCAGGCATGGTGACACACGCCTTTAATCCCAGGAACTGATGGCAGGAAGCAGAAAGGTATATAAGGTGTGAAAACCAGGAACCATAGCCTTTTTAAGCTTTTAGCTTTTAGCAGAAGTTCAGCTGAGATCAATTTGGAAGAGGACTCAGAAGCTTTCAATCTGAAGATTCATGGAAAGAGGATCGGCTGAGAAGTTGGCAAGATGAGGTAAGCTGTGGCTTGTTCTGTTTCTCTGATCTTTCAGCATTCACCCCCAATATATGGCTCTCAAGGTTTTTATTAATAAGACCTTTTAAGAAGTCATGTTACACTTCTTTGATGAAGATTGGTATCACATTCATCTATGGTATAAATTTTAGACTGTAGGTAGGAATTGTACTAGACCTTGGATTATTCTTATGTCTGAATCATTTTGTTTCCTTCCACATTCTAAGCACACAATTAATACCTACTCAATCTCTGACACTTGATCTCTTCCTTTCAGTGTGACTGTGTGAGTGTGTGTAAGTGTGTGTGTGTGTGTGTGTGTGCGCGCACACGCACTTGTATATAACCACAACAATAATCAAGTTTATAAAGGAAGACCCTCCTTCCTGACTACTTTGGTATTCTGAATCCCTAGCATGGGTTCTGGCACATAGTGTTTGCTAAAATAATTAACATATTTAGTGAATGAACAAGAATCTAAAAAAATAAAAACAGAATTACTTTAAAACCAGTGAGGGCTGACAGGATGGCTAAGCAGACCAAAGGGCTTGGTGCACAGGACTAGTGGCCTGCTCAATGCCCGGAATTCACAGAGTGGAAGGAGAGATGTGACTCCTGCAAGACCTCAGCACTGTACACCATGGCACATGCACACTTGCATACATACTTGAATAAATAAAACATTTTTAAAAAACCCTAAAACTAGTAAAAAGTGCCAAAAACACTTTCTAAGATGCAATTCAAAATTTTTGGCATTTGTCCTATCAAAATATAATTTAAGTCTTTCACTTGTTTGGTTACATGAGCAAAGGAGTCAAGATAATGATGGGGAAACTCACAGAGACAGCTGACCCCAGCTAGCTGAAGCTCACTGACTCTGGACCTACAGCTGGAGAACCTGCATGGAACCGAACTAGGCCCTCTGAATGTAAGTGACCATTGTGTGGCTTGGGCAGTATGTGAGGCCACTGGCAGTGAGACCAGGATTTATCCCTAATGCATGAACTGACTTTTTGGAGCCCATTCCCTATGGTGGGACACCTTGCTCAGCCCCAATACAGCATAGAGCAGGGAGGGTCTTAGTCCTGCCTTGACTTGATACGCCAGATTTTGTTGACTCCCCATGAGAGGCCTTACGCTCACTGAGGAGTAGATGAAGGGATGGGTGGGAGGAAGGTGGGGGAGAGCAGAAGGAGGGGAGAGAGAGAACTGTGGTTGGTAAGCAAAATGAACAAAAAAAAACCTTTTAAATTTTATATATAATATGTATAATTCAAAACTGTGGCCTGAATAGCAAGCCTCCCCAGGTGCTTGCTAAGACCCTTCCCTTCCTGTTATGATGAAACGTCTCAGGTCAGCTCATTTCAACTCGTTACATTGCATCAGACACATAAGTTTGTAGAAAACTATTCAGCATTCATTCGTAAATGGGAATTTCTTGCTGGGACAGGCTCAATGGGCTTCTTCCATACTAGGTGAAAAAGAATTGATCAAACGTGGGAGTACCTTGTGACATGTCAAGAATGAAAAGGCAACAGCAGAAAGCTTGTCTGGTCTATTTACCAGCCCCTGCTGGCACCTTCATGCCTGGAAAATCAGCATTAGGGGAAAGAAACAAAAGCTGCCTCTCACTGCCCGAAGCTCAAAGGTCAGAACTGAAGAAATGCTAATATGGCACAGAAGATTGCCTCTGAAAGGTTCTCTCTCCTCGGATTTGTATTTAACATGCAGATGTAGTAGTGTTTATTTTTCCTTTTTAACTCCTATGGCTTTTGGGTGAATATATGTATCTCTTCCATGTCAACATGATGAGAACTTCAATCTTGGATCCCACGGTTGAAAAAGCACATCACTAAAACAGAAGAAAGATGGGTAGAGAGAGTATAAAAACATTCAATACCGCTGTGGCTGATTCTATACATAAAAATATGTAATGAGCTGTGGGACTCAGGGGAAAGGAAGGATGGTGAATATGTCATAGAATAGTGAGGCATATGGTCTATAGAACAGACTGGAGGACTTTGGCTCAACTGTAAGAATTCCTAAATTCACAGGGCAGTGGTGGCGCACACCTTTAATCCCAGCACTCGGGAGGCAGAGCCAGGCGGATCTCTATGAGTTTGAGGCCAGCCCGGGCTACCAAGTGAGTTCCAGGAAAGGCACCAAAACTACACAGAGAAACCCTGTCTTGAAAAACCAAAAACCAACAAAAAAAGAATTCCTAAATTCAAAAGAACTCTTAATTGAGGTTTGATCTATTAGAAAGGTTCAGGGGCTATTTTAAAACAAGTGGGAGATGGCAAGATGAGTCAACAGACCAAAGTGATGGCCTGAATTTGATCCCCCAGGACTTCCATGGTAGAAGGAGAGAACCGATTCCCGCAGGTTATCCTCTAACCTCCAGCCAGGCTCACCAGTCCCTACTCTCTCTTGTAGAGTCTTGTAGGAAAGCCAGAATAGTCCGTCTAGAATCTCCTTTCTGAGAATGGATGGCTTCCTAAAACATTCCCAAGGTCCAGCTTGCCTCTTTTTAAACTGATCTCAACTACAGAGAAACCCTTCAAATTTGTAGATTTACATATTTAATGAATCCCAAAGTTACAAGATTTATCTCTGATGTAAAGATTTTATCCTTCTCAAGTTATATTAAAGCACATAACAAAAACAGTACTGTTAGAAATAGTGATAATATTTTTAGCACACCTCTGATTTATTGATTCCCCAGGGTCCAAGAGGGCTTTGCTATGTCTGACATAGGGTATCAGGGGAAAAAAATCTATGTACACTATGTTCTTATGTCTGTTAACTTTATTCCTCTAAGACAAAATTCTATCAATTCAGCTATAGTTCCACTAGGCATACAAGGTAGGAATAACTCTAGACATAACAAGCTCTATATCCATCTACTTTATTTCTCTGGGATGAAATCCTGTCTCCATAACTACAGTTCCATCCAGCTCCCCAGCTCATAGTCCTGCTAACAACTAACTCCTATGCTTCCAGTCTCATCTTCATCCTCTGTATCCTCTTTCTCCATCTCTGCTGCTCTCTACTCCTGGCACTCAGAAAACTCTACTCGAGATCTGCTTACCCTCTATGGAAACTCTGTCATCCTCTCTTCTCTCTCTCCATGCTGTTCTGTCCTGGTCTACAGAAAATGCCTGCCTTTTCTTTCCCTGGGCACGTGGTTCCCTGTCTCCTCTGGAATGTTGTTTTACCTCTAACCTTGATATGTAAAAACCCCTTTTGTTCTTAGTCAAATGCTCTGGAGAACCCCTAGTCCTCCTCAAGGCAGGAAACAAATAAGGGCATCTCCCCGCAGCTTGTCTCCTAAGCTCAGCAGGGCAGTTAGGAACTTAGGTTCAACAGGTCTGGGGAGCTGAATTGTTTACCAATAGGTCTGGACACATAAGGATTTCATAGCAGAAGACAGCTGAAATATTAAAGGCTGGGTAACACCAAATATTCATAATTAATGGCTTTGCCTTTTGACAGTCCCTTGGCCGGTCAAAGTTCAGCTTTAATACACAGCTAAATCTCTATGATATATTCTTATGGCCCACAAGACTGTCTTCCATATTTTCTCCTCTCTGATATTTGTTCTTTACTTCGTCCTTCAACTTCAGCCACAACGCCCTACTAAGTAGTTCTTCACATCACCTTGTGGTCATCTTTTCTTCTTCTGGAGACTCAGAACCTTGGGATTTTTTATTATTATTATTTTAATGCTTGTATTATCTAGTTGGAGAACACTGGAGAATATTAAGTGAAGCAATAGCTGGAATACACCATGGCCCGTGTGAGATAAGGCTATCAACCCACTGGCAAGCAGAGATGGGCACCTTTCCCTCCAGACACCCTGGAGTGGTTTCTGTAGTCAGTGACACTATACCCCATTTCCATATCTTACCATACACTGACCTGCACATACACCCAAACCAGAATCAATGTTCTGTGAATAGAAAATCAAGGAAAAGTTTATTTCTATGTCCTGAGTGAATAAATACCAGAGCCACTAATCATGGAAGTCCTAAATAGGGGTGGTTCCTATAGAGCCTGAAAGGTTTATTTCTTTTTATTCTGGCCATCTTTTCACATGATGCTAACTGCCAGCATCTGCATTGACCCTCTAGCAATCCATGTGGGCTATGAAGAACAGCTAGAGAGAGAAAGAGAGTCAGAGAAGACATGAACAAATACTGAGCTCCACAACTTGAATACCGGGAAAGACTTTAAAAACCCAAAAACTGGAAAGCAGCCTGACTAAATACCAATGTCCATAAGTGAAATATCAGAAATTCAATTTAAAAAATCACACATAGACTTCTATTTTTTTGACATGAGAAACATCCATGACATATTTTAAGTAGACAATTTACAGCACAGCATGTATAGTTGTGTTGACTTAGGTGTGGCATACAAAGTCATTGATATGCATAAAGAGACATGGAGACTACCTGCACAAGATGCACTCAAGCTGGGCGGTGGTGGCACACAACTTTAATCCCAGCACTCGGGAGGCAGAGCCAGGCGGATCTCTGTGAGTTCGAGGCCAGCCCGGGTAACTAAGTGAGTTCCACGAAAGGCACAAGCTACACAGGGAAACCCTGTCTCAAAAAGCAAACAAACAAACAAACAAAAAAAAAAAAAGAGATGCACTCAAAAGCCATAGTTATTTATGGCTGAAGTGGGAAGTCGATGTAATCGTTATCTCTCCACTTTGCAGCATTGTAATTTTATTGAATTTTTTTAAACTAGCATTCCATTCAAAGAGTAGCCTTGGTATTTGAGAATCAGGTTCCAGAGTCTAGCTATTAAATCCAGGTCCTTTCTGTTATTATCATAAAACACCATGAGTAAGTTGCCAATGCTTCTGGCCCTTTGATTCTTCAGCTGAGAAGTGGGAAGAATTCACAGCAGCTGATGCACACTGCTGGTCTCACACTTGGAAAATAGATGCAAAATGTTTACCACAGACCCTCACATGCAAACACTTAAAGAGTTTAATAATTACTACAATCATCACTTAACAGAACCAATTGATATTGATATTCTACAAAATCGTATTTTAAATGATGTGACTTCTTTACGTCTAAACTCCAATTTCATCTGTAGATCTCTCTAGACAATTTAAAATTGCAAACTACTTTCCCCCTCATACTCCCTATCTCCTGCAATAGGTACTCCTTCTTCTTTCCTTCTCCAGAATGTCTTCCCCTGTCTCCTTAGCATCATGCCATTGCACACACCAAGTAACTTATTTCTTCTATTTACTGTTTGACTCTGTCTAGCAGAGTACCAGGACCTCAAGAAATGGGAATTTGTTGTTTATTGCTGAACAAACTGAACCTAAAACAGTACTGGCATATAGTAGAAGCTCAGTGAATGTCTGGTGAGTGAAAAAATGTTTATATTGAATGTGTAAAAAATATGATTGATGGCATATGCTGCATATGTTCCTTCAGTTTGCTCTTTTAGAAGGAAGTACCTTAATCAAAAATTGCTACTTAGTGGAGCCACAAAGGATGACTGAGCAGAAATGGAGACTGAGTCCAGTAGAGGCATGAATGAGGTAGGGGGGTCTCTCTCTTACTCATTAAGGACAATAATGAATAATTGCAGCACCAGACTGGCTTCTTCTAGAACATTTTCTGGATGAACCAGTTGATGAATGGAAGGGAGAAGATTCACAGAAATAGGAAGCAAGAATACAAAAGTCAAAAGTGAGAGAGAAGTTAAACAGAACAATGGCTCTCAGCCCCAAACCCAGTCCATAGTTGTCATCAGTAACAATTCCCTCCATCAGATGGTTGCTTTTGTTTACTTTCAAAAAGTTGGATTAAATCAGTTTCTGGTCCTAACAATCAAAGAGGTAAACTAATACCTGGAAACTGGTTAGCTAGAACAACTGTTCAACATTTAGTTGAAAATTGGTCAACTAAAACAAAATTATACACTAAATGACATCACAATTATTGTTATTCTCTTTTTCTTTTTTTACCTTTATTTTTATGAATCAAGCCATCCAAAGAAATACATGACATTTTTAATTACATGGAAATCAATTTCCCATGTGTTTTTACATGTTGAAAACATGTCAGGAGAGGCTCCCTGAGACACAGAATCTGCCAGCTCTGATTGGACCAAGAGGTGAGAGTCTCTTCTCCCAGTCCAAGAGTCCTGTCTCTAGCATCTAGGCCCCAGGCACAACCCGAGCCCCCCACTCCCACCTATCACTGCCCCAGTTGCAGACCAGCAGGGAAGAGTCCTGTAGGCAGGCCTCCCCACCATCAACCACCATAGGACCCTGCAATCTACAAAGCCCACTCCCTCCCATAAACAAACCCATCCCCTATATCCTCAGCAGGTCCCTGAGACACAGAATCCACTAGCTCTGATTGAAACAAGAGATCTGATTGGACCAAGAGTACTATGATTGGATGAAGAATGGCATCCTGAAACAGACACAACCAGCACAGACTGGACCAAGAGCAGCTCCCTCAGACACAGACACCTCTTACACCCACTGGAAGAAGAGATGGGTAGATACCAGTGCAAAAGTACATACAACAGCACAGGGAACAATATGGCACCACCAGAACCTAGTGGTTCTTCAACAGCAAGACCTGAACATCAACCTGTAGAAGAGGCAGAAGAAAGCAACCTTTAAAAGAACTTTATATTGGCAAATTTAAGTTCTAATCATATATATGCTTAGGGTTTTCCAAATACTATGGACATTAACTTTATTAAATTTGTCAATATTGTGCCAAAGCTATCTAATATAAAGCTGTTCCATAGCTCTATAACACGTTTTAGGCTATTTCAGGTAGCTTGGTTGATGTGGTGCCTCGGTGATGCTGCTACAGCTGCTGTAGCTAAGGGTCAAGCAAAAACATTGGCACCACAAACTAGAAGGCAGGAAATGTCGAACATTTAAAATCTAACAGAAGGATTGTATTGAATATGTAATGGTCTGAAATAAAATTTTTAAAGATTTTTAAAAAACTTTATAAAGATAATAGATGCCTTTTAAAAGGGAATGAAAGGTTCCCTTAAAGAAACTGAGGAAAAGTCAAACAAAAAACTGGAAGAAATCAATAAATCCCTTAAAGAAAGCTAAGAAAACCAAGAAAAAGCAATCAAACAGGTGAAGAAAACAGTTCAAGACCTGAAAATTGAAATAGAAGCAAGAAGACACAAACTGAGGGAATGCTAGAAGTGGAAAATATGAGTAAATGAGTAAGAACTACAGATGCAAGCATACCCAAGAAGAGATGGAAGAGAGAATTGTAGCTAGAGTTTTTCTGGTCCTGCCTGGCCCAAGTTCAGGACAAATCTCTCTAACCCACCAGTCCTGCAGCTGCTCAAACCCAACCAAGTAAACACACAGAGACTTATATTGTTTACAAACTGTATGGCCTTGGCAGGCTTCTTGCTAACTGTTCTTATATCTTAAATCAACCCATTTCTATTAATCTATAAGTTGCCATGTGGCTTGTGGCTTTCCAGTATCTTAACATCTTCTCATGGAGGTAGCTGGCAGCATCTCTCTGCCTCAGCCTTCCACTTCCCAGAATTCTCTTCTCTGCTTGTCCTTCCTATACTTCCTGCCTGGCTACTGGCCAATCAGCATTTTATTTTTGCAGAGTGATATCCACAGCAGAGAATCTCTTGCATGGAGGATATGATAAAGGAAATAGATTTGTCAGTCAAAGAAAATATTAAAGCCAAAAAAGCCATAACACAAAATGTCCAGGAAATCTGGTATACCATATAAAGGCCAAACCTAAGAATAATAGGGATAGAAGACAGGAAAGAATACCAACTCAAAGGAACAGAAAATAGATCCAACAAAATCATAGGAAAAAACTTTCCCAACCTAAAGAAGGAAATGGTTATGAAGATACAAGAAGCTTATAGAACATCAAATAGACTAGACCCAAAAAAACTTCCTTCACTACATTATAATCAAACCACTAAACATACAGAATAAAGAAAGAATATTAAGAGCAGCAAAGGAAAAAGGCAAAGTGACTTATAAAGGCAGACCCATCAGAATAACAACCAACTTCTTAATGGAGACTCTGAAAGCAAGAAGACCTTAAACAGATGTTATGCCGACACTAAGAGACCATAGATGCCAGCCCAGACTACTATACCCAGCAAAACTTTCAGTCACCATACACAGAGTATACATGATATTCCAAGACAAAATCAGATTTAAACAATACCTATGCACAAATCCAACTCTACAGAAAGCACTAGAAGGAAAACTCCAACTTAAGGAAGTTAGATTCACCCATGAAAACACATGCAGCAGATAATCTCACACCAACAAATCCCAAAGAAGGGAAATAGACATACACTACCACCAAAAAAATAACTGAAATCAACAATCACTAGTCATTAATATCCCTTAATATCAGTGGACTCAGTTCACCTATACAAAGACACAGACTAAGAGAATAGATACAAAACTAGGATCCATCCTTCTGTTGCATACAAGAAACACACCTCAACTTCAAAGACAGACACTACCTTAGAGTAAAAGGTTGGGAAAAGAGTTTCCAAACAAATGGACTTAAAAAGCAAGTTGGTGTAGCTATCATAATATATAACAAAATAGACTTCAAACTACGATCCATTAAAAGAGATTGGGAAGGATAATACATATTCATCACAGGAAAAATCCATCAAGATGAAGTCAATTCTGAACATTTATGCCCCAAAACACAAGGTCACCCATACATGTAAAAGAAACGTTACTAAAACTTAAATTGTACATCAAACACCACACACTAAAAGTGGGAGACTTTAACACCCCACTCTCACAGGTCTGCCAGATAGGAACTTAACAGAAAAATAAAGGAACTAACAGATGTTATGACTCAAATGGACTTAATAGATATCTACAGAACATTCCACACTAACACAAAAGAATATAACTTCTTCTCAGCACCCTATGGAACCTTCTCTAAAATTGACCACATACTCAGTCACAAAGCAAATCTCAACAGATACAAAAAAAAAAAAAAAAATTGGAATAACCTCCTGTATTTTATTGGACCACCATGGTTTAAAGTCAGAATTCAACAACATAAATTACAGAAAGCCTATAAACGCATGGAAACTTAATAATGCTCAACTGAATCACCAATGGGTCAAGGAAGAAATAAAGAAGAAATTAAAGACTTCCTAGAATTCAATGAAAATGGAAGTACAACATACCCAAACATATGGGGCACTATGAAAACAGTGCTAAGAAGAAAATTCATAGCACTACGGCCCACATACTAGCAACTTAACAGCACACCTGAAAGCTCTAGAACAAAAACAAGCAAAGTCACCCAGGAAGAATGAACACCAAGAAATAATCAAATTGAGGGCTAAAATCAATAAAATAGGAACAAAGAAAGCAATACAAAGAATCAATGAAACAAAGAGTTGGTCCTTTGAGAAAATCAACCAGATAGAGAAGCCCTTATCCAAACTAACCAAAAGGCAGAGAGGGAGCATCTAAATTAACAAAATCAGAAATGAAAAGGGGGACATAACAACAATGAGAAAATATAGAGAATCATCAGGTCATACTTCAAAATCCTATACTATACACACATACAAAATTGGAAAATCAAGAAGAAATGGACAATTTTCTGGATTGGTACCACACACCAAAATTAAATCAAGACCAGATAAACAATTTAAATAGACCTATAACCCCTAAGGAAATAGAGTTAGTAAAAGCCTTCCCCCCCTCAAAAAAAAAGCCCAGGACCAGATGGTTTCAGTACAGAATTCTAACAGAACTTCAAAGAAGAGCTAATATCAATACTCTTCAAATTGTTCCACACAATAGAAACAGAAGGAACATTGTAAAACTCTTTTTATGAGGCCACAATTATGCTGATACCCAAACCACACAAAGATGCTACAAAGAAAGAGAACTGCAGACCAATCCCTCTCATGAACATTGATGCAAAAATACTCAATAAAATACTGGCAAACCAAATCCAAAAACACATCAAAAAATCATCCACCATGATCAAATAGGCTTCATCTCAGAGAGGCATGGATGACTCAACATATAAAATTCTGTCAATGTAATACACCATATACACAAACTAAAATAAAAATCCTGGATGTCAACATGTAGAAGATTGCAAATAGATCCATATCTATCACCATGTACAAAATTCAAGTCCAAGTGGATCAAAGACCTCAACATAAATCCAGTTATACTGAACCTGATAGAAGAGAAAGTAGGAAGTAGCCCTGAATGAATTGGCATAAGAGACCACTTCCTAAATATAACACCAGTAGCCCAGACACTGAGAGAAACAATTAATAAATGGGACCTTCTGAAACTGAGAAGCTTCTGTAAGGCAAAGGACACAATCCATAAGACAAAACAACAGCCTCCAGAATGGGAGAAGAGCTTCACCAACCCCATATCTTGACAGAGGGCTGATCTCCAAAATATATAAAGAACTCAAGAAACTAGGTATTGAAATACCAAATGATCCAATTTTAAAATGGGCTACAGTGCTAAACAGAATTCTCAACAGAAGAATCTCAAATGGCATAAAGACATTTAAAGAATTGCTCAACATCCTTAGTCAATCAGGGAAATGCAAAACAAAATGACTCTGAGATATCATTTTATAACTCTCAGAATGGCTAAAGTAAAAAAACAAAACAAAACAAAACACTGATGACAGCTTGTGTTGGAGAGGCTGTGGAGGAAGGGGAATACTCCTCCATTGTTGATGGGAGCGCAAATTTATACATCCACTTTAGAAATAAATATAGCAGTTTCTCAGAAAATTGGGAATCAATCTTTTTCAAGACCCAAGAATACCACTCTTAGACATATACCCAAAGGATGCTCAATCACACCACAAGGACAATAGCAGCAATATTCATAATAGCCAGATCCTGGAAATAACCCAGATGCCCATCAACTGAAGAATGGATAAAGAAAATGTGGTACTTATACACTATGGAGTATTTTTACTCAGCAGTAAAAAGCAATGACATCATGAAATTTGCAGGTAAACGGATGGAACTAGAAAGTATCATCCTGAGTGAGTGACTCAGAAGGACAAGCAAGGTATGTACTCACTCATAAGTGGATACTAGATGTAAAGCAAAGGATAATCAGATTACAACCCACAGCTCCAAGGAAGCTAGGTAACAAGGAGGACCCTAAGAGGGATGCATGGATCGCCCTGAGTAGGGGAAATAGATGAGATCTCCTGAGTAAGCTGGGGGTGAGAGTGGGCAATAGAAGGGAGGGGATGGTGGATGAGAACATAAGGGAACAGGATGGTCAAGCTGGAACAAGGACAGAGTGAGAGAGCAATGAAAGAGATGCCATGATAGAGGGAGACATCATGAGGATAGGGAGAAACCTGCTGCCATGGAAGTCCCCAGGAATCCACAAGGATGATCTCAAATTAGACTACTAGCAATAGTGGAGAGGGTGCCTGAGCTTACCTACCCTGGTAATCAGATTGGTGAATACCCTAACTGTCATCACAGAGCCTTCATCCAGTAACTGATGGAAGCAGATGCAAAGATCCACAGCCAAGCAACAGGCTGAGCTATAGGAGTCCCAGTGCAAAAAGAGGGAAGAGGGATCCTATGAGCAAGGGACATCAAGATCATGATGGGAAAACCTACAGAGACAACCAAACCAAACTAGTGGGAACTCATGAACTTTAGACCAACAGCTGTGGAGCCTGCACAGGACTGGACTAGGCCCTCTGCATAAGCAAGACAGTTGTGTAGCTTGATCTGTTTAAGGGGCCCCTGGCGGTAGGATCAGGATCTATCCCTGGTGCATGAGCTGGCTCTTTGGAGCCCACTACCTATGACAGGACACCTTGCACAGCCTTGATGCAAGGGGAGGGCTTGGATCTGCCTCAGCTGAATGTTCCATGCGCTGCTGACTCCCCATGGGAGCCTTACCTTTTGGTGGGTTGGTCGGGGGAAGGCTAAGAGGGCAGTGGGAGGAGAGATGAGAGGGGAATTTATGGTTGGTATGTAAAATGAATAAAAAATTTCGTAATGAAGGGAAAAAATAAAACATTTCAGAATGTGTAAATTGCAGTGTTCTTTGTATTTATTACTTTAAGGAGCCATGGGAAAGTCTGACTAGCTTAGAGTCGAGAACAGCTTGTTAAGTCCTGTCAGAGATGTGGACAGAGCCAGTGCAGACACAGAGCTCATGAAGTGTGGACCATTGTGAGAAGCTAGGGCTTCTGAGCCAAGACTGCAGGGGGAGGGGCAGGAGAGATATCATCCCCCTTTATCTGAATTGCTCACTTGTGACTGCTTCCTGAGGGGTGGAGCCAGAGGCGTGGGAAGGAGTGAATGCCAGCCAATTTCTTTCTCCTGGTTCCACCGTGAAAGTAGTTTTGTGGTTTTGTTGCTGTTTAGTTTGGTTTAGTTTGTTTTTCGTCTTGCTTTGTTTTGTTTTGTTTTGTTTTGTTTTGTTTTGTTTTTGCCAAGGGGAAATATTTGGGGGCTTTAGCACTTAGTAGTATTGGATACTTGTATCACTCTTCATTTACTCATCAAGAAAACAAAAATGTTTTGCCACCTCTGTCTATGGAATAATAAGTGAGGTGATGTCATTAGAATGTTTCAAGAGTTATTCTGAATTATTGCCCATAATGTTCTTGCAAATTAAAACAATTGTGAATTCTAATAACACTTTCTTATGAGGAAATTAATTGCTTTTGAGAAGGAAGGGATGTGGAAAAGCCTTTTTCAGTTATACCTTCAGGGATGATGTTCAGATTTTGATGCTTTTTTTTTTTTTTTACCTGTGGAAGACGATGAAGGTCAAAATGTTAATTTCACTATCATTAATATTATGATTCTAATTATTACCATTATACATTTTTACAGCGTGTTTCATCTTAGAGACGTGTGGTAACTAACTGCTTTGTCTAGGAGCTGATTAACTCTGCCCTCAGTTGGAGGAAAATTTCTAAATGAAAAATCAAGTCAATTGTCATAATGGGGTTCACATATCTCCCCCAAGAAGTGGAATGAAACAGATGTGGTTGGTTTCACCTTCTTTCAAATTTGATATAATCTGAGCTGAACAGAAACTGACTAAAAAGTCCTGAAATTATCTCCCCAGAATGTGAAGAGTGACAGTATCTGATCCAGCAGTTCCAGCGAGTGCATTCAATTTTGAAAGGCCAGTTAGATAAGAGAATATTGGCACAACTCGCCAGATATCCATTCCTCAATTAACAATGTCATTTTCTGTTTTTCTAAGTGGAGCCCGGGAAGCTTGTCTTGGCATTGCAAGGCTCTGCTTGGAACTTATTCTTTGCACAGATGGCAACCGCCCTGATGCCATCACCTTGGAAATGTGTGTGGACAAGAGAAGGAGAGCAGGGGTAAAAAAGATACGTGTACGTGGCATACAGCTATTCCTCAGGGTCTGCCGTATTCAGGCTTCTGCTCCCATGAATCCATATTTTAGTGGGAAGACACATCCCCTTCAAGACATTCTAACAAAAGTCAATTATGTGGATTTTCCTGTGTTATTTTCTTTTATTTCTATACAACACAATAAATACAGAGGGAAACAATGACAATGAAGGTCAAAAATAAACTTTCTGCTAGGAAATTCGAGACTTGCAACAGACCTTGCCCATGCAGATGCTTATTCACTTTGGTAGAACATAGACTTGGCAAATGCTGGCCACAGGGTGCTTGCACAGAAGAATAGATGGATATATGTACCACTAATAATAGCATAGCCAACACACTCTTTGTCTCAATAAGCTTTTTTGCAGCCAGTTGTAAATGGGTTCTCATATTAGACAACTACTTCAGAGGAGAAAAATACAAAGATGAGAAAGTCTGGCATGCTTATTATGGCTTGCAAACACCTGGCCTCAAATCTCAATTATCTGTCTTCTTATACCTACTAACAGTTCAGGTAGTAGGCTGCACAGGAGCCTGCAAGCCATTTGAATTCTAGTTGATAATCTGTTTTCCACCCCCCTTTTCACAGCTATTGCAGGAGCAATTTACTTTGTGTTTAGACTGATTTAGGAATACAGACCCAGAGGCTATTTTCTGTGACACATTTCTTTTCTGGTCTATAGAAAGGCCTTAACAAAGACATTCAGAGTTTATAGGATCACAGGTTTTGATGTCAATTTGCATGTGACCATAAGACACCAGCCAATGAGCCTCCTTTTGGGTCTTCCCAGAAGGCAGGACGGATGCTAAGTCATCAATAACTGGCAGCCGTGACAAGACAACACAACCATCTGATGAGAACTCGAAGGAACTTGTCACTAGAAAGAGCTTATCTCCACTGAACACCTGCGGTGTTCCCCTTGTAAACTGTGCCTTGGCAGAGAAAAGTAGCAGTGTCTACGTGTTTAATTGATGGGAGTCTGTACAGTTCAATTTTATCTGGACAAACATTTTTGAAAAGGAAATTGGCACTGTCTGAATATGTATGGCAATAAGGAAAGAGGGCTAATATGTCCCATAACAGAGAGATTCAGCTTTTAAAAGATAGTCATAAGTAAGTCAACAGGCATTTAAATATTTGTGCAAAAATATTCAGAACAGTATTCATAATACCTCAGAAGTGGAAGTAATATTTGGGAAGTGATCTATTTATGCAGCTTGATATGTTATGTATTGATACAACAGAACTATGCACGCGCGCGCACACACACACACACAGAGCAAATAGCTCAGATGATCTCAAAAACTTTATTTTTAGAAATAAAAACCAAAGAGATACATACTGCATGGTTTTACTTATGTTGAATTCTAAGACAAAATTAATGCAAAACCAAATCATGAAAATGATCCTTTCTGTGACAAAGCTGTTCAGACCATAACGAAAACAGAGGCCACTGAAGTAAATCGGGAAGAATAAAAGAACAAATACCAACGAAACCAGTGTGAATTCCCACAAACATGCTGCCTTGTCCTGGATCATGGACATTCAGTCAACACGTGGTTGAGGCTCCTATTATTATTTCTAAGTGTTGTGTTAGGCACAACAAAAAAAATCAATTAAGTTGACAACAAACATGACTATCAAACACAGAAAGGGTAAGTCAAACTTGCTGGTTGGATAAGGCACAGAATGAAACATCTTAATTGGCTGCAGGTTGTCCCCACTTTTAAGCCCTTACCCTTGGCCTATCCAGAAGGAGGACTTTATTGGTTACAAGCTTCATACCTGCACTCATCTGTCTAAGGAGGACACGAGGGGCTGCAGGTCTGCCTTTAAATGCAGCCATGTGGGTGGAGCTGCCATGTTCTGTCATATCTCCACATTCCCACACTGCTCCCCAGCTCCATTTCCTTAGGGAAAATAGTTCCTTCTCTATCTGCTGAGGCACTTGCTCTAAGCTATAGGTTTTTTAGCCTCTGTTTGTTTCTTTACAATATTGTCAGTTCAGTTCCTGAGGACAGGCCATTACCTCCTTCATCTTGTGTGTCACCCATTACCCCTGGGTGGCATCTATATTCCTGTGCCTTTTATTTGAGCAGTATGCCCTGTTTGGCAGTCTTGGAGATTGCCATCACACCCTACTGTGTTTCTTACTCCTGCACCTCTGGAGCAGCTAATATAAAGGTTCTGTGGCCCTGTGTGGCTTCTGCTCCAGAGGGAGAGATAATGGTCCCAGTGGAGTCTCAGATCTAATATATGATACAGAAGATGTTGATCTTAAGTTAGACCAGAATGTCCAAACTTCAGATGTTCTTTTGTGGCCTTGGGATCACCCAATCTAGCATACCATCAGCCCTACCTCATCCAATCTAGAAACCAGATCAAGTCTTAGGCCTTTTAAAGAGGGAAGTCACGTGGAAATGATGAAATTTTATCTGATTAAATGCATTGCCCTTGGCCTCCTAGAAGCAACCATCACCTGAGTCAACAGCAAAAATGCTACCAAAAGCTAAATTCCGGAGTCCCCTGCGAAATTACGAAATACAGCAAACTGAAAGTGATTCTCCTCAGAAAATAAATCGCATTTGAGATGCAGAGAAGTGATTACACTGCGGTGAAGTCATCACTGTAGAAACTGACAGTGCAAGCTGGTTGGACAGAAAGCACTCCATATTTCCCGGGAACTGTTTTCTCCCTTTTCTGGTGCATTGGTGGCTGAAGTTTAGCAACAAAAGTAGATGTGCACCATAGCACCATCACTCACTTGATACAACGGGACAAAAATGCCTCCAAAGCACTGACGGCCCAAAGACAGACTGCTTGGAGACCCTCTTCCAAGTCCGCATCACCCCTTCTGCCCTCAATTGAGCAGCAAAGGCGGATGGTGGGCAAGAAGCCTATCCTGGAACCTGAGGAGTAAGAGAGATTCTAACACTCTCTGGGTATGACTATCTGATCTTTGTATAAACTATCCAGTAGGTAACACATCACTGAGAGCATCTTTGAGGCGCATCGTGATAACAATTGAAGCAAAACAAACTTTCAAAACCAGAGGTATGCAGACCCTTCTGCCAGGAGCCTGTCCAGAACTGAAAACACTGGCTTTCCTCATTTCCAGTTCAGTCATGAATTTCCAAAAGCCTTCATTATGAACCTTTAATTGAGCCACATGATTTTCTGTCACTGTGCACTGTGAAATATTCTGCTTCTACCAACTGGAAACATTATTCTTGGTTAAGTTAATAAAAACTCTACAACTACATTTTTTTTTCTACCATTTGAAAAAAGGTCTGAATTCTGGCAAATTGAGTTGGTAAGCAGAATTTATTTTTTTTCCCATATACTTGTTTTATTTTTCCTTAAAAAAATAATAAGTGCAACATGGAAAATGAAGCAGGACTAGAATAAATGGCTGTCAACTCAACAAGCCTTAAGTAAATTTTATGCCTGGGGCTACCATTGGTATTCAATATCACTAGATATTTTACCTTGAATAATCACTGATGGACATTGATTTTGTCTTTGCTCTTCACAGCACAGCAAAATTAATGTGAAAGTCAGACTCAGATGAGTCCCTGTGGTGTCCTCCCATCTCTGCTGAGAAGCACATTTCAAATACAGAAAAAAATGGCAGCCAGCTGAGACCCAGTGTATCTTGTATTGTAACAATTAATGGATATGAATAGCCCTCACAGGACAGCTTAGATTGCCTTTATATCAACTTTGGAGGTGAGAGTCTGAGGGAGTTCACCGGGGTTAATACATAGTAGTTTTATGACTTGATTAATCCTTACCAATTAAAATGATGATGTTTCTCTTTTTTTCACATTATGTTTTCATAATTACTCTTTTGGGCATGTGGATGAAACCAGGAAATGTCAACAAGGGGGCAATAATTGTATAGCAGTTTAGAGACAGGAAAAAATATTTCCTGAATGCAGTTTTTAAAAAAAAGAAAGAATCAGGTTAGAGAGATGGCTCAGAAGTTAAGAGCACTTGTTCTTACAGAGAACCCAGGTTTGAGTCCCTGTACCCACAGAATTCCAGCCGCAAAGGATTGGACACCCTCTTCTGACCTACATAGGCAACAGGCACAAACATGGAGCACATATATACATGAAAGAAAAATACTCATATATGTAAAATAAAATATTTTATTCGCTTTTCAAAATAAGAAGATAAAATTTAATAAGGTGTTTAGTGGGAACAATGGGCATAAGCAACCCACGAGTGGAATACCTCTTCATCCTTGCATCATGGGAGCACCTTGGCCTGGAGTACCATAATCTTGGTAATTGAGGGGCTGATATAGGAGGTTCACCATATGGAGGCCAGTCTGGGTTATGTAGAAAGACCATATTCCTCTCCTCAAGAAAGACTCATTGCTTCCTGCTGCATAGACAGTGCCTAAAACTCTACATTCTCAATTCTTTATTCGGCCTGAGTCAGCCCATCGGGTAGGATGCTGGTGAAATTTGGATTAATGATGCTACATCTTCACAGACAGGGAGCACATCTTTATCTTTTCTGAATCTCCCAGCATCTAATTCAGTTCTGCAGGCAGAAGATATTAAGTAGGCCCTGAGCAAATTTTAAGATTAAACAAAGCTATGGCGCATTGGCATACCCCTGCAATCCCAGCGTTCGGGAGGTAGAGGCGGGGAGATCAAAAATTGAAACCTGTTCTCTGCTAAAGGTGAGTCCAAGGTCATCTTGATCTATAGGAAACATTGTCTCAAAAATTATGAAACAAATAAAAGAGTCATCTTTGTGTGACAAATATAGTGGATACCTTATTCTGAAGCCCTTGGTTTTCATTTTTGAGCCCTGTACTTATCAGTAGCATTTAATGGCAAACTCAGGCAACTCTCTGCTAAACAATTTTTCTAATCACCCAAGCACACGTGACCACTTACTATCGCTAACTATGGTCTTCAAATGACAGGATCAGGACTTAATGGAGGAAACTCAGCATCCTCAGGCCCTGGGTGGAATAACTCTGAATACTCGACTAAGACGTCCTCCAGAGTTCCCTGTGGGGACAGATCCTGGGGATCACAACACAGACTGTCTGCCTAAATGTCTTCTGCATTTTCCTCCTTCTTTTCTCTGTCTCACTTCTACACTCCTTTTTGGTGCCTCCCAGTGTCACCTTCCAAGTATACTACTAGATGTATTCTGTCAAACATTACAATCTGTTAAGTAGTAGTAGTAGTTAGTAGTAGTAGTAGTAGTAGTAGTAGTAGTAGTAGTAGTAGTAGTAAATATCCATTAATAAGTACTAAAAGAGCAAGGGGTGGGTAAAGAGATAATAAAGAATCTGAAGAAACAGACTTCTTGTCAAAGTTCTGAATCTAGAAAAATACACAGTAAGATGTCTTTGGGGTCTAGCACTTCTCAGGATGTTCACTGTGCCTATGCTGTTCTGTTTTATAAAGCAAGGCCACCACAGAGCCATGCCATTTCATCCCTGTGCCTGCAGCTTAACACCTTTGCCTTGCAATGCATTTCCATGTGACTGTCTGTTAGCTGTAGACCTTCTGTAGGTGTTTCTATTAACAGCAGCTGCTCTGGGACTAAAGCAGTTTGCACAAAAGCAAGAATGTTCTACGCAGTTAATCAGACTGCTTCCGAGACAGGAAAACTACCAATCCAATATCATTTATCTCCAGTACTATTCCAGGCTGGTCATATCCCTTGAGCTGTATACACAACACAGACTGAAGAAGAGATTTGGCAATTGTTTGGTATAATTTAATCAAAATAGATAGCAAGTGAAATAAAATAAGGCATAAAGTTACACAGGGACTAGATTTTAGCTGTGTTGATGGCTGAACTGTCCCTAATCTCTCAAATCTCAAACCTCCCTTAATGGAGCCTGTTGTAGCCTCAGAGTATTTTCTTGTTACCATTTTCACAATCAACAGAGTTCTGATCAATTGGATTGATTTTCTCATTCCCAGTCCATCTCAACATTTTGAAATGTATTCTGTCAAATATTAAGCCTAGAATGCTAGGTGCTCAAAGCGAAGGCTTCCATTAATAAGCAAGGAAAGGGGAAGGAGCAAAGAGATAATAAAAGATCCTTGAAGAACACATTGCTAATTAAACCTACTACTGGTTGTGTGACCTTGAAAAAAACTTCTTGATCCCTCTGAGCCTTTTTTTTTCATCTGTATAATGGAAATAATAATTCCCAATTTTCAGGGGTTTTTGAAAATTAGAAAGAAAATAATTAATGCTGCTGGCATATTGTGAGTGCTTAAAGTTATAATTTTTGTTTAGGTATTGCTCAGCCTTCCCAGGCTAATTTCAAGTCCAGTTTATTAATTGCCTCTGAAATTGATTATTCTTCTTTGGAAGGCTTTGCTCTTGTGCTCCTCTCAATTCACACAGGACCAATTTTTAGCCTAGGCTTTCATATGCTCACAATCTGAATCTAGTCAACAAATAAAACTTTGAATGGGCAGCTCCTGAGGTGGAATTATAGGTGCCTATTTCCATTAGTGAAGTGGCTTTTGCAGGAAAAAATAATAATTTCACATGCCTAACAATGTAATAGAATGCAATGCATCTCAAGTTTGGAATAAAAGCAAATTTAATAATATTATAGTTTGGGGATTATGGTTTAAAATTCATTCTACTAAATTACCAGCCACAACAATAGCTTTGTTTGATTTTATTTCTGTTGCTATAATAAAAGATCCTGACAAAACAATTTAGGGGTGAAGTGGCTTGTTTCAGCTCATAAGTCTAGGTTACAATCCACCCTTGCAAAGACGCCAAGGCAGGAACCTGAAGCAACTAGTCATGTCTGTGGTCAAGAGCAGAGAGAGAATAAATGCATACATGCTCAGCTGCTTTCTCTACCATTGCACAGTCCAAGGGCCTGGAATGGTGTTGTCCTCTGTCAGGCTGTCTTCCCATGACAGCTAAAGTAATCAAGACAATCCCTCAATGACATGCCCAAGACCAATTTAATCTAGATAATCCTATATTTAGACTCCTTTACCAGCTGTTTCTAATTTGGGTCAAGCTGATGATTAAAGCTAACCATCACACTATTATACTCTTCAAAATATTAAATGATCACTTAGTACAGCTGGCACAAAAAGACCTGAAGGAAACAGGGCAACTTCTCAACAATAGGAGAACATGAATTTGTACTACTTTTCTTACTGTAACAAGACACAAGACAATTTGGATCGACACATACTGTCTTAGCCTAACGTTATACACCAGTGGTGTTGAAGATGTAACAGTTCCTTATGCATTCAAAGCACAGAGATCCCATTCATAGTGAAGCAGGATTTTAAACACCTTCTTCATTTTTTTCCCATAAACTGAATTTGCTTTCTGTCTTGAAACTAAAGAGTAATGAAATATTTCCAAGCATTCATTCTCTGATTTAAATAAAGATGTTTGATTCCAGGGGGACTAAAGCAAGCTGATCTTAGGGTTTGTTTCCTCCCCTGGACTCAGACTGTCTGGATGAAATGCATTCAACCACACGTAGTCCTGCTTGTAAATATGGTGGGGGTAACAAAAATCAATGTTTTATCTAGAAAGTGTTCCTAAGTTTTCTGTTTGGAATAAGTGTTTCCAAGGGCCATGAAATACAACAAGGAGAGGAAGCACAATCTACCTTATTTGAAGTCCAGAAGATGGTAATGTTCTAACCACAGCCACCAAGTATGAATCAATCCCCCCTCTCTCCTTCTCATTCTCTCTCCTCATTCTCTGTCCTGTCTCTTTTTCTCTCTGTCTGTCTCTCTCTCTCACACACACACACATACCACACATACACACGCACATATAATATACACATACACACACATACACAAATATACACACACAGCATATACATATATATATATATACATATACACACAGGATTGCAGTTAGTATTTTATCTAATGTGCCTCTCACTTAATGTTAATTTTAAAACTTTCCACCAAGCAACTGATTGGAAAGCCAGTGTTCTGCAGAAAGAACCTTTTACTTTCAATTAGTGATGCCTATTAGATAATGAATATGAGAATTTCCATCCTCTCCATCCTCAAATTAACAGGTATGCTAACTACATTTGGGTGATCAATCATTTAATAATTCACAAGAAAATAAATGTGACACAAAAGGTAATTGCAATTTTGTTCTGTTTGCTTTCCTTCAATTATAACTGAAAGAGAGAGTTGGCCCTGTGGGTTATTTGTTGGGATAGAGATGAACATAGGGAGCTTATTTTGTAAGCACAGCTCAGTGTGGACCCCAACACTGAAAATGAATCCAGCAATCATGATCCTGTACTCTAAATGTTCCATCCTGGAGCCTGAAGCCAAGATGGGAGTCACAACTCCTTTCCTATTTCAATAATAACCTATTGCCTGGCATCTACCAGTAGGTACCAAAGCCAAGTTCTCTGCAAGAAAATGAGTATTAGGCCTTGTGGCATGAATAATAATTAAATTTGGCTGGTCAGTTACACTAGATATGACAGTCTGCTAGAGAATTTTTCATTTGAGAACTGAAGCATTTGAACCTACAGGAAATCTGGACACAATCTTGGAATTATCCTTTCAGCCATGAATTCATGGACTTGTCTGGAGATCCAGAGTGCTGCAAATAAGTTGGGATCATTGATTTTAAATAATTCTCTAAGAAAATAAGCTTTAAATAGAAAAAGTTCAACAGATACGTCTCATCTATGTCATGGTCCTGAAATTTTCTTCAGATTTAACTCTGCTATCACCATCTTAAGGATAGCAGTTGAAGTCGAATGAGATCAGTAACTGGATAAAACTCACATGATGATTTTCTAAAGGTAGCCACCACACATACAACCCTAAACACTCCCCAAAGTGGTGATGCTAATTCCTTCTCCCTTAATTTCAGGTAGTCTTGTGACTACTTTAACCAACATAATGAGGCCAAAGTTATGCTCACTACACAGGCTGGGTCACAAAAAGACCAGACAGTTCCTTCTTTGTGATACTCAGTCTAGTAGGAGCTAGTACCGTGTGAGAAGCCCAACTACTCAGAGATCACACACAAGTGTTCCAGTCAGAAACTCTCACTGAACTTCTAGCTGGTAGCCAATATAAGCTGCCATTCATGTGGGGGGTGGTGTCTTGGACATCCAGACCAATTGGCCCTTTAAATGGTTCCCATTCCGGCATCTAGGCAAGGGCCCTTGACTTAACCACTACAAGGCAGAGAAACAAAAATGGAACTGGCCACATGCTAAATGGGTAGAACACATGCTGAGCCAGTAACCCAGGGGGATTCAGGAGCCATGCTTGCTGTTTCATATATATAATTATCTACTCACTGAGAACCAACCAGGGCATTGAAAGAGCTAATTAATCCTTTCTGAGTATTGTGCCTCCAATAATCTAACCTCCTTTCATTAAACTCTACCTCTAAAAAGTCCTTCTAGTTCTTAAGATATTGCTATATTTGGACCCAAGTTTCTAATATGAACTTTTGGGAGAAACAACCAAACCATAGTGGATGCTAATGCATAATATTGAGTAACTATTAAGCTAAAGTAAAACCATGAAAGAAGTCATCAGGACACCAAGATCCATCTCAGCTCCTTAGTGATGAATAAGGACACAAAAAAAAATTCATCAAAAGAAGAATTTCTTCCTTATTCCATACTCCTAACTCCTCCTGTTACAACAAAGAAATCAAACAAGGCACATGAGTGGAGAATAGATGGCTGTTTAAATCTTAGCCTCTATGCAGCCAACAGAATGGAGAAGACAGGTGATGGGTACAGAAATTGAGCAGGAACAAGCATTTTTTTTTTTTTTATGAGAGTAAAGCACTACAATTGAATTTGTCCTTAGCAACAACCCTCACAATACATACTGAGTAACCATAGTGTACAAAACAAATCCTGATTTGGATTGGCATTGAATTCCTACCTCAAGAGCTTTGGCAGGTTCTCTAAGGGTAAGGCAAGCATATGTGAAATACATGAAATGATGGCACAGTTATTAATTTACATGTGCATTACTACAAAAGATCTGGCATTGCAAAAACAAGGAATAAACAGTCTGAGTGTAGGATAACCAATTCAACATTCCAAAACCCAAAATAGACATTATTTTTATATCAAGCAGTCAAATTAATTTTCTTCATTTGTGGGATAGGTAAGGTAATTTGTTCATCACGTCACACAGACATGTTTGTTTGGAGAGTCTCTCAATTTAGAATCAGACTTTCCACTTGCTGTGTGGTAAACATGGGCTCAATAAAGATGCTCAGTAAGAATTGAAGTCTAGGTTCAAGATAACTCTTGAAATAAAGAAAAGTAAGAATCAATAACTAACCCCCTTCCCCCAAAAAAAACTATCAGTAACATATCAGTTTGTTAAGAAACCGAATCAACAATACTACAAAAAGGGTCTGGAGAGATAGCTCAGCTGTTAAGAGCATCTGCTGTTCTTGCAGAGGACCTGGGTTCAGTTCCCATCACCCACATCATCCTGACTCACAACCATCCATAACTACAGTTCTAAGGAATTCTGGTGCCCTCTTATGGCTTCTGTAGGCATCAGGCAAGCATGTGGTCCATATCACATGTGAAGACAAGCATTCACAAACATAAAATAAAAATAAATACTTAAAGAAAAATATCAATAGACAGAAAGCTTTTGCCTACACTTGTTAGAAAGGCTTTCCTTGACTAAGCAAAGCTTGAGCATAAAAATACAAAAATGAATGGGATTATTAGGAAAAGAAGAAAATACAGAATTCCTTAGTGGAGGAGTTAAAGATAAAAACACCTCACAGCCTTATTGTATTATCTTTCAGAAAATGTGGTTTTCACTTAAGTTTTAAAAATAAAGATATACTTATGTCAGGTACGTCCTCTGTCCCAGCATTTTGCCATATATTTATTGTCTTAGTCTGTGTTCATAGTGCTGTGATAGAACACCATGACAAAAACAACTTGGGGAGGAAAGGGTTTGTTTGGCTTTACTTCCACACTATAGTCCATCATTGAAGGAAGTCAGGATGGGAACTCAAGCAGGCTGGAAGGAAGCTGCTTACTGGCTTGCTCCTCATAGTTTGCTCAGCCTGCTTTCTTTCTTTTTTTAAAGTTTCTGAATTTTTATTTTCCTTTTTTTTTTTGTTTGAGACAATGGTGTGAGATAATTTTCACAACAAGGTAACATTTTCTATGTATGCCTTTTTCTTCTTTTTTTCTAACAGATCTAATATCATATTTATTAATATTATTATGTCTTTTTATAGAACCCAGGACTACCATGTAGTGGGTAGCCATTCCAGCCTTGGCCTGGAAGTTCCAACCCCCATTGAGGCTTTGGTAATGGTCATGCCTACAAGGCGGGGCTGAGAGAGGATGCTGAAGACCCAGGATCAAGAGGAGAGGCCTCTCTGGGTTCCAGGACCCTGGACACTGGAGGTAGACCGAGCAGAGTTCTCCAGAGAACATCGCCGGACTGCGCCATACCTTTCCCAGACCCTGCAACCTACCCCTTCACTTGTAAGTTACCCCACAAAATAAACCTCCCTTTTAACTACATGGAGTGGCCTTAATAATTTCACCAGTTCTACCAGGAGTGGCATCCACAATTGGCTAGGCCCTCCCACATCAATCTCTCATTAAGAAAATGCCCTACAGGCTTACCTGTAACCCAGTATTATGAAGACATTTTCTCAAACGAAGCTCCCTTCTCTCTGATGAGGCTAGCTTGTGTTGACACAGAATAGACTTTGTGAGTGGACTGGAGGCTATAGGAATGGGAACAAGAAGGATCATGTGGAGAAAGGAGAGATGGAGAGAGAGAAGAGTGAAATAGTTGGGCATTTAGGGGCAATGTGGAAACCTAGCATCGTGGAAATTTCCTGGAATCTACGAGGGTGACCCCAGTGAGGACTCCTAGTAATGGAGGATATGGAGCCTGGATCAACCATCTTCTGTAACCAGGCTATACTGTGCTACAACTGGAGTGATTGGGACACCAATACAGCCACAAAACCTTTGACTCACAACCTGTCCTGCTTACAAGATGTACTGGGGTAATGGTGGCTCAGCGTTTGTAAAAGTGACCAACCAGTGACTGGTCTAACTTGAGACCCAAGCCATGAGAGGGAGCCCATACCTGACACACTGCCTGGGTGGTCAGAGGTGAAGGATAGAACTAAACAAGACCGACAAGAGGTGGGGGGAGAGGGGAGAGAGGGAGGGAGGGAGGGAAGGAGGGAGGGAGGAAGGAAGGAAGGAAGGAAGGAAGGAAGGAAGGAAGGAAGGAAGGAAGGAAGGAAGACACTTATTTATAATGGAATTTTATAATTTGTAGGGTTTGTAAAGCGAGCTAGCTAGAGAATGGAGACCTTCTATAGGATAAATACAATGTATCTTGGAAAATTTGCCCGAAACAACACAGAAGTTGTAAACTCAATGGAATGAGCCTTGAAAAGGCAGCTTCCTCCAGAAGGTTCTCCCAGATGCAAATTGTCATTGGAGGAGTCACAGTAATGTCCCTCCACTCTCACAGCCTACTCCATGCTTTCTGGACAGGCTTTCCACCCTTTTAAAAGTAAAATTCATGGAATTTTATTTTAACTATCTTTTACGGGTGTTGACAAAAGACCTAGATGTTTACAGCTTTTAACTTAAAAAACAAAAAAAAAACAAAAACAAAACGAAACCTCTCCAACTGTGTTGCTTCCAAGGGTTTTCATTATTTATTTTCTTCTTGCGGATCTTTTATTCTAGTTTACTCCTTTGTATCAAAATGATGATGATCCATGTTGGTTAAGCAAAAAAAAACAAAAAAAAAAGAACAAAACACTCTTCCCTTCCATTTACTTGTCTCTTCAGCAAATCTCACTGGAAGTTTGAGCTCCCCAAAAATCCATACACTAAAATCCTAACCCCCTTTAGCAAAGAATGAAATACAGGTCAGAGTCTCATGACTAAGATAGGTTTGGTTCCCATAAGAAGTGCTTGGGTCTGCCCTGTCTTTCCACAGTGTGAGAAGGAGAGAAGAGGGCCAGGAGGCCGACCCTCTCACAGCACTCAGTCTGCCAGCAATTTGACTTGGACTGCCAGTGTCCAACACTGGGCGAACTACATTTCTGTTGTCCTGAAGCCACAGAGACTTTGGAATATCATTAAACAGCCAGAATGGACTAAGACTCTTGCGATGTGACAATCACTTATGTAGGATGTTAGTGTGTGTGCACGGCTCTAAAACAAAACCACCTGAGTTAAACTCTCAGGTCTGGCACACGCAGTAGCACCAAGGGCACACTGCTGAGCCTGTGTGCTTCTGCCTCCCTATTTGAAAAAAACGATAACTATAACATCTCCCTCACAGGCATCTGAAGGATGCAATAGGCTAACGTTTATAAAGTGCTTTGGAGATTCCCGCTGCATCCAACGTCCTTCAAGTGTATTGGCTATTTCAAGTTCTAGGACAAGAGGTCCAAGAAAACAGGAAGTCTTGTCTATACTGTTCACTGCTGTAGAATGGCCGTGACTACACAGACTGGCATAATAATCGAGAGCTGACATGCACGAAAGTGTAAGTGTACTAATGCCTGGAACAGGATGACTATTAGAGGACTAATGATTCTCAAGTGAATCCAGGCCATCAACATCAGCATCACTTGAGGACCTGTCAGAAATACAAATTCTAAAGGCCTGGGCATGTAGCTCGGGTCTGAGTCCTTCTTTAGCATGTGCAAGGCCCTGGCCTGGATCCATGGCACTACAAATAATAATGATGATGATGATGATGCTCAAGAACTTAATCAGAAAGTCTAGACCACTGAGCCTACAAATTGCTGTCTTTTAGAATCCCTCCTGAAAAGGCCTTTGGTAACTAAATAGTGCCTAGTGCATAATAAATACATAATTTCAATTGCTTACTTTATTTTCATAGTAACAAGGTAGATGGATGAAATCCTGTTATTCCATACAATGGTAAATAAAATTTTAAGACAAAATATCACATTCTGCTGCTGAACAAGTAAGTTAGACTCACAGTTAGCGAGTGATACCCCTTAAGTATCACAGCAAATATATAGTCCTGGAAATTTCAAGATTGGTCACTGTAATATTTGTGGCTGCAGAAAGTGCTATTAAGCATTTATTATATACTGGGAATTTAACATGCATACTCTTATTGAACATTAGCATAACTTTATAGGATAAGGATTTTTATCCTGATTTTACAGATGACAATTTTAAAGTTCCAAAAGCTAAATGCCAAAAGTCATACAACTGACAAGTAGAGGGCCCCTGTATAGATCCCAAGGACTTCAGACTACAAAAGTCAGAGTTGAACTAAGACACTAGGAGCTTTTGTATTTGCTTAAGAGATAAAGCATGAGAATCTAAAACATGACGGACTCTGTCCTAAGAACACAAGTTAAGATGTAGCAGGGGAAGTTTCAAGAGGAAAAACTACAGAGTTATAACAGGGAAATAAGATGGTCATGTTAGTCACGGTTATAGAAGGATGTAGACACCAAACAAATTACACGGAGTCATCCCTGAAGTGTGTTTGGATCAGACCTTTGCTACCAGTGAAGGTCAATAAATCATAAAGCCCAGATAGACAGCAAGCTCAGCTTCCATTGATGACGGAGATCCACCTGCATCTGTGTCCTGGGATTACAGGGATGTGCCACCACCGCCCAGCACCTGAGTATTTTTCACTAAACTATGTCACTCAAAAACATTTCTATTGTCCCTAAAATGTCTGTTACTATTTTGTTTCATTGAATTATGTGAGAATTATGGCCTTGCAAAATATAAATCCATCAAGGAAGTAAGCTGCCTCTCTAATGTGCCTCTGAGAATGGCTGAGTATAATGACCATATGTGTAATTATTCATCCCCTAACATACCCCATGTCCTCTGAGAAGTCACCTACTTAGATCAGCAAGCTATGGCCCAAGGGGCAAATCTGGTACCTGCTTTTGTACAGCCCAAGTGCTAGAGGTTTTGTTGTTGTTGTTGTTGTTGTTGTTGTTTACATTTTAGAATGCATTTAGAAGATCAAGAGGAGAATGTTATTTCAGGGCATCTGAAAATCACATGAGGTTCAAAATATTAGTGTTCATAAACAAAGCAATTGGAACACAGCCAAAGACATTCATTTGTGTGATGTTCATAGCCTCTGTCACATATGTTAGATAGGGATTTCCCTCAGAATTAAGTGGCCCACAAGCTGCAAACGCTTCCAGACAAAGATTACTTCGAATCCTTCTAGCAACCCTATGAACAATACTGCACAAACAAAGGTACTGCATCTCAGGAAGGTAATTATGTCACCGTGGTGTTTCAAAGAGTTGTCACAAAGCTCTCAACATTCATTCCATCAAGAAAGAGACTAGGGGGCTGGGGATTTAGCTCAGTGGTAGAGCGCTTGCCTAGTAAGTCCAAGGCCCTGGGTTTGATCCTCAACACCAGAAAAAAAGAAAGAGAGAGAGAGAGAGAGAGAGAGAGAGAGAAAGAAAGAAAGAAAGAAGAAAGAAGAAAGAAAGAGAAAGAAAGAAAGAAAGAAAGAAAGAAAGAAAGAAAGAAAGAGAAAGAAAGAAAGAAAGAAAGAGAGAGACTAGGTCTATATCTCCTTTCCTGAAACTGTAAGTTAGAAGGATTCATTGGTCTATTTCCTATCACTATAACAAAGAACTGGGATGGGTAAAGAGAAGAGGGTTATTTCAGCTCCAGTTGGAGAAGTTCCGCTCTATGATCTATCTATTGCATTGGGCCCATGGCAGGAGTGTACATCCCACTGGGAGCACATGGCAAAGCAGACCCAGTTTCGTCATGAGCCAGGAACAAGGAAGAGTGAGGAGACAGAGAGAATCCCACTGTCCCCTTCAAATACTTACTTCCAATGACCTAAAAATTTACTATTAGGCTCCACCTGTCAAAGGTTTCACCACCCCGTCCAGTAGTGCTACCAGAAAACTAGTCATTGAACACATTGGCCTTGAGGGGATACTCAAGATTCAAACCATAGTAAATAGAAAGAACGTGACTTCTTCAGTGAAACAATATGACATCAGGTGTACTATGCTTGGCTCTCTGGAGCACCTACTCTGAAGAAAACAGGGAAGTCACAAGCAAGAAATACCCATGGAAATGCTCCAGTCTACAGTCACAGCTGAGCCCAGCTTTGTGCTGTCTCAGCCTAAGCCCAGGCATGTGAATGAAATATCACCTACATGATCCTAGTAATTCAAGTCCTCCTAGCTATACTGAACATGAACCACAGAGAACCCACCCAACCTCAGGAGTCTTGTCTAAATTTCAAAATATATATCATCTTCTAGCAATAAATGATGCTTGCTTTCTATGGCTATAACTGAGTTGTTATTGTGACAACAGATGACAAAACCTCCAAACATTTTTCAAAGGACATTTGAGTTAAAGCTTACATGAGCTGGGTGGTGGTGGCACACACCTTTAATCCCAGCACTCGGGAGACAGAGGCAGGCAGATATCTGTACATTTTAGGCCAGCCTGGACTGCAAAATGAGTTCCAGGACAACCAGAGCTAAACAGTGAAACCCTGTCTCAAAAAAACAAACAAACAAAATAAAAAAGGTTTACATGAACAGGTATTATGGCACATGCCTTTAATATCAACACTCAGGAGGCAGAGGAAAGCAGATCTCTGTGAGTTCAAGTACAGCCTGATCTCATAGTGAGTTTGAGAACAGCCAAGAATACATAACATAGAGAGACCTTATCTTAAGAAACAAAATAATTGGACACCTGGAGCTCCACCTGGGGCCTGGATGAGGATCTCTGCATCCACTTCCATCAGTTATTGGATGAGAGTTCCAGCACAACTGTTAGGGTGTTTGGCCATCTGATCACCAGACTAGGTCAGATCAGGCTTTCTCTCAACCATTGCCAGCAGTCTACAGAGGATGTATCATTGTGGATTTCTGGGGACCTCTCCAGTACTCTGCCTATTCCTGTTCTTGTTTGAACCCCCAGGGGAGTCTTGGCCCTGGAGGAGATGGCAATGGAGGGGAGAGGTAGGGGGAAGGGGAGTGGGGGCAGGAGGAGGGAGGACAGTGGAACCCATGGCTGATGTGTAAAATTAAAACACAAATATAATAATAATAATAATAATAATAATAATAGGAACAAAATAAATATAAATAAATAAAATAAAATTCACGATAATGAAGTTTATTTTAAAAGGTGAAGAGAAGCTGGGAAGAGTTAGTATGATGAGACACCAGCAGATCAATATGCTTTGAAACAGTAAAGGGTCACAAACAATTTTAAATTATATAATGTATAACTTTGATTCCTGCTAAAAGTAGTTAAAGGACCTTGTATAGGACAGGAGCTCATAGCTGGTATGGTAGTGATCACACCAAGCTACAGTGATACAATATCAGCCCTATCTAAGGGGCTCTTGTATCATGACATCTTGAGCTACAGGCAGTGGTTTCCCAACCTTAACCACAAAAAAAGCTTTGAAGTGTTATTGTCTAAAATAGTCCCAAGCAGGGACTTCACATTTACCATCTCCTTCTGGTGCCTCCTCAAATTTTAAGTAATGTAAATTAACCAATTATCTGGGTTTTTAAATAATTTTTCTTATAACTCTCAGAGCACAATAAGTTTCCATAGCATTTTCTAGAAACTTTCTTGGCTGATGATCCCACTGGCTTTTACTGGAAAGGACACAGAACAGAGCTCACCAGCTCATGAAAGTGAAGTCAGTCACAAATAATTAGAGCAGTAAATGCCACTGTCCTCAAATTCCTTGAAAGACAACAGCACAGATACCAATAGGTTGTTCGTCTCCAAGTCACAATATGCTTCTTCTGTCACTCATCCACTCACTGTGGTACCAGATGAAAACCAGGGCCTCGCACATTGTAGGCAAGCACCCTGTCACCAGGTTGTATTCCAACCCTGTCTTTCTGTTTTTTAATCAGCTCCGGTTTCTTTCTACATTCCCAAGACTCACCTTTCATTTGTCCCACTCTACTCTTACCATTTATTTGTAAGTAGGGAGGACTGCATCCTTTGCGTTTTGTGATGTCATCTTTAAACTTATTTGAAACTGTATGTAAGAGATTTAAGGGCCTGACAAAGGAGAGTTCTGAGTCTCTTAAAAACATCTGGGAGTATTAAATGGAATCTAGAAAGCCATGAAGATGGACAGCCAGAGTGAGCAGAAACACAGAAAGATTTGGAAAGGTTAAGTGTGGAGCAGCCATTGTAAAGACAAACTGTAGAATAAAACACAATGCCTTTCCACTCACATGAGTGTGGAGAAAAGTAGCTCAGTCTTAAGGAGTATTTCCTTACAGGGCAGCTATGCTGCAGGGCATCTTAGCAGTAAGTCCAAGATTCAACCAGAAAAATACATCCATCTTTTTATTGCTTTTTATGTGTGGAATACATAAAACAAAACACATACAGCTTACTGAGCAAGAGATGCAGAAATTACCGAGATTAAAAAAGAATAGGAAGGAAGAAAGCTGTTAATTCAGGTCAAGTGAGCAAGCACAATGGTGCTCCTGGGTGAATCTTGTGTCTCTCCCCATTTTCTTTTTCTCTGTGACTTGATATGTGTGAGGGGAGACACTCTTCCATGATGACACTAGACTACTGTCTGCTGAAACAGTCTGTCCATGACTCTTGGCTGGGGAGGCTTTGCGACTTCTTACCATGACTCATTGCTGCAGCTCACTCACTGGATCCTGTCACCCAGTATCCTCTCCCTGTGGGTGAATAGAAACCATGGCTTCTTTGGTTTGGATACTGTATTTTCAGCCACCTCATATGTAATCAAATCCTTCTCTATAGGGACAGACAAAACAGTCTTGAGTGAAGCAAACGTATTTACTCCAGTTTCAACAAACTCTAAAGGATGACAGTGACTAACCCAAGCAAATTTAAGTTAGGATAAAGATCTGGTGAGGACAACTCCTAAAAATCCCCTATTCTTTGAAAATGCTTACAGGTGCAGAAAACCCGGTGGGGTGGGTGGGTCATGGCCAGTTACTCTGAGCGGCAGAACTAAGGGAACATTCCTGAATGCTCAGGACATTTGATTACCTGAGTCAATATTTCCTGAATCTGTCTCCATGTGCTGCACTCCTGTTGGAGTCTGGGACCAGGTAACATAATAAAACTCTTCAGTTTTGTCAGAAACAGAGCTGTGCGTGTGCAGAGTGAGGCAGGAACTACAATCAGTCTTCATCTCGGGGGCAATAAATTGCCTCAACTTGAATTTCCATCGCAGTTACCATCTTTCCTTCAACATCTATGCTTTACATTTGCTTTCTGGTTTCCATCCCCCTCAAGGAAAATAAGTGTATTTGAAGATTACCTCAGATTAACGCTGTCATCTAGTTTATTTAAAAAATAATAAATGTGTTTAGGGGCGTGTACAAAAACTATGAATGAAATACAAAAATCCCCAAATGTGTACAAAATAATTAAAACTAACTCCTTCATGTTGTTATCCCTCACCAACTTTGAAAACCTTAACTCTTCCTGTGTTTATGTGACATGTCCATGGTAGACAAATCCATACACATAGAGAGCAAACTGTGGTTCCCAGGGGCTGGGGAAAATAGTGACTAGTGTGTGGCTGAGTAGTGGCTCAGAAAATTCTTCTGGGAGATGATATGGTTTGGAAAGACTCTGGAGATGGGAGCGTCTCACTGTGAGTGTGTTAAAAATCAACCAAATGTGCACTTTGAAATAACTGACATGGTGAATGTTTTACTATTTTTAGTATGTGTATATACATGTGTTTGTGTAGATGAATGTTTGGGGGTTGCCCCACAGAAGCCAGAGGAAGGCAGTGGGTCTTCTAGAGTGAAAGCTAAAAGCAGTTGTGACCTAGCCACTGTAAGTGCTGGGATCCAAAAATGGAGAATTTTATGTATGTAACATTTACCTTAAATTTAAAAAAAAAATCTTGTCCTACAGAAATTATTTAACTAAAACTCAGCATTAAAGCCTCAGGATAATCATCTAAAATCCAACACATTCTGAAAGTTTCTAATGTTTCCTCTTATAGCCATGAAAAAAAAATGAAAGCAGAGAATATCAAATAGTCCACACTTAGCTAAGAGATGATAGTGTAGTGGGTAGCCATTCCAGCTTTGATCTGGAAGTTCCAACTCCCATTGAGGCTTTGTTAACTGTCATGCCTACAAGGTGGGGCCAAGAGAGGACCCTGAAGACCCAAGATTTGGATGTGCTGGCTCTCTTGGTTCCTGGACCCTGGACACTGGAGGTAGACTGAGCAGAGTTCTCCAGAGAACACTGCCGGACTGCTCTATACCTTTCCCAGACCCTGTAACCTACCCCTTCATTTGTAAGTTACCCCACAAAATAAACCTCGCTTTTAACTACGTGGAGTGGCCTTAATAATTTTACCAATTTGCTAGCCTCTTCCATGAGGTTTCCTAGAATGGGGGTGGGAATTGATATAGATGTCCCATTTAGGGCTGAATGTTCCAAGGTCTCTCAGTTTATGCATTGTCTGGTTGTGGGTCTCTGTATCTGTTCCCATCTGCTGCCAGAGGAAGCTTCTCAGATGATGGCTGAGCAAGGCACTCACAGAAACTGGGCAGCATACACAGGATCTACATGGGTTTGCACCAGTCGGGGTACTAAAACTGAAAGGAGAAGTGGACACATGCCCCTATCCCTAACCCAGAAGCAATCTCCAATTGATAACCCCTTATAAATGGAAATTTAGTTTCCTCTGAGGGACTCTAACTGGGAAACGCACTACTCTTCAGGGTAGGTCGCATGCACAGCAGTAGATGGTCAACAGAAAACAGACTCAAGAGCATCTTTGGGGTACCTTGCCTCTTCATGTTGAGTCAGGGCTTTTTCTTTTTCTTTCTTCTTCTTCTTCTTTTGATTTTATCTTTTTTAAGCTTTTCTTTTTTTCTACCCTGCAGGTCCTTAGCATATATATTATGCCTTCTGTTGTGTGCTTTTATGGGATTCCTGAGTATGCAAATAAGTGGGTGTCCATTTCTTATCTATTTCATGTGCCTTTTCTTGGGCTCTTTTCCTGCTGTTGGTTTATTTTGTCCTACTCTAATGTGTTTGTTTTTTATTATATCTTATTACATTTTATTTTATTATTATATTTTATTTTATTATTATCCTTTAAAAACCTGTTTGTTTCCTAGTGAGAGACAGAAGAGAGTGGATAGAGACAGAAGGGGAGGTGAGGAAGAACTGGGAGGAGTAGAGGGAGAGGTAACTGTAGCAAGATATAGTAGATGAAAAAATTTAATTTTTTTTAATTTGTTGTCTGAAGAGGATCCATAGAGATCCCTAAACCACCTAAGCTGATGCTAGGACAGAAGTTCACTCCCTAGAAGCTGCCAATGGGTTCCGATTCCCAAGGAAAACCTGCACACAACTCAGTGAATGAGAGGTAGAGCTGGTGCAGGCTTGGAGCCTTCATGACTACATTCCAGTCTTTTTCACATGAGAAGGTACTCTGTAGACTACAGAAAGAAAAACTGGGACACCAACCCAGTCACAGAACCCTTGACCTACATCTGTCCTGCCTGCAAGACCACTGGGGCAATGGCCGCCCAGAAGTTCTGGGAGTGGCCAACCAATGTTTGGTTTCCCTTGAGGCCCATACCATGAGAGGGAGGCCGTACCCTACATTACCCGTGTGGCCAGAAACCAAAGACTGGATAGCCCTGAGACCTACGGTAAAACTCAACAGAACTGGGGGGAAAAAATCAATGAAATGACTCCTAATGATATTCTGCTATACTTATAGGTCGGTGTCTTGTGCAGTCATCATCAGCGAGGTTTCCTCCTGCAGCAGATGGCATTGGGTGCAGATAAGAGAATAATCTATTCTGCTCTCATATAAAACACCCTGACCACAGTTTCCCCTCCAACCACCCCTCTTAACCCTCCCCCACCTTCCCTCTTCCCCAGATCCACTCCATCTCTGTTTCCTCTTCAGAAAAGAGCTGGCCTCCGAGAGACAACTGTCAAATAGAGCAAAATATGATACAATAAGACAAGGCGAAAGCCCTCATATCAACCCTGGACAAGATGATCCAATTGAAGGAAAAGTCCCAAGAGCATACAAAAGAGTCAAAGACACACCGCACCCACTGTGAGGAGTCCACAAAAACACCAGACTACCAGTCATAAAATATGTGCAGAGGACCTAATGCAGACCCATGTTTGCCACTTCAGACTCAGAGCCCATGTGAGCCTTGCTGAGTTGATTCAGTGGGCCATGTCTTCTTGGTGTCCTCCAACCACTCTGACTCCACAATTTTTCTTCTCCCTCTTCCCTAGTTCTGAATGGGGAGACCTCCAATTTAAACTCTTTCTCCACACAATGTCTTGCTCTGGGTCTCTGCACCTGCTCACATTGGCTGCCAGAGGAAGCTTCTCTGATGACAATTGAACAAGACATCAATCTATGAGCATAGCAGAATATCATTAGGAATCATTTCATTGATTTTTTTTCCTGCCTGTCTGTTTGATTCTACCATAGGTCTCTGGGATATCCAGTCTCCAATATCTGTTTTCAATAAAATAAAATCTGATAAATTTTAAATTTTTTTTCTGAAAAGAGATGCTAGTCTCTCTTCCAAAAAAATAAAAATAAAAAGTAACCACAATAATTACCCTAGAGTACTTTTCCTCTAAACTGTTTTTAGAGGACGTGATTTTCATAATAGAAAATTTTAGAAAAAAAATGATTTTAGAAACTACAATAATATTGGTTTAAATGTCTGAGTAATTATAGAAGCCAAGTAAGTAATCATTACTTATTTACAGCAACAAATTGTTACTTATGAATTTTTATTGTTTGACAGTTTCATACATTTATATAATGAGTATCAGTCATTTCAACCCCAATTCCCCTCCCTGATTACCCTGACCACCCCCCTAAATGGAAGCCTTCCTCTCAAAAATTCCCCCCTCATTCCCCTTCCTCCTCCAATGGGGACCTCCCTATCAACAAGCCCCTCCCTCCTGCTTCCAGCCTGACCCAGTTGTGACTCCTGCATGCTACCAGATAATTTTTCAACTATCATCATTTATTCATTTCAAATTATTTAATTTTCTCACGGCTGTCAAATAACGTTCACATCAACTTTTCCACCCTGCCTTTATTGTTCCATCTACAATATTTCAACTTCTTCAGGCATGTTGCAAGATTCCCCCTCAGTAGAGACTCTCGCCACAAGAAAGAGAAAGTGAAATCCACAGACAAAAGCTCAATTGTACTGGAGATACTAAAGTCAAAAGTTTAAATCTTGAGTTCGTTGTCTAAAAGGTATCCATTTAATGTTTTCTGCCATGGCTCATTTGCTCATGAGCCTGGGCTATGCAATGTGGAGCCAGGAGGAAGACAAAGGTGATAAACCTGGGGATAACCCACAGATTTGGATCCAACTCCCAATAAATGTCCTGAGTTGATTTAAAGTAGTCTTAGACTCGGCTTATTTGTATGTAAAATGGAATTGATAACAATTATTTCATGAGAGTATTATAAAGCACAAATACAATTTTGTTAACAAATCTTTTAGCATGATGCAGAGTTTATATAAAAGTCTAAGCATTACCATCAGGAAGACGAACATGGATAATGTTGCCAGCACTACACATTCCTGTCCTTGTTTAATCTATGAACTTGGGCCAGGGACATGTTAGAATGTTTGAGTTTCATAATGAATATTTACCACATTGAGTATCCAACAAACATCCCAATGGCTAGATTGGTGATTAATAAATGTTATAACCCCTACCTTAGTATTTTTCACTTGCTTGAAAGATTTTATGTTTATTTTCTCTTCATGTTTTATAGTATCACTCCTTGTCCATTTTTGCAGCCCTATAATATCCCATTCTTTGCCTTTAGACAGATTTCAGCTTTTCCCAATTCCCTCATCACAATTCCAAACATATTAATGAGCCAAACATTAGTCAACTGAAAAACTGAAGAGGACAATCCTTCCATTTCCATTTATCTTTGATAAAAGATAATAAGTTGATTCACAGTCCGTGTGGCTCAGAATGGATGTGGAGAGTGTGTTCCCAGCAGGCAGGGCATATGCCTTCTGTGCGACAGCTGTTTCTTTGTACTCTAACTTCAAGCTAAAACAGCAAGTCAAGAAATAAAAATGGGATAATTCCATTTCCCCCACTGTGAGCTTGGACATGTGAATAGAAAAAAATAAAGGAAAATAATCTGGTTTTTTTTCATCAGTGAAATGGAGAAACTGCCCCAAAACAGCTGGGATAGAGGGAAGGTCTGGAGGATGATCTTTCTATTTCTTCTTTGCTAAAGAGAACCCCTAATTATGTCTGGCTTGCTTTCTGATCTATTGCCAACAGCATCTGATTCTCTGAAATGAAGGCAAAGAGATGCTGACAGCTGTGCCCAGTACGGACACTGCCAAGCTGGAACAGACGCTGTAGCCCACGGTAGACAGCAATGTTGTATCTAATGAGATCCAAAAAACCACTTGTGCCTATCAGAGTGGTTGAGGGAAGCAGGGGGTGGAGCATTTAGAAGAACCATAATCCTACAAAGCATGAGAATCATGGGGTTTCCATGATTTTACTAAGTTAGTGGATCCAGGAAAAGACCATCCCACCCTCTGTGATATCATATGACATGCAGGGGAAAAGAAGAACTTTTACATAGTCACATCATCACGCTATTTCACATGTAGCACCCAAATGAGCTTCATACTAACCTTTTGAATTAAAGCTTTTTAATTGACAGAAACCCTTATCAAACTTACGTACATGAAAAAATTTATCGAGCAGGGCCATTACCCTAGAGGTCACCTAAGTCACTCCTGGCAAATTTAACTGTGTTGTGCTTAATACCTCTCTCTCAGAAGGAGGAGTTGATTAAGAGGAAGAAGGTCTTGCACTTTCCCCCAGCTGACGTTCTCCCTTTGATTTCATAAGAAATTGTGTTTTCTCCTGTGTATTCTCCGGGTTTCTCTATCCTCCTGCTATCCACACTTCAAAGACCTTTAAAGAGGGGCACACGGTGTAAAGGGAAAATAATGGAAGGTTGCTGTTAAGGAAACAAGGAATGCAAAACTGTGTTAACTGAAGACAGATCTTTTCTTTCCTGACCACTTGTTCCCAAATACCCAGTAGCCACTTCCCAAATTACCACTCAGAGTTCATATGAATTATAAATGCTCAGCAAATAGCTCAGGCTTATTATGAACTAGCTTTTACATTTTAAGTTAACCCACATCCCTTATTTACACTCTGCCATGTGGCAGTACCTTCATTAGCATGATGTGTTCATCTCCTGCTCCCTCTGAGTCTGGCTGATGACTCCTGACTCTGCCCTTTTCTTTTCCATCATCCTTAGTTTGGTTACCCCACCAATAAATCCTGCCTGGCTACTGGCCAATCAGTATTTTATTAAACCTACTCAAGTAACAAATGTAGTGGGTAGCCATTCAGCATTGGCCTGGAAGTTCCAACCCGCACTGAGGCTTCGGTAATGATCACACCCACAAGGCGGGGTGGAGGAGGAAGCAGAAGACCCAGGATCAGGAGGAGGGCTCTCTCTTGGTTCGGGGATGCTAGACTCAGGAGGTAGACTGAGCAGAGTTCTCCAGAGAACACCGCCAGACTGTGCCATACCTTTGCCAGACCCTACAACTTATCCCTTCATTTGTAAGTTACCCCACAAAATAAACCTCCCTTTTAACTACGTGGAGTGGCCTTAATAATTTCATCAATAGACAAATCTTTACAATGTACAAGAGCATTATTCCACAGCATTAATCCACAAGAATAATGAAACATACTATGGAATAAACAGTCATCAGTCACAGGTAACTTTTACTAATTATTAAAAACAACCATTTCCTCAGCTGCACCAGGCACCTTCAAGGTGCTCAATAGCCATGTTCCAGAGGTGACTACGCACTGGGCAGCATAGATCCAGAACATTTCCTCACCCACAGGAAGTTCTATTGGTCAGCATCATCTTACACACAAAAAATAAAACATCAAGTTTTTTTAAGCTTTAATTTTTCAGGCAAAATAATGCAATCTATCACCCATGCTTGGAGAAACAGGGTTGAAAAGGAAAAGGAGAAAATGGCCCTTCTGACTGGGGAGATGCTGTATCCACAGAATCCTATGGGCACAGTAGAAAGTCTGGAGAAAGGAGTGAACAGCCTAGAACAGACAAATCTCACCATGGTAAAAGGAAGTGAGACTAAGATTAGACCTGGAAAGTGATGACATGGGATCTGAAATGTGAGGCCAATTGACATGTGTAGTTCATTTTCAGTCTTAAACTTGAGGATCAGAGATGTGCTGCTCGAGGTGAGAGATTTCCACCTGCCTGATTGCCGTAGCTGCCATTGTTAGTTTTCAGTTGAACAAGAGCAAAGTTTATTCTGAATTTTTTTAATTGACTTGATTGCTCCATCAGTTTATTTTCTCAGGTCATATGTTACAATGCAGAAATAGAAATTTTATTATAAATTAAATGCCACATGGTGCATTTCCTCTTAATTTTCTTAGATGAGCAATCACACTGAAATGGAGCTATTTGAGTAGGCAGAGAATTCACAAATACAAATAGCCGTGACTTTAAAACAGAAGTGTTAAACTATTTCTAACCCTAGAACGGCATGGAGTATGACACCAGATGTCACTACATGTCCATAGTCTGAAATTTTTGTAAATTGAAAACTCTTTGTGATCTGAAGCAAAATTCCCTTTCTCTCGCCTTTCAGACAGATCAGATGGTACCAGAAACTTCTATGATACATGATAAATCAACTAAAACTGAGGATGAAAGTCAATGTTTTCTCTATTTTTGTGACAATAGAGTGACTTATAAAAGAAAATAAAGGATTTTTTACTCAAAAATGTTAAAAACATGTTTCAATGTCATTGACAAATATTTTTTAAATGTCAGATTTCAAATGTATTCATTATTTCTTCAGTGATATATACTCATTGGAAATAATTGGAAAATAAAGGGTAAATAGAACAAGAATCAATATTCTAATACAATTATACAACTTAGATACAATGCTATTGGCATTTTGATGTATATCTTTTTTGCTCCTTGTGACTTAAATAAATATATTATCCAACATTTATGTTTATAGTTATTTTTCCAGTGCCATCAACATAAAACCTTTGTTAATATCCTTTGATGTTTTATAATTTAAGTGTTTAGTTTTAACCATAACTTTCCTTAAATTTTGCATCTTCATAAATATAAGAGTAACACTAATTCAAAGGATAAAATGTTGTGTGGAAGTGTTGGTACTCAGTTGTCCCATGAGCTGAAGACTTAATGATTTCCTCTCTGTGAGATCTAAGGAAGCTGCTGAACTTCTCCCTGCCTCAGATCCCTATTGGCAACCTTGAATTCATGTTTCCCGTAAGAATTAGAGGAGATGACAGTACATGGCATAAAACTGGATTCCTCATCATAATTAATAGTACTATGCTCACAGATTAGAATGTGGAGAAACCAGTGTGAGGGAAAACGACCAACCACTACCAGTACCACCATCACTACCACCAAGGTTTACATGGAAGGGACAGAACATTTGGGAGAAAAGCTTGCAAGAGGTGCAAGAGAAAGCAGGCGCTATCAAGGACACATAAAGGGTTGTGGGTCTCATGACCAAGCACTAACAAGCATCTCTCACTTCCCACCTCCTCAGCTGACTTCCTTACTGGGAAGTGCTCTCATTCTTGACAAACTGTCTGCTTCCAGCACAACACATATGTAACTCACCCAATTCCTGTTCTTGGACCGGAGAAGCTGGAAATCACTGCAGGTGAGCATCCAGCCAGAAAGTCAGATTTATGTCTCTAAACTCATAAAAATTTTACCTCGAAGGAGCCCAAGATGCTCTCTTTACTGCCCTTCTTCCTCCCTCCCTCCCTCCCTCCCTTTCTTCTTTACTTCTTTCCATCCTTCCTTCCCACTTCCTTTTCATTTTCTCCCAAAGCACATGGAGATCATGGACCTAGATGCAGCAATCTCAGGCATGCAGCTGGAGCTGATGCAACAGGAGTCAGACAGGAGCCCGGGGCACCTTAGGGATCAAAAACACCTTCCTTTTCCTCTTTCATTAATGCTTACTCATCTCATCAACCCATCCATTTCTTTCTTTCCTGCCCCCTTTACTTTCTTCTAAGCACCTGAATCCCTTATGGCAGGTCTGTGTGGAAGCAATGACAGTAGCCTGGTGTCATTAAGTCTTATCCATTCCCATCTCTTTCACTGATTACCATAGGCTAGTGTAAGTAATCAGACTCTCTCCCTCAATTGGCCAACAATGACATCCAGTTTCACACCAGAGTCACAAAGTACACCTCCTGACATTGTAGTGTCTATCCATCTGCCAATGTGTGAGTAGACATCAACAGGAAATAGCAAGATGAGCACAGACCTAGACCACTGGGAACATGTATGCCATCAGTAATTGGGCATGTGCACATGTGAAAGCTATGCTGGCCAAAGAGAGCTGCAGCCACATGGAGGATACCAACTAAAGAAAGCAGCAGATGTGTGGGGAATACAAACTAAAGACAGCAGGAGCCACATGACAACCAAGATGTTGTTCATTGAAAGAGATCAGCCATGATGGTGCTGATGAAGCTGGTGATGGTCACTTGACACTCTAGTTTCACAGTACACACAGCCAACTGGGACCTCCAAGCACCACCACACCCCAAACTTTCTCATGCTAACAACACTTTCTCACACATCTCCATTCTTTTCCACCCTTTATTCATCTCTTCTCACATTCCCCAAAGTACAGAGAGAGATGGCAGGTTCAAGCACAGAGACAGCAGGCTTGAGCACTGGTACAAAGACAGTAGCTGTGGTAGTTCCCAAAGGTCCCTAACAGGGTTCCAACACCCAGCAGTTTTATATGTTGATACTGTACGGAGCTGTCAAGCTCACATTCAACTTTCAGAAACAACCACCAACAGGGTTGAGGATTCAGAGTCTGGGGCTCATCTCAGTAGACCCAGGGACCAAAGGGCAAGATGAGCACATGCATACTCTGGTGGGTGGAAGGCTTGGCTGGGTACTGTCTATGTCTATGGCTTGGGCACATGAGTATAGAGCACAAATCAGGCCAGGGCACTGGATTCTCCCTCTTCTCATCACTCCAGTTGACTTTGTTCTGTACTTCTCTATCACCATAGCATGTTTACTTCTTTGCCTTGTTTATTTCTGCTTTGTCATAGCCTTCATGCTCTTGGTCCTTCCTGTTCCCTTATTGTTAGCAGTCAAAACCTTGAGTGACATTTAGTCACTCAGGTAATAAGACATTTCCTTGAGCACTAGGTCCAAACAGAAGGTGGAAGGAATTGACAGCCATCTATTTACACCTTTAACCTGAGTGATAATCTAAAACAAAACAAGAGCCATTCAGGCAAGCCCTGATCCTAGCAACCTAATAGCTGAGGCTTTTTATTTAAAGAGCTCCTTAGGAGAGAGACTTATTCCACTGAGGTCAAAGAAATGCTTGTAGCTGGGACTTCATTCCAACATTGTGGGACTCAGTCCCAGGAGACACAATCGGGCAATTGGTTCAAACTCTAACCAGAGAAGGAGTAGTCCCAAAAGGACAGGTGACTCAAACCAATATTGTGAACCCTGCTGAGGCCATGCTGAGGATCCTACAAATGGGTAAAAGGGCACCTCCACAACCACAGAGATCATTCAGATCTTGTCTCTCCCCTGAGAACCATCATAGAAATCTCATCTTTAGTTTCCCTAGACTGCCCACTATAATACATCCTCAAAAATTAAAATAACTTTCATCCTAAGAATCTGAAAAAATTAAAAATAAGTTAGTTGTAATTCTCTATACTATCTGGTCTTAACGAATGCTGAGTGATTAGAAATCTGGCCAAAATAGGGATTGTGGAAAGGAAGAACAAACAGAGATACCCCTGGAAGAATAAACAGAGGCATCCCTGACACCCTAGATGTGTTCAAACTCTAATTTATTTTTTCAGATCATAAACAATAAACCATGGATTCAGTTGAAAGATCTTCTCCCTCCCCACAGGGTTCCACATCACTACATATTCTCCCACTTACCACAAGTTACCAGAGAAGAGGGAATGGAGTCTTGCAGAAAAGACAAGGAAGGGAGTTTCCTAGTCACTATCTACTCCTAAACCAAGCTCCATGTCCCTTTCTAGTCATGGACCTTTAGTGATGTAAGCAGAGAAACTTCACTGAGGACTTGTTCCAGTTTACTAGAAACTCTCAGACCCTAACTTTAGCAGAAGCTCGTATGGTCTCATGGAAAGGCCATCATTTAGTCCTGACTACTTTCTCTAACCCTGAGGAAAACCAGAGGATGAGGAAGAAGCTAGAAGGCATGTGGACTGAATGATTTAATCAAAATACAAATCATCTAGTGGAAGCCCAAGTCCTCTTGGATCAAGAACCCACTGCTTGGAATTATAACCCTAGCAGGGACCCACAAATGAAGGATGAGGATAGAGAGTCTCATCATAGGGATGAAAAGTTGAATTTTTTTTAAAAAAAAAAAAGGAAGGAAGGAAGGAAAGCCTGCCAGATTTCTTAAGAAGCTAATTGAAGCTTGTAGAATAATCACCATCCTGGCTCCCCAGAGGAACAAGCTCTTCTTGGTCAATATTTTATCAAACATCAGCCCTTGACATCCATAGTAAACTTCAGAAGCAGCATCAGGACCTTGGACGGCATGGGACACTGCCTTCTTGGTCTTCAACAACTGAGATCTGAAAGAAAACAAAAGGGGCCAAAGAAAAGCAATTCAGATAACTGTACCTGCCCTTGCAGATGTCTTTTGCTGGGACTATTCACTGAGGTACCCCTCTGATAAGCCTCAGAGATCAAAGGACAGAGGCCAAATCTAAACCTGCTTGCAAATGCAAAGCCCATGCATGAGTGCATCAAATGCCCCCTGTGGCCCTATCTATTATGTAAGGCCCCAAAGGCCTGCCACTAGGAGGCGGAGTACCCCTATTTCCAGAGAAAGAAGGCACCAACCTCTGACCTGATGACCTTATAGAACAGAATGCATGCACCCCTGTAGCTGGAGACCTTCTCTCCAGCCCCTGCCAAACCCTGTCAGTCTGACAGCCCACTTATAAAAGAAACACACAGAAGCTTATAATATTTAAACTGCTTGGCCATCAGGCCTACTATTGTCTAGCTCTTACTCTTATATTCAGCCCATTTCTATTAATCTATACTTTGCCCATGGCTCATGGCTTACTGGTACCTTATATCTTCCTTGTCCTGGTGGCCGCTGGCAGTGTCCCCTTCTGCCTTCCTGTTCTCTCAATTCTCCTCTCTGTTAGTCCCACCTATACTTCCTGCCTGGCTACTGGCCAATCAGTGTTTTATTTACCAATCAATCATCCACAGCACCCCTCCCCCCAAAAAAAACAAACCAGACTGGCGTACAGAAATACAAAAAGATGGCTATCTCCAAGAATAAAGCTTGTTTTCTCCAAAGACAGAGATGAAAACTTTCTACTTGGCTTTACTATATATTTTCTGACTTAATGTAATTGAGTTACATGTGTTATGACAATTCTCTTTATATAACTGTGTGTCATTCTGCTTCTAAGACAGCATGAGACACAACTCAATTTGGCCCTAGAGTTCTCAAATTAATCAAATAACAAAACGTGGTCATTTCATTTTTGCATTTTAATTATATATTAAATTTGTATTTGGGGTATATGTAAGTTAAAATGTGTGTGTGTGTGTGTGTGTGTGTGTGTGTGTGTATGCACATACATGCATGTGTTAAAGTGTGTGCATGTGAATTCAAGTGTTTTGAGGGTATACTAAGATCTCTGATAAATGCATACAGGTTGGTAATTTTCTATACTCTAAAATTCTGAAAACCTATTAATGTGGTATTGTTGGGTCTACAAATATGTTTCATAAAACCCCAAAATGCTAAATAATATTTGTTTGTTTCAAACATTATTTCATTGAGTCACAACATAAAAGTTTTGTTAAGTTATGAAATCTACCATTAACCTCATAGATTTTGATTTAGATTTTCTTCTAAAACAGATTCTTGAAAGAACTTTAAATTTTATTTCATTTTTAATAATCAAAGATAACAAAATAAAATGATATAAAAATAATTTATGTTCATCAAAATACTTCTAAGTAATGAACTTCTTGAAAATCTTTTCATTAGATTAATTGTTATGGGTTTCTTTTCCAGAATATTCTTAAATAGAAATGACAAGTGGGAGATTTTTAGCAGTGTTGTAATATAGATGGAATGATGGGTATGCATACACACACACACACACACACACACACACACACACACACACACACACACACACACACACACACACACACGAGTGCATGCAGGTGCATATGTGTTTGTCAAAAATCTTTATGTAAGATTTCTTTTGCACAGTGGAAGTGACAGGGGTTACAATCCAAACCATGAGTGGCATTCAGAGTCTGAGGAAGCTCATGGTGGAGAATGGGCTCTGCTTTTGAACAGGAGAGGCAGCTGACAGTTTTAGCATCACTGCAAGCTGCAATTGTAGCATTAACGTGCTCCCTGTAAGCCTGTGCTCTCCTCTTTAAGCACAAAAGTTAAAAACAAAGCAAACTTTGAGGTTTCTGTCTCACTTAAAACTCAGTGGGGAGCTGCCGGGCAGTGGTAGTGCACGCCTTAAATCCCAGCACTTGGGAAGCAGAGGCAGGTGGATCTCTGTGAGTTTGAGGCCAGCCTGGTCTACTGAGTGAGATCCAGGACAGGCACCAAAACTGCACAGAGAAACCCTGTCTCAAAAAACAAAAAAACAAAAAAAAAAAAAAATAACTCAACAAGGAAGTGCTTGTCTTGAAGCCACACTGCTGACACCCACTCGATGTGTCTAGAGCCTCATCAACAACACCCCCCAATCCCACTCCTGCCCACCCCATCCCCTGCCCCTGGTGACACTTTATTTTCAATGACATTTAAGTCTTTTACTTTGTGGGTAAGGAGGGAACAAAGGCTCTAAGAGGCGTTAGGGAGAAAAATTTGATCAAAACATACTGTATGAAAAATTTTAAATGATAAAAAAGTAAAAAAAAAAAAAGGGGGGGGGCTGGAGAGATGGCTCAGTGGTTAAGAGCACTGACTGCTCTTCCAGAGGTCCTGAGTTCAATTCCCAGCAACCACATGGTGGCTCACAACCACTTGTAATAAGATCTGGTGCCCTCTTCTGGCCTGCAGGAACACATGCAGGCAGAATACTGTATACATAATAAATAAATAAATCTGGAAAAAAAAGTTGTAATCATTGAAATTCAGCAGTGCCAACAGAAATGAGCATGAAGTAACAAATACTTAAGGTTATAACTATTGACAGATGTATATTTATATTTAAGGGATTAAGATTTTTTTCCTGTTTCAATCCCTGAGGATTCACAAGAGAGTATTATAACATCCACTCATTTTTTTTTTAGTCAATGTATTTTTCTATTACTCATTGTAGATCCAAACTTACCCTCAACACCAGATATGTAACAATGAATATAAAAGTTGTGTCATCAAAGTCAAATTTAGATGGAAAAAATAAATACAAACAAATACAAAATATTGGTGTCAATTGTGTAAAAGGATCGTTGCAAACTGAGAGTGCAGCAGGAGCTGTGGTGTTGAAGCTAGGGAGAGAGCGCCACTTTACATGAACATTTATAAAAAAATAACTCCTTGGGCATATGTTTCGGTTTTGACCTGAAGAATGTCAAGGAGCTTACTTTGTTGTGGCAACTGCTTTCAAGAAATCAAGAGATACTGCCATAGATAACAATGTGGTAGGAGGTAAAACTAGAAACATAAGGAAAACTAAAGTAATTATAATGACAAATGACCCCATTTCTACTGTGAAATTAAGAAGACAGCAATCTAACAAAGATGAGGATCAATCAAAAGCTAAGCTGATCTGTCACGTATTATGGTTAGGGTTATCCATTGCCACTTGTTTTAGATTTCTGATTTTTATTTATTATTCTGTTTTTAATGTGTTTATTTCTTGAGATTTTCATACACTCTATTTTGATCATATTCTTTCCTTTCTTCAAACTCCTACCAGAGCCTACCACTCCTACCCAACTTCATGTTCTTTATCTCTCTTTAAAAATAAACAAAAATATTTTTTTAAGAAAATAGAGTATGGTGTGTGTTTGTCAACTACTTCTAAGAGTGGGGCCTGCCCAGGAATGTAGTTGTTATACCTGATGTTACCCCATTAAAAAAAAAAAAAAAAAAAAAAACCCTGTTATCTGTTGTAAATAGCTTCTTGGTTAGAAGTGCAACTTTGTGCCCACCTTCCCTTCCCTGTGCTGGGATTTTGTCTGGCTTGAATTTGTGCAGGTCTTTGCCTCTGTTACAATCTCTATGAGTTCGTATGTGCATCATACCTATTATATCTAAAAAATGCTGTTTCCTTGAAGTCATCCACCACCTCTGGCTCTTAAAATCTTTCCTCCTCTTCCCCGGCCAGCGGGGTTTCAATGGGGTGACCCACCTGTGGGAGCGAATGAAAGAATAGAGGACACAAGAGACAACAGCAAGACAATATTCTGATCAAGCCGCCAATCTTTACTTTTCTCCGCATGGCTTATATAGCATAAGAGGGGAAGGGGTGGGAAGGAGGGAAGGGGAAGGGACGTGGAAGGCGTGCAGAATGTGAGAGACTACAGGTCGTGCAACTGCAAGATGTCTGCTAAGGTCACTGGTCAGGGGCCATTTGTTCTGTTGCTAGGCTACCTGACCATGGAATGCTCTTTACATTTGGTTGCCATGGCACCTGACTGTGGAATGTTCTTATCTTTGGGAGCCTCCGGTTAGCAAACAGGTGTTACTGCTCTGGGGAAGGGCGGTGGGCTTATGACTTGTTCTCTGGTTTAGCTACTACTTTCCATGGTTCATGTTTGGTTCCTGAAATCTTGGTCCCTAACACTCCTCCTCTTCTTCTTCCTGGACCCCTGAGCCTTGAGGAAAGGCATGTGATGAAGACCTTTTATCTAGGGCTGAGTATCCTGCTTTCTCTCTCATCTACCTCCATCACATTCCTTCATAAAATTGTTCTTTTTATCTCAGTTGTTATCAGTATATAACTACCAGTTATATGCAACTGTTCTCAATATACTACTGTGGTCTCTGTTGTTCAGTTGTCCACAGTCCAAGGAATCTCACTCCCGAGAGGAAGCCATGAAAAAACGTCACTCCCAAGACAGTCATAGTCACGGCTTTCTTGTCTCTTGTTCTTTTCTGGAGTTGTCAATGGAAACCCTGCTATTCTTATTTAGAACTTGCAGCTTTCATTTGCTTGTAAAATCTGTGTCTTCCGGAATACAGAACTTTTGTACTAAACTCCTTGTGATGCAGATCTTCTAGATAATTCATACAACAGGGGATCAGAAACCTCTCCAATCCATGGACAAACTGGAATGTCTATTTCTTAGTTTTGTTCCCTGTTGCTATGATAAAAACACCCTGACAAAAATGATTTAAGGAAGAAAGGATGTATTTGGCTCATAATTCTGAATCACAGTCCATTATTGCCGGAAGGTGTCAGGGACTTGAAGCAGTTGCTCACATTGCATCTACAGTCAAAATCAAAGGACATGACTCAGGGCATGCATGTTTTGTGCTCAGCTTGCTTTTTCCACTCATATGCAATCTGCAATCCTCTTCTCAGAGAAAGGTGTCACCTACAGTAGGCAGATCTTCTCATCTCAACTAACATAATCAAGATGGTCACCACCCACAGATGTACCCTGAGACCAACCTGATTTAGACAGTCCCTTATTGAGGTGCCCTGAAGAGGTGATTCTGCATTGTGCCAAGCTGACAGTAAGCACTAGCCATCACCGAGACTTTGCAGTTTCTCTTAAGCAGGAACTACACCCTTCATCAGCATGGAAGCCTTACCTCATCCTTCAGTTCCACCTAAAGATTTCTGAGACCACAGCTGGGGATAAGAGAGTATGGTACAATGGAAGCAGCAGGGGATGGGAGGGTTAGAAAGAGAAGTGTCAAGAAATCAAAGAGAGAGGGAAGGCTGAAAATCTCCAGCCAAAATCTTCAGAGAAACAGAGCATGCACTAGAAAAATCCACAGTATACAAATATATAAGAACATAGGTCCTAGGCATATGATCCATAAAGGTTTACAGTTTTGTGACCATTGTGTGAAAATTCCTAGAAAGAAACTGTGTCTGGCTGTGAACAAAAACTCCTGGAAGGAATCTGTGTCTTCAGAGATGGATAACTAATTGGAGTCTCAGTACCATGAAAAGATTGGAATTCTGTAGGTTCCAAGGCTGATTATCTTAGGTTGGGCTAGTGTTAGCCTCCGGAAAGAGCCATTCCTTGTCCCACTCTGTATCAAAACTAACATTAGAACAATAGATATAAAACATTTTAGAATCTATAAACTTAGGAGAACATTAGCTTCTGCCAATCCAAAAGCTAAGAATGCTATCATCTTGAGTCTGTAGAATAGCTTGCCTCCACTCACTGTACCTGCCTCTTGGGTGTACCCACCAATGTACTTTAAACTTGCCTTGTTTATAACGTTCTTTACTCTGTGAAACTATTTAAAAAACTTCATAAAACTACTTCCTCATTGAAGCATGGAATTTGGGGTAATCTAAATATGTGTTCTCAGACTAAGGTCACTGAAAATGGTCCTAGAATAAACTGTCTCTTGTCCCCTTTAAGATGAGATCTGTGGGTTTTGCATTGACACCCTGCACTGCTGAGCTTCTAACCTTTCCCAGCTCACTTTCTAGCCCACTGCCCTGCTAGGACCTGCTCTCTTTAATAATAAGCCTTATGTATTTCTACCCGTCTAATTCAATGCCTTGTTACATGAATAAGAACCTAGAAGTCACATCAGGTGCCTCTTGACCCTCATCCACACCTGTGATAGCATCTCGCTCAAACTGACACCCAGCACCGAAATCACTGGCTCAAAGCTCTAGGAGGCCTTATGTCTCTCAAGATATTTTGTCAAGTGTGCTTTTCCACATGCCAGTGGTGAAGTTAACAGTCATTTTTGTGTTTTAATTTTATATATCAGCCATGGGTTCCCCTGTCCTCCCCCTCCCACTCCCGCCCCTGCCCCCACCTTCCCCCCAGCCCCTCCCCTCCATTCCCATCTCCTCCAGGGCAAAGACTCCCTGGGGATTCAGCTTAACCTGGTAGATTCAGTACAGGCGGGTCCAGACCCCTCCTTCCAGGCTGACCAAAGTGTCCCTGCATATGCCCCAGGCTCCAAACAGCCAGCTCAAGCACTAAGAGTGTGAATTGTTAACAGTCATTTTTAAGTACACCCATTCTCTACTTACCCAAACTGTTTCTAATTGATTTCTAGTCTTAGCAAGTAATCACAGAAACAGCCCTTTTTCAGTCGAAATATATACCAAACCTAAGTTTTAAAAACAAAATCCAACTTGTGCACCTTGCACTAAAATACCTAGGGGGAAATGGTATGTGCATCTATATTTAAATATTTAACACGCCTTTTCCAGAGGCCTTTCTTTGTAATGACATTCTCAGTAGGGAAAACAAATGTCCTGCCAGCAAATGGAATATTGCTGTTTATAAGTAATGTAACGGTACTGAGGGATTTAGAACGGAAATGATAAACATCAAGTGATAAGGCCTTCATCTTTCTGTTAGGTTGCAGCTAAATAACAGTTTGCAGCAGATCCCAGTTGAGGGAATCCACTGCAGTTTGGGCTATCCACAATTTCTATCACATTTCCCAAGGTTAAATATGTTGCCTTGAGGCAGCTGCTCAAAATGATAAAGGGGACACTGTAGGACAGTGGTGCTCTTTGTAATGTTAATAACCCTTGATTCTGATATCTGATGCAACTCTGGGGAAATCTGCTGTTTCCAGACTTTAAAAAAATCTAACTCAGTTAAGTGCACTTTATTACAAAAAAAAAATTTTTTTAATTTGGCACAAGCAAGAGGACCATCTGAGTTCTACAAATTTAGATAGTTTTATTATTTATCTCACCTAGATGAATTTCCACAGAATAACATGCAATATAAAATCAATGTGATTTTAGGTATAAAAGCAGATAGTATATTGTTGCAAAATTACATATATTTACATGCTTATAGGATTCATTTTTATAATATAAACTCTCTGGGTAGTGATCTTTTATCCTATTTTGTGCTTACTTGCTTAAGATTTATGCCCCATCTGGCTTCAAAGGATAAGCTAGAACATCTGCAAAATAAATATGCATGTAAAATAAGATGAGCAAGTGGCCAGTTTAATCAGAAAATAGGAAAAATAATAAGTGCATTCAGACTAAAACTTAATGCAGGTACAACTTGGGGGAGAGAAAGTCATCTATAGTCTCTACCTACTAGTTCTTAAAAGGTGAAAATCCAAACTAATTTATTGACTCATAAATCTCTCAGCTCTGTCTTTGTGTTTTTGGTAGGAAGAAACACACAAATCTATCTAAAGATGACCACCTTGCAGGCATTTCATCAGGCCAGACCAGGAGGAGCATTTGCCCCTGGTGGCCTAGCAGAAGGCCTACTACTGGGGCAAAACAGTCCATCATTTGCATTATGGGCTGCCATAATTGATACAAGTGAAATCCTTCATTTATATGAGGAACTGCATCATTATCAATGCAAACACCCTACCACACCCCCTTTGTGGCTATAAATAGGCCATCTGGCACATTTCAGGCGTCAGGAGATGCCCCCTGTGATGCATCCCGCTGTTATAATATGAAGTCCAACGAAAGCTTCTCCCAAGTGTTTGTTTGTTTGTTTTTTACCTATTTTTCATCTTTATTAGTTAATTAGATTGAGCGGGTCACAGTAGCTGAGGTGAAGTTGGCAGGGGCAACAGTGGCAATAGCAAGGGGCTACAGCAACGGGGCTCCTGAAGAGTCTCAGGGAGAGTGGGGCTGGACCAACAGAGAACAGAGGAGATGACAAATGGGAAGAGTTGAATAGGAGAAACTGTGAACTCTGGTTACTAAAAAGTCCCAGAGAACAGCCAAAGTACCTCAGACATCTTGGTCTCCTAAAAGCTGTAATACTAGGCCCTGCCAAGGCCGTCTGGGGATGTCAACTCCCTAGACTGAGAGCTGTAATACTTGTTTCTGTCAAGAGCTGAAAAGTGTGAGTCTAGAGTCTAGGCCCTGGTTCTGTAACCCTTGACACCACAGAGTTTGAGAATCCCAGAACTTAAGACCTGTATGAGAGCTCCAGCATTAGATGGCTTCGCATACTGCCACCTCTTGCTGTTTGCTACCACAACCCACTGCTGCCAGAGCCGAAAATCACAGAAGCTGCCAGGCGTGTGGATGCTAACAGTTCACTTCAGTGTAATAAGCTTCCAATCTTAGTGCCCCCTACTTAGCCAGTAGTCTTTGGCCCCTAAAGCCTAAGTGAGCAAACCCTTCCCTCTCAGAGCTCAGAGCTGTGAGCCTCTTGGTCTGTGAGTCCAACCTCTCAGTCTTAGACACTGAGATTATCAGCACCGGAAGAGACTCTCCTCATCAAGATTTCTATCTTAAGAAAAGGGGTCCCAGCAGGCTGGTTAGTAACTCCTTTCACTAACACACTGACCTCCTTTGAAAAGAATGAGTTAATGATATACTACACTTAAAAACTACTGCTCTACAGAAAGCAGTTTCTCCTTATTCAATTCATGCTTACCTTAATTCTCAGTAAATGCACAGGGTAAAAAAATACACTGTGGTCTGTATTATGGTGATATAACTTTAAGGACAGTTTACAAAACTCTGGATAAGTGAGTGAAAAAAAGCAAGCTCCATGCCGGGTGGTGGTGGCACATACCTTTAATCCCGGTACTTGGGAGGCAGAGACAGGTGGTTCTCTGTAAGTTTAAGGTTCCAGTACAGCCAGGGCTACACAGAGAAACCCTGTCTTGAGAAACAAAAACAAAAAAAGTAAATTCCACAACACTTTTTCAAATATCAATGATCAATTTCTTTCAAATAATGAATTTTCCTCAAGATGACAGTGCCACATATGAGGCTCATTTGTTCTTATTAATTCATTAAAATGCATTTCTCCTTTCTGCATATGCTGTCCTGGTTATCATCTAGTTATCTCCCCAGCATGTGTATGCAGGGCAATGTTTAATTTTTACTTTGAATTACAGCCATTATAGTCATTTAAATTGCATTTCCAGTGTCCAATTGACATTAGAATATCTGGGTATGAATCACTACTGAAGTAGCAGGAAGAATCTTACAGCAAGGATATCTGCTGTTTAGTAAGAGCAAAGTGGTGGAATCTGTTTTCTAAATGAGTCAAAGCTTGTAGAAACTATAAAGTTAATCTGATCACTGTAGAAGACGGTGCTCGCAGAAGGCCATAGAATGGTAGGAAGGAAAGGAGGCTTTCTAACAAGTCAAGTGTAAACTCCACCCATGACCCTAAACTTTGGGTCTGTCTCCCACAACACTGGGACTCTCTGGGGATTAAAATAAGGGATTTAACTAAATGCCAAGATTTACAATGAGGTCAACTTCCCTCCTGTGGTATAATTATTCCCTTTTTCTTTATTCTCCTTCCTTCTCTCCTTCTTTCCTTCCTTCCTTTGAACCCAAGCCCCCATGCATGCTAAGCAATGCAAGTGTTCTCCCACTAAGCTACACCCACAGCTCCTGCAGTATGACTCAGAAACAGTCTCCACCAAGCCACCTGACCTGGGCCGCTCAAAAGCCTGGCCCAGCATGGTGACTCATACCTGTAATCCTGGCACACGAGAATCTGGGAAAGTATGAAGACGGTGGATTCTAATCCAAACTGAGATACTTAATTAAATTAAGACAGACAGAGAAAGAGAGAGAAAGACCCCTAATTGTGTAACTTCTGCACCTGCTACTCTAAGAGTTCTTCTGGCTGCAGAGCCTCCTGGAGGGCAAAAGTTGGCCTTCTGGCAGCACTCTGTCTCTTTCTACAAATTCCTTATAAGCTTCAGGTAGCCACAGTTGACTTTGTGTCTTATAAACAAGCAAAAACAATTATGTAATCTCAAGAGCAAAATGTACTGGTCACTGGCTATCTTTTCTCACTGATGAACTAATTTAAATTCTGGGAGTTTGGGTAATTTTTCTGAGACTACAAAGCCAGTAAATGATGAAGGGATACTTTTATTAAAGTGGGAAAATTAGTGTCCAGCATTTTCATGATGCATTAAAAAAAGTTTTAAAATCTTAAACTCATACGTTTTACCTTTCCTACATACAGTTTAATAGATGTAGTATTTTTCCAAGGTCTCAGGGTAGACTTTAAAAAATATTTAACATAGCTTTTCTTTATTCTAGTAATTGGGAAGAAAAACAGCAAGTAATAATGAAATAACAATAGTAGTAGTAGTAGCAGTAATAGTAAAGACAGCTAACATTAATTGGTCATTTTCTAGATCTAGGAATGTTCTGATACAGGCATTTTCAGGTATCTAGTAATTTAGTTTTTACTGCATTGCTATTCTACAGCCCTTTTATAAATATTATTTGTTTACTGGAAAGCTGAAGCACAGAGAGGTCAGTGATGTGTCCAAACGTACCCAAGAACTCCCATTCTAAATCAGTATCTGTAAGCACTGCCTCATATTATGCATGTGTCCCTAAGATGCTCCAGCTTATTTCCTGGACATTTTACCTCTTGGAAAGATCTTTCTAATACACACATTCTCTCTCTCTCTCTCTCTCTCTCTCTCTCTCTCTCTCTCTCTCTCTTTCTCTTTCTCTCTCTCTCTCTGAAACAGGAGGAGGCCAACACCCACAGACTGAACGAAAGCTTCCATGGAGGGATGACAGCAACTCATTAAGTAATTAATCAGAGTAGGGGCTCAGAGCCAGGCATGGTGGAAAATACCTTTAATCCCAGCTTCAGGGGATCCAACACCTTCTCCTGGCCTCTGTAGTACCTTCACGTATGTAGTATACACACCACACACACACATACATATACACACATGAACATTTTTATTTTTATATATTTTATTTTTATTTTAAATAAATTTTTTTAAAAATTTAAATCTTGTCAATAAATTAAAACATCAATCACATACCAAAAGTAACCAAACCCCAAATCTATACAACTTAATACACTTATATACAGTTATAATCGGCATTTGAAATTCAAGTTGTAAATTCATCCTGTTAAATGTTAACGTTTTTAGTATCAAATATATTTTATGCACTTCTCCACCAAAAGTAGATAAAGACTTCTGTGTTGGAGTTGGAAAGATGGTTCATCAGTTGCAAGCATCGGTTGCCCTTGGAAAGGACCTGGGTTCAGCTCCCATCACCAGCATAATGGCTCACACCCATATGTAATTCCAGTTGCAGGAGATCTTAGGTCCTCTTCTAATCTCTTTGGACATCAGTCATGCAAGTAATGTGTATACATACATGCAGGCAAAACAGTCATACAAATAAATTAAGTAAGTAGATAGATAAATAAAATCTTTTTTAAATCCCATAAGCTCTAGTGATGAAAGTATTGCTTGCCATTAGAATTTTACAAGAAAATTTGCATAATACTTACCTGGTATGAAGCGCATATTCCATAAATGGTCGCTTATAAACAACACATTACTTCTATAACATGATATGGGATCTGTATCAAGTAGGTTCACAGCTAAAAACATGTGAAATTGTATAGTAGAATCATTTAGGATATTAAAGGTACTATTTTAAAACATGAGGAAAGGGGAGGCACAGACTAGACTCTATGAGAGATATATTCCTTGACACTCTATTTTTGCCCCCAGGTCTGATAGAATAATAAGAAAGGAGGATTTGCTTAAATTTGGCAGGACTAAGTGTAGAGTGCCACCCTGTGCCTACTAAACACTTCTGATGAAAGAGAGAGCAAGCTTGCAGTAAACATCCAGGGGTAAAACACCACAGCTCACTCCCTGCTCTGCTTCCCCACACATACAGACTCGGCACAGTAGCCTCTCACATACAGCACAGGTAGAAGAGCGTAGAAATGGGTGTGGGGGGCAAATGTAAAGTACCCAGATATCTCACATATCTTTATAGGCCATCCTCTTTACATTTGCACAGGAATGTGTGTTCGCTGGTAAGTTTAGCATGAGGTTTTCTTCTGTTACATCATATGTTGTGATGATAGGCATCCTTTAACTTAACAGTTGAGTTCATTTTTGCTTTTCTTGTTGCAAATTCTTTCATGGTGAGACTTATCATTTACTATATCTCAATTTTTCTGCTAATAAATGCTTGGTTCAATGCAGTTGCTTTTGTCAAGAACTTTATTAACATGTACTGTACAAATTATTGGAATCCACTACAGTGCTTACACACACACATGCACTCATGAATACATGCGTGTATGTCACTTTGATCTGTTGGCCTTCCATGAGTGGTTATGAACCGAACTGAGTTGAATGTTTATCAGAGGAAATCTTTTTCAGTGAGGAATTTCACTTTAACTTAAAACTGGAAAAGAATTTAATAATAAATTTTTTAAAATTCAGCCAATATCACAGAAGTTATGAGATATGATACTGAATTAAAATCAATCCTACCCTGATCTGGTCATTTTCCTAACAGGTCCCACACAATTCTCCACACACAAATTCATGTGAATGGCTATTGAGCACCTTGAACAGTGCCTGACACGCCCATGCATTTGTATCCATTACGTAATCCTGGATGCATAAAGGACTTGTGGTAGATGAGTTAATTAATTAGGAGAAAGAGAGGAAGAAATGGGTTGCTTGAATCAAACTGTAATTTTTTTCCAATTTATTAGTTTTTGCCTGCAGAAATGACTTGATGTGGGTACCAAGGATGGAATCAGGAGTGTGTCCCTGTATGTATGGATGCTGAAGAAGTTCATTACATCAACACTTAAATGTTTTGGAAGTTTAATTGCTTGTGATTTTTCTCAATCAGGTGACATCAGGTCACAGAAAAATACCAAAGGAAAATGTAAGTAGAAATTTATATAACTAAGCCAGTAATTTTTCACAGCATTAAAGTACTGTTCTTTCTTTAAATATCACTCAGGTATTTCATGCCTGGAGCTCATTCCAGCTAATCTACCAATCTATGGGTGAAACTATTTAATCTGGTTTTTCTCTCAATGAAAAACTATTAATGGGAGTGCTTTAGAAATCATTTCCTTGTGAAATATAAATCTGTCTCTTTGAATAAGGTGCTCTGACAGGCAGCCTAGAAAGCACTAATACAGGGTAACAATCTGTCTCTACTACTGAACTTTATTTGAATGTGAGAGAAACAGTAAAAATCCTATTACGGCATATCAGAAAGTCTTGGCTCTGTGGAGGCCTTTGTGCTTCTTCCACAGAAATCCTCGTTAATCATTTAAAGTCATTGACCGTTTCTTACACCCCCCTCTTAGCTTCAGTTCAGGTGGAAGTCTTGATGTACGCTAAATGGCTTCACTGCTCAGATGTAAAACAGAATTTATGTTTACTATTCTCCTTCAGACACCCACACCTTCCTTCTGCAAGATAAACCTTATAGCTGCTTTAAATCATGCCTTCTCTTTGTGTGATTACTGAGAGAATGGCAGATTTATGAGCCTAAGACCATCTGTGCCAAGAAAAAAAGGCAGAATTATTTTTCCTTAATAAAAGAGATGGCATTGTTCTTGTCACTTTATAACATTGCTTATCTGCCCATAAGAACCTTTCATGTTTGACCCACAGGCATTCACTTAGCACATCATGAGTTTCCTCTGCTTTCCTGTTCCTCTCAAGAGGCCAATGCCACATGCCCACCTTTATGCCAAACTGGAGTATTTCAGTCCAGGAACCACTGTCGTTTTGGAAATTGGCAGTTGGATAATTCTTCACTGTGGCAAGATGCCCTGTGTGTTGGAGGATGTCTAGGAGCACAGCTGGCTTTTAGCCACTGGATGCTGAGACCCATTCAACCTCCCACTGTGAAAATTAAAAATGTCAATTACAAAATGTCCCCCGGGGCAGGGGTATGATTAAAGACTCCAACTGAATTTCCTTTGATATATTCACTCATTCTTGCATCATCCTTTTCTCATGGAGTCCTTCCCTGAGCATTCAGAGGGTCAGTGGTAGATGTTGCACCCAGTGAACAACATTCTCATACAGAGTAAATTTTACAGTTAAGAGCAATGCACTACATAGTATGTCCCTGAGGTGACTTAGACAGTAAATCCAGGAAAGGGAAAAAATCTAGTCCTGACCTATGAACTCTGAAGTTCGACTAGGCTACTTGCAGTCACAAAATTTGACTTTATGAAATCATGTTAGAAGAAATCAAAACACAACAATGAGTTTTAGGGTACTGATGCCTCATAAAATAACTACTGTGTCAAGTGCTCAACCTCCCAAAAAGTGCATTCTAGCAAACAGAGAAAGATTTGAATATACTTGAGAACATGGGAACAAATTGTGTAGTGACTATAAGATAAAACCTGAGTTAGTCACAGATAACTTTTATTTGCTTAATGCTTACTTACACTTTCAAGTTTTTCTACAATGAATATGGATTTTTATAACTAGAAAAATAGTCAATAGGCTTTATAAAATAAAGTTCCTTTAAAGGTCTTATTCCTACACATTTTAAAGTTAAACCTGATGTGGTTACAAAATGCCTTACGGTTACATTCAGCCACCTACAGGATTATTTATGGGCCACCACTGAGTCCCCCTAGAGAGTGAGGAAATAAAGTTGACATGACAGTGTTTTCCAAATTGCTTCTGAACACAAAACAGCAGCGGGCCTTTGAAGACCAGGCCTGCAGTTTCTGCCCAGAGAACAAGGGTCCCCCTGCAGTCTCTCCCATGTCCCTGAGTGATTTCAGCTGTGACAGCTAAACCCCCTCACAGCCCAGTGCTCTGGCCTCTGGAAGGTCACATTTGCATTGGCTACAAGGACAGTGCAGGTGGTGCTGCCCATGGACACATTCTCTTTCACTCTTTTGCTTAATTAGGAGCCCTTCCCTTCCAGTTCTCCTTCCTAGTCGCCTCCCGCTGTGTGCTGCTGGGGCTGTTAGCTGGAAAGAGCAAGAATGGACTTCGGAGCTGACAGTCAAGCTATAGACCTTTAAAAACAAAAGACTTGTAGGCCCGTGCAAGTTGTTTGTGGGGTACAAATGGAAAAGCAAATAAAAGGCTGCATGGAGCAATATTACCGCCCAGATCGCAAAATGAAACCTTTGGTGTGTTTATTGTTAGGAACTTTGTCTTGAGCACCATGTTGCCCAAGGATTCCAAGGATAAATACAGTAGCTATTCACCTGGTGTCAGGGAACCCCATAAAGCTCTAGAAGTCTAGTTTCTTCAGTCTGAAAAATGGACTCAGTAACACCCCTCATGGGGCACATGTTATGTGACAATTACTATAAACTATACTGAAAGAGCTGTGTTCAGGGTGTGCCAGAAGCAGCTGTATTTTTAATACAATGTAGCCAGCTTGGCAAAAGCATGTGTCAACAGTTGCTGCTGTAATGGTGATTGGCACCAACAAAGGAGATTTTGAAGGGATGTGGTTGAAGTATAGGAAAGGCCATACCGAGGATCAGAAATTTCAAGTTCAGATCTGTTAGAGGTGAGCTTTACAATCGTGGGGAAACCTAGGAAGCTCTAGGGACCTCGCTTCTCTCATCTGAAACATGGCTGAACAGAAATAATCAGGTGAGAAGGAAAGAAGAGCATTCCATCAAGAAAACCCAACATGGACCACACACACTCCCAAGTGATTTCATCTCCGCCATCCTTTAGAGCATGTAGCACCACCATTGCCTGGTCCTCTTGGGCTTAACAGGTGAGACCCAGACTGCCAATCCCCTTTGAGGTCTCAGTAAAGAGAGGAGTGCCAAGAACACAGACGTCAGTAAGCATTTGTGAAATGAAAGATGAGATCACTAAGAAGGTCTGTATGAGGGTTGATGCTTAGCAGTAAAATCTTTGGCAAATCACTTCATTTGTGAAAGCCATAACTTCCTTATTTGTAGACTATTTTTATCTCTAATACAGATTTGTCCATATTATGTGTTCCTACAAATTAAGCCTGTCCCTTTTCTCTCTAACTGAATGTGTCTCTGACAAGCAGGCATACACAAAGCACAGAAAGAATAGGGAGTGGGGGTGTGATTTAACATTTCTGAAGTACTATGTCATTTTGTGGGTGATATCACAATATCTGAGTGGGTGATAAAGAGAAGTTTAGAGTTGGTCAGCTGTGTCAGCCAATAAAATATTTTCTGCACAAGCATGAGGACCTGCATTGGGACCCATGTTTTAAAAAGCTGAAGAAACATCAAGCATCTATAATCCTAGAGATAGAGTGGAAGAGATGGAAGGATGCCTGGGGATAGCTTACCAGGCAGTCTAGATGAAACAGAAAGTCCAAGATTGAATGAGAGAACCTGTCTCAATACATACATACATACATATATACATACATACATACATACATACATACATACATACATACATACATACATGAATAAACACACACATACATACATAAAAGTGGAAAGCAATTAAGGAAGATACTTATCAAACTCTGGCTCCCAAATACATATACCCACATGTACACTAAGACCATATCTGCATATATGTGTGTACCTTCCCACACATGAGCACACACAGTCAAAAAAGAGAGAAGTTTATTTAGCCTTATGGTTCTTACAGGTTGAGTGGTTGGATCTGATGTGGTCTTCTTGCTGGCAGGGTCTCAAAGTAAGACATAGAGAGCACATGTGTACCTTCTGATTTCTGTGTTCACACAAGCAGCTGTGATTCAGTCAATGGTGTTCTATTTGATGATGAATTCTAAAGGTCCAATCTCTAAACACCGTAGTCCAGTAAATTTGTGGATTAAAATCTTCATTAGTTTCAGATTGTGTAAATCATAGCAAATAATAGTACATCCATCTCAATATTTTCAAAGCCATATAGTAAGGTTTAGGAAAGGCAATGTGCCATGGACCTTGCATTCCTGTGTATTCTTGCAGGGTGTGTTAGGATTGCAAGACTCTAACCTTTATCCACATGATTTTTAGGGCTGTTCATAGAAACCAGCCTTGAAGAATTAGGTGATGTGTCTCTCACAACCTTGCCCCCACTTCTGACTGAAGAACAGGTCTTCTTCCACTCACTAATGAAATGACAGATCCAACAGCCCGGAGTTCCCTTCGTGTGGTGCTCTGGCACTCTGTGTAGAGGTGTCCATCAGGGCTTTTCTGAGTCAACCCCTTATACTATTGGGTAAAGTGGCAAATGACATAAATGAGCATGGACTGGCTTCTGGTTGCTGTTTTGCTGTTTTCATCTTTTGGGAACATCCTTTGTCACAGCTTTAGGCAGTATCCATGATGCTGTGGCAGATGAACTTGTTCACTTGGGAGTAGGACTCTTTCACCATTCTGGACACTGAGTGATAATATTGGCATTAAGATCTGCTATAGCTGGGTTGGGGATTTAGCTCAGTGGTAGAGCGCTTGCCTAGCAAGTGCAAGGCCCTGGGTTCAATCCTCAGCTCAAAAAAAAAAAAGGATCTGCTATAGCTGGGTCTATTCTTCTATGAAACTATCTTGAGTTTCAGTTTTGATTTCAAGCTCTTAGGTCATATTTCCACCACAAACTGAAGAAGAACTGTATTCATCTGCTTGTAATCAAGTAAACATGACTACCACAATATAAAATAGCCACAGAAGGACCGCGAGGATTCAACACAAAGTGCAGCCTGTAAAAATAATAAAGTAATAAGCCATGAGACAGAAACAGGATGGTAGCACTGCTAATAATCCTGGCTCTGGAGAGGCTCAGGAGGAAGGATCAAAGTCAGCCTAAATTACATAGGATATAAGTTGACTCAAAGAAATAAAGAGAGGTAAGTAGGGAAGGGTAGAAAGAGAGAGTAAAGGAATAGTTCTGAAAAACCTACTGGAATTCACATATCGCCTAGACTTACTTTGAGGAACTACAAAATGTTTCCGTGGGTAAAGAAATTTGCCATTAAGCCAGATGGCCTGAATTCTATCCCTGAGTCCCACATGGTAAAAAAAAAAAAAAAAAAAAAAAGAACTGACTCCTGCAAGTTATACTGTGACTTTCACAAGGATGCTATGGTGCATGCACGTGCGGGGATATCCACATGCAAACAGGCACCTATACATGCATGCACACAAATAAATAAATGAACAAATAAATAAAAATAAAATATAATAAAAAATTAAAATTACTTTGAATGGTCCCACCTTAATTACTTTCTTTATGCTCAAGATCAAATTCCCAGAAGAGGAGCACAGATGGTTGACTTTGGATCATTTATTTTATTTTTCCTTTGTCCAGTGTGGTGTAGAAGGTATGAAAGAAGAGGCATGTATATTACTAAATACTTTGACTGTATAGAACAGTCAATGCCTAAAGCAAATCAAAAATCACAGACATTTGTCAAATATGATCCCTCATATATGTAAATGCTCAGTACACAAGTGTAATTATCTTGCACTATAATGCTGTGGTCATAAAAATAATAGAAATACTGTTGCAAAGCTGCTAATATAAGATCATTAGCAAATTTTTTTTAAATTGGAGAATTGATGTCTCTTGATGATGTCATAGATGCCATCTAAGAAAAACTGGATGTTTGTCAACTTTAAGTTATATTGGTTTAGAAACTGGTGGATATACGGCCCTGCACTGACCCTCTGTCTTCCATCTGATAAGAAATGAAGAAAATGTACTGTGGTCAGGAGTACAGACTCTAGCTGACTTGAATGGAAAGATACTTTACAATTACTTGATATTTAAAATCTAAATAACTAAATGATGTTTCCAAATATCTTTTCTGTCACCTAAAGGTTGGTTTTTAGTGATTGCTCAGTAAGTATTGACTTCTTTACTCCCACCAGCATGGCCAGCCCATGTAAATATTGGTCTGTGCACTAGCGTGTGACTTCTGATTGTATATTCCTACAAACAAAAAGAAGCAAAAATGATCATGATCACTCTTTGCTGAAGATAATGCCTTAATTTGGCAATATATTTTTCTGAGGAAAGAAAAAGAATAAATAAAAGAGTACAAGATTTCAGGTAAGAGGAGTTCATTCAAGATCGGTAACTACAGAAAATAATATATTGAATACAAAATTTGCTGAAAGAGATAATTTTTAAGGCCCTCACAACATATGCTAATTTGTTTGATTTAGCCTTACTATATGTACATATATCATGTTGTATACCACAAATATTTGCAACTTTATTTGTCAATGAAATATTTTTAAACACAGAAATCCTGAGATCGCAAACTTGCCTGTGTAGAAAGTCCTCACATAAAGGCTTAATAAGCAATAGAGTTCTCTGACTGTGGCTTCACTGTACAGCCTATCCATGCTTCTCAGTTTCCTCCATGTCTAGTCTCCAATGCCTGACTGCCTCCCTGACTATTTGTCTCCTTTATCTTAATGACTGCTTTATTTTTCTGCACTTAAACATTTTTAAGTGACCATAAATGTTTATTTTACGTAAGTATAGAGGGAGATGGTATCCTATCTATTCAATTTTAAAATGTCCCCCAGAACACAGAGCTCTGTATCTCCATGGATTATCAAGCTTTGATAATGTAAATTTGATCCATGAACAACTATTTACAGGGCTTGCACACACCAACAGAGACCAATTAGGATGGGGGGATTAGACGATGCATCAATTTATTGATCTGTGGCAGGTCTTCCCAGTGGCATCTATACTTTGTTAACGGTGCATAAGAATCTATCTAGGGATTTGCTAAACTGTTAATTCCATTAATAGTTGTTGATCTAAGGTGCTATTCATATGTTCAGCAAAGGGGGGATCATCATTTAGCTCTTGTTTTAAATATATTAACAACTCCTGTAGAGCTAGACCCAAACAAACCTGACCCAAATTCTATCTTCTTTATTTAGTCCCACATGATTTCACTCTTGGATGAATGCTGCTGAGACCTAGTTCTCAGGAATCCTGGCCTTTATCATACTGTGTCTGTGGGATTTAATAACAAAATAAGGTTTCCACACTTGCGCTGGTCTCATGAGCCAGAGTAGTCCCTCTTTCAGATGACTTCATCCTTCTGCCTATCTCACAACCTTGATACAGCCGTGCAAAGGGCTGCATTTAGCCAGCCCCGTCTTGCCTTTCTTTTCCAGCTTCTTTATTAATTCCTTAGTTCCTGTCTCTGTCCCAGCTTCTTCCTATTACCCCAGGCATGAGAGATCCTGACTGAGTCCTTAGGCCGTGTGTTCCCTTGTGTAGTCGTGCCTACAAACAACTTCTGAAACATCCGGTCCCAATAATCTATGGTAGCACCTGGGGTGGCAGCCATCTGCTTCTTGGGTCAGTTCTATTTTAATTCAATTCTTCCCCACTTTTACACATTGGTTTTATTGCCAGACCTCAAAGGCAGACTTAAAACCAGGATCTTCTATCTCCAATGTTCGTACGCTTTAATCTGCACACGTTGCTTCTATATTTATGCCTCTCAGCTATGGGCAGTCACCTACATTCTAATGTGTACATTCTTTACTAAGGGTATTTTTTGACTGCAGAGCTATCAGTTTCCTTCAGGAAGATTCCTCTCTATCCATACTCATGTCTTTTCACTAGAATTGCCATCATCCTTCTGACTCCTTCAGTTGCTAGGATAATACAGTACTAATCTTGGAAGATAAGAACAAATCAAGTGTGCTGGTAAAAGAATGGTTTATTATCAAGTTAGTTCTTTATAAATATCAATTTTATCAATAATAGAACTGATAAGTTAATTTTTTCTCATTGTCATTATCATTTTATTTTTAACATTACCATGTCTGCTACAAAACTAAAATGACCTAAAAGTTCAGGTTCTAGAAAATGAGTAGATATACGTAGAGAATAAATAATAATTCTGTGGGTTTAGTGCTCTTTTATATATTTGAATAAAATGCTCTCTTGTTACAATTAAAGATGCCTAAATATATAATTTCTATACTTTTTTTTACTATTTAGCAACTGAACTGAACACACACACACACACACACACACACACACACACACACACAAACACACCTTTTATGGGTGCCCCACATTGAAGAGAGAAAATATATTGGTAGGGATTCTTTGTGCCATCCTCCAAGAGGCCTGAAATTCTTAGCAAATGCTACTTAGAGGCAATTTTTTCTATCTTCACTCACCAGATTGTCCCCTGAAGTAATTGAAACCTATAAGCCTTAGATAGAAAGCTGCTCTGTTCCATTGATTATAATAAAGCAATCTGGGCTTAGGTGACAGTACTCCTTTTAGGAAGGAAAGGTTGGCTTAGCTTATATAAAATATATATAAATGCATATTTATTTGTATATTATTAAAAGGTTTTGTGCCTGAGTGGCCCAGCTCCTGACTCTATAATTACATTTAATATAGTTAGCTTGGCTTAGACTTCCTGATCTTTCTGACAAGAGACAGGACAGTATCCAATGGGTTTCATGACAAGAAAACACATTGACATCCCACCCCAACCCCCATCCCCACCTCCACTACCATCCCTACTCCTATCCCCAATATCCTATAGCACCAAAACCTGAAATTAATCCATGATGCTCTTGGTAGAAGAACAGGTTTCTTAGTCAGTGAAGAAAGGATAAGACATTATCCATGAACTCCCCTCACCTTGTTTTAATCAGACTCTAGAGAGGAAGAAGACCGCATAGATACTGTTAAAGTTTCCCTGCACCATGGCTGATTAGCTTTGCAGCTGGGAAAAACGAAATAAAATTAATTCTTATTGAGACTGTCCAGGGGGAGGAAGTAGACGAAGAGACAAAAGAGTAAGTACATGGCTCCTCATAGTAACCCTGTCCCCAGAGTGACTGGATGAAAGCACCAATGATCTGCAACCCTATGTGAGCTGTAATTTTTGACAGGGGAGCAGAGGTAGCATGGTGGGTGTCATACAGGAAATGGAAGCTAAAGGAACTCTGGAATGAGAGCTGTTTGTGTTTAAGGCCAGGTTGCACCATCTCTACCAGCTGTGTGACTCTAAGCACACGATTTCCATCCTTTGGATTCCATTGGTTCATCTGTGCAATGGAGGGGAACATGTTAGGCAGGGCTTCCTAGAATTAAGGAAGATGATAAAGGAAAGGCATGTGCCAGGTAATAAGTATCCAGTCAATTATCATTTCTTCCTTCCTGCTGCCTAGCATCTTTATCTCATTCAAAACTGCATTAATGGGAAATATGAGAACAACAACAAAAAAAAAAAAAAAAACTGTTCCCTGTCCCCCATTAAATAGGTAATGATGAAAAACACAAGAGAGAGTAACTACTGAGGTTGTCTATACCCCAGTGGATGGATAACCCTATAAGCATGTGCACATAGGTAGCACTGATTGGACTTAATATGTTATTTAAAAAAAGATAAAAATAAAGTTAAGAGAGAGGTGGGAGATAGGTTGGTGAAAGAAAGCTTGAGGGAGGGAAAGGAAGATGAATATGACAAAGATACATACATATGCATACATATTTTTTAATTTGAAAAAATAGCAAAAGAAATACAATAAACTAAGGTATGAATTTGTAGAAGACAATGCAAATGAATAAGTATATTTAATGATTGTGTACTTCATAAACTACCTAGATTAAGGGTACTGGCTTCAAAAACATGGCCCCAAACTCTTCTCAAGGGTGTCTGTACTTATGAATATGGGTGGGCTCATGATTTCCCATAGCAGTTCTCATGTACCAACAAAATGTCTTCCAGTAAAATGGAAACCTCTTTCAGATCCAATAATTTGCTAGAATAAATTGTAGAACCCATGAAATCATGGCACCTACCGCTATCATCTTATTACAAATATCTAAATTAATATCCAGGTAAACCAGTGTATAGGCAAAAACTGGAGGGTCCCAGAACAGGGGTTCTCTGGGCAGTCAGTGTGCCACCCTCCGGTACATCATTATGTTCACCAAGGAAGTGCTTTAAACCTCGTGATTTAGCACTTTTATTTTTTGTTTCAAAGTCTCATTGTATAGGTATGACTGGGAAAATCATTGGCTGCATTATTGGACTTGAATCTTCAAGCCTTTCTTCCCTTTCTAGCATTCAGGGGTGAGGCTGAAAGCCCCACTTCCCTAATCATAATACTGCTTCTTCTGGCAGTGAGTCTCCATCCAAAAGCTACATCACAGTGAACTCGTCCTTTACTCTTTAACATAAATTCAAGTTTTTAAGAGCCTATTATGAATAACAATAGACACTCTGATCACTCAGAAAATTCTAAGAATTTTTGAAGCTCTGTGCCAAGAACCAGAGACAAAAAGCTAGATACATTCTTTCTATATCACAGGTTATGAACTACTCTGACATACAGAGAACTGCTAAAGTGATCCATGTAACTCATAAAAGACCACACAGCTTCCATCCTGTTCAGTAGGATGTTCATGTTCAGGGCATTGAGCCATAAATACAAAAAGTTCAGTTATCTATAGGGCCTTCATGCTGTAAACCAACCCAGCATAATGCAGGCAGCTTGGCTAACAGTCAGAGCTTGTGAGTCATACCATCATTGGTAGGAAATGAGCCTTCTAGCCACCTCTAGCCATTAAATCCCAGCTAAATCCCCAGATAATGTGAATCAGGAAAAAAAAAAAAATCCTTGCTATCATCTGAATTTCTGACCCACAGAATCAGGCATAATAAAAAGCTATAAGCTAATAAAATTATGGAGCAGCTTCCAACTTGGCAATAATAAGCAGAACACACTGTAACATGCAGGGATATAAATAAACAGTGAACCCAGGCCACTCCAGGATTGGGGTGTTAGACTTTATAGCATTTAAAAAAAAAGTTGTTGTTGTTGTTATTTTTTAGTGGGGAAGGATACATTACAGTTTGACTTAATTTTTAGTTATCTGTAAGAAAAAAGTTGAATTTCTGGGATATTTCATATTAGAGAAAACGGTAAGAGCCTAAGGAAAGATACCCAGAATGTTTATTAGAACAAGGATGGTAAGAATATAAGACAGGAAATGGGCTTAGGAAATGAGCTTATTAGAAAGAAGAATCAGCAATGAGTCCTTGTTTGTGGGGACTAAGTGTCTGGGGGTGTTGATGGGCCCATTCACTGTGATGCAAAATATTAAAGGTTTAATCATAGACAAGGTATTGAGGTGAGTGTATCCAGGAAAAAGTCATGAGTCTAAAGCCTGGTGAGGGAGCAGATAGAGTGGAAGACAGTGGTAGATTAGAAAGTCAACAATCTCTACCTTTAAGTCAACAATGACTAGATGGGATGGGATCATTTAGGAAGATGATGTAGAATAAGCAAACTTGATCATCTCCGGGGAACCTCATGCAGGAGGATTCCAGTGTGATGCTCAAGGGAAAAAGGATGGGAGAAAAGAAACATGAACTTCAAGGAGTAAAGAATCTTAGAGTTCTCTCTCAATCACATTAAGCAGAGAAATCCTCAACCATATTCCAAAGCCTTTCCCAGGTTGTGAAGATAAATCTCGGTATACTGTCATTTGATCATTCACATTCATAGACTGCCAAAACAAAAAACAAAACAATAACAACCAAAAAAAAAAAAAACTTATGAGACAATAAAGCAGAAAAATACAAAACGGAATGACAATTCAGTACATAGTTCCTCAAGGAGAAAGACATAGACTTCTCAGTGAGAAAAAAAGGAAGTCTTCAGGGACCTGGTATATCATGCTTTTGTCTGTTAAAATCATGAGTGAGCCGGGCGGTGGTGGTGCACCCCCCTTTAATCCCAGCACTCAGGAGGCAGAGCCAGGTGGATCTCTGTGAGTTCGAGGCCAGCCTGAGCTACCAAGTGAGTTCCAGGAAAGGCACAAAGCTACACAGAGAAACCCTGTCTCGAAAAAAAAAAAAAAAAAAAAGATGAATGAGTCCCTCGAATCCAGAACTCTTTTCACAGTTAAGCTCTGAGGACACTTGGAGTTCATAGGGTTAGTATGCTTGATGGGCTTGAAATTCAGCATCCTTTGGAGAACTTGGAAGTTCTGTAGACTCTGTGTGTGGGGGGAGGTGAGTGTGGGTGTGAGTGTGGTGTATATGTGTGGTGTATGTATATGGTGTGTGTGTGTGTACATGGTGTATCTGTGTGTGTGGTGTGTGAGGGGTGTGTGTGTGATGGGGTATATGTGTGGTGCATGTGCGTGGTGTATATTTGTGTGTTCGTGGTATATTTGTGTGTGTGTGTGGTGTGAGGTGTATGTGTGTGTATGTAGTGTGCATGTGGTGTGGGTGTGTGTATGGTGTGAGGGGTGTGTGTGTGTGCGAAGTGTGTTTACACAGTCTAGTGTGTGTGTGGTATGTGTAGTGTGGGGATGTAGGAAGGTGTGGATGTGTGTATATAGTGTGTCTATGGTGTATGTGTGGTGTGTGTGTGTGTGGTTTGTGTGTAGTATGTATGTGATGTGTGTGTATGGTGTGTATGTGGTATGTGTGTGGTGTGTGAGGGGTGTATGTGTGTGGTGTGTGAGGGGTATGTATGTATGTGGTGTGTTTGTGTAGTGTATGTGTGGTGTGTGTAATGGGTGTGATAGGAGTGTGAGTGATGTGTGTGTGTGTGTGTGTGTGTGTGTGTGTTGTTCTTCCATTGAGAAAGGAAAGACAAGTGCCAGTCCTCAAGGGAAACTGGACCCTTTCTATTTGGCATCAATGCATCTAATCTGTAAACTGCCTCTCTGCACACAAGACCTCCTTGCTATTGTTCTGACCCTGTGCTATTATGCAAAGTGGAGAGCAATTGAAAGAAGCATTTATTGCTGCCTTGAATGGAAATCCAGAAGGCAGATTTGTTCAGGAGCTGAAAGCAATTAATTCATGGGCTTTCATTTTCCTGAAGTTGGGAGAATTTTCCCCTCCTCATACATCCCCACCACCACCACCACATACACACACACACCTCATCCCTATCCCCTGACTTCCCATCTGCATGTTCCAGGGCAGGTGTGTCAGGATTAGGGATTGGTTTAACTCCAGATGGTTTCAAGTGATTGCACAGATTTGAGTGTATGCAGTCCCAAGTTTTACCTTTAAAGTAATCATTAGAAGTATAAAAACAATTTTTTCCAAGTTTCATGCACAAAACTAAATAAGTACTCATGTACATGACTAATAATTTAATAAGAAACTGATCCATTCAGAATACTGCATATCTGGGAGGAGAGCAAGGGAGACAGAGAGACAGCAGGGGAATAATGATTTCTAACTGGGGGGGAGTTTCTGCCTTCCGGAAAACATTGACAAAAACTAGTGAGAAGCCAGGAATGCTGCTGAACTTCTGTAGTGCACAGCACACCACACCACAGCAAGACATTTTCAACCTAGACTGTCGGTGGTGCTGAAGTCAAGTGATTAGCTCCTTGCTTCTTTCCTACACAAATTAAGCCTCATCACAGGACTATCAAGTCTCAGGGATGACAAGACATTCTGGTCACCACATAGTCTTGTGTGCCTTGACATCCTGCTTCTGAATGGCAGGGTGGGTTTGGATGCCTGTAATTTTATTAGACAGACTTGCTTTGATGAGACAGAAATCATGGAGCATATCACTCCATGACAGGGCTACAAAAATAAATAAATAAAATTTAAAAAAAAAAAAAAAACCTTCCTAGTGCTGTGACTGAAAGAAGATAGCCCCTGGAGCTAACAACAGAAGGAGACTGCCTGCATGAGGAGACAACAAGAGAGGAAATATGCTCAGTGTTTCATTTGGTAAGAGATGCCTGCTGGATACAACTCTAAACTCATCTTGCAGATTTTAGTACCAGAAGGGAAAATGGACTTTAACCTCTAGGCAGTGTTGAGAAACAGATGCCTGAAGATCTCAGAGAAGAATTTTTGACCCAACAACAGGCTTCTTGCATGTGTCAATGGTGTTTTTGTAGATGTAAAATTGTGCTTTGTTTCTTGTTGAAGTATGAGAAAACATCCAGATTATCCTCCAGCCTCCCTGAGGCTTCAACTCATCTGGTTGGCCACACTCCCAGCTGGAGCCCCTGATACTCAAATTTTCTCCCTGCCTGGTACTTAGAAATTCACTATTCTAAGAGATAGCAAGGGGTCCCCTTCCCTGTCGCATGGCTCACTGGACAGCACACATCTTTGTAAAGATTTCTGCAAACTTGATCTTTGTTGACAGTAAAAGAAACATATGTAGAGGAAGAGGCAAGCTTGATGTTGAACTCCCACTAGACCCCCTAACTATGTGACCATGGTATGATCTGAACTTGAAATCACAACTTATGAATGAAGAAATATGGAGACACTACTGTTGTGAGAATTAGGTATAATACATTCAGTTCTACCCACACCATGCCTGGTTCATGGTAGGTGTGCAGATTGGCATTGCTGTGATGTTACTATTGGGAGGAAAAACCTAAAAGCTGTATTTCTAGCTATGTTCTGTTTCTGCTTATAGTCATGCTAAGCCAAGTTGGAGAACTGTTCCCTGCACTAGTCACACTGGTAGCGAAACTGCAGTCACATGTGATGGAGGAAAATGAAACTAGAAATTTGTAGGGAATTGGCTTTTCCTGACAGGATAAATTTTAGAATCTGGGGCTGGAGAGATGGCTCAGAGGTTAAGAGCACTGATTGCTCTTCCAGAGGTCCTGAGTTCAATTCCCAGAAAGCACATGGTGGCTCACAACCATCTGTAATGAGATCTAGCGCCCTCTTCTGTGTACATAATAAATAAAATTTAAAAAAAGAACTAGAAAAGTCCCTCATGATAATCAATAAATACTAACCCACTATAAAAAAAAAATTTAGAATCTGTACTGGTCTCTGCATATTTCCTAGATGTCTTCTAGGAGACTCAATAGAATAGGGTTCCTTCCCAGGAGCAAATAGGGAAGGGTCATTCATGTGAACATATGCACCTCAAAATCAATTAATAATTAACTACTTAACTGTTAAAATGACATTTTCTTATCCACAGATACACCTAATACATAATCAGGTATAGTGTGAGTGACTCACTTTTCCTGTCTTCATAACTCCCACCATTTATTGATTGCCACCTCTGTAGGATTTAGGAGTACACGGGATCCTATCTATGGATGTCTGTGAGAGCCTTTCCAGAGAGGTTTAGCAGAGATGGGACAGTGAATATAGGCAGTACTATCCTATGGGCTGAGCTCCCAGCCTGAACGAAAGGGAGAAAGCATGAACACATCCATATCTGTGTTCCCTGACTGTGTATGCAGCATGGCCAGCCACCTTACACTCCTGCTACTACTGTTGGTGCTGCCCTAGCTGCCACATCTTAATGGTCATGATGGAATGTTCCCAAACCTGTGAGCCAAAATAGGCCCTTTCTTACTTACGTTGCTTGTGTCAGGTATTGTAATCAGACTTTTCTCTATCCCACCAGCCAGCTCTCAAATAACCACATGAAGACTTCTCATAAATTATAAATGCTAAGCTGATAGCTTAGGCTTGTTATTAGTCAGCTCTGACAACTTAAATTAGCCTGTTTTTATCAATATATATATATATATATATATATATATATATATATATATATATATATTTTTTTTTTTTTCCCCATGACTCATGGCATTTACTTGTCCTCTTGCATTTCTTATACCCCCTCTGTCTGGCTAGCAACTCTACCCTTCTTCTTCCCAGAGTTCTCTTCATCTGGCTCTCCTGCCTAGCTATTGGCCATTTTGCTCTTTATTAAACAAATGAGGGCAACACATCTTCACAGTGTACAAAAAGATTATTCCACAACTGGGTATTTTATCACAGCAAAGAAAGAAGTAACTAATACAATCTTGTCTTAGTTAGGATTTCTATTGATGTGATAAAACACCATGACCAAAAGAATGTTGAGGAAGAAAGGATTTATACATTATAAATCATACTCTATCACTGAAGGCAGTCAGGGCAGGAACTCAAGATAGGAACCTGGAGTCCGGAACTGAAGCAGAAGCTGTAAGAAGTGATGTTCACTAGCTTGCTCCACATGGTTTGTTCAACCTGCTTTCTTATACCATCCAAGACCACCTGACCAGGGGTGGTACTTTACACAGTTATCTGGGCCCACCCATATCTACTTTAATCACAGGCTTGCAATCTAGTGGGGGCATTTTCTCAATTGAGGTTCCCTCTTCCCAAATGACCCTAGCTTGTGTCATTGACAAAACACTATCAAGCACAGGCTAAAGTGCAAAATAAAGCCTGAATCACACATAGACTCCCACACCCTTTGAGCCATTTGTAGAGTATGTATAATATCTCATACATGGTCACTGCAGCATTAACAGTTGTTATTCTGTGTTCATGGATTAAGTGACTGGAAAAAAAGGTCTGCCTCGTCCAGATTCATTTTTTTAATATGTCCAATCCACTGTTGGTTGAATCCATGAATATGGAACCCAGAGATGTGGAGAGCTGAATGGTGAAATGGAGACTTCGAGATTGAATGCAGTTCAGTTGTGAAGAGACTTGTGAAAAACGCTGTAGTGGTGTCAAAGAATATACTTATTGGTGACTAAGGATCGGGAAGAGGTCTCTCGCTTGGCCCGGACGCTGGACGCTGGAGGTAGACTGAGCAGAGTTCTCCAGAGAACACCGCCGGACTGCGCCATACCTTTGCCAGACCCTGCAACCTACCCCTTCATTTGTAAGTTACCCCACAAAATAAACCTCCCTTTTAACTACGTGGAGTGGCCTTAATAATTTCACCCATATCTGACGCCCAACGTTCGAGGTACGAATTCATGAAAAAGCCTCTTGCCTGTGGCCTTGTGAGGCCCAGCTCAGGCCCAAGGTACACTCGGCCGGTTGTGGTGGCACATGCTGGTAGGATTTACTGAAGAAGGCAGAGGCAGGAGGATCCCGAGTTGAGGCCAGCCTAGGAGAAGATTCAGCCGGGGCAGAGACACAAACAGTGTCGGTGGGATCATGGAGGCAGTGGCTGCTGCTTCGAGTTACCGGCTGCTTCTCATTGTGTTGGTGACTTTGGTGATGCTGCTACCTGGAACAAATTGTTTACTGCTGCTTGTTCAGAGAAGAATTGCCAGGACCAGCATGTTAGAAGAAAGCATCGGCAAAGGTCAGTTTGGAAAAGGTTGGCAAGAGAAATGCTGGGGAGAAATTTCTGTGAAGATTTTCTCTTCTAGGGAAGAAAGTTCGTGGTTCCAAAAGACAGACAGACATGAGATTGTGATTGCTCCAAACCACAGAGGAGGCACAAAAAAAAAGTGGGGGGGAACCATGATCATGCCTAACAGTGATTTTGAAATCTTCAAAAGGATGATGGGACTCCACAATGGACTATGATGCCACATGGACTAAGGTAAAGCCATTAACACCATGGAAAGATTGATTTGGACTACAAACTGCTCAGGACAATTTCGAGATGAATGGCTGAGATGATACAGCCTGACAGACTACTTGAACAAGGACTTGAAACAAGCCCTGCACTTTCTCATTATGCAGCGGTGGGACAAATGATACAGGACTTGACAATTAACCCAAAAATTTTCTTTTCAAGATCCTCTAAAGATGGAAGTAATTTTAAGAAGATGACGCCCACATCCCCAAAAGGTGGGATGGGAGGTTTTCAGTCGTTTAATGAGTTTTGGATATTGTCATTGTTTATGATGATTGGTTACAAGTTGTTAATTGTTAATGGTCAGTAAAAAAGCTGAACATGAAGATTAGATTCAGAGGTTTTGTTAAAAAAAGAAAAGGAAAAAGAGAAAATAGATATGAGGTAGATCACTGAATCTACCCTGAGAAAAAAGACAAAGAAATAATAGGATAAATGGGTAGATCACTGAATCTACTCTAAAAAGAAAAAGGAGAAGTTATAAAAATGACAAAAGGTAGACTACTGAATCTATTATGAAAAGAAAAGATAGGATAAGTAATGAAAAATTTTTGTCTGAGTTTATCAAATGTTACTGGACTGGACATTATTATAGATAATGGAGTTTTTCACCTGAATCTGTCAAATGTTAATGGACTAGACATCATTAATGTAATCTTGACTGTGTATATTGTATATACTTATTGGATATGATTTTTCTTGTATTAGTTATAACCTTTTTATAATTTTAGACAAAAACAGGGGAAATGTCGTGGGTATTGTGTTCCCTGAAATATTGTGTGTTCCCCAAAATAAACATATCTGGGGTCAGAGAACAGACAGCCACTAGAACAGAGCCAGAAATGGTGGCTAGAAAATGGGAAGAGTAAGCCCTAACAGAAGTTGGGTGGTGGTGGTACACACCTTTAATCCCAGCACTTGGGAGGCAGAGCTAGCCAGATCTCTGAGTTCAAGGCCACTTTAGAAACTGCTAAACATGGTGACCCACGCCTTTAATCCCAGGGAGTGGGGGCAGAAAGAAAAAGGTATATAAGGCGTGAGGACCAGGAACTAAAGAGGAAAAAGCATGTAGTTAGTTAAGCCTTGGAGCAACACAGTTCAGCTGAGATTCATGTGGAGGAGGACTCAGAAGCTTCCAGCCTGAGGAAACAGGATCACCTGAGGAACTAGCAAGGTGAGGTAGCTGTGGCTTGTTCTGCTTCTCTGATCTTCCAGCATTCACCCCAATAACTGGCCTCGGGCTTAAGTTTTATTAACAAGTACCTTTAAGATTCCTGTTACATATACTATTTCAAAAGTATAGACACTAAATCAACCTTTGGTCCAAGGACCTAGTGGCCATTCTTCTTTTTATTTCAAGGTAACATATATAGTCCTGGCTACTCCAGAACTTGTTCTGTATATCATGCCAGCCTCAAACTCAGAGATCTGCCTACCTCTGCTTCCCAAGTGCTGGGATTAAAGGTCTGCACCATCACACCCAGCTCTAGTGGTCAGTATGAACACTATCAAAATTCCAACTTTCAGAACTGAAAAATAAAGCAAACATTACAATAATCCTAGAGAAATGCAGAAAACGTAGATATGGCTCCTGTCTACACCATCTACAAGCAAATGTGAACTTGGCAAAGTAATCTTGCCCTTTATGTCTCATTTAGTCATTTGTAATATGGGAATACTCTCCTCTACCGTGAGTTCTATTACAGAAATTATGCATATGAAGGATGTATAATGACAGATGTTTATACTGCTCTAGATTTTTATTTTGTCTTTTCTTTTAAAAGTTGCATGGTGTGACTATGGCTCCATCTCCACTTCCATGTCTTGCTACTTACTTTCTTTGTACATTTGGTAAACTGAACAGTTTTGCATACCCCAAATAACATTAGGATATGCGTCTTCATTCAGACAGAGTTCCAGATAGTGGCCTATTGGACTTCAGAATAGATCCCTCCCAGGCAATGTCTTCATAATGATGATTTAAAACAAAATAAAACAACTTCTGTAATTATCCTAATTACTCTTCAATTTTCAGAGATGTCTGTATCTTTTAAACCTGACCTCCAATGTCTTCTTTTAAAGCCTTGCCTGGAAGGCTACATGATCCAAATATCCTCAATGCCAACGCAGGATTTCTTGGGCTTCCAATCTCCCCTGTGCAAGCATGGTTTCCTCTGCTTCAGTGCTAGTCCTTGGGTGCTAAGTGGTGTATGCACTTCTTTCAGGAGTGAGCAGATCTTTAAAATCACAAAACTTATAAATTTTAGATAACCTTGTAGCACCCAGTATCATTTTCTTCAGACAACAGTGTGTACACGAATATTTATGGAAGATACACAAATTCTAGATTTTCATCACTTTTAAATACAGGCATAAAAAATCCCAGTGCACACAAAGCTAACTTCAGACATTTGGAGGGAACATAGTCAGAAGTGAAGATCAGCCAAAATTAATAAGACAAACAGCCAAAATTAAGAAGACATACAATCTAACTTGGAAGCAAAGGGTAGTTAATGCAATGGTCAGGGGGGTGTCTTTCTGGGGGCATGTAATACATGAGCTGAACCTGAAAGACCAGAAGGAACAGGGCATGAGGAGAGCTGAAAGACTCTGCAGGAGTGGGGTAGTGGACCCTGAGATGCAATGAACAGCTGCTGGTCTGTGCTAGTGAGATGGCAATTTTGGAGGCAGGAGAAGCCAGCTAATACAAGGCCAGATAGGTCAACAAGTGCTTTGACTGTATTGAAAAAAGAAGATCTCATATCCCCTTGTGTGGGAATAGAGGACACACCATTTTACACTTTTAATTATATGCCAGGTCTCTGGAGGAAAAAGAATGAAATGTTGGCCCACCATCCTTGCCCACAGTCTATATACAATTGGACCTTCTAAATCTATATCTGTTCCAGTAGGCAGAGCTGGGACACTTAGTTTAACATTTTTAATCATCTTTCTTGTTTAGATAGGTTATTTCTACCTGGTTGCCTTCAAGCCTAGAGTGAAAGCTTAGTCACTGTTTCAAATATCCCTGAAGTTGAACAGTCTTAGTTTCTATCTGAATCTTTCTTTAGCATTCTTCCAAGGAATCAAAGTATGTGGTGTGTGTGTGTGTGTGTGTGTGTGTGTGTGTGTGTGTGTGTGTGTACTTGGAATGTATACTTTAAAAGAAACAGAGACAAGGAAGACCTTATAGTACTTCAGAATCTCTTTATTAGTTCTTCTACATACATTAAATTAGAATTCTACAGAAAGTATACTGTTGCTGGGCACTGAATAAGGAGTTATGGATGGAATAAACAACAGACATCTGTTCCTACTTGAGTGGGGAAAACGAAATAGACAGTCTAAGGCAGTTAATTTTCCTTTAACATAACAATGTCTATTCACCTGGAAAAAGTGATGAAAGTGGTTTATGACTCAGGATCATTGGAAAAATCAAATATTAAAAAAACATTTGTCACAGTGATTAGCACATGGCTTGGTCCAGTTTTTAGAATCTATATTTAAGGAGATCATGATGTCAGAAATAAATACTATTAGAATCATAGCACCACAGGTGATTTCCTGCCTTATAATCAAGGCTTGTCTGAACTACAGAAGTCCAAGGATTATGGGAAAGACTCACAAATAGCTTTCTATGGATGAGCAAGCAATTTCATAGCAGATTACCTGAACCAGTTCAGTGCTCCCTTTAGTTATATTTGTGCTGTTGTACATTATGTTTCATTCCACCAGAACTGAGCTAGAGTCCAAAGGCAAAATAGCTATAACAATTAATTTATATATACAGAGAAGGGATAGCAACCTGATTATGATCAATAGCAGACCAGTACCTACTGATCCACAAAGAGTGGGCACCGCATTCTCCCACACAAAACAATGGTGAAACCTAATATCATAAATATAGTGGTGATGGTCACATCACCTATACTCTCAAAAAATGTGAGTTTTATGAAAAATATTCTCTTCTCCTGAATTGATCATAGGTAGCACTTATTGAACTTCATATGGCTAATAATTACAATGGTTTTATTGATCGCTCACTGTGTCTCTATCTTAAGCATGTCACATTCATTCCTTTGGCAGGCCGATAAACTAGTCCATTGTCTATGTTTATATATAGTGTAGCTAGGGCTTGGGAATGACTTGCGAGTCATTTTGGGGATCTGTTAGTGACAGCCAGGCATTCTAAATCCCAGCCATGGTCATGGTAACTGCCCTGTACAGCTATGGGGCTGTGAGCCTGCATTCGATCAACCCAAAGGCGTTGCTTCAGATCTGCTTCCTTTTGGATGAGCTAAGAATGCTTTACAGCAGCTGTCCTGTTAGAAATGAGCAGCTTTGGGGCCCCAAAGGCTGTGACACTGAACTCAGCTCCAATGGTAATCCAAATGGAAGCTTTCTCCAGTGATGAGCATGGGATGCCAGGCTCCTGCCAAAGTGTGTAGTCATACTGCCCGAGAGCGCCACACTCTTCCTGTGAAACCTGCAATTCTGTACACTTCTGTTGTAAGCTATTACTTCTGAGCGTGCTGGATTTTAAAGCATTTTCTACAAGAAAGGGGGGGGGGGGGGGGGACGCAAGCTCAGTAAATCCCGGTATTTCTACCGCCTTTGCCAAATTTGACATCTTTGAAAGTAACTGTGAGAAGCACACGGTCTCTGCCAACTGCATGATTTAGCAGCTATAAAATCCCTCTGAATCAAACCCATTTTGAAATAAAAAGGAGCCTGCTTGAGAATTTCATTGCACTGTTGGATACCTACTCAAAGATCAATCACCTCTCTTCATTCCGTATTCCTGGTATATTTTTAAGTTTAATCTTTTTTTGCAGCTTACCCATTTAGTTAAGGGTAGACTTTTAAAAGACTAAAGATTGAGCAAGAAGGAGGAGGACATCGAGTGTGAACAAAGGATTTCTTTATATTCTGCACAATAGAACTGGAAAAGATGGTCTATTTTCTTTCCAGTTCTTTCCCCAATGGTACAGTACCTACATTCTCAAAACCTGAGTGTCCTTTCCCCTCAAGGAAAATAGTCTGTCTCTGCAGGCTGCCTAGTTGGATAAAACAGCTGTGTTTCCTACTCCACAGGGGATTTCTTTAGATGAAAGTCTATTTTTTTAGGCTGAATATGATTGGGTGAGCAGAAGGCTAAACATATTGCTTATGGTTTGGCCTCCAATGACAACTGAAAAAAATGTGTTCTTGAAATGTGGTACAAAAGCAATTAGCTATCTTGAAACCAAAATAACATTGTAAATCAAATGCTGGCTATAAGGAAATACAAAGGTGTGAACAGCACTGAGTCTCAAGAGAAAAAAATAAAAGTGCTTGAATCTGAACTCCTGACACTCCCTGGTAGGAGCAGAGGTGCCTCTTGGATCTCATTTGGAGTTTTGCTAATGCAAATATTTTAATTATGACATATGCACTGGCTCTTCATTGATGTAATACATGAATACTACATGTTTAAAGATGGAAGCCAGTGGAGAGGACATTTTTCCACAATAAAGATATTTATAGAGAACTAATATGTGTTCACTTACTTATTTACTGAGAAAATATTGTCAGATATGAGCTAAATTCTGCTTGCAGAAATTCATACTTAAAAAAATATTGCCGTAGCTTTTATCTTTTCTTTTCCCTACATATTCCCCCAAAAAAATCATACTCTGAAACCATTAATAGGCTCTAAGTTTCTACGATTTTATTTTTCTAATTGGCACTACAAATAGCATCTTATCATAGGCCAACTTGATTTCAGCAAGGTGAGCTGCTTTGCCATTCCATTCACATGGAAATGATGTGGAGTTCCCACCAGGAACGGGTTTGAATTTATGTTGGTGAAAGCAAGATCATGGGAGTAACGTGTGTTCACCCTGTACTAGCCAAGTTGCTGAATTGTGTTCGGTGTCTTGGATACAAATTCCATCAAATTATGATGTTACATAGTTAAATAAACTGAAGGGGAGAGAGAAAGGGAAAGAGTTAGGGGGACGTCAGGCCATGAGAAGATTAGAAGTAGAAATAATTTGGGATTGAAACATAAATTTAAATGTAAATTCTTAGTGAAGAGATCATACAGTTTATCATCTAAGATAAACAATCATGAAAATCCAAAGACCACTATTAATAACTACCCTGAGAGAGTATGCATAAACTAGGATGGATGGCTATGCTTTGTATTTACAAAGTACCCCCTTCCAAAGCAGCATATAAATAATAGGAGCAACCTGAAGGGGGGTCACTTTGAAAACAGCTGTGCCTAGACTCTACACTTAGTGGCATTCTGGTTATGTGCTGTTCCCATGCCCCTCATCTTCCTTATCTGACAAACAAGGGCATCTAACTCCAATCAAGTATTTTTCAGTGCACCAAAGTACACAGCCTGGGTATCACACTGTTTCAGACAGCTTTGTGCCCCTATAACAACATACTCAACATGGAATACATGCATATAAACAGAGGTTTATATTGGTTTATGGTTCTGGATGTTCTAGTCCCAAACCAGGCAGCACCATTGTTTGTGCCTCTTCAGGAGGCAGTCACTACAGTGGAAGCAAATGCTGGGATGAACACTCAACTCTTGGGTCAAGAAGCAGAGAAGATACAAGATCCAACAATCCCCTTTCAGGACATTCCCTAAGGGCTTTCGTGAAGGTTCTAACTCAAAAAGGCCCAGAGCACCATCTGCTACACTGCCACCTAAGACACAGGAACCACTAGGGCAGATTCACACAGCCCACTGCAAATGCTGAAGAGTTTTGCTTAAAGCCCAAAATTCAGTCATTACTGCCACTGTATTTCCTATTTTGAACATAAAGCAAGGAATTAAGTAAGACTACTTTTTGCTTGTCATTATTTAGCAAGTATTATTTGTCAATAATGGATTTTTAAATACTATATGCCCTACTTGGAAGATTTATTTTTTATTAATATATATATATATGTGTGTGTGTGTGTGTGTGTGTGTGTGTGTGTGTGTGTGTGTGTGTTTTGTGATGATATTGTGTTCTCTAATATATTGTGCACCATAATAAACTTATCTGGGGTCAGAGAACAGAACAGCCACTAGACAGACACAGAGGCCAGAAAAATAGTGGCACACACACCTTTAATCCTAGCATTCTGGAGGCAGAGATCCATCTGGACCTCTGTGAGTTCAAAGCCACACTGGAAACAGACAAGCATGGTAACACACAACCTTTAATCCCAAGAAGTGATGGCAGGAAGCAGAAAGGTATGAAAGATGTAAAAACTAAAAACCAGGAACTAGAGTTTGTTAAGCTTTTAGGCTTTTGAGCCGCAGTTCAGCTGCGAACCATTCGAATGAGGACTTAGAGGCTTCCAGTTTGAGGAAACGAGATCAGCTGAGGAATTGGCAAGGTGAAGTTGGCTGTGGCTGGTTCTGTTTCTCTGACCTTCCAGCGTTCACCCCAATACCTGGCTCTGAGTTTGTTCTTATTAATAAGACCTTCTAACAATTAATGCTACAATGTGTGTACACATGTGTGCAGGTGCCCAAGAGGGCAGAAGAGGGCACTCATCATCTGAAGTTGGAGTTACAGCTGTCTGCAAGCTACCCGATGTGGGTGCTAGGGGCCATTCTTAATCACCACGTCATCTCTTCAGCCCCTGTATATGCTATTTTGAGTAACTCTGATGAAATCACATTGGGAATGAAAATATATAAGACACTTTGGTGATCCTGTACCCATTTGACTAGAAACCTTTACAAGACTAAGCTATACAGAATACTAATCCACAAATCAGAGGGTGAGAAACTATATTTCATATCCCTGGCAGTTTGAAATCACAGACATTCTTGATTTTTTATTTTTCACTTAAGGCACTAAAGAATTTTTGTTCAAGAAGTATTCCTTTTCAGTAAGTAAAAAATTTCATGAAAATGCTTTTGACAAAAGTTAACATCCATTCATAGCAAATAATCCTCAGCCAAGCAGAAACAGAGAAAAACTTCCTGACGATGATAAAGGACATTTAGGATGGAACCTTTAGAGATCTTGCAGCCCTGTAAAGAGTGGAAGGCATTGCAGCAAAGATGAGCAGTACAAGGATGTCCACTGATGATCATTCATGTCATCTTGGAAGTCTTTGCCAGTGCCATTAGTCAAGAAAAAAATACATAGTGGAAAAGATGATACAATCATTTCAACTTCTTCATGGATTGTGCCCTTTATTAACAGGGAGTGTCCATCTTTACCTCTGTTGATTAGCTTTGGTTTGACATCTGCTTTATCAGATGGAAGGCTAGTGGTGCCTACTTGTTTATAATTTCTATTTGTTTGGTAGTTTGATTCTATCTTTTGATATTCAGTTTTTAGATGTCATTACCAACTAAGGGTGTTTCTTGGAGACAACAGATTTTTTTATATTTAAACACAATCTGTGTCTCTTCAGTGGTGATTTGAGGCCATTTACATTTAATGTGATTATAGAGAGGAGGTTGTTATTTTCTAGGAATTTGTCAGGTGGTGTTTGGATTGCTCAATTGTTGGTATTTCTTTTCTTTCTCCCATACTAGTTTTAAGAGCTTTCTAGTTTCCTGTGTTGATCATGGTGGATTCTTTCCCAGTCTTTGAAGCCATCTTTCCATTTCACAATCTTCAGATGTTGTCATAGAGAATTTTGTTGTCTTTCTTCTTCTTTCCTGTGAGGTCTTCTTTAAGAATTCTGAAGTGGGCTGGCTACAGTGATGTATGCCTTTAATCCCAGCACTATGAGGTAGAATCACACAGATCTCTATGAGTCCAGACTAGCCAAGGCTACACAATAGTAAGACCCTGTCTCAAAATAATAATAACCATGCAGCAATGGCTTGATTGTCATAAATTGCCTTAATTTGTGTATTTCTGAAATACCCTAATTTTCCCATCAATTTGGAAAGATAATTTTGCTGTGTATATCACCTTTGGTTCACAGTTATTTATTTTGAAACTTGAAATACATCATTGCTTTCTGTCTTGGCTTTAGAGTTGCTGAAGGCACTGGGGTTATTCTGATGTTCCTGCCTTTGTATGTTTGGGGTTCTCAATGCTTCTTGTGTTTGGATGCCTACTTTGTCTCTGGGTTTGAAAAGCTTTCTGCTGTAGTGACATTTAATAGTCTGTTTCCTTTTACTTTAACTCTGCCCCTTCTAGTACACTGTGAACTCTCAGGTTTGGCCCTTACGTGCATCCCAGACTTCTTGGAAATACTGTCTGCATTCCTTAGTTTTTTTCCTTGCACGTGTTTGTTTGCATTGTCACCTCCACTTTGTTCTCCATCCCTGAAATGCATTCTTCTGCAGGGTCTTGTCTGTTAACAATGCTTTCCTGTTTTTTGGTTGTTCTGTTTTGTTTTGTTTTGTTTTCATCTTATTTGGCTATTTCTTTCATTTCCAGCATTTTGTTGTTCTTTTTCAATGTTTTAATTTCCTTGCTAAACTTTTCCTCCATATTTTATTTTTTAAGCCTCTGCTCTTCAGTGAGTTGGCTGTATTATTAATTTGTTATTTAAAAAATAACTTCATATAATATATTTTGATCATCTTTTTCCCTTCCCCAATTCCTCCCAGAATTATCCTAGCCACCCATCTTATTTTCTCTCTCTCTTAAAAAAATTCAAAATAAACAGGCAAAGGACCAATAAGATTAAAAATGCTAAAACAAAACAAAATGAAACAAAAAATTTATGAAGTTCATTCTGTGTTGGCTTTCTGGTCCTGGGTATGAGGTCTGCCCTGAAGTATGGTTGATATACCCAGTAACACTCTATTGGAGGAAATTGATCTTCTCTTTGCCAGCAAGTGTCAGTTTCAAATAAATTCTTGATTAGAGATGAGACCCCTTCCAATCCCTCTTTCAGTGTTGGTACCCTTTCTGGCTTGAGACTGTACAGGGCTTCAGTGTGCTGCTGTCACTGTAAGTTCATATGAGTATAATTCTGTTATGTCTGGAGGATACTGTTTCCTTGGAGTTGCCCATCACCTCTGGCTATTACCATCTTCCTCCTACTCTCCCTTCTGCATAGACTTCTGAATCTTGATGGGAGAATTTGATGAAGACATCCCACTTAGGACTGAGTGTTCCAAAATCTCTTAGTCTCCCCAGCTTGTCCAGATGTGGGTCTCTGTATTAGTTCCTATCTACTGCAAGAAGAAGCTTCTCTGATGAGGGCTGAATGAGACACTGATCTATAGGTATAGCAGAATGTCATTAGGAATCTGCTGCTAAGTTCCTTTAGCAGAATAATAGTATTAGGTTTTCCCCCTAGGCCCTTGACCTATCCAGTCTCAGGTCCTTGGCCACCTTAGCAGTGTCCAGTATGGGTTCCATTTCATGAAGTGGGCCTTTAACTAATTAAAAAGTGGTCAGTTACTCCCACAACATTTTTGCTACTATTGTACCAGTACATCTTGCAGGCAGGCAACTTTTGTAGTAAGAAACCAGCCTGGTTCCATTTTGAAGGCAGGAGCCATTATGCTGTATTGCTGAAAATAAGTTTCCATTTACTGTAAGATCTGAGTTGCTCTTTGTTTCCTGGAACCTAACCTTCCCCAACCTATGATCTTTACTTGTTTTTGAGACTATCCTTACACTCCCTGACCCTCCCTAATCACATGGTGACCATATGATATTTTTTTTATTTTTTTCCCTGTATTTCCTTACTGTCCCATTGTCTCTCTTTTGTCTGCTTTATAACTATTTGTGAGTTTACTCCTTAAAAGGGGAACAAGAAATGGATTCAGGGCTGCTGTCTTTAACCCAACTTAGGAGGCAGTCACTGGACAGATCTTGGGCGCACCCCAATAATAAAATCAAGCTTGCTTCAAGTTTGGCTCAAATTGTGGTAGTGGTCTTATTCTTGCCATTGGGGTTAACAGTACATTTGTAGCTGGCTGATACTAATGGTTATCTTTCTCCTCTGGTAGCATTCAGAGTACCTTCCAGCACCAAGAGTGCTAGTCACTAGTGATAAGTTTCTACCTAGGTACCAGCTCATCTTCTCCATGTTGATGATATAAATAGGTGGGGTTTTTCCTTCAGTGATCCATTTCATTGTGGAATTTTCTTCCCATATTTCAGACTTTCTCCTGTTATTATTGTTTTATTCATTTTGGAAATTATCTTTTCAAGGTCTCAAGCACAGTTCCTTAGTTCATGCATCTGAGTCTTCTATATGGTCATTACTTCTTTTAAAAGATAAAACTGAATTCTTTCTCCAATAATTCATTTATCTCCATGATTTTGATTCCTTAAGGAGGTGGTGGGGGTTTGGGAGTGGACTGTGCTTGGTAGTTGTGTCATATTTGTATTTGTTTGTCATATATGGTGGTTTGAATAAAAATGGCCCCTATAGGCCTATAGGGAGTAGCACTATTAGGGGGTGTGACATTATTGGAGTAGGGGTGTCTTTCTTAGAGGAAGTGTGTCACTGAGAGTGGGCTTTGAGGTCTCAGATACTGAAGCCAGTGTGATAGTCTCTTGTTTCAGCCTGCCAGTTTGGGTGTAGAACTCTCAGCTAGCTCCTTCTCCAGCACAATATCTGCCTGTGTGCCCCCATAATTCCCACCATGATGATAACAGCCTTTGAAATTGTAAGCCAGACTCATTTAAATGTTTTCCTTTATAAGAGTTGCTGTGATCATGGTGTCTCTTCATAGCAATAGAAACATTAACTAAGAGAAAAGTTGGTACCAGAGATTGGGGTATTGCTGAGATAGACCTGACCATGCTTTTGTTTAGAGGAATGTGGACTTTGGGGCTTTGGATTAGAAAGGCAGTTGAATGCTTTAAATGGGGCTTAATGGGCCATACTGGTAGGATCATGAAAGACAGTGATGCTGAGGGTGATTTGAATTGTGGGGACTTGGCTCAAGAGGCTTCAAAGAAGAATATTAATATGTGGCCTAGAGATCATGGTTGTTGTATTTGGCAAAGAATGTGGCTACTTTTTGCCCCTGTCCAAAATGTCTGCCTGAGGCTAAATTGAAGAGTTTGAATTAGTTGTGTTAGTAGAGGAAATTTCAAAACAGCCTAGAATTGACTCTGTCATGTGGCTCTTAAGAAGATTTATAATGAAAAGGAGCAAGTTAACAAAGGAAAAATATAAAATGTACAATTGGAGGAAAAAGGGGGCACCAGGAAATGGAATGGAGTTAAGTCCTGTGTTCAAAGAGATAAACAGATCAAAGAAAGTTCTGAAGTTAAATGGAATAAAGGGAGTGGTGACCTCAGGGCAAGACCCCACTCAGATAAGCTTCCAACTTGTGAAAAGGAATTAAAGAAAAGCTTAGAGCTGGGTTTGTGTGCATCTTTAATCCCACAACTCCAGAGGTAGAGGCAGACAGATTTCTGAGTTTAAAGCCAGGCTTGTCTACAAATTGAGTTTCAGGACAGCCAAGCTTAAGCAGTTAAGGAAACCATCAAAAACAGAATGCTGGTGAAGATGTAATTGAATGAAGGGGCCATGTTCCAGCCTCAGTAAGTAGCAGAACTTGGCAGCTTCAGCCACATGGTTCTGGATTTAGAGTTAAAGATAGAAGAAACTGGTTATGAAATTTGCCTCCATGCCTAAAGAAAGTTGCTGAGGCCAGGCATGTGTCAGGAGTGTCCCTGAATGGAGGCCTAATAGAAAGGTCATTATATGAAGTTGTGAAGTTAAAGCCTGAATTACCTTGGAGAACCCAAGATGTTAGAGATGTCAAAGTATGGGATACCTGCCAATGAGAGCTGCCAACAGGGAGTCGAACCAGCCCAAGAGAAAGAAGTGTGCTGCAGTCAACAAAGTTCAATGGAGTTGGAGATCTGAAGAGTGTTTTGACATCAGACATGAAGATTTAGAGTTTAGAGTTTGTCCAGCTAGTTTTTGGTCTTGCTTTGTCTAGTATTTCCTGACTATGATCCCTTCCCTGTATTTTGGGATGGTAATGCATATCCTATACCATTGTGTGTTGGAAGTACGTAATATTATTTTGATTTTTACATGGGATTATAGATAAGAGATTACAAGAGTCTCAAAAAAGACTTTGAACTTTGGACTTTTAAACAATGTTGAGGCTATGTAGACTATGGGGACTCCTGAAGTTGGATTTTGGGTTAAATGCATTTTGCATTATAATATAAGCCTATGGGGAACAGGGAGTGGAATGTGGTAGCATAAATGAAAATAACCCCATAGACTCATAAGGACTAGCACTATCTGGAAGTGTGGCCTTGTGGGAGTATTGTGACATTGTTTTGGGAAGCATGTCACTGTGGGGAGGGCTTTGGTGCCTCAGAAGCTCAAGCTAGACCTGTTTTGTCTCAGTATCTTCCTGTTGTCTGATGATCAAGATACAGAACTCTCATCGACTTCTTCAGCACCATGTCTGCCTGCACATTGCCATGCTTTCTGCCATGATGTTAATGAACTAAACCTCTGAAACTGTAAAACAGCCCCAATTAAATGTTTTCCTTTATAAGAGTTGCCATAGTAATGGTGTCTTTTCACAGCAATAGAACTTGAACAAGAATATCATGTTTTCTGTATCTGTTGCCACACATTTGTCTTCCAGTTTTAAATTCCCCTTCTTCTGACTCTATGTAATTGTTTTGTGTTTTAAGTTTTTTTTTTTTAATTATCTCTGCATAGGGTTCAGCTATGAAAACTAGAGAATCTTGGTATCAATTCCCAGGTGGGGTCATTGAGGTAATCTGGTCTTACCTTGGTGGTAATAAGACCATGGGCAGAATGATCAATGGGCAAATGGAGTCAAAACCCCAGCCACACACTTACCTCTGTGAATCCCATTAGGAGCTGGAGTTAAAACACTGGTAATAACTGAACTCTGAGAAGGGGTTAGGGGTAAATTCAGAACCCTAATTCCCACAGTGGTCTAGGGCACCCACAGAGTCAAGATATATAATGTAGAGAAGAACATAGTGTTTCTTTTTTAAAAAATGGGATAGGATGGGAAACGAAAAACAGCTTTCCTCAAGCAGACCAACTTAGGAAAAGAGTCTCTTTCACTATAGAAAAGGCAAATATTTAAACAAAATGAAACAAAAAATAAACAAAATCTTGGAGAATGTATGGATCTTTTTGGACAACTAATCTTAGACCAGTTTGATGAGCTCCACCAATGAGAGACCCTGTTTCAGAGGAAGAGGCCAATAATTTTGAGGATAACACCTGAGGTTGTCCTCTGGTGTCCACATGTTACAAACACATGCATAATAAAAAATTTTTGAAACAGCCCAGGGGTGGCCCTACCCACAATTCTCTGGGCCCTCCATCATCAATCACTAGTTAAGAAAATGACCCTTTGTCTGGCATGTGGTAGTGTGGACAGGGAAAGATGCCCTCCCCCTTGGGCCCTCACCACCTGCAGCAGGTGAGAGAGCTAACCCTATGCCTCACCAGGGATATTAGCCCCTCCACCTTTCCTGGGCAGCACAGTAGAGTTGACCTTGTTGTGTGGGGAGGGGGTGCCCACCCCTCATCTGCCATACAGAGGCATAGGCAAGGAAGAGATGTACTCCTCCATCCACCCCTTGCTGCCTGTGGCAGGTGAAAGAGCTGTCCTTGAGGTCATGGGACTGGGAGAGCTGGCCCTGGCCCTCACCAGCTGTAGCAGTCAGAAGAAGGAACCCTGCACCTCGCCTGGGCAGCACAGTAGAGCTGACCCTTTGACAAGGGTGTAGGTGAACTGGGCCCTGAGATCCTGACAATGGGAGAGCTGGCCCCGGCCCCCTCTTCTGCTATGTGGTGGCAGAAGGACAAGGGAAAGAGATCCCCCACCCCTTGCCACTTTCAGCAAGCAAGAAAGTGGACCCTGACCCTCACTAACTAGCTCTTGGAAGAGCAGACCCAGAACCTCGCCCAGGCAGTGTAGTAGAGCTGCCCCTGTTGGTGGTGAGCTGTCCCTGAGGGCCTGAGTCAAAGAGCTGACCCCACTCACCCTGGTCTGCCAGGTGGTGATGCGGGTGAGGGAAACATGCCTTTCCCCCTTGCCCCTCACAACCTGCAGCAGGCCAGAGAGTGGAAGACCTGGCCCTGCCTGTCATGGGCTGCAGTATTGGGGAAAGTAGGCCCTGCACCTTGCCTGGGTAACACAGAAGAGTTGGCCCTGGTAGAGTAGGTATGAATGAGCCAACCCTGAGGGTGCAAAAGCAGGAGAACTGGCTTCACTCTTTGCTTTTCTTGCTGCATAGGGTGAGCTAGCTGGGGTAGTGCTTGAGAGCTTACCTCATCACCCTGGTGATGAAAATAAGGGAGAACTGGTGGGCTGACCAACCCAGCTACCACCCAGGCCTAGACCTAGGTTGGCCCATCCCAACATCCACCCCATCTATGATCTGCTGGAGCACATGAAGGAGCCAGTCCTGCAGATCCAAAGCTGCAGGATCTCTAGGACACAGGACAACAGCAGGATATCCAAGAGGAATTCCAGTGATAACCCAGCATTGATAATGTAGCAGAAGCCAGAGGCCTTGAACCATACCAATGACTCATTGCAGTGAACACTTGTAAGCAAAGATGTATAGACTAAAGGGTACACTGTGTGACTCCCTGTGTTACACTGTGGCTCCCATAAGATTTGTTTTTCTTCTCTTTCAAATTTTATTTTGTTTTATTGGGGGGGGGGAGATGCAGGGTCAGGGAGTGGATGCAAAGGGATAGGGAGATGAATGGCATCAGTATTCATGATGTGAAATCCACAGAGAATCAATGAAAGATTTTTTTTTTAATCTGCATCAGCAATTTTACTAATGAAAATAAAACTTAGATAAAACTTAGTAGTGTTTGTATAAAAAAAGAAAAAAAAAAAAGAAAGGAGCCAGGCGGTTGTGGTGCACACCTTTAATCCCAACACTTGGGAGGCAGAGGCAGGCAGATCTTTGTGAGTTCAAGGCCAGCCTGGGCTACAGAGTGAGTTCCAGGAAAGGTGCAAAGCTACACAGAGAAACCATGTCTCAGAAAAAAAAAAAAAAAAGAAGAAGAAGAAAGGAAGGAAGGAACTAAAGGAAGGAAGGAAGGAAGGAAGGAAGGAAGGAAATACTCTACAGGCTTGTGTATAGACTGGCCTTATAGATACTGTCTTAGTTAAAATTTCTATTACTGTGAAGAGACAACATGACCATGGCAACTCTTATAAAGGAAACATTTAATTGGGGTGGCTCACTTACAGTTTCAGAGGTTCAGTCCATTATCATCATGGCAGGGAGCATGGTGGCATGCAGGCAGACATGGTGCTGGAGTAGTAGCTGAGAGTCCTATAGCTTCCAGGCAACAGGAAGTCAATTGTCACACTAAGCGAAATTTAAGCAAAAGATCTCAAATCAGCATGCAGGTAGAAAAGATCAAACACAGACCAGCATCCCCTTGTGTTCTAAATTGTAAAAGTAGAACACTCACAACCAGAGACAGAACAGAGTTGGAGAGGGTGATATGACTGGATTCGACTGGTAGCAGAATCCACATCTATGCGTGCATCACATCAAAACATCACACAGATCCCCAGCAATATGTATAATTGATATGTGTTAGCAAAGATGACAGAGATTTGAGTATGTACTTCATCAAAGAAGACACAAGATAGCAAATAAGTGCATGAATGCAGACAGTGGTGATTTGAATGAGAATGGCCACCGTAGCCTCATATATTTGGGTACTTAGTACCTGTTTGGTGGAACTGTTTGGGCAGGATTAGGAGGTGTGGCTTGTTGGAGTAGGTGTCACTAGGGCCAGGCTTTGAGGTTTCAAAAGCTACAGTGCCACTCCCAGTGTTCTGTCTCCTGCTCACAGAGATGTGAGCTCTCAGTTTCCTGCCACCATGCCTTATTTTCCCATCATGGACTCCAGCCTTCTGGGACCATAAGCCCAATTAGATGTTAGGTTATGTTTTTGTTTTTGCTTTTGCTTTGGCCATGGCATTCTACCACAGCAATAGAAAAGGAACTAATATGAAGCCTAACACTATTAGTTATTATAAAAATGAACTCAGGGAATCCTGCAGAAGAGGAGGAGAAAAAAATTGTAGGAGCCAGAGGGGTTGAGGACACCACAAGAGAACCCACAGAATCAACTAACTTGGACTCACATGGGGCTTGCAGAGTCTGAACCAACAACCAGGGAGCCTGTATGGAACTAACCTAGGCACTCTGCATGTGTGCTACAGTTGTGTAGCTTGGTCTTCTTGTGGAACTCCTAACAGTGGGAACCAGGGCTGACTCTGACTCTATTACTAGCTTTTGGGATCCTACTCCTTATACTGGGTCACCTTGTCCAGTCTTAATACATTGGGGGGGCTTAGTCTTACTGCAACTTGATATGCCATGTTTTGTTGATATCCATGGGAGACCTGTCCTTTCCTGGCCAGGAGTGGATTAGGGAGTGGGAACGGAAGGGGATTTGGGGGAAGGGACTGGGAGGAGCAGAGGGAGGAAAAATTATAGCAAGGATAGCAAGATCCATGTCTATGCGTGCATCACATCAAAATGTCACACACAACCCCTCATTATGTTTCTAGTATATATATTTACAAGGATGAGATACAAGGCCACTGTGCTTGGAACATGCACCATTGTTAAGTGATACTGTGCTTTGGAGAAATTTGGCAGTCTAGTAGATTAAACCCTCACACCATGTCAAGAACTTACTCATGAGAAATCCAACCTTCTATTCATACAAAAACTTATATTAAATGCTTGTTGATTTTACTCATAATCACTTTTGGGGAAACAACTGAACTCTGCATTATAGAATGATAACTGTGACTTTTCTGTAGACTAGGGCAATGCTTAGCACAACACCCATAAATTCTAAGTTTGTTTGTTTGTTTGTTTGTTTTTGTTTTGATAAGCATAAATGCAAAGACTATTAGGGAAATTTGAACAATGGCAAAGCTCTTATCAATCTTTTTCAATGGTTTTTAGATAGTTTTTCTTTATTTTATGTGTATAGTGTTTTACCTGCATGTATACATGTGTGTCGCATGCATGCCCAGTGCCCATGGAAATCATAAAAGCGTATCAGATACCCTACAACTAGAGGTACAGATGGTTGTGAGCCACCATGTTGGTGCCGAGAACCAAACCTGGGTCCTCTATAAGAGCAACTAGTGCTCTTAACTGCTGAGCCTTCTCTCGAGCCCAAACCTCCCAGAAAGCTGAAAGAGGGGTGCTCTGGCCCTCATCAGAACTCAGAATGCTACAATGAGCAAGTCTTACTGTGATCCTTTTCGGTCTCCTGTAGCTTAAATTACTTACCATCTCTCAAATTTTGAATCCTCATCTTCCATTTGCATGTTTAAAAAAATTGTAATTAAAATCAAAAATGATGGATGCCACTGGAAGAGCTATACAAATAGAGAATTATTAGAAATTAACTTGTTGTTTCATTCTCTGTACATACATAAAACTGTCCACAGAAGACAGCCAATTAAAATAATGAATTCAACAGAGCAATCGCATGACCAAGAAGCCAATAAATTAATTAAGGTTCATTCATTCTACCAGCTTCTTTCATGAGGAAAAAGCTGATGAAATAGTATGGTAAAAGATTTTTGGATCTAATTTTATTTACCTTCTAAATACATTTTACAAGTGTTTAGATAGGTCATATGCTTACAGAAGATTTAATAACTTAGAAAATATAACAAAGTGACACTTAGGAAGGTATTTTAATAAAACTCCCTAATCAGACTTTTTGAACCTTATGACTATGATTTGGGATGCTAGCGATAGGTAAAATTTATTTTCCATCACCCACTTAGAATATTTGATTACTAATTTACATAGGCAAAGAATGTAATGGTGTGTAAGTCACCTTTGAGAGGGAGAGTCTTTTCAGAAAGTGATGCCCCGTTGCCTTAAGCCCCAGCATCCTAATGATTCAAATAATATTTCTATCTGACAAGCCCCACACAGCACTCATCTGCTGGAATGTTGGAAGTTGGCTGACACAAAGCCTGCAGGCCATTACCCTTGAACTTTTGTTTGGGTTTTTTTTTTTTTGGGGGGGGGGTTGTTGTTGTTGTTGTTTTATTTTGTTTTTCCTCTTTTTGTTTTTAGGATGTTCTTAAAATGGCTAAGAGAGCTATTTTGATTTAAAACAATTCAAATATCACTGTCTCATTTAGAGTCCTTAAAAGTTGCAGTCTATATTTAACGACAGAATCTTAAAGCACAGAAAAAAGCAATTCAAAATGGCCACCCTGGTTTGGTCGCATGGTGATTTCCGAGTCTTTCTGTCCTGATGATGGCCGGTGTACTTGTTTCTACCACATGCATTTTCATATTATAAAGTGGTGTGAAAGTTCAAGCCCAATGTGCCCCCTACCTCCAACACTATGAAGTTGGGTTTTTGCCTAATAAAGTCCATTTCCTAACAGTTTTGATCAGTATCTGACAAACATGGAAGTGTGATATTTGAATGAGATTTCATTAACACTATTCTACTTCCATCTTTTATAGGAACCAATAAATTGTGATAAACATTTAAATATTTGAAATTGTAAAACTTTCTACTAAGTTTTTTATATGATGATAGATGCTAATGTTAAAGATTTTAGTTAATTAACTAAGATCAATTAAAGAAAATAGTCCAGTCCCATCTCTTCCAAACTACATACTCACATACAATCTAGCAAAATTCCTAGGGATCTGTATCAACTGTTTGGAGCCAAAAAGTAGATAACTGGAGCCTTGCTAGTGAATTTCTCTCTCTCCCTCTCCCTCTCCCCCTCTCCCCCTCTCCCCCTCTTCCCCTTTTCCCCTCTCTCCCTCTTTCTCTTTTTCTCATTTTTATTTTGTTTTGTTTTGTTTTGAGATAGGGTTTCTCTGTGTAGCCTTGGCTGTCCTGGAACTAGCTCTGTAGACCAGGCTGGCCTCAAACTCACAGAGATCCACCTGCCTCTGCCTCCTGAGTCCTGGGATTAAAGGCATGTGCCACCACTGCTCTGCTTAGCTGATCTCTCTTAATGTTGTTGGGATTAAGACTAGACAAATTTTCTTGCTTCCTATGGCCTCGTGATTTTATTTCTTTCTGCTGTCTATTTTTTTTTTCTTGTAATCATTTTTAGAAGTCTCAGATTAGAGCCAAATGTGGTGCCTTGGGGCCTGTTATCTTAGCACTTGAGCAGCAGACACAGGAGGATCACAGCTTCCAGACTAGCCTGGGCTATGCAGGGAGATGCTGTCTCAAAGTAACAACAAGGAAATCTCTGAGATTCTCTGAGTTTTGCTCTATGAGCTGTCAGCTTTTGTTACCACAGCACTCTGTGTTTTAGGCAGCCGGGATAGAGCAGCAGGCAAGCTCCTCCAAGAACTGTGTAGATGGCTTCCTATAAGCTAATTAAGGCTACCTTTCCCTCACACAACTTTCTCTATTGGAAACTTTCTTTTCTGGCCAGCTCCAGATATTAATATCACCAAGAGAGGAAAAGTTTGCACTTTAGAACGTTAAATAAATTTTTATTAGGAATTGCTAGCATATAAAGTTAAATAGCAATGGAAAAATGGTTTTTAAGACTGCAAAATCTGGGTTTTCAGCATTTGATTTGTCAAAACATCTCCTACTCTCATATTTTCTCATTCCTCCACTGAGCTCAATTCCTCTTCTCATACTTTCAACTTCTAAAATGCAGTTTTTTATATTAGGAATGTACTTTACTGTGTATTGCTTAGTATGAGTTCCTATGAATTGGTGATTACAGTAAAGGGTGTTAGTTATTTAAGTCAAGATATTCCCCACATAATTGAATAGGTAAACATTAGGGTTCTTTTGTTCTTTCATTTGATGGCTTTTAACTTTGTTGTTTGTATTTGTTTGTTTGTTTGGATGGTTGTTTGCTTGCTTGGTTGGTTGTTTGGTTGGTTGGTTGGTTGGTTGGTTGTTTGTTTGCTTGGTTGCTTGGGTTGCTTGGTTGGTTGGGTGGGTGGGTGGGTGGGTTTTTTTTGCCATGTGTGTGTGATGCGGGCAGGATGCGTGCCTGTGTGTATGTGGCAAATAGAACAAGCGAGCCACATAACTCTCATTCCCCTTGAGTGTGCTTGGGTCTCTAGAGGAGAACCTTGTTGCCCTTTTCTTATTCTATCTCAGTGGGGAGTCTCAGTTGTCTGACATTACCTGGAAAAAGAACGCTATGCTTTTAAATTCGGGGCCATTCTGTTTTTAAAGCTTTGGGTGTTTCACTTGACAGTGTAGAAAAGAAAAAGGCTGCCCTGTAGCGCAAAGTGGGAGACAGAGAAACTAAGGCTCAAGCCGCTTCTCTCTTCCACAGCTACTGACAGGCACACATCACCTGGTTCCGGCCACTGATTGTTTGGTTGTCTCCCCAGCCTTACCTGCCTTCCTACAGCCCAGTGTGGCCTCATGACGCTAAAGAGCTGTCAAGCCTCCAAGAGGCCACAGATCTGCGTGGCATGATGTCTCAGCTGGAGTTTAACTCCTATTCCTAGCTTTTCTGGTGACCTTTGACAAGGCTCTTAACCTTTCTGAGAATCTCTTAACATTTCTCCAGTTCCAGGCTTTGGAAGGCGGCATAACAATAGACAGGACCACTTGCCTTTCAAAGGTGGCATGAGGATTAATTATCGAATGTTTGTTAAGAGCTATAGAAGTGCTAAGTGTTATGATTATTCCTTACTCATATTAGCATTATAAAATGTCAGTGCATTGCGTGGGGTGGAAGAGGAGGTTATAGGACCCTGGTGGAGTATGAGTTTTTTACAAGCTTTCCCTCACTGGTGAAATTACTACAGCCGTTGTTCAGTTACCCTGATTAACAGCTTCCTCGTTACCAGGAAGTAGCAATTAGCTCATTTGAAATGACAGGGACAGCTATAATTTACGATTCTGGATGGACCTGTAGAGTCAAGGAGACCTTGTAGGGCAATCTACAAGTCGCTGACTTACAGGGGGCTCTGATTGCTCCTGAGGGGCACAAAGTCTACATCTGACTGAGTTCAACTTATAGGACCAAGAGCATTAGATTCTAAAAAATAAAATGTGTTTGTTCCACTAACTGATTTTTTTCCATGCAAACAGTAAGCCTAACTTGAGGTTCTGAGTTCATTAGTCATTCATAAGTAACTCTCTCTCCCTTTGAACTTACAATGTTGAGCTATAGACAGAAAGATTTAAACAAATAAATATATAAACAAACATACAAAGGCAAGGGGGCCTTTTAGTCAATAATCTTCTGTGGATGCATACAAATATTTGACTCTGATGGTGCATATATTTTAGTGTTTACTATCTGGGTGCTTGAAAGTCTGAAATCTAGTTTGTATACATATTTTAATGCAAGGAAGTATTGGTTTAAAGAAAAATATTTTTATCATTTACACTTGGTTTACGGTAACGATTTTTTAATAAATAGCCCTGAACCTGCATATGGCCTCTAGTGTTAATATGGTCTCCTACCACAGAATATTGTATTATTGGCATCTGAGGACAAGGAGTCCCCAGCTCTCATAGATTGCTGGAGGTTGCTGATATGTTTCCTCCATTGGTGTTCAGTATTTCACAGCCAAAGATACCAACATCTCTGTACTTTCTGATGAGCAAGTGGTCTCTTATTACCCAGCTTTCATTAAAGGATCAAGATCAGACACTCCCACCAAGGTTTATGCAGGAGGATGAGGAGCCTTGTGCTTACTGATCTGTTTCCTCATACTGGGTCAGTTCCCCCATCACCTTGGAGAAATTGAGACATACTGTTAAGCATTCATATTTCAGTTATTCACCAGAAAAAAATACTTGAATGGCCACTGAGAGATGAAGAACAGATGAAAAAATTTCTGCAGAGATTAAAAAAATATACTGCTGACCACCTGTGTTTCATGATGCACATAATCTGACCTCAACACTACATCACTAATTGACTTGGACCTGTATAAAACACCAGAGAAAAGAAATAGCCATTGACTGGTAGATAAAGATAGGAGCTGAACAACAGACTGCACATTAATAAAAGTCTACTGTAAGTCAGATATGGAAACTTAAGCTGCCTTGCCTGAAGAGCTCTTGTGTAGCTACCTTGTAACTATTTAGATGTCAAAAGCTTACTATGTTTGGATAAGTGATTCTTCTGTTCTTTTTCAGAAAAACAAATGAATCATGTTTGCCATTTTCTTCCTCCACAAATTTCCAGACTGTTACAAGACAGCATTTGATACAGGTAAGTATGGTACACCAGTCAAGACACAATTGTATCATCATTTCAAGCTCAATAGGTACAAAATGTGTCTCTCACTTGGCAATTCCCAAATTGCTATCAAGAAATGGATACAAATCAACTGGAAAGCTGATATTTATTCATGCCTAGGAGAGATTTTCTTGTCAATAACTATGTATGAATTTTTCCCTGCTGATTTAAACAAAAGGAAGACACGGAAATGTTTTGGCAATTCATTTTTGTCTTTATGTATATCTCTATAGAGCAGAGTTAATATTACAGGGTGCCAACACATTTTGAACAGAGTCATACTCTTCGTACAGCTATGACCTTTCCCCTTGTAATTAGCTCTAATTGAAATTAGATTCAAGGAAAGCATGGCTCCAATTAGACCTAAATCAAAACAAAACTCAAGGCTTCAAATTTCATGTAGCAAAATTGGTGAGGAGAAAGTGGGGGTGGAAGAAGAGAGGATCTTCTCAAACTTAGTTCACCAGATTGAAACAGATGATAAAACCTGCTAACTCTGGCCAAAAGTGTACAATTATTTCCATATAAAGCTATCTTCATATTTCTTATGATTCATGTGGATTTTGTAGTTAACCAGTTTTCCATTGCTCTTGAAACAGTAAATCAAAAATCTTCACAGTATGATGAAGGGAAAAATCCATTTTATCAGACAAACATACTATGTACTCACTCATACGTGGATACTAAATGGGAGAGAAGAGATGGCCAGGCTGCAACCCACAACTTCAGAGAGGCTAGCTAACAGGAAAAAAACCCTAGAAGGGACACATGGATGACCCTGTGAAGGAGAAGTAGATGACATCTACATGAGTGGACTGGGGGTTTGGGGGGTGGTGGCAGAGGGCGAAGAGTGGGGGATGAGAACATAGGGAAATGGGAGGGTCAAGCTGGAACAGGGACAGAGTGGGAGGGCAGGGAGGGAGATACCATGATAGATGAGGACATCATGGGAATAGGAAGAGGCAGGGTGCTGGGGAGGCTTTCAGGAATCCACAAGGTTGACCCCACCTTGGTCTGCTGGCAGTGGCCCAGAGGGTGCCTGGACTGGTCTACTCTGGTGACCAGCCTAGCAAATAATCTGTCATCATAGAGCCTTTATCCAGTGACAGATGGAGGCAGATACAAAGATCCACGGCCAAACACCAGGCAAAGCTCCGGGAATCCAATTGATGAGAGAGAGGAGAGATACTGTAAGTGAGGAATGTTGAGATCATGATGGGAAGATGTGCAGAGATGACCAGCCACACTAGTAGAAGCCCACTGTGGACTGGTGGCTGTGGAGCCCCCATGGGACTGGACTAGGCCCTCTGCATATGGAAGACAGTTGTTTGGCTCGAACCATTTGGGGGCACCCAGGCAGGGGGATTGGGATCTGTCCCTGGTCTATGGGCAGGCTTCTGGAGTCCGGTGCCTGTGGTGTGACACCTTGCATAGCCTTGGTGCAGTGGGAGGGGGCTTGGACCTGTCTAGGCTCAGTGTGCTGGGCTCTGCTGACTCCCCATGGGAGACCTCGATTTGGGGGACGTGGGGATGCAGGGTGGCTTGGGAAAGAGGGGTGGGGGGGAGGGAGGAAGGGGGGGCCTGTGGATAGCATGTGGAGTGAGTAGAAAATTTCTTAATAAAGAAAAATGAAAAAAAAGAAAATAAAGATTAAAAAATCCATTTTCTCTACAAGAAAATAAAGGTAAATCTTCAAGCTTCCCTTTGCAATAGCATTCCAAAACAAAATTTGAGGTTATGGTGTTGTTGGAATGCCAAATCCTAAGTAACTCTACATGTCGTCCTAACATGCAAAAAAGCTATTGTATTAGTCAGTCCTCTCTGACTATAATAAAATATCTGTGGCTGGGTACTTATGAAGAAAAGAACTTTATTCAGATCACAGTTTTAGAAGCTGACAGTCCAAGACTGAGGAGCCTGGCTGCTTGGGTCTCTAGGGCAAGCCTAATAGTAAATGACATCACACCATCACAACGCTGGGAACATATGCCGTGAAGAATAATCACATGGTGAAACAGGAAGCTGGGGGAGGGGAGGAGGGGCATGATGGCGTGAAGGCGTTAGCTTTATAAAGGGCTACTCAACTCTTGGTGACAGTGGAAATGTGTCACATTTGGCACCTGTTGGAGACGTGACTGCTAGCACTGAGTCACTGAAGGCAGGCTGGGGTAGCTCAGTTTCCCATCACTGACTGCATCTGCTATGGCCAGAAGAAGCAACGCTGTAAACAGCTGAGATGAACACACCCTCTGCTACTGCTCATTCGTAAGAACTCACTTTCTTCAGGAACAGCTTATCCGTCTGGTAGAGTCGTGCATGTCTCTCTATCTCTGGGCATTTTAGAAATCATGAGGCCACTGACTCATGAAGTAACATAGATGCTAAGTGTTGTTCCTCAGGAAGTGACCAGGCAGCCACCATCCTCTGTACTTGTGAAACCTCACCATTTGGTATGATTCCAACATTTTCTGCCTTTCATTCCATGACCCATCAACCACTGTGGATGAAAATGGCTCAAATAAATGTGCCATTCTCCAGTACCTGCTTGGGTCACCCCATTGGAAAAGTCTGGGTGTCCTGCTTATTTCAGACAAAGCAGAGCTTCATTGTATTTAAGCCAATAAGGACTGGCCTAAGGAGAAGCTTTCAGAGTTCTTTTTTTTTTTTCTACTTGCATTTCCATTATTTTTCTAAACTTCAGACTGTGCAGAGTTTGTATTAGGATTCTGCATCAAAAAGAACTGCCTTCCTTCAAAGCTCATTAACAAACAAAAGTCATCTTCCCCGGTGTGCAGCATCCCTTAGATCAAATCCTTTGGGGAGAGATGCTAAAGTCATATTTCGGCTTTCAAATGCTGGAGCTCCGTCTCTTCCTCTCTGGCCACTTGAGAGAAAGTTTTAAACAAATTCTTGGAATCCTGACCTAAAAGCATTACCAGGAACAAAGGGAGCCTAACAGTCGACTAAGAAAAACATAGATAAAAACCTGCAAGGAAGGAGGCTGCTTGTGGAAGCCTTTTGAGGGCAGGAACCATGCTTCCAAAGGCTTCAAGTTATTTGTCATTCTCAAGAAGCCTGAGAGATTAGTTTTCTTTTCCTTGTTTCCAGGTGGGAAACAGAGGTTCAGAAAGCTCAAGCAACTTCCCAGCAGTCACATGGTTTGTAGAGTAAAGAGAAGGGATTAGAAGCAGGTTTCTCTGTCAGTGAAGGACACCATAGCAGGGCCTCATTTCCAGTCCCCTTCAGCACAGCACACCTGTTGTGAGAATTCCTTGCACCAATGGCTTTGGGATACAAACCCTAGGGCATGGCTTTTTCACTGTGACCACTTAAGGGTGGAGTAAGGGCAGCCGCACTCTCCTTGGGTGGTTGGAGACCAGACAGTCGGTTCCCTTCACCCTTGGGCAGAACAGAGGACAACGATTACTTTGTTCTGTATCTGTGAGTGTATTATCCCCATTTTATATCTTAATAAATTCTGGATATCCTTTAACAGACTCTCATGGGTCTGTCATTGAGTACAGGAAAAATTTAGGAAGCAAATTTAGTGCAGCCTACATATTGAATAGGCAGATGCTGCCTCACAGCAGTGGCCAGAGAGAAAACACACCACTCCCCAAGAAAAGACAGCAGTTGTTCAAAGGCTAAATAATGAAGATTATCTAATGGCTGCAGGTGTGTGTGTGTGTGTGTGTGTGTGTGTGTGTGTGTGTGTGTGTGTGTTGAAATAGGAAATCTTATATCCACAAGGCAAGGAGAACTAAGGCTTAATGAACTCTGCTTTGTCTTTTATGCTTTGCGTGCTCTATACTGTTTAATCCTAACTATATTCACATTCCTCATTTTTATAGATGGGCAAACTGAAGCCCAAAGGGAGTTCAAAAGTTAAAGCTGCCAGGTGCAAAATCAGAAAACCTACCCATGGCTTGAGCGAGTAAAAGGGTTTTTTATGCAATGGGCAGTCTAGGGTGTGAGGAAATGCCAGTGCAAAGGGTCACCCCTGCCATGAGAAATATAGTCTCTGAGGACACCAGCCCCAACCCATACCCTGTCCTTCATGCTGTCCGCTGGACCCCTGGGTTTTTGCAAATGTGTTCTAAATGGGGGAACAAGAGCTTAGAACAAAGATAAACAGGAAGGATGCATACCAGCCAGGTCTGTCCCTTATTATCACCACCACAAAATGTTTTCTGGAAAGCCTACGTGAAACCTACTCTTGTTGGCCTCTCTAATCACACTACATAACCACCCATCTTTGTAAGGAAAACTAGCTACCTGAGCATTCTAAACTCAAGTATACCCTGCATGAAATCAGAAGCATCTGGGAGTTAATATTTTCAAAGTACTTAGCACAGGATTTGTCACAAAGTTCTACATATTTAATAAACTGAAGAATGCAGTCACAAAAGAATGAAGGAAACGGGCTGGATATTGGCAGGCAAATTGAATGATTTAACAGAGATAAAATGGTAATGCTAAAGTTCTCTTCTGAGTTTTCTGCCTTTAAAGGTTTCTTCCTTATTACTATGTAATGCAACAAGCATGGTTTTAAATCTCAATGTGAATGCCTGTGAATAGCATATAGTTGTGATGAGTTCAGTTTACCACATCAGCATCACAAGAGAAGAATCCTGTTTTAAGACAACAGGCTTGCCAGCCTAACCAGTCTCGTTCTCTAGTGGTCTCTTTGCCTTTGATACATCTACTGGATAAAGACAAGGGTAGCACTGGCCTTCATAACCTATGCCCTTCCTTCAAGATAAAGAACTTCAGACTATTCTTGAAATTCTAACCCTTAGCCTAGAGCCCATCCTAAAGAAATCTCACCAGCAAAATTTTCTGTGCTTTATTGTCACCATTGATGTGCGTTGCATGGCCATTTTGGCAAACTATCTTACTGTATGTATAATTCTAGATATGCAGAGCCACTGATAAAATGGAACTGAGAGAAGTACCTGACTCCTCAGAACACAGTGAGAAAAGAGCTCTATGCTGAAGGGATACCTCTTGTTAGGTATTCACTTGCACTCCTGGGTTTGAGTTCTGCGGTTAATAAGTGATCTTAGCAACTTGTGTCACTATTGACAGTACACCCATGTGTCACCCAGTAAGTAGCCTCCTTTATTTGACCTTAGAAGTCTTTCAATGCCAAATACCATCTTCCACATACAGACATATGAGGTCGACTGGGGTTTGTCCTAGATGTCAGAAAAGAGACTCAAAGATCAGCACTTATAAAAATTCATTACTGATGAATATTGAAATATTGCTGGAAATTAATCAGTATTTTTAAGCATCAAGAGATTAATGTCAGCTTGTTCTATGAGACACAGAAATGGCCACTAGAGAAGAACTATTAAAAGTGCTGATTGAGAGTTTTTAAATATATATGTATATGGATGTGAAAATGACTAACTTTTTGAAGGTCAGCCAGGGATACAAAGCAGATGAGAAACTGGATGTGAGACATTCAGCACTACAGGAAGAAGGTTGGCCCTCTCCACTGCCTGACCACATGCAGAGTTCATATTGACTCTACCTGAAGTACCTCTTTACTAATCAAAGGAAAGCTTTGGCCTTTTACTTTAGAGTAGATCCACTGTGAAACCAGTGGATATCTATGGACGAGGTCAAGACCTTAAGAACCAATCAAATAATGAAATCTCTTGTGCTATCCAAGAAAGAAATTACTGTTTTCTTTTCATGCGAATTATGACTTGTTTAAACTCCAGCGACTGCTCCATTTCTACTCACAGAAGACAAATATTTGCTAATTAAGGATAAGAATAGATAAAAGCAGAAGGTCAACCTGCTATTCCTTGCAAGGAAATGTGCGAGAAGGCTGATATCTTCTGAAAGTTGTTTTACAAGACATTTAGAAATTCTTGCTTTGCCTTCTACACACTGTGACACTGTTACCACACTCCAGTCCGCCTTCTCTGAGAGACTGTTATTATGAGCTCCCAGGTGAGAACAAAGGAAGATTTCTGTCTTAGACACCCTTGAACTACTTCACCCAGAATCATGGGCGATCATCCTCTGTTCACCCTCCACAATCAGACTGCTTGTACCTGAAGGTGGGTTCCCCTACTCATTTCTAGTTCAGTCTCAAACAAGGCTTTCAACCTGAATGCCATTTCCTCATCTACAAAATGATATTGAAGGCATGTGTACATGGACTTATGACTGTATATAAACGGTATTTTACATGTAAAATATGTAGACTAACACCTGGATAATCACTAATCATCAAACATTAATTATATAATAAGATCCCTTTCTTAAAACAAAACAAGGCAACATATCCTATTTTTAGCACTCTGTCCTTTCAAGTCATGAATGAACTACCTAACCATAAAAAGAAATATTCTTAAAGTCTCATATATATCTTAATGTAAAACCAATTCACTGACACTCGGTGGTCTCAATGCCTAATAAATGGCTTACTTACTATCCTTGTCTTTGGAAATAGAGTGATACCATAGAAGAAAACACACACACACACACACACACACACACACACACACACACACACACACACCAGTGACATTGGAAAAGTGAGAAGAGAATGAAGGACTTTGGGGAATGTCAGAGCCCTCTGTTCATAAGCCCCAGCAGATAAGTGCATATGTATCAAGGTGTCTCTCATTTGCTTTAGGAAAACCTTCCTTTGAGAAGCATTAATTAAAACATTTAGAAGCCACAGCTGAGTCTACAGTTTGAGGAGCCAGGTACTGGAAAAGGCCTTCCTTCCAGTGTGGAATTTATTGTTGTATAAATGGTCCAGCTGCTGCTTGGAATGTTATGACAAGGCTTCAAAGATACCATACCTTTATCTTACCCATGAGGACAAGGAAAATGAGTCAAGATCTAAGACAGCTCTACTGAAGGCATGCTAGGCTGGCTGCAGTGGGAAAGCCTTGGACCAAGAACACAGTAACAGGCTGGTCCAAAGACCAAATTATTGTGTCTAGTGGCCAACATCTGTGAGCTTTCTGGATATTACTGTCAAATGCACCAATAACCTCTGATGAATAATTTTACTCCTAAAATTCTTTCCAGATAAAATGATCAAAATAGATGAGGCTCTCACTCCCAAACCTCTGTTCTGATCCCTTTCAGTCTTCTTCTAAGCTTCACTTAGTAAACTGTTGATTCTCAAGAAAAGAAGAAGGAAAAAAACCCTCGTGGCTTTTAAACTATTTTGCTGGGTTGTCCTCCTTGTTGCATCTCTAAGAAAACAGTACCACAGCTTAACCACTAAGCATCCCTATCCATCTCTTCCCCCACACTTGCTGGATGAAACTACCATGCTCTTCTCCATTCTAATTATTCCCCTGTCTAGGTCCACCTGCCATCACCTACATTTGCACTATGGGAATAACTTCCTAAGCAGCCTCGCTCCCTTTTGACTTTGCTCCTAACTCATACAACGCCACAAAGTTTCCCAGGGTCTTTGCACAATGCATTCTCCTTATGTTGCTCACTGCTTAAGCCATTTTAAGGACTTCCACTGTCTTTGGTGGGAGGGAGCCCATGAAAGTTTTCTAAGAGTCCTATCAGAATCTGGACAATGCATCTTTTCAGTCAGTTTGTAGTCTTCCCAGTCAGTGAGCTGGGTGTGTTAAATTATGCTTGTAATTTTTCAGACTTGAACTTCCTTCCACACACAGGTTATTGTACTCATTAGATTTTTGGTTATTTATTTATTTTTGAGAAAGCTTCTCATTGTATAGTTCAAGCTTACCTGCAAACTCTTAATCATCCTTCCTCTGCCTCCCAAGTACTAGGAATTTACAAGCATGTACTCCCATACCTAACAGCTCATATTTCCCAAGTGGTAATAGGATCATTTGTTTTTTCTGTTCTAAGTTTATTCCTTTCTAAATAATTTCAGTAATTGTGTTTGTTTAGTTTTTAAATGTACAAAACAGGGTTTCATGCATAAGTCCTCAATAAAAAATAATGAATAATAGGATGTTCAACAACATTCAATTACCCAAACAATGATAACTAATCAAAATACCTAGAAAAATCAATAAATAAGGTTTTGCCACATTTACATAGTATAGGACATAGTATTTCCTTTTCAATATTAGAAAATTTTGAATTTTATATAGATAAGAGCATGGAATGATAGAATACTGAGTGAAAAATTGCAAGTCTAAGCTATATTAACAATATAATCTCAAACTTTTATATAAATAAATGCATAGAAGACAGAGATTCTAAATGGGAACAGTACATAAATATGTTATCAATATGTGTACAATTTTTATTTTCATATTGCATTTTGGAGTGCATTCCTGATTTCCTAAGATGAGTAAAGTAAAATAATAAAAGCAGAAGAGTTAGCGAGTGACAGTGAAGTCTGACTTCATCTTGACCAGCCCCTGTAGACCAAGCAATAAGTAACAAAGAGAAGACACGGCACACCATGCCTGCACTGTCAAGCTGGAGCTTGTGTCTGAAGCTAGAAGCTAATGGGTAGCAACACTATTTAGATACCAGAATCCATGGTGAGACTGAAAACCAGTGAATCAGGAGCAAATCCAGAAACTATGACTTAATGAATAATCAGGAGCCTGTTGAAGTCCCCAGAATAGCTTCCAGGATCATGCCTTCCACTAACAACCCTTCCATGCACTTGATTGAGTAGGCCAGTAAAGCTAAAGAGTTAACACTAAATGGATGAACCTCAGAACTTAAGTAAACTTACTTTACAAAGATTTAATATATATAATAAGAACTAGGATAATTACAATATTGGGATATAAATGGGAATATATCTAAAATTATTTCAATAAAACCTATATAGGACCACACTAGCTAGAAGAAATTAGTACACACACACACACACACACACACACACACACAAGCTTATTTTTCTCAAAACATGCACAAGACATAGAGATCAGTTTAAATAACAAAAGCCATCAGCTTTGTACTTTAAAACAATGGGGAAAGAAAATGTGAAACAGGAAAGTCATTTTTGTCACTGTTCTTGGAGAAAGCGAAATTTCCAGCACTCTTGAGTAGTTCACAAAGTGGCTTCAACTAACAAATGTTCCCTTTAAAGAGAACAATTACCTAGTTCAATTAGAGAGTGCTTTCTTATGGGGTCTGCAATTAAAAACAAAGGGGGAAAGAAACTGGTCTCAGCCGCTCCCTGTCACTCTAGGGTTTGTTGACAAACTTTACACTCCATTTATGTCTCCCTAAATCACCCGTGGAATTAAAAGTGTGTGGCCTACTCTGCAAGTGAACGACCAGGAGCAAGGAAAACCTTGTGCAAAAGCATGAGGCTATCATACAAAAATTCCTCCCAATTATTATCTCTGCTTCCCCACAAATGGTGAGATTACTCTCGGTGGATGTCATGGAATTGAGGCTTTGAAACGGAGATGCCAAGCTATAAATTACATTTCTGAATCAATTATGCCTCTATCAGAAAGGCTATAAATAACATGCAAAATTACCAGATGTGTAATTTTTTGTTACACTTGAACATTTGGCATTTAGAATGGCTGAGTGAGGGACTTGGGTTAATCTGCGAATTTCACGGATTCTTCTGACAAGACGACAGAAAAAACGTGGGTGACAATTATGATGACCTTGCCTCAAGGAGACTTGTCAGAACAAAATTGACTCAGAAATTTGCCCGTGTTTCCTCTTAAAAGGAACTTGGGTGGGAAATGATGACTGGAGCCTCTGGTTCCATCTGCTGAACCCTCCAGTATGTGTGGTAAAGGGCACATTTGGTTTCAGATGGATGAATGGAGCAAAGCAGAATTCAGTGGTGAGCCTTTTCCTTTGACATTTTAACATTGATTTTGTTTTGTCGCCTTCCTGCAAAGCCTAAGTGAGACACTGTTGAAGGGTTGATTGTAACCAGTATTAGCAGCCAACCTTAAACATCCGACAGTAGATACAAGAAAAGACCGGAGCTTTTCAAGCAGCCTCAGGCAGCGACCGTCCTGTGAAAGCCACTTATTCCAGGGTCTGTTATGTTGTAGAGCTTCCCCCTGTGGCAAGATAAGTATTTATTTCTCTTATTTGTAGGTGAGCATTTGTGTTATTAAGTTTAGAAGATGTTAGCATTAGGACTAAGGGAGATAAATGAGTCTCTATTTAAGAAAAGAGAATATCCATGCTTTCTTGAGAATTACTCAATATGCACAGGAGCTAAGGGAAATGTGGCGCCCTCTGCAGAAGAAGGTAAATACTGCACAACCATCGATAGTCTTTCTGGTTGTGCCTTAAGATCGTTATCACTTTTTAAATGGGCCAAATTTTCCCACTAGCACAACATAATAGAATAATCAAGGAATTTGAAATCAAGTGACATCAGACAGAGAAGATTGATCAAAGACCACAGTGTTGAGAAGGCAATGGTGGATAGACCAGCCAGGCTCAGTTTTCTTATCTGCAAAGTGAATATGAAGCTTTCTAATTTCTAGTGTTCTTTTGAAAATTAAATTGGATAGCAATTTCAAAATATTTAGCGTAATTCCCAACCTATGATTGATACTATGAAACATCTCTCAGTAATATTTAGGGTTTAGGTATGTGATAGATATACAGAGATATAGATCTGTAATTGTCATAATAATAATTTTATACAGTAAATAAATAGTAATAAAAATACACCTTTCAAGGGCTAGAGAGATGGCTCAGTGGCTAAGAACACTTGGTGCTCATGTAGAAGATGCAGTTTCAGTTCTCACATGATGACTCACAATCATCTATAACTCCAGTTCCAAGGGATTTGAAGGCCTCTTCTGGCCTCTACAGACACTGCACATACTAGGTGCACATACCATGTAAGCAAAGCACTCATACACATACGATTAAAATAAATACTTGCAAAATTTAAAGTTATGTATCTTAAGAAATATGCCTCTCTCCACATTCTTTATCTTCTGCCTTTGATCTCCTTTCCCTAAGTCATAGTATAGCTATTAAGAGCCTATGCTCTGAGTTACTTAGCTGTGGTTTGCATCCCAGTTCATTCACTCATCAACTGCATGAGCTTCAACAAACCATACAACTTCTGTCCCCTCGTCTACATGAGTATGATAGTAACCACCACATAGTGGAGACACTCTCCTCACCTAACAAGTATTTGCTGTCAGGAGTAATTGAGATAAGACAGGTAAAGACTTGCAACACCACCTACCAGGAAACATTACAAAAGAAATCCTTTTCAATTATGAATACTTTTAAAAAAACCTTTGAATCCATAATCTGTATCTACTTGATTAGACCCTTTAGGTACCAGACAATTAGCTAAGTGTTATCGTTGGGATAAAAATCTAAATAGAACAAAAAGACTGATGAATATCTGGGCTAGAACAGTTAGAGCAAGACCTTGGTGTTCTTCTACCCTTGGAGTACCACACATCACTGGTTCTCTGAGGTCTCCAGCTACTGATTATGGACCTTGGCATTTCTCTACCTCCATCACAGTATGAAGCAAATTCTTATAATTTAAAAAGGTGATCAAATAAGTAGACAGAGATGATAGGTAGGTAGGTAGGTAGGTAGGTAGGTAGGTAGGTAGATAGATAGATAGATAGATAGACAGATAGATAGATATCGATAGAGAGATAAAGAGATAGAGTCTTAGTTTGGGTTTTTATTACTGTGAAAAGACACCATGACCACAGCGACTCTTCTAACTGAAACATTCAGTTGGCTCACATACCATTTCAGAAGTTCAGTCCATTATCATCATGACTGGAAGCATGGCAGTGGTCAGGCAGATGTGGTGCTGGAGCTGAGAGTGCTACATCTTTCAGGCAACGGGAAATCGACGGACTGTCACACTGAGGGAAGCTTAGGCAAAAGAGACCTCAAAGTCCGCCCCCACAGTGACACACTTCCTCCAATAAAGCCACACCTCCTACCACCACAGATAGATAGATAGATAGATAGATAGATAGATAGATAGATAGATGGATGGATAGATAGGCAGGCAGATAGACAAATAAATAGGTAGATAATCTCAATCTATCTGTGTAGAATCTATGTATCTATGATTCTGTATAGTGGGCCTGTCTCTCTAAAGAACCGTGAAAGCTGCATCCACTTTATAGCTTCAAACTTCCGTTTGTATTTGTAGTGGTCACTTTTTTCATTGCTGTGAAAAAACTTCTGACAATGAGCAATTTAGGTGTGGATAGGTTTCTTAAGCCTTGCAGTTTCAAAGGATACATTCCATGAAAGTGTGAGGATGTGATAGCAAGAACATGCGGCCAGATGCTCACAATCTGGAAGTAGAGAATAAACAGGAAGCAGAAACCAGCAGTCAGTCACTCATAAAGAGAAGACTTGAAAGCAAGAGAGGTGGAAAGAAAAGTTTCACCAGGATAAAGGTGTAGACAGGATAGGAAATGAAAACAATTAAAATTCATTAAATATATACATTAAACTCTAAAATAATTCCTCAAGGCCCACTCCCAGTGACTCACTTCCACCAATAAGATCATATCTCTTAAAGGTTCCACAACCTTCCCACACAGTGCCACCAGCTGGGGACCAAAGTGTTCAAACATAGGAGCCTATGGGAGACATTTCACATTGATATGATGACAGTGCATAAAAAAATGATGTGAGAAAAATAATTACTCCTCCTAGTTACAGAAGAGTCATGGAATAAAATCCAGCCTGCCAACTCAAGCTAGAATAATAGTAACAGATATCAAACCTAACTTGCTTTTCAAAAACAAGAATGGAGATTGGGTATCAAAATGAGATGTTCTGAAGTAAGGGCTGTATCAAACAGCTGTAGCAAGTCCTCCACAAATGCAAGCCAGAGAAGCAAGGAGAAACACCATCACAATCATGTGTGGATGGTTTCATAGAGAGATTCTCATCAAAGTCTGTGAGAAGTGGGAACCTAGAACCTTCACCCTCTTTTACCTTGATTTCCAAGTTTTAGAAAATTAACTCCTGTTTAGTTTCAGGAAGCCCCAGATAAACTCCTGCTTGTGAAGTCAAAATCATCATTTCTTTGTTCTCATGCACAGAAGTATTAGAGTTCAATGGATGTTACCTCAACAAGTACAGAATGACCCCTGGGTTTAGCCTTGCAGCCTCTGAAAGAATAATCATCTGAGTGTTTTTAAAGAAAACAATACTGAAGTAGAAGTTGTCACCATTAAAACTTGTTATGGCACTTGCTGTCATAACAAATACATGAAGATATGTCATGCTGAGCGTTAAACAAAGTTTTAAACTAAATCCTCAAGATCCTGTAATACTGAAGTGAGCAACTTGCGTATCGTTGTCCTCAGAATAAAGCTCGTTTTTGCAATTTAGACTAATAACAGGAAGACTTGTGTCAAGTTTCTGCATTGAAATACAGCTGTCATCTCACATCACATTTGATTGGTCATTTGCACAATGAACACTCATATTTGCTCAAAACGCAATGTTTTGCTCCTGTCTAAATGACAGCTTTGGGAAGACAGAGGAGAAAAAATTAAAATCTTAGAATTTACTCTTTAAAGCAGACAGTCATCAGAATCGAGTCATACAAAGAAAATTGATGGGATCAAATCTTCTCCTAGTCCAACAATGCTGTGTGGGCAAATAAAAAGGAAAATGACATGGCTCTACAAATAAAACAGATGATACATGTTCAGTCAGTACAAATAGCTGAAATCTGAAGCCAGGGTAGGATGTTACCCCAAAAAAAATGAATTTGTTTATAAATCAGTATCAGTTGGATGTGGATCAGAAAGCTATGAAGACAAAACACAATTATTTTCACTATTTGAATATATTTAAAGATGTGGCCCATGTGGCATTAGACTCGTTTTACATTTCTGAGCTAGTCTTTGGGGATTTTTCTTTTCATAAGATAAAGGTATTTCTTCTGTGTTTACTTGGGGTTTTTGCCTTTCCTTTTTTCCTTCCTTCCTTTCTATGTAATCATAAAATAAGAGATTAAAACTTCACTGCAGGACTTGCACACATGCATTTTTTCAAGTTATTCAAACATTACTTTAAAAGGCAGTTTTATTAGTAATGCTATGAAAGAGTTGGTGCTTGTAGATAGTTAAGTGTGTAGATTTGCCCAATCAAAACCAATGGCACAGAGCTTTAGGGAATGTTCTGAACTATTGGCATTTATAAGAATATTAATCCTGTCTGTTCTCACTTATATGACATAGTATCTCATCTTTAGTATTCTATCCAGTGAGTTTTCTAAGGTATAGCTAAATCATGAAGCTAATCCACATTCTGGCTGGCTTGTCTATTCTGATAAACCCATTTTATGTCTTTCACATTTAAATAATAATTATAATTAGGCTAATAAGCCAGCAAGGATTTTTTAAAAATAATTTACATTACAAGGCATTTACCAATGCCATGCAGTAAGCTGTTTAACATGCATTTTTTATTGACCACATTTTTTCCCAGAAAATGTTTTGTGAGATGTATAAGCTTTTAAAACAAGCTCTGGGTTCCTCTGGTACCCTTCCCCATCCCTACATATTCTGACCCGAACTAGAGAGTCTCTAGGGGATTTCACATGATATCATGCTGGCAGACTGGGAACTCTAAAGAGAGAGGGAAAAAACAAAGCATACCCACAGAATACTCCCTCATTGCCATGGGCCTCAAGGAGTCTTGTCAGCTATCTATGTCCTGCATTTATGGCCCAATTTTTGAGCTGTCCCTTTTTACCTTTGGTGTCTTGCTCATACTTAAATGGCAAGAGCTGATATATGGTTTGGCTGTAGTAGGATGCAGAGTATAAATTTTTTAGGTGAGAGATGACCTCCAGGCAGAGTTAGTATGTGGTTTGACCTAAACCTCCAGTGGTAATAATGTATTTTCTTCCCTTCACTATACTAGATATTTGCAAGGAGTAATTTATAGGAGACTATATTTCTACAAGTTCCTACCACCATATCTCTAATTCTCTCTGTGTGGAAACAGAATTCCCAGAGTTTTCTTCCATACTTTGTTTTCTAACAAAAGAGAGACGCCTTTATCTTCTTCGAATCTTGTTTTTGATAATGACATTGTATTTCATAAGGCCCCTTACCTTCCTGCAAGATGAATTATTCAAACAATTGACAGGGCACACACTCATAGGATCAAATTAACAGCACACAAGCTTCCTCACCCCCTATTCATGTGGCTAAATTAGCCACACAAATTGGTTCTCAGGGCATTCGGAAACACCTACTCACAATTTCACAGGTTTCACACCCAATATTGGCGTAACTAAGGGAGACAATCTCCTACTGAAATGACTTTTGCAAATAGAATGCCATGTCTGAAAATAATTTAGATAGAAAATAGATTCCAGTCAACAAGCACATGAAACTAAAATAAGCAGTGACCAATTGATAATTTTACTCAGCAGCTGCTAGAAAATTCTGTATGTGTGTGTGTCATTATTCCCTGACAAGCACCTTCTCCAGAGCTTAACAAGATAGATGAACACAAGGAATTTCTTGTTCTCCATTCCATCTCTCAAAATATTTGTCTAATTCTTTCTTTCTTCATTAGTTTTGGCAAAATATAATGGGATAACCTCTTTTAGGCCAAAGAAACCTGAGCTCAGTTCCACTTATTAAATGTTTGATCCTGAGTAACTCTACATTTCAATTTTCTTCACATACACAATACAAGTCATGCTTTCATACAAGTTTTAAGACAATATTTTCCTAATGCATTACCAATATTTTCAGTATATTCCAGATGTTGGAGAACCAATAAACAACTAAATTTCCATTTTCTCTATGTAATTTGTCATTGATATTTTACTAGCAAAGTACTTTGGAGGTTTAGTGTGGCTAAGTGGACAGTTAATTTTTCCCTGAAGGTGCTGGTCAAGTTCTGGGTTCATCTTGCATGTAAGTGAGCATCCCCATTTAAGAGATGACTACTATCTACAATAACCATCAACGCTATTGGCTTCTATATGGTTCTTATAGTTCTTATATATAAGGCAGTGTGCAAGACATGAAAAAAATCTGTAAAAATATTTGGGGAATGCTTTCTATCTTTAAATGACAGAGTATAATAACATATTGTACTCAACTAATTTAGTTTTGTTATTTTCAGATATGATTCGCACTAAAATTTGAACCTTGACTTGGCTGCTCTTCAGGTGTGTTGGCACAGGATTCCTCATGGCTACTGCCCATCTCTGGAAAAGACATCGCTGTTTTAAGCCTTGCTAGTGCAAATCATCCTAATCTGAGTTCTGAGTATGTGTTCGCTCTTCAGTAAGAAACAAGACAGTGTGAAAGAATCAACTAAACAGTCATATTTTTCAAGACAAAGCTTGTATTTTGTTCATTATTTTATCATCAGAAGGTTATAGATATTTCAATAAATTTTAATTACCGGAACACAAATCTGTTTTGTTCCCAACTCCCCGCTAGAAGAAATGGACCTTATGATTTCTTAAGCAACTCTCCCAAACACCTTAATAGTGAACTAAATTTGTTTGGTTTATTTGTTTTTGAAACAAGACCTCTCTATGTAGCCCTGGCTGGTCTGGAATTCTCTATGTAAATTAGGAAAGTTTGGAACTCACAGAGATCCTCCTGCTTCGGCTCCTGTGTACTAGGATTAAAGGCCTGTGCCACCACACTGGGCATTGATCATGAGCTACTAAAAGCACTTTACACAGAAAAAACAGGTTTAGAAATGCTTATTGATTAGCTGACATCCTGAAAGATTAGGTTCGTATTTATTTCAGATCTATACAATCCAAATTTCCTGTGCTATCTATTTTAGCACTGTCTCTCGCTGTATGAGGTTGAATTAATCACAAGTAGAAATATTTATTGTCAATGCCTTAGTAAACTGCTTTATCATTGCCTGCTCAGAGAGTAATGATGATAAACTGAGTGTCCCCACTTAGGAGATAGAGCATTTGTAAAAACTAACATCCACAGCCATCATTATTATAAGTATTTTCAACTTCTAAATGGTTCCTATAATTTAGAAAGACCTTAGACAGTTGACTTTAAAAAAGTCAGAGATTTGACCAGCATCACATGACTAAAGAGATAGGGGCAGGAGCCTCTGACACCAAACCCCTCCTGGAATGACACCTAAAACACCAGGAAAGACAGAAAATCTGTCTGCATGTATTTGAGTTATCTTAATTCCATCCTCTAAACTGTCCTCTTCTGTTCACTGTTCCTCTGACTACAGGAGCAGGGGAAAGTTAACCATTTCTTTCACCCCAAGGGTCATAATGAACAAATCTGGAAACAGTAGTGGACACTGATAAGATCCCCTTCAGCATTGGATTCTATATAATCCTCACCAGCAAGTACATCTTATAATCATTTGTCTTGTGTGTGTGTGTGTGTGTGTGTGTGTGTGTGTGTGTGTGTGTGTGTGAATGTGTGTGATATGTATGTGTGGTATGATGTATGTGTATGCGGTCTGTATGTATGGGGGGATATTGGGTGTGTGTGTGTGTGTGTGTGTGTGTGTGTGTGTGTGTATGCATGACCATGTGGGTGCATGTGAGGTCTGCCTTAAGTGTTGCTTCTTGGGAGTCACTCACCTTATTTTTTGAGACAGTTTCTCCCACTGGACTAGAATTTGTCAAAGAGTCTAGGCTGGCTGGCCAGTGAGCCCTAGAGATCCACCTATTTCCAACTCTCTAGGACTAAAATTAAAATTCCAACACCGCACTTGTTTTTGTTTTTAATGTGGACTCAGGAGACCAAATTCAGGTCCTCATGCTTGTGTGGCATGTACTTTACTGGCCAAGATATCCAGACCCAATTTTCTGCCTTTTGACATCAATAAATTTTCAATGGAAATATAAGATACTGGTGCTGGAAAATGTCTATAAAATATATTTCATCTAAACCATTTCAGATGAAAAATCTAATAGAATCATACTAACTTTCCCAACAGAAAGCCAGGATCAATGGATTCAAGATTAAAGAGTGGAAAGTTTCTTTCCTTCTTAAAGGCCTTTATCTGCTTGGTTGCATTTTTGTTTTTGTTTTTGTTTTCACTTTGAGAGGTTTGAGTTCAAGGTCCCATGCTTGTTAGGTGAAAACCGTATCTCCAAGCTACACTCCTAACTCCCCTACTTACCTTCACTCTGTAATAATTAGTTGAGTGCTTGTTAAATCAATTCAGAATATTAATTATTATTATTCTATATATTTGTGTGTGCATTCAAGTTGTTTCCTTCACATTGGATATGCACAGTGATCCTACAGGAATATTTACTACCTATTGAACAACAAATTTGCAAACACACACACACAAGTGTCATGATAATGACATTTTAAAGAGAGAATATTGCAGTTGAATCAAATCATCTTGTTGGTATCTATTTCTTAGTCTATAGCTTGTTTCTTCCCCCTAAATTGATTCTTATAGCCTTGTCAATTTCATATCTCCTAGGAGACCACAATGGATAACATTATACACATAGCACAGACCTTAGGGACCCGCTTCTTCGCCAGGACTCTGACACTTTCCTTCCATTAACCCTGACTGAGTACTAAAGATGGAACAGTTTGGCTTACAATTCCCTAAACACCACTTGTATTCAGCTTGCCTCAAGTAGGACTATACATCAGAATTACATTTTTCCTGCCTTGGAGCTTTCTATTCTAGTTAGTTCCAGAAGATTCAGGTTTTAAGAATCAGACTTTCTTCTTAAAAGCTGCCATTTAAAATGCTCAGGAAGGTAGGTCGATTTGTTTGTTTATTCTGTATCTACTCAACCTAAGCATGATATGTAAGAAGAAGCTAATATAAAAATCTTATTGAAAGTCATACAGTTGGTGAATAGAGAACTTTTGCTTAATCAAAACTCTGATTCCTTATGCCACCAGCCTTTACAACTGACGCTGATCATTGCTATCCATTTTGTGTTTAGTAAATAATTTAGTAGAGATTATTTAAAAGTTTAGCCAAAATAGTCTTCCCTCCTTCTCAAAATAACGAATCCATATTATTTAAAGTGCCTAGATATAAACTTTAGAGATGTCAGGAATATACCATTTTGGCCAGACACTAGCTAGTATTTTTAAAGAGCTAGTGGAACCTGGTGTGATGGTACACACCTGAAATACCCATCATTTAAGAGACTGAGGCAAGGAGATCCTAAATTTGAGGCCAACCTAGGCTACATAATGAGTACTAGGCCAACCTAGGCTACATAATGAGTACTAGGCCAACCTAGTCTGCATAATGAGTACCAGGCCAACTTAGGCTATGTAACAATACTTCACCTTGATGGAAAAAATAGAAAAACGATGGTGATGTAACAAAACCACAAAATGAATTAAATAAACACAAATATAACATATTCACCTAAACCAATCTTCACAGCCTGACTGTGCACACATGGACCACTTGTTGCCACCAAGGATGAGATTTTGTCAGGTTGTCATCCTTGGCATTTTCAATCACAACTAAGCAAGAATGTCAAAAGCCCATTATGCAGAGAATGAAAGACCTTGGAATACTAAGTCCTAAATAGAATATCTCCATCAAATCCCTTCCAGAGCTCAGGAACTCCATGGAAGAGGAGGCAGAAAGGGTGTAAGAGCCAGAGGGAATAGAGGACACCAGGATAACAAGGCCGTCTGCCTCTGCACGCTTAGAGCTTATATAAACTCATAGAGACTAAGGCAGCATGCGCAGAGCCTGTACGGGTCTGCACCAGGTCCTCTGCACAGATATTATGGTTTCCAGTTTAAAGTTTTTTGCAGGAATCTGAGTGTGTGAACAAGTGATAGCTTTATCTTATTATATTTTATTTTAATATTATCCCGTAGAAGCCTGTTCATTTTCTAATGAGAGACAGAAAGGGGGTGGTTTCACATGGGAGGAGAGATGGGAGGAGAAGAGGGAGGGGAAACTGTAATAAAGATATATTATGTGAGAAAACACTATTCTTAATAAAAGAGAAAATTAAAACACACACACAAAAAAACTGTTATAGGTCCTATCCACATGTAATAAATCATTTAGATCCCCAAACGAAATGCTCTGTCTTACCTCATAAAAACAACTCATTTCTGAGAGTATGAAAAACAAGCATATTGACAGTATTTCTAATTCTTTTTGTTTGTTTGTTTGTTTGGTTGGTTGGTTGGTTGGATGGTTGGATTTTTTTCTTTTCCATAATTTTTTTGGTTCTTTGGGAATTTCACATTATACACCCCATTCCTACTCACTTCCCGGTCCTTCCGTGTCTGCCCTTCACCCTTACAATGCTCCCTGTCCCCCAAAAGGAAAACATTTCACTCCTTCTTCTTTCCCATCTCTCCATCATATACTCTTTCCTTGTCATGGCCTTGGGAGCTGCGGTGTGTCACACAATACCTCTGGCTTCTGGTACACCATCAGTCCTGAACCCTCACCAAAACTCCTCTCGGGTATCCTGCCCTTTCCCCAAGTCATGGAGATCCTGTGGCTATGGTTCCGCATGACCAATCTCTTCATGAACTCCAGCAAGTCTTAGAAACCGGAAGTTGCTGAGAGGGGCCAACTCAAAGCCCTGGATGTAGGCCTGGGTGGTAGCTGAGTTGATCAGTCCAGGCCTCCACCAGGACTGCCCTCTTCAGGATAGGGTGAGGGCCAGCTTGCCTGTGCCCACGTCATCAGGGCCAGCTCTCCCGTTGTGGTGGCCCACAGGAATTAGGGAGAACAGTTCTTTGAGGACCATCAAAGGTTGGGGCCAGCTCTCCTATACCTACTCTGTTGGGGCCAGTTCTTCCGAGGGGGTCAGCTCTCCCACTGAGGCAGCCAGCGAGGGGGTAAGACCAAATCTCTGGTACCCAGGCCACCAAGAGCCAGCTTTTCCATGGCTCCTGGCAGAAACATGACACACAGATGTCAGCATAGACCCTGGCTGCGGTAGGACAATGGGCCCAGACATGACCCTCAGTGGCAGCACAGGCCTGGACATCACATGGCTCCAAGTGGCAGAGAAGGCCAGTCACATCAGTCTGTTCCTCACCACCTTTGCGTCTTCATTTCTGCTGTTCTCCAGGGTGCACGAACCACTCAGCTTCTCCTTCTCACTCATTTCTCTACCACATACTTGTTCATCTGAGCGAGCCTGTGGCTGTCTTCCGGCGCAGAGCCAGCAGTATTTCTAATTCTGAACCACCTTCACCATGTAGGAATCTTTCCATTGTATTCTTTTTTTAAAAAAACAGTTACATTATTTGTCTGTTGGGAGCAGGACATGTACCACAGCATGTGTGTAGGTGAGAGTACAACCACTCAGAGTCGGTTCTGCCCATCTACCCTGTAGGACCTGCCTGAGGACTGGACTCACTTCATCAGGCTTAGCATCAAGAACCTTTAATTACTGAACTACCTCACCAGCCTTACATCATATTATTTTTTATCTTAAGATTTATTTATTTTTATTTTATGTGTATGGGTGCTTTGTGTGTGTGTGTGTGTGTGTGTGTTTACCACTACATGTGTGCAGTGCATGTAAGGGCCAGAAAAGGGCATTGGGAATGCCCTGGAACTGGAGTTACAGACCATTTACATCATATTCTTGAGTAAGGCCAAGTTATTGTTGAAATCAGAGATCATTTGGGAAGAGTTTTATCAGGAAATATATTTTTTAAGCCCTAATAAATATTTCATCCTCATTATCCAATCATCAATCCAGTGCATATTAATCCAGCAGCTACTTTGTTCTGTTCCCCACACAGTTGCTGAAAATGCCGTGGTAAGACTTGTGCACACTTTAGGGTCCAATGGTTGTGAAGGAAAGTTAGATATGCAAACAAATGATCAATGCTATGGGCTGAATAGCAATAGTTTGTGGGTGAACAAGCTAAGAGAATAGCTGATTTGGAGGAAGTCAGGAAGTGGTGACACTGGAGGACCACACAGGTGAATCTCAGGTCTGTGGTGTAGGAGGGACAAAGAGAGACAGGTGCAAAATGGGGATGAGTGTCATGGCCAGTTTTATGATCTGTGAGTTGCTCAATTATAAATGAAAGGGCTTCCCATGTTACTGGACTAGGCCCTCTGGATATGGAAGATGGTTGTTTGGCTCCAACTGTTTGGGGGGTACCCAGGTAGGGGGATCGAGATCTGTCCCTGGTGCGTGGGCAGGCTTTTGGGAGTCCGGTGCCTGCAGTGTGACGCCTTGGTGCAGTGGGAAGGGGCTTGGACCTGCCTAGGCTCAGTGTGCCAGGCTCTGCTGACTCCCCATGAGAGACCTTGATATGGGGGATGTGGGGATGTGGGATGGCTTGGGGGAGGGCTGGGAGGAGCGAGGATGGGGGATCTGTGGGTGGTATGTAGAGTGAGAAGAAACTTTTTTAATAAAGAAAAATGAAAAAAATAAATGAAAGGGCTTGCAGAAGTGAAGGAGTAAAGGGGCAGAACAGAGCGCCCCCTCCTCATGTTCAGTGCCTACTGCACACATATAGTTATTCTTCTGGTGAAGAAACCACCCTGAAAAATGAAACTGTCACCATTTATAGTAAAAATGATTGCCACTTCCAACCTGGAAACCACCCCTACCTATTCCTCTCCTTCTCTCCCTCTGCAGCCCCCTCCCCAGCCAACACTTCCAAATCCTTTCCCCAGCACTTATTATTCAGGAGGAAAGCTGAACGATGAAAAGTTATTCAAACAGCATACCATAAGCTAACTATTTCAAGCGTATCTATTGACTGAAGAGATTTGCATTATGAACTAAGTCTGTGCAAAAAGACAATGGTAAATAGCAGTGAAAACAAAGAAATAGATGATTTAAATAAAGGAAAGCTGCTAACACCAGTGTGTATCCATTTCTCTTCAGCTGAAATTTACCCTAGAGGAACTAATATGAAAATATTACTTTCATTGTTTAAAGGATATCCGGTAAATTGGAATGCTAATTCTGTATGTCCAATAGTCAAACAGGTGAGCTAGAGATGTGCTCAGCTGCAATATATCTGGTCTCTACTCTACCCTCCGTAAAGCTCTAGAGATGTAAAGATAAAAAGACACAGCCATTTCTCTGAAGGCTGTAATGATGTATTTGGGGGGAAGGACACAACTTTGTAATTGTAGTGAAAATCCACAATATGCAAAGGATGGGTGTACATATTATTATTATGGGGGTGGAAGAGAAAGATGTCCTCCTCTATGGACTCGATATTTGTGGTATGAAGGGGAAATTTTGTTATGGAGGCTTCAGCGAAGAGGTGACATTCCAGCCAGAATGTCGGTGAATAGAAGTAGTGATCAAGACTTATCTAGAAGTGGTGATACAGACAATCTGGGAGATGCCTTGGCCTTCCAAGAAAAAGGAACATAGTGTGGCATTCACAAACAGAGGAATGGAACCTAATGTTAAAGGTGAGCTTTTGTGGCACAGAGGTAAGAGTTCAAGTGGGGAATGTTTAAGAGAGTGGGTTTGTAAGTGACCTGCTTGCCACACTGAGAAACTGTACTTCATCCATTAACTGAGAAGGGATGCTTCACATTATCAGCTTTGCTTGTCAAGAATGGAGAAGCAAAGGCAAGCTGAGACAAAGTGGTTTTAGTTAAGAGAGAACTAGGAAGAAAACATTTAAACAATTCAAGGTATGAAATGCTGTAACCCAAATTGGGATTTAGGTTGACTGAACTAGCTTTGACAATTTACTTAGAAAAACAAAAGAGCAGTTAATAGCAATGCAGGGAAATCCTCTGAAAAACAGAAGTGTAAAAATTGTCAGAGGAACAGAGGTCTTGCCTTTAGAGACCTCAACAATCCCACCCTCTTCTCTAGAACTGGAATATTGCTTTGTAGATAGTAGGCATTTGATACCATCTGGTGAAAGAATGCATAAATGAAGTTATAAAACTGTTCGGAATCTATTTTAATTTGGTTCCCTAGTAACTGGACTTTGAGGCAGAGTCAAGTACAGGAGGTGCTCTGGGAAGCAGTGTCGAGGACATTTGTACAGCAGTAAGAGAAGCAAGATTGGAAGTAAAGGAAACCAGAGAATCCTTAGCCAACTACTGGGTGAGTTCCTCATGATTCCTAAGTTACCATAAATTTCTGTTCACCTATCAGCTAGTCACACATAAGCTCCCATTCAGCCACAGGAAATTCCCAGAGGGACACACAGAGCCAAGCTGCTACCATCTAGAAGTCTCCAACGTTGGAGAAATAAATGTCTCATAAGGGGACAGCAGACACACTGCAGCAGCTTCTAATGCAGCAATTATCAACCTGTGGGTTGAGACCCCTTTGAGATTGAGCCACCCTTTCATAGGGGTCCCATATCAGATACCCTGCATATCAGATATTTACATTACAACCCATAACAATAGCAAAAATACAGTTATGAAGTAGCAATGAAAATAATTTTATGGTTGGGGGGTCACCACAACATGAGGAACTGTATTAAAGGTTCACAGCATTAAGAAAGTTGAGAACCACTGGTCTTGAGCTTCCCAAAGCATATAGGCAATGACAAGTGACTGGTCCAAACTGATTTCAGAAAGAAGGCTGTAGGGAAATATCTGAATCACCATCTCCCACTACCCCCAGTCCCTTGACAGCAGCTGAAGTACTGACAGTGAGATCCAGAATTGTTCAAATTCAAATTGTGGGTACAAGGAACAAAATCTCAATCCTTCCAGATGACCCTAGGGCAACACAGAGTTTGTCTAATTCACCTCCCACCCAATCTGTCCTTCCCTATTTAGAGTCTTTACTAGTTTCTCTAGGCATTGATTTCCTAACATAGAAACTGAAAAACAACAGTGTTTGCCTCATGGCAAACTCCTAAGGACTAAAAACAATCCTGTATTTTATGATATCTGGAACATATCGAATACTCACTGTGTGATTATAGGAGTATTTCCAAGCCACTTTCCAGTTAGTCTTCAATATACTATTTCTGAGTCTCAACTCAGTAAAAGTCAAAGTTTTGGGAAAATAAGAACTCAAACTCTCCTCTATACAATTGCATCCCAAAAACTGTGCATAAAAGTCAACAGGAAATAAAATAATCCAATGGGCACACAGGAAGGATTAAGGCACCCCTCTTCAAGCCACTAGAACTTCAAGGACTCACAATTCCACCCCCCTGATCTGACTCCACAGAGACACATGGGAATGTTTAGTGAATCTATAGGTTCCGAGAAACTGCTCAATCTCTGAACCTAAACTTGGCACTGGTGGAAAGGTTTTCCTGGAAAAGGCTGAGGAGCTTTTAGAAGAGCAAAATATCCAACCAAACTCTCTGAAGCAGTAGCCACTCATGGACGTCAAATGTCTACTAACAGCTTCCAGTTCTGTTCTTTGCCTCACTTTGTCTTTGAAAGACATGGCCCCACTTTGAGCACCTAACCATTGTTCCTACTTGGTTCTGTAGAACCTCACCCTTTCTGTTTCAAAATCAAACAAATAAAATATCATAAAACTTGCACGTCATATGATAATGAGGTGAGATTTCTTCTCAATTCAACCAAAAAGAGCACACATAAATCATGTGACTGTGCTCACATTGTGTTATGCTGCCTATAGCTTGGTGTACCCTATCCTTGGTTTTTCTACATCCGTTTTCTAAGACCTTAACTTTGTGTGCTGTTATCTTGTGAAACTGAGATGAGAGCAGCAGTTGAAGGCCGGGCTTCTAAGATCCAACAGCCTGGTCAGTGAGATAGCTCAGCAGGTAAAGCCACCTGCCACCAGGGACAACTAAAAGTCCATCTCTAAGACCCACATGGAGGAAGGAAAGAGCCCACTGGTTTACTCTGACCTCTACATGTATCCAATGGCACTTGTGTCCCACACACAAACAAAATAATAAATACAAAAATGTAATTTAAAATCAAATAGCATACAATCAAAACCTAGCTCTGCCATTTTTTCTGACTACATGCCAATCCTTTAAGATCTTTAAATCTCAATTATTTTCCAACATGCACTTGAATGGCATCATCTAATTCACAAGAGCACATGAAGAGAAAAAAAAATGAGATAAAACACATAGGGTACTCAGGAGTTATCTAATGCTGGTCATTGCATTACCAACATAAGTTGCCATCATTTGGGGGCTGCTGTGTTAGTAGTTAGGGCTGACAACCAAATCTCTCAGGTGGAGTCACTTGACAGCAGAAATCTATTTTCTGCAGTTCTTCAGGTTAGGCATCCAAGATTAGGATGTCAGCAGGTATAGTTCCTCTGGAGACCTCTCTGCAGCATCCTTGGCTTTCATTCATATGGCCACCTACTTGCTATTTCCTCATGTGGCCTGTCTTTGTATGTGTGTGTTTCCCTAAGGTCTATTTCTCCTAAGAACAATAGTCATGCTGGGTGAGGGGGTCATCCCAACTGTCTCATTTCAATTTAATTATGTCTCTAAAAGACATTATCTTCAAATACCATTACATTCTGAAGTGCTGGGGTTGGGACTTCAATGAGTGATTTTTGGGGTGGACACATTCACTCCATAACAAACACTTACTTTTTGCTATCTGCCATGTGCCAGGAAGAATGCCAGAAATGCTTTCTTCTGGACTCGCCCCAAGTATTCTCAGCTTTACCCCATAAATCTTTTTACATTTGAAGTTAGCTCCCTCAGCAACTTGCTTACCTATGTCTTCATTGTCCAAAGTAGAAATAGCCTTTTTCCCAATCATTTTTAATCATAATGTGTGCTCGTTGTAAAATACTTAGATGATACAAAAGCACATTAAAATAAAAAGGGAATTACTTATAACCCTATCATAAAGAAATAACCACTCTTTGACATCTGTAAAGTGGCCAGATTTTTTTTCTCTTCTGTTCTCACATACACATAACTTGTTATTTCCCAAAACGAGAGTCATACTCTGCTCTGCCCATATTTTTCACTCAAAATTACTTTAGGCATCATTCTATGTCAAATATCATAAATCTGTATCACAACTCTGCTATTATACAGTATTTCATAGTCAGCCTGTTTCCCAGCACTAAGTTTAAAAAGAAAAAAAAAACTATTATGAAAAATAGTTCCGTGAACTACCTTGTTAGAGAAAGCATCCTTGCCCTGGCCATTTCTTTCTTATACTTTCTTAGATAAATAAAGGAAAACCTCAAATTCGTTTTTATGTATTTCCAGATTGCCCTTCAGAAAGATGTTCCAATTATCCCCCCTTCGAAGTGCAAACTGGTTAATATAATTGCCAGAAACATGCTGATTTTGCATCAACCTTCTCCTACCCCCTACGTCCCCCGACCATTACCATCCTTCGGGAAGCCATACCATATTAATTGAACCAATATAACATGGTCCTTTCCCCTCAGAGTGACAAGGCTGAAACAGATGACACAGTTTGCAGGGGCACATGGAAACATAGATCCAAGTGTTAGATTGCACGATGTACAGCTGCTAAGCACCCTGGGAGGCTCAACTGGTTTCCTTCCACTTTCAGTCCCCAAGCAGGCTTGAAATAAAACACACCCATGAGCTGAAGTGTGCTTCATGCATTTTACTAAAGAAATGCCCCCTCTTATGATTCAACTTTAGAGAAACTGAAGAGAAAATGACCTCAGTGGTCATCTGGTACCATGCTCACTGACTAAACTCTAGCCATGCTAAACTCCAACAACGTTTATTTTCTTTGTGCTCTAGCTGGAAGAGTCATGATCTTAGAGCCATGATGAGGCCGGTCGGGGCCATAGAATGAGACCCTGTCTCACAAAACAAAAAGGAAGAAAGGAATGTGGGGGAAGGAGACAGGAAGATAGAGGGAGGGCCATTCCCATAAAGATAAATAGATGAATGTGACGGAAGAGTGAGTCCAAAGAGAGGCTCAAACACACACAGACAACTGACTTTTGGAAAAGGCACAAAAATAATTCAGTGAGAAAGAGACAAATTTTTAAACAAACATGAGGTAGTGAAACATTTGAAAATTTATATGCCCAAAAAAAGAAAAGAAGATCATAGCACATACAAAATTTTGTTCAAAATTGGTCATTGACACAGCAGTAAAAACTAAAATAAATAACTTTTGGAGTCAAATATAGTATAAAACTTCTATATCTTAGCTTAGGTGAAGATTTCTTAGATATAACACTAAATTCATAATCCATTAATGAATAAATTGATAAACTTCACCAAAATTTAAAAGTTATCCTTAAAAATACAGGCAACAGACTAGAAACATTCCCAAAGCCCCCACTTGCTAAAAAAAAAAAAACTTCAGAATTCAACAATAAAAAATCAAACAACCCAGTTTAAATGGCAGGGAAAAAGAAGATTTGAACTGACACATCAGTCATGCTAGGCATCAGTTACTAGGACAATGCAACCTGAACCACAAATACACACCTCCACACACTCCGGCAAATGGTTTATAATGTTTAAATAACTATACACAGTGATGGCAAGAATGTGGACGAACTGGAATTTCCCACATATCATTGATGAAAATGTAAAATGATAGGACCACTGTAGATGATTCAGCAGCTTCTATAAAGGTTAAATATGAGTTGGGCATGGAAACACATGCCTATCATTCTAGCATTCAAGAGGATCTTATAGAATATTATCACAAGTTTGAGGCCAGCCTGAGCTAAATTGTAGGACCCTGTCTCAAAATATCAATTCATAAATGTTAAATATGCTCCTGTTATAAACACAGGTATTATTTATTTTATCCATAAATGGTCATAGCAGATACATGTCTAATTGCCCATAAATGGAAACCTCCCAAAAGTTCATCAACAGATAAACAGATGATGAGCAAATCAAACTATATTCTATAATGGAATACAATTCAGCAACAAAAAGAAATGAATTGTCGATCTATGTAGCAAACAAGAATAAATTTCAAAGTGATTACACTAAATAAAAGAAATGAGACCAAACTATTGATTAATTAAATTCTATTGATAAAGATTATTTTAAAAATGTGAAATATCCTACAGTGGTAGAAAGCAAATCAATACTTGCCTAAGGACATGATGAAGTTGAAGGAGGGGTTTACAACATGTAGAAAACAGGGATTCTCAAGGAGCAGAAGAAAGTTTAGAGGACAGTGGACATGTGGACTTTCTTGAGTACATGCATACACATTAAAGCTTAGGGAGATGTAGTTTATTGTATGCCATTTATACCTGGATAAAGCTTTGAGAGATGAGGCAGAAGAGGAAGAATGAAGTAACAGGAGGAGAAAGAAGGTGAGGAGAGGAAGACAAAGGAGAAGGAAAAGAGAGGGGGAAGAGGAAGAGGGGGAAGTACAAGGGGAGGATGGAGAAGAAAGCATGCATCCCATTATGACAACTTTGAAGGCAGAGTAAAGGACTACAAAAAAATAATATACATGTCAGTTCCCCCTAAGATTATATACACACAAATATTTATAATGAGAAAAATATAGCAGTGAACAACTTACAAACATGCAAAGCACGTTCCATACAAAGTATCTTCTTTGTGTCACTGCCCTATGATGTCATTTCTCCACCTGAGACTAAATATCAAGACCACAGGGGAGCAAAAGAGATTCTAATTCCTACGGCCAAAGGAACAGCATGGGAGAGGGGACAAAAGACTGTAGGAGCTCAAGGATGAGGGCGTGAAATGAAATGGTGATTTCTGAATATAGCCTGGCCATTGCAATCATGAACACACAGCAGCTGTGGCTTCCTGTGCAAGGCTTGCACACACACACACACACACACACACACACACACACATACCACACATTACACTACACATACACTCACACACAAATGCTCACACACCACACATGTATACACACACACATATACCACATACACCACATGCATCACACACACACACACACACACACACACACACACACACACACACTCTCTCTCTCTCTCTCTCTCTCTCTCTCTCTCTCTCTCTCTCTCTCTCTCATTGGAGGAGGATGTTGTATAACAATTAAGACATTCCTTCCTGGAGGGAGAAGGTAGACTTCTGAGACTCAAGAAGTGGACAAGTCCCACAAATCTGGGAAAAAACTAAAACTCACAAGATTCAGAAAACCCCCCTATCTTCACTCCAAGGTTGTCCAAGCAGCCGTCAACTACTGAGGAGAGGAGAGTCTCCAAGTTGTGCAGGGAGCTCCAGGGATTCAGCCTTTGGAAGTCCTCACCCAGGCTGGGTAGGATCTTCAGTGGTACAGCTGCCTTCAAGTCATCCACACTTCTGCAAGCTGGACTTTGGAAGAATTGCTTCTTTGGGAGCAAATGTCTACTCACCTATCTAGGAGACCTAATCACCTATCTAGGGTGAATAAACATCTGTTCCCCTCTCTCCAGGAAAAAATTCACAGGAACAAGGCAGACTAGTTGTGAAGTCAAGGGGGGTTTCAGGAAGAGGATAAGACACCAAAAGAAGAAATGGAATGGATAGGTATAAGATATTATGGTAGAGTATTGTATATACTAGTAAACAAATTTAGTAAAATAGCAGCCTTAGATAATTTGCACTGTTATGGATTCTTATATGTTGATACAAATGTAAACTATTTTTATATTCCTGTTTAAGATAATTTGTATATTGATACAAATACAGAACTATATTTGTTATAATGTACATATATTTCTACTCTTATTTGAAATATTTGTATATTGATACAAATGTATGTTTATATCTGTCATACTGTATGTATATTCTACTTCTGTTTAGGATATTCTGTATATTGATATATATTTAAGATTATTGTCATATTGCATGTCACACTATACATTCCTACCTCTGTTATAAATATCTTGTGTATTGTCAAAATTTTGAAGTCTTCATCCTTTACCGTACATTTGCTTATAGACTATTTACCTTGTTTACATGAAGCCTTAATCCTTAGGTTATTTCGGTAGATAAGACTTATAGATTTATAGTCACCTATGCTTGTCTTCTCTATAGTTATGTTAGTTAGGTTATCCAGATTTACAGATACATAGGTCAGATGGACAGGTAATCTTCAAACACTTTATAGACCTAGAGAATATGGCATTTAAATAACTTAGAATTCTGTTGACATGAGACACAATTGCTCCTGGCAGCACCAATTTGATCCCAAGAAAACAATGGGCTTCTAAGACATTTCCATTTGGAAGTTTGTCTTCTTGGCACGAAATGGCCTACTGGGCAAAGAACTGCCCTTGCCTCAACTGCTGACAATACGAGTGTTGTCCTTCTAGACAAGTGGGACACAAGGAAAAGTGACTTCTGAACTCTGCCAAGACAGGATAAGGTGGTCTTTCAGAATTCCTGCTTCTGAAAATGGTCTGTTGGATACTCTAGGCCTGTCACCAATTTTAATGCACCAACAATGCTGAGAAACATTAGGTGACTGTCCAGGCTGCCAGCTATCTCTGTCTACTCTTGCAAGATTCCCAAAAATTGCTTGCATCCATCTTCCATTTCTCAGGTACCATTATATTCCTTCTCAGGTCTTTGATGGGATTGAAGACTAGCAGTTATAGTTACAACTTAGTATATATAATAATACCTTAGATAGAACATAATAAGTATTACATTCAGATTCTTTAGGATAGGACACCTTTTGGAATGATCTTTGTAATATGCCATTTAACCATGCTCTAGACTTCTCTGGATTTTAGTCTGTGTTTCTTACTTGATATTGCTCACATTGATTGTAGTTCCATCTTATCTATGTCATTATCCCTCATTACTCCAGGACAAGATTTGATAACCATTCTTTTGTATATAATCTTGTATTAGATTAGAAACTTCTTATTTAGACAAAAGGGGGAGATGTAGTGGGTAGCTGTTCCAGCTTTGACCTGGAATTTCCAACCCCCATTGAGGCTTTGATAATGGTCACACCTACAAGACAGGGCTGAGAGAGGACACTGAAGACACAAGTTCTGGATGTGGGGCTCTCTTGGTTCCTGGACCCTGGATGCTGGAGGTAGACTGAGCAGAGTTCTCCAGAGAACACTGCCGGACTGCACTATACCTTTGCCAGACCCTGAAACCTACCCATCCCTTCACTTGTAAGTCACACCACAAAATAAACCTCCCTTTTAACTACATAGAGTGGCCTTAATAATTTCACCAATAGAGACCTCATCACCTATCTAGGGTGAATAAACATCTGTTCCCCTCTCTCCAGGAAAAAGTCACAGGAATAAGGCAGACTAGTTGTAAAGATGGGGGGAGAGGGGGTTCAGGAAGAGGATAAGAGAAAGCACGGGGAGGGGGGGGGAACGAGTATGATCACAGCATAAGAATACATGCATGAAATTATAAAAAATGAAGAACATGTACAAATAAGAATTACTATCACAAAAACCTAAATTCTACAACATTTCAAATACTCTATTGAACAAGTGGGGGAAATGTAAAAAAAAAAAAAAAAATCAGATGATATGCAAACAAGGGCATGAAGGGTGATGCGTACATTTACATGCCGCATTTACACACACAACAGCAGCTCTTGAAATCCCAAGACAATGTAACCACTTGCTTCTGGGAGAGGGGAGGGGAGAGTAAATGAGGCAGGAGAAAGCTTGTCTTTCACAGACCCTTGTTGTACTACTTTTTGATACATATGTCACTGCCTATTAAAATCATCCTTAAGAGAAAAAAAAAACATTTAACAAAATTTTTATAGCTCCTGTTCTATGTACAGATTATCAAAGTAAAACCACTAAGAAAAAGAATTGACAGTGACAGTATCACATTGACATCTGTCTCCCCAAACTTAGATAAGACACTGAAATTAATTTTTAAAGATTCTAATTTGTGTATTTTGATATATTTAATTGATACAGAATGAAGATATGAAGTTCCCTTGATATGATTGCCTGTGGACTTTTTAAGAGATTTTGAAAAACCTGTGATCACACACATTTCTATAAAGTACATGTATTTAAAGAACATAAACACAATAATTTATAATCTATACTGCAAAGTTAAAAAGACAAGTAAAAATATATTTGGGGGTGAGACTATAACCCAGTGGTGAAGCACTTGACTAACCACCCATGAAGCCCTGTGTGTGTGTGTGTGTGTGTGTGTGTGTGTGTGTGTGTGTGTGTGTGTTATTTGAAATCATAATCACTATATAGTCCTTTATTCTGACTCTTTTCTTCCAACAGTAAATCCAAACACTACCTCTCACGGTATAAACTGGTGTTTGACTGCTCTGCTATCAGTTAGGAAGTGATGTCTGTGGCTATTGTTCTCTAACTGCTATAGGAAGCTTTGACTGTAGCAATGGGTACAAAGCTCAATGGTAGAGGGCTTACCTAAAACTTCAACTCAATAAAGGCAGGTCAGAAACACAGAGACATAACCTTTTATTTTATTTTTAAGGTTTATTTTCATTTTTATTTTATGTGTGAGTATTGTGCCTGCATGCAAGGAACTGCGTGTGTGCCTGGTGCCTATGGAAGACAGAAGAGGGTGTGGAATCCTCTGGAACTGGAGTTGGGGATGGTTATGAGGCATTGTGTGGATGCTGGAAACCAAACCCAGGCACTCTGTGAGAGCAGCAAGTGCTCTTAATTGCTGAGCTATCTTTCCAGGCCCCTGAGATATAATCTTAATTCCACCTTCTGCATGCCATTCATCAGTCGGTGGACTAGAAAAACTGCAGCGTTTTCTCTTCAGCTTGAAGTCTTTTGGGGTCTACTGTAAATAGTTGTAGGTCAGCATCTCAACAACTTTTCTATAAAACACAAAATAGAATATGTCCAAATGTTATATTTTTCAGGACTATTAGGTTCCAATGTTATTAAGCTCAAACTTGAACCAGCCCTGTAGGGTGAATTGCAAGAAACACACTCATAAATTCTCCATGAATTCAGTCTTGTTCATTCGGACAGTCTTGCATTCTTTGTAAATGTTCCCACAAGGCTTATTTCTGCCTTGGATTTCTCAGCAACATAGTCATATTCAATTACAAGTTTTTGTGTGTACCCAGTTTTACTCAGATATGTTGTAAATGCAAACAGATATTTTAAAAATATAAGCATGAATCATTGTGTATTTCTGGGGACCTCTCTAGCACTTTGCTTCTTCCTGTTCTCATGTGGTCTTCATTTATCACGATCTGTTATTCCTTGTTCTCCCTTTCTGTTCTTGATCCAGCTGGGATCTCCTGCTCCCCTAAGCTCTCTTGCCCTCGAACCTTGCTCTTCATTACTCCCACTGTCGTCCAGGTTGTTCATGTAGATCTCATCCACTTCTCTGTCGTTGGGCAGTCCCTGTGTCTTTCCAAGGATCCTGTTTTCTAGGTATCCTCCCTGGAGTTATGTAGCAATCTAGTCATCTTTGTTTTACATCTAGTATCCTACTATGAGTGAGTACATACCATGTTCGTCCTTCTGAATCTGGGTTACCTCACTCAGGATTATTTTTTCTAGGTCCATCCATTTGCTTGCAAACCTCATGATGACATTGTTTTTCTCTGCTGAGTAGTACTCCATTGTGTATAAGTACCATATTCTCTTTATCCATTCTTCAGTTGAAGGGCATCTAGGTTGTTTCCAGGTTCTGGCTATTACAAACAATGCTGATATGAACCTAGCTGAGCAAATGCCCTTGTGGTATGATTGAGCATTCCTTGGGTATATGCCCAAGAGTGCTATTAGCTGGGTCTTAAGGGAGATGGATTCCCAAGAAGCAAAGTGCTAGAGAGGTCCCCAGAAATCCACAATGATACATCCTCTGTAGACTGCTGGCAATGGTTGAGAGAAAGCCTGATCTGATGATCTGGTGATCAGATGGCCAAATACCCTAACAGTCGTGCTGGAACTCTCATCCAATAACTGATGGAAGTGGATGCAGAGATCCTTGGCCAGGCCCCAGGTGGAGCTCCAGGAGTCCAATTGTCGAGAAAGAAGAGGGACTCTAAGAGTGAATTGTTGAGACCAAGACTGGAAAAGCACAGGGTCAAATAGCCAAATGAATGGAAACACATGGATTATGAACCAAATGCTGTGGAGCCCCCAACTGGATCAGGCCCTCTGGATAAGTGAGATAATTGAATAGCTTCAACTGTTTGGGAGGCATCTAGGCAGTGGGACCCGGACCTATCCTTAGTGCATGAGCTGGCTGTTTGGAACCTTGGGCTTACACAGGGACACTTTGGTCAGCCTGGAAGGAGGGAACTGGAGCTGCCTGTACTGAATCCACCAGGTTGAACTGAATCCCCAGGGGAGTCTTGGCCCTGGAGGAGATGGGAATGGAGGGGAGGGGCTAGGGGGAAGGTGGGATCAGGGGCGGGAGGGGGGAGGACAGGGGAATCCATGGCTGATGTGTAAAATTAAAACACAAATATAATAAATATAGCATGAAGCTATATTTTTAAATAATTATTTTATGCATTGATAAAACAAGTAAACTTAATACCATACAAAGAATTTGTCACAGAGATTTGAAAGACTGGATTTTAGTTCAGTTGGATTTTTTTAGTTCAGACTGGATTTTACTCTCACTTTTTCTGAGAGCTGGTTTTAGTGCTCAGCATCGTTAAGTAGGCTCTCTCCCACAACACAAAGAGGAACATGTGATTGTCTCAGGAGGTCCCAACACTCATACACTAAATGCACAGAGTTTTCTCTGTGTTGTGGATGTGACCTTTCTAAGTATCTTACTAAGGTTGATGATTGTGTGTCAGCCTCAGTCAATACCGCGAGGTAAAATAGACAAAACGAAGTCTTTTACTAGTTTTATTAGTCATGTCTGCAATCTACACATCAAATCATTTCATAGAAGTTTTCTTCTCTTTTTTTTCTGAGTGAGTACTATTTGACCCCACTAGCTTGTTCTTAACTTGGTTGTGTGTACCAAGTTTGTGCTGGGAGAATTGTGACTCTGTTGTGTTCTTGTATTGGCTCTTTCTGGCATTATTGATAGTACTTTAAATTTGTGATTTCTCAGATCTTATGATGTAATCATTTTTAACCTCTTTATTGAGGGATAATTGACACACAATAATCTGCACATAGTTAAAGTGCATGGCCTAATTAGTTTTGACATATCAGCACACAGTCACTATGCTGTCTGTTCAGCCTGTTGTCTCAAAGCCAGGTTATATGAGCTATACAACTTTATTCTATGTCAAAGAAGTTAAGGCTATTCAAAATTTTTCTCTCTCCATATAGATTTTAGAATAATTTTTATCAGTTTCCACATACTATACACACACACACACACACACACACACACACACACACACGGCTACTGGTGTGTTTAGTTTTTATAACACATAGGACACAATAAAAACTGTCTTGACATCCTTGTCTGGTCATCCTAAGATCTGTCAGTTCCTATTTGATTTTGATTTATTAATTCCTCATTAACAATAGTTCTCCTGAATATCTGCATGCCTCTGAAATGTGTGTTGAACACCAGAGTTTGAGAGTTTACTGTGCTGAGTGTTAGGTATTTGTGTATCCTCACATATATTATTGAGTGTAGCATGAATCTTAAAAGTTCTTATTAATAAAATCGTACCTGAGGCCATTACTGGGGTGAATGCTGGAAGATCAGAGAAGCAGAACAAGCCACAGCTTTCTCACCTCACCAGTTCCTCAGCTGGTCTTGTTTCCTCAGACTGCCAGCTTCTGAGTCCTCATCCAGAATGGGTCCCAGCTGAACTACTGCTAGAAGCCTAAAAGCTTAACCAGCCAAATGCTTCTAGTTTCTGGTCTTCATGCCTTATATAATCTTTTCACTTTCTGCCATCACTCCCTGGGATTAAAAGCTCGCTTTCTGGGATTAAAGGCGTGTGTCACCACGTTGGCTGTGTCCTTGAACACAGAGATCCGCCTGGCTCTGCCTCCCAAGTGCTGAGATTAAAGGCATGCACCACCACCGCCTAGCTTCTGCTATAGCTTGCTCTCACCCATTTTCTAGCCACCATTTTTGGTTCTGTATCTAGTGACTGTCTGTTCTCTGACCCCAGATAAATTTATTAGGGTGCACAATATTTTGGGGAACACAATACCACCACAATTGAACTTTGTTCTTGGATGCAGTTGAATGACTGGAAACAGTGAGAGGGTTTTTGTTTTGTTTTGTTTTGTTTTGTTTTGTTTTGTTTTTGTTTTGTTTTGTTTGTTTTGTTTTGTTGTTTTGTTTTGTTTTGTTTTGTTTTGTTTTGTTTTGTTTGTTTTGTTTTGTTTTGTTTTGTTTGTTTTGTTTTGTTTTGTTGTTTTGTTTTGTTGTTGCCTCTTTCTATGGCTATTCCTTCAAGGACTCTGAAGCAGTGAAATGGAGTTCTTTCTTTACATAGCTTCCTCTTCTCTCATGCTTACCATCATCGTTCTTGTACCCACAGCTATGTATCTTTAACTGCAGACTGCACCTTGGTTTCCCTCAAGCAGCTTGAAGACTTGACGGTCCAGCTCATGTCCTTGTCATCTCACAGTAACCATTGCTCTTTGTTGACTGATGTTCATTATCTTGCAGGCGAAAGGGCAAATATGCTCCATCTTATCCAGAAACAGACATCTTCCTCTTTCTTAAATTGTTATGAGTAATTTTAGGTGTCAACTTGTTAAGAAATACCAAGATAGCTGCTACGACTTTGGGGTGGGGGCATCCCTGTGAAGATATTTCTGGACAACAATGGCATTTGAGTCAGTGGGCTTAAGAAGTAAGATCAGCCCTCATCCAGTGAAAGCAAATACCATGCAACTGGCTGTAGACTTAGCTAGAACAAGACAGAGGAACATAAACTTGCTTGCTCACTTATTATCTTTCTATTCTCTGGTGGTAACTCCCTCTTTTCCTGATCTTGGATATCAGAACTCCAAATGTATCGGCCTTCAGGACTCTGGGTCTCACAGTTGGGATCACAACCCTTCTTCTCCGACCTTCGGATAGACTGAATCATGCTACCATCTTTGTTTCTCTATCTCCGCAAACACATATAGTAGGACTCGTCAGCTTCCATAATCCCTAACAAGTTGGCTCTAATCTATTCATATAGCTATTCTATTATTTCTGTTTCTCTAGAGAAACCAAATATATCGTAGGTATTAACTAGTTTTTGTCAACAAATGAAAAAAAAAAAAAAATGAGCACTTCTTTTGGGTGCCCAAAGAGGGGCTGGTGCCCGTGGTGCAGGCGTGGATATTGACCCCACATTAGTTAGGGTCTAATTTTATTGCTGCAATCTCTTTTTGGGTCTTGATTTTTGCCCCTTGCTCCAGGGACTGCATCGATCACTCCTAGATCTGGTGCACACCCTATTGCTGTTCCTCTAGAGGTCCCCTTTCTTCTGTATTGTGGTTCAGTGCCCCCTGCTCAGTGATTGTTCGGTGAGTTGGCCCCTTTGGTGTTTTGTGTTTTTGGTCCCTTGGGAGGTGAGCACTGGGACCGCAATGTAAGACAAGCACAGTCCATTATGCTGGTTGCTCTCTGAGGCAGGGAGAAGGCCTAAGCATAGAGCCTCAGCTCCCACTGAGCTGCCAAAGAAAATAAATAGAAAGGTGGACATATAGATGGAGTGCAGCCAGCTAGCCTGAAAAAACTGCAGCTGCCCTGTTCCAGGTAATGTGTATAGACATGCGTGCTAGTTACTTCCTACTGAGGCAATTTGGAATCTGCCACTGCACCTGGTGATTGGTGAGTCCACTGCTTGCTTCTTACCTAACTCCTAGTGTGTGTGTGTAGTTGACATTGGGCCTTCTCATCCCCTCCCCCAAGGTGTATTCAGGAACATAACTGAATGTTCACCAGTAACATCTTTTCTTTTAGAATAGGTAACCAAAAAAACTCACTCACTATATGAAAAACAATTGCTTGAAAAAGTTTGATGAAGAAGTGAAGAACTTTTTTCACATGACCCAGCTATTCCACTCTAGGACATCTACCCCCAAAACTGTACCCTATCACAAAAAGAATTTCTCATCCATATTCATTGCTGCTCTAATCACAGTAACTGGGAAACAGAATCAGACTATATCTCCATCAACTGATGACTAGGTAATGAAAATGGGGTACATATACACAATGGAATTTTATTCGGCTATAAAGAAAAATAAAATTTTCAGTAAAATGAATGGGATTGGAAAACATTATGATGAATGCAGCAATCCAGGCTCTGAAAGACAGTCTCTCTCATATGTGGATCCTAGCTTCTGATTTTTAATGTATGTGTGTTTATGTGGGAATAAGTGTGGGTAGAGGCCAGAAAACTAAAAAGGGGCCCATCAGAGGGAGAAAAGGGAGGCTTTAAGGGAAGAGGGGTCAGATGGAAATAGAACACATGTGACATAAAAGTGGAAATGGGAATATTGGGAATGAAAGCTTTCATGGGGCCAAAGAGATGGGGGAGAGAAGCTGGGGGTATGAATCAAACAAAACTAAGTATTATGAAAATGCCATAAGGAAACATTCTAATAAAAAATTAAAATGATTTAATTACTCAAGGCTAAATTAGAGAAAAAGATTCCTTTGATCTGAGGGTGAAGATCAAACTTTGTAAGGATAAACAGGGTCAGGGAATGGACTATGTATGTTTTGACTTTGGTACATTCTACTGCTTCTTTGTTTTTTAATTGTTTTTATTTTAAGAACATGTATTTGTCTGTGGAGGGAGATGTACATGTGAGTGCAAGTACCAGAATAGGTCTGAGGTGTTGGATCCCCAAAGACCTGAGACTTGAACCCAGGTCCTCTGGAAGAGAAGTGCAAACTAGTAACCACAGAGCCATCTCTGCGGCCCATCTACTGCTTCCTAAAACTAATCACGTACAACCCAAACCTCACCCTGTTTGTAATCAGCATCTCAGTCTGTAATATTGACATAGTCTCCACTCTGTCAATGTTGCCTGAGTACTTGAAAAAAATCATCTTAAAGTATATTTTCAAGTAGCAGGCATAATTGGCATAACACAAATTAGTCTAATATCCAGACTGATGGTGTTTATTTTGGTCTCCTTCAGACACCACACTCTTGTGTGTGACACTGCATAATGGAGATGGCACTGATTAGCGAGACCAGAGGTCTAACTCAAAAGGTTGACCTTTACCCTTGAAGTTTTCTTTTAGTTATAAAAAGTGATGCCTGCTCTTTAATTAAGCATTGTAAAATAGGGCTGTTAGTTATACTAGGTGTGCTTTGAGAAAGTTCCCAGATGATCAAAACCACATTGATAATGAAATGTGTCCCTACTGTGAGGTAACGTAAGTTAATCAAAGGTCAGTTTCATGTGTTTTATGAGCCCTGTACAGGAGGGTACACAACAAGATATCAGCAAGGATGTTTCACAAAGCAGAATTTCAAGTGAGCAGAGAAGTTTTATTCTTCACAAATATTTTTATTATCTCAAATTTTCAAAACTGAGTTCAAATGCCCCTCAATTCTAAGAACGTCCTACTGTTTACTGTATTTTTATATTAACCTTATCATTGGTGCCCATTTATTGCCTTCTTCCTTACAGTCTTGGTTATTTACATAAGTTTGATAAGATAGAATGATATTATGTATTTATGTTTCTAGCTTGCCTCAGTGATGATTTTGTAGAGTTCCTGAATTTATAATTCAAAACTGAGCATTTAAAAACCTATCCAAATTCCAAGAGGAAGAAAGAGCTCATGGGCAGTTATATTTTATTTATTTTGGCAGAATGGACACACCTATCACCTCATGTTGTTTACTATTTCAACTGTAGTAGTTTGAATGTAATTGGCCCTCATAATCCGGTAATCTCATAGGGAGTGTCACTATTAGGAGATGTGGCTTTGTTGGAGTGGGTATGGCCTTGTTGGAGGAAGTGTGTCACTGTGGGGGCGGGCTTTGAGGTTTCATATACTCAAGATACCTCCCAGTGTGTCAGTCAACTTCCTGTTGCCTGTAAGATGCAGCACTCTCAGCTCCAGTACCACATCTGTGACTGCATGCTACCATGCTCTCCTTCATGATCATAATGGACTGCCCTCTGAAACTATAAGCAAGCTGCCCTCAATTAAATGTTTTCTTTGTAAGAGTAGCCGTGGTCATGGTGTCTCTTCACAGCAATGAAAACCCTAACTAAGATATTAACCATGCCATAACCCAGTGGACGCTAAAGTTCAGCACAGCATCCCAGCAAAGAAGAAGGGGAAGTGTGATAATCCTGATACACCTATATGATCTTTTTAGTAGTACTAAGAGCCTCTCTGTGGTGTTGAAAATTCAATGCAAGGCTCCACAAACGCTAATGAGCACTCTATTTTAGTTTGCCTTTATTTCCTTTCTTTCTGAGCCTACTAGTACTTTTGTTAGCATATATTCATTGTGTAAATAGAGTTTCATTGTTATATCTTCACATGTGCATATTATTTTCTTTGATCAATCTACCCTCCTTACCTTATCTTGTGCCCCTCCCCTCCCAAATGTCTGAGTCCCCTCCAGAAAATATGTAAGGAATGAGGTAAGTAGGTAGATGACAGATAAATAGATGATAGGTAGATAGAAAGATAGACAGACAGGTAGATAGATAGATGGGTGGATAGATAGATTAGATAGATAGATAGATAGATAGATAGATAGATAGATAGATAGATGATAGATAGATAGATATTATAGATGATAGATATGATAGATAGATGATAGATAGATAGATAGATAGATAGATAGATAGATATAGATGATAGATAGATTGATAGATAGATAGATAGATAGATAGATAGATAGATAGATAGATAGATAGATAGATGGATGGATGGATGGATGGATGGATGGATGGATGGATGGATAGATAGATAGATAGATAGATAGATAGATAGATAGATAGATAGATAGATGATAAACATATCTAGATTCCACATATGAGAAAAGATATTCAATATTTCTCTCTGAGTCTGAGCTTGCCTTTCTTCTACTACAGTGAGTCTAAGCATGGGTATCATCCCTTGAACTCATTTGGCACTGAAAAGTCTAAGAGGTAAAGGAAATCTTTTGTATGCAACTCAGAACTTAAGACAAACCTGGCCACCAAGGACTATCAGTGTCAGAATTCAATGAAGTTTTATCTCTTGGGTCCTGCTCCAAGGCATCTCTCTTCTTTGGTTGTTGCCAATAGTTCCTATCTCATGATTCACCAGTTAAACCAATGGCCTCCAACACTGTAAAGTGGGAGAAGGGATAGAGGAGGAACGCCAGTCCTTTCCTGCCTTGGAACAAATGTGGCAGAGACCATTCACAGGCCAGCAGCCAGAATAAGTTACTTAACTCGATAGAAGCCCAGGGAAATTAGAAGCAACTTAGATATTTTGGGAGAATTCTCTGCCATGGTGATTTAACTTTCTAAGTCTGAAGACTTTGATTTGTTACAATACATTTTATGCACTTACAGTAAAGAAAAAACATGTAAGCAATGATCAAAGAATCAATTTTGTGTGTCACTGACAGATTTAATCATGTCATCCCTTTATTCACAGGCCTTCCAATGCTCCCTATTGTATATTAGGCAAAATCTCTTGGCCTTGTTTTCTCTGCAACAATAGCAGATCAAATTTAGGATGACTTTTCAATTCTGAAATTTTTTGATCAGTTTTTATTCAATCTTTGCTCAAATTGGAAGATAGTGATGGTCCCCTAAGGATTGGTATAGAATTGAGTGGAATTTAATAAAAGTCCTGACAGTTACATGGCTGTGATTTGTAGATCTTTGATTTTATAATCATAAGCAATATTGTCCCCAGAAATGAATAGAAGATGGACACGAGGCATGGATGCGTTACTCACTTTTGTTCTAGTTTCCTACTTAGATACCTCCCCATAAAATCTTAAATTAATCTCAGAATAAGACTGAAATGAATGTTCTTTTGAGCTGCTTCCTTGACAAGACACTCTGTGTACAATAAGGATGCAAGAAGATATGGCAGGTAAACGAACTTCAAAATGAGCACCTGGATGGATAAGATGAAGGTATAGAAATAAACAACCAATGAGTTCCACAGAGTGATTCTCACAAGAACAGCCTGGGGGTTTCTGGAGGCCCCTTTAACATACCCAGGTTTACTTTTGAATCCCAAGAGATGTCCCTGATTCTCTCAAGCATCTCAAGCAGGAAACACACACACACAGACACACCACACACACACACACACACACACACACACACACACACACACACACACACACATTTTGAAGCTATGCTGTCCAACCATTTCAGCTGAGCACACAACACAAGCAATTCTCAGGGTGAACTGAAAGATCCAAAAGTTTATGGACCTGCTTTAAAAAAAAAAAACTTACCTCTGCCAAATTTTATAAAATGTCTTTTCAATTATTATTGCACAATAGCATTGGAGAAACAACACTTTCTTGATTAGTTTGACACGTGGTAATTTGGGTAGAATTTAACTTTATTTGTCTTTGACTAGAACAAATTGTCTCTCTGCCCTTGTTTATACAAAGTGCTGTTATTTTCTCTCCTTTCATTTGTATAATCTGTGGCTTGGTTTCATTTTAAATGCTGGTAATTGGTACATTGAGGCAGGCTTCACTAAGAAAGCAGAATGGTGTGCGGAGGAGACGTGGGAATAAATTCAACACAAACACCACTGCTAAACAAAAGCCAAGGAGAATGTTTGGGGAAAGTTCTGACAGAATAATGGATTAGCAGTTTCCAACTTTAGAAATCCAAAGAGGAAAGAGGCTAGGCCTCCAGTGCTGCATGGCCTCTCCTCTGCTTTATAATGCAGAGTGTTGACTTGCTCTCAAGTCTTCCTGACTATAAGTTTAGATCAAGGGGACTCTATACTAATTTGATCCCATCCTAATGAGAAAAGTTCACATGTGAAGTTATAAGCCCTCCTTAAAGAGAGCTGGCACATTAAATGATGTTCAGGAATGGCAATTAGCCCCGAGAACGTGTAAACACATACACTATTGTGAATTTAGATGTGAATCTTATTCCCTTAATTATGCTGCATTTAATTGAACCATGCTGGAGTAGGTTACAAAATCAGACAAGGACTGGAGTTTAGAAGTCACCTCAGAGGCTACTTCAACCCATAAAAGCTTTTTCCCCCTCTCTCCAATACACTTTATCTTGATTCTGTTGACATAAATTAAAATGTATTCTGTGTCAATTTGGTCCTTGTATGCAATACCTAGACAAATTATTTCCTATAAGGGCTATTAAGCATGGAACAAAAAAAAAAAAAAGAGAGAGAGAAGGAAATGTACTCACCACCTACTACGCACCGGTCACTCCTTTTATGTATAATAACCCTCTTATCCTCAATCAAAATGTACACTTATTTAGCTTACTAGTCTCATATTTATATCTTTGACTGCACATGGTATTTTTATAGAGGGAATAAGAGTTATTTAGAAGAAACTGCTTCTCAGTAGTCAATAGTCTATATAATCACTAATAAGTTGATATTCATTTCTATGGGGATGTCTTCGTTTCTAATGTAATTGGAATCAAGCTGGCTATGTAGTTTCTTGCCCTTTGATTTTTACTGAAATTATGTTATCAACATTTCATATGTCGCTGCAAATTCTCCCTCAGTGATTTTTGAAGGGCCTGTTATGTTTCATCATCTGGATACATTGTAATTAGTCTAATCTCTCCAGTATGTAGGGAGTCAGCATTTAGTTTGCTGAGAATCTTACTTTCTCTGAAACAGAATGCACCTACAGTAGGTATACTGTGTGTCCACTGCAAGCTGTAACTCAGTTGACACACACTAAAGGTTCACACACACACACACACACACACACACACACACACACACACACACTAATATGTTATCAATGGATGAAGATGTGAGATGAGTTCAGATAGTTAGAAGAAAGAACTGTAGGATGTAACCCTCTATTCTGTTCTGTTAATTGTTAAGCCAAAATGGAAGAGGACAGAACTCAAAGCAGCTATGCGTGTGTGTCCTGGGCTCCAACTCTTCCCAAGGCCTAACTAAACTTGTGCACATCTCTATAATCCCCAATATAAATTCTTCTTCTTCTTCTTCTTCTTCTTCTTCTTCTTCTTCTTCTTCTTCTTCTTCTTCTTCTTCTTCTTCTCCTCCTCCTCCTCCTCCTCCTCCTCCTCCTCCTCCTCCTCCTCCTCCTCTTTTTTCTCCTCCTCTTCTTCCTCCTCTTCCTTCTCTCTCTCTCATTCATTCATATTTAGATTGTTTGCAACTTATAACCAAATGAGGCTTAATTCACACTTACTGAATGAACAAAACCATTTAGCACCTTTAACAAAGACAACAAGTTGTATGAGTTTGGGTTTTTAGGGAAAGAGCCAGTAATGTGTATGTTGTTATTGTTGTTGTTGTTGTTGCATAATAATTATAAATGATTCTATATTATAACATTATATTTTGGTTATATTTATACATACAGAGGAATTTATTAAGAATTGGCTCAGCAATCATGGAGGCTAAAAGTTCTAAAAACAACCATCTACCATCTACTAATATACAAATCCACTACTGAGTCTGTTCATTCAAATGCTAATCTCATCCAAGAAATAGCCTCACAAACACACACAGATGTTTTATCAGGTATCTGGAATTGCTTGTCTATTGAGGTCAGTCATAAAGTTAACTATCCCAAGTCCACCTCTTTTCAAGTGTGGTACTCAAATTCATCTTCTGAGTCCAGACTTAATCTCTAAATAAAAACAATAGTGTTGTAACTTCTCCTAGAGCTACCCAAAATGTGCCCAAAGAATTGACCAACAAAGGGAACATCTTTGAGTGATATTTACTTTTCTTCATATCCTGTTACTTAAATAGTATGTTGTAAAATAACCGTACTTAAATGCTAATAAAATACTGTCAATGTATCTTGTCCTAGCTAGTTTTATGTTAATTTGATACAATCTAGAATCATTTTAGAGGAGGAAATCTCAATTGAGAAAATACTCCTACACACACACTAGATTGGCCTGTGGGCAAGGCTGTGGTACAATTTTTGGTTGATCACTGATATGCCAGCTCACTCTGGGAAGTGTCATCCCTGGGTGGGTGGTGCTGGACTCTGTAAGAAAGCAGTCTGAGTAACCCATGGGAAGCAAGCCAGTAAGCAGCACTCCTCCATGGTCTCTGTATCAATCCCTGCCTCTATATCCCTGCCCTGTTTGAATTCCTGCCCTGGCTATCTTTAATGATGCACTGTGATATAGAAAAGTAAGCAAAATAAACCCTTTCCTTCCCAAGTTGCTCTAGCTCATGGTGTTTGATCACAGCAAAAGAAACCCTAACTAAGACACTTGTTTTATATGATAAAGGAGTAAGAAAGAAGACAGCACACACACATTTACCAAACAAGGAGCATATGTAGGATAATTATAGTCTTCCCACCTGTAACATGTCCTGTGGTTGTCATTGGTATATGCAACTGCCTTCTACTGCCCCTTAGATACTCCCCTTCCCTTCAATGATGACTTGGATGCTCATAGCGAGTGACACCAATCTACATTCCTAAGAAGTCTATGTCATTCATAGTCTTACTTGAATTGAATTATAGTTTTCCATTTACTTCAATCACATGGCATGGTAATACTAAAAGGTATCTTAAGGCCCAAAGTATTCCATGGACTCCACACCCATCTTTACTTCTACTGGGTGGTAGTAATCCAACTCCCTCTTGATAATCAGGAATGAGACAGCCCCTTAGCTCCTTCCATGCCTATTGATTCGGGCAAATGAGGACAAATAGCCTGACGACAGTTTCAGCTTCCAACTCAGTGAAGTTATTGTTATGGTTCTTAGTGGAATAAGTCCTCTACCTGGGACTAAGTGTTCTCAGCCAGCAGATAATGGAGTCACAGGAACAGGAAATTAAAGTTCTGGTGGTGGATTGCTAGGGGGACAGGCAAGTGACACCATTTCTCTTCCTAGATCCATCAATTCTGGAGGTCAGAGAAACAATAGATACTGAATCAGAGCATATTTGGCCTTTCTGAAAATTTTGCTCCAGCCTCATTTTTTAAGATTGATTTTTAATTCTGTGTCTATGTGTGTGTTTGTGTGTGCATGTGAGCGTATGAGTACAGATGTCCATAGAGACCAGAGGTATGGAAGTATTTGCTGGAGCTAGAGTTACACGTGGTTGTAAGCCACCTGATGTGGGTGCTGAACTTGATCCTCTGCACTGGCAGCATTCTCAACTACTGAACCATCCCTCCATCTTCTGCTCTAGCCCTCTAAGTCACTGGTACCTGATTGGTGCTGCAGCTTGTCTGTAAAGAGCCATGGCAACAGAGTGGCATACGCTTCTTATTCCCACGCTTGGAGGCCAAGTCACGATGAAGCCAGTTTGGGATATATAGCAAGACTCTGGTATTTTGGGGAGGGCGGGGAGTGGTCTTTAAAGGTCTTCCATTGTTCTATCCAGCCATCTGCTTCAGGATGGTGGGAAATATAGTGAGAGCAATGGGTTCGGTGACCATGCCAGTAGACTGCACACACAGAATCATGCATGAACCAAACCTCAGTCTTCTCTTCTTTTGTCATCTGAGCCTTAAGAATTCACAAGACCATATATACAGATTGGCACAAGAAATGAACTAGCAATACTGAGAGGACAGCATTAAAATAAAAAACAGTCTATTTAAAATACTGAGGGTCATGAGCGACAGCTCAACATGCTTGCTGCACAAGCAGGTGAACCTCAGTTTGATTCCCCCTAGCTCCCACATAAAAAGCTGGGCACAGTGCACTTGTAATCCCAGTGCTGTGGGTGTGGAGACAGGAGTATCCCTGGGGCTCTCTGGTCACTAATGCAACCTAAACTCAAGCTCAGATCCCCATGAGATCTTCTCTCAAAAACCAAGGTTGGCACCACCTGAAGAATGGCCCATAGCCTCCACACATGCATAGACACACACAAAATATGTAAATTAGTATAATAAAAATAAAATCAAAGGCCAGATGTGGTAAAAAGCCCACACCTTTAATTCCATCACTCAAGAGGCAGGGGCAGGTGAATCTCTATGAGTTGGAGGCCAGCCTTGTCTACATAGTTAGTTTCAGGCCATTCAGGGCTATGTAGAGAGATTCTATCTCAAAAGCACAAAACAAGGAGCAGGGAGGGGCTTGGTCCAGTCTCAACTTGGTATGCCAGCCTTAACCCCTATGAGGAAGGGATGGGGTGGGATGGGGGAGAGGAGGAGGGGAGTGGGAGAAGAGAACAGAGGGGGGATAGGGGTTGGTATGTAAAATGAAAGAATTTTAAATAAAAATAAAATAAAATAATGAAAATGTGGAGTTCTCCCAATCTCACAAAACAACAGACAAGGGCATGGAGGTTTCAAACAGTCAGTTCCTATAAAGAGTAGTAAAGTTAAATGGCAATATTTATCTTTTACTAAGACATCTATAATGTTGAAGTAGTGTGTGTGTAAGAGGTGACAGAGTGGTTTTGATTGGTTGCAAGCTTGGAATTTATACCAATAAAGTATAGTTGTATTAAATATAAGGAAGAACATTCCAAAATAGTGTAATAAAAATTAATCATCATACCTTAGGAAGTATAGACCATAGGACACTCAAATTATACATAATAATTATTTGATGGCCCATTAAGAAGAGAATTCGGGCCATTCACAGAAAATTCAATTAAATGTTTTAGCTGAGTTCCAAATTTTTAAGGGAGGAGTCTTAAATACGCTCAACTATTATAATAGAACACCCTTTTAGCATAAGTTACTTCTTCAGAGTGAATGTTGATGGCTTTTCCCCTCTATCTTTTCTTTCCTCTCTCTTTTTTGAGTGGCCAGGATAAAACCATAATGGTATGTTACCGGTACACTGACATGCCACCAAGATTATTTTTCCAACACAGTTTGAGAAAATGTCATTGAGAGCTAACACAAATTACAGCTTAGAGAGAAGGCTGTCAATATCCCCAGAGACAGTGTCAAGTCTAAGGGTTAGCAGAGACAAGAACTGTGAGAAGTAATAACATAGATAAGGAGCCTGAGAAAAGGCCAGAATGCATTGAAAGACGAGGACATACCAGATGCCTATCCATTAGTGAGAAGTTTGTTGCCTATCAAAATTAGACCAGATCTATTCAGTCATCACTATTATGGAACCAAGAGACTTCTCACAAAATCCAAGGGAAATGTCAGATAGCTAATGGAATCCAAGAAAAATGCCATCTTAGAATCTAGACTATTGTTAAGATCTCCTCTCCCACCAGAGGAGAAAAGCCAACATCGTCTTCGTTGTAAACAGATCTTCCTGTACTGCAATGTCATAGTGTAAAGTGACTGATGGAGTTTCTTAGCACCAGCCAGGTATTCACTAGGACATCTGAGTTTCCCTAAACCATCTGGGTGCCCTGTAAAACTATTACCTATAATTAAGTCAAATAGCAGCCCAAATGATTTAACTCACATCATTTATTTTGATAAACTATCACTTAAGGTCAGCTTTCCAGGGTTAAGATAGTTGCCTTACTTAATTTACGACTCTATTAGCTTGACAGAAGACCAACAATGTAGCAAGACTTGGAAGCTGACCAGGGAGGTTGTGCATATGTTGGGTCAGTTTGAAAAAAAGAAAAAGAAAAAGTTTTCAAATTGCAGTGAAGCTATAGTGTGCCTCTTGACATAAAAATTGCTGAAACATATCATAAACAAGTATCATAGAATCAAAGAAGAATTTTACAAGGTGGACTGAGTTTAAGGGAAAAAAATCTAGACTTTCCAAAGAAAGATGGAATATCTTGTTTAAATTATTTCAAGAAGAAAAAGAAGTGTGCATCCAAACTCTCATCTCTTCACCCCACATAAGCTCTAAACTACTAGAATGATAGCAATATATAGAAAACCATAAATCTATGGTTTTTAAATTTATACATGGAAGAACTTTTTTTGGTAGAGATTCACATCATATCCCAGAATGACCTATTTAACCAAGGTTGATCCAAAAATCACCACAATTCTCTTGCTTCAGTTTTCCTCCTGGGAAGATATTTTAAATATTTATTTGTTTGTCTGTTTGTTTGTTGACTTATTTATTTATTTATTTTTGTGTGTGAGCACAGTAGGAGTCACAGAACAACTTTGTGGAGTCAGTTCTCTATTTCTACTTGTGTGTATATTCCAGGAATTGAATCCAGGTAACCAGGCTTGCAAAGTAAGTTCCTTTACCCACTAAGCCATCTCACCAGCCCTCTGAGGCAGTTTTTTGAAAACAAGTTCTCAATAAGTAACATTACTAAACTGTGTGTGGTAGCTCAGACCTGTAACATCCATACTCAGGAAACTTAGACAGGAAGATCATGAGTTCAAGGCTAGCCTACACAGACTGGGAAAGAAGGAAGATGAAAGAGAGTAGGTGAAGGAGGCAGTCACTCCCTCAAATGTGCACCAATCTTCTGACAGAGCCAGAGAAAGACTAGGCTGTCTCCACTCAATGTCCTTTCCTCATTACAACTTTAAAGTGGTAATGTACATGAAGACTCTGCCTTAGACATGCATCTTCAGAATAAAGGATGTGGTACAGATGTAGGTGCTATGAGAAGCACAGCCTAAGAGATAAAACATTTGCTCCATGAACAAACTTAGATTTGATATTTATTGACATAGTGGTTTATTTTTCTGAAGGTTGATCTGGTTTTTATTTTCTTTGTATTTCTGAAAGGTTTGTATAGTTGTTGGTTGGAGAATGGTGAGAGACACATATGCCCTCATCTCATCTAGTTACAATTGTTTTTTAATACAATAAATATGAAGTACAAAGTTCTGGACCATGACATGTAGTTGGTAAATGATGAGTCTTACATGAAGGTCAGAGTGTTGAATATATCCCTAATCAGACCATTGGATCTAGGAGACCCACTTTGTTCTGAGATAAGCACTGAATACCTAGCAACAAAAGAGGGAAAAGTCTGATTAAATCATGAACCAGCTATAAGGAGCATCACAAAAACAAGCACTTGTTTTCATAGAGATGAGGTACTAAAGCATCCTGAATGAAATGCTGGAGAGCAAATAAAACTGTGACTTGATTAGCCATATTAATGAGATATAAACAGATAAATAGAGAGATTTAGATAGATAAATAGGTAGGTGGTGGGTAGGTAGAGAGATTGGATGGATGGATGGATAGGTAGATGATAGATAGATAGATAGATAGATAGATAGATAGATAGATAGATAGATATAGAATGTATAGAATGTGGTGGTATTGTGTTCCCCAAAATATTGTGTGACCCTAATAAACTTATCTGGGGTCAGAGACAGAACAGCCACAATATTAAACATGAGGATAGGCAGTGGTAGCACATGCCTTTAATCTTAGCATTCCAGAGGCAGAAATCCATCTGTTCAAGGATATAGCCAAGCATGGTGACTCATGCCTTTAATCCTAGGGAGTGACGGTAGAAAGCAGAAAGGTATATAAGGCATGAGGACCAGAAACTAGAAGCATTTGGCTGGTTAAGCTTTTAGGCTTTGGAGCAGCAATTCAGCTGAGATTCATTCCAGATGAGTACACAGAGGTTTTCAGTCTGAAGAAATAGGATCAGCTGAAGAACTGCCAAGGTGAGGTAGCTGTGGCTTGTTCTGTTTCTCTGATCTTCCAGCGTTCACCCCAATAACTGGCCACAGGTTTGATTTCATTAATAAGAACTCTTAAGATTCTTGCTACAGATAGATAGATAGATAGATAGATAGATAGATAGATAGATAGATAGATAGATAGATAGATAGAGATGGGAAAAGTTAGGTAGATAGATAGAAGATAGATAATAGAGATAGTAGATAGATGGACAGATGACAGATAGTAGATAGACAGACTGACTGACTGACAGCTGATAGTTTAAGAAACCAGTGGAATAATGTAGGAAAACACCACCATCAGTTCTAGCCACTGGTATAGTTTTAATCATGCTTCCAATGAGCACACAGAAAATCAAAGATCAGAAATTTCCTAACTTCCTTATGGGCAGTCAGACCTAACAAATTTTTAATACTAAATAAGACAATAAAGTAAAAGGCTCGAGAGAAACCATAGCCAAGAGCAGCATAAGCCTGCTGCTCTCAGTGGTGGCAAAGATGGGGCTGGTTTGCTTCTTTCACCACAACTTTGAAAATCCAAAGAAAAGGGGACAAAATGCTTCTGTTTTCTAGCTGTGGTCTTTTTTTTTTTTCCACTCATAGTGTGATCCTGAAGGAGCTGTATTGGTGTGTTCCCTAGAGAAAACCACAAGCCATGGAGCAATCAAGAGCTACAGTGCAATCCAAAAGCTTTGGCTAGAGAGTGAAGGGGTGCTTACAGAGGCTGTTCCTATCAGTGGGAGAATATTTTTATTTTCTCCAGTAAGAGAAGAAAATAATGTACACAGTAGTTGGGCTTCTCCAGAGAGACAAAAACAGTAAGAGAGAGAAAATGGATAGATGATAGACTAAGATAGAGATGACTGATTGATTTTTGATGATTGATTGATTGATTGAGGAAATCAAGCCACGTGATTATAGAAGCCAAGATGTCCCACAGTGACCCACTGGAAGCTGAAGAATCAAAAAAGTGGACATGTGGCTCCATCCAAGTTAGAAAACCCTAGGACCAAGCAAGCTGATGATGTGATTCTTGGTCCCATCCTGAAGGGCCCAGAGCCTCAGAAGCCAGTAAGGCAAAGCTCTCAGAATCCAAATCCTTGGGATTCTGATGCCTGAGGCAAATGAAAGAGAAAAAAATATGCCTTTCTTGCTGTGGTGATTTGAATAAAAATGCCCCCTATAGGCTTATAGAGAGTGGGAGGTGTGGTCTTATTGGAATAGATGAGACCTTGTTGGAGGAAGTATGTGGTGGGATTTGAGGTTTCAGAAGCCCAAGCCAGGCCCAGTATTACTTTCTCTTCCAGCTGCCTGCTGATCCAGATGTTTAACTCTTGGCTCTCTCCAGCACCATGTCTGTCTGCACATCACCATGCTTCCCACCATAATGACAATAGACTAAACCTCTGAACTGTAAACCACCCCTAATAAAATGTTTTCCTTCATAAGAGTTGCTGTGGTCATGGTGTGTTGAGGAATATTATTTAAAGGTGTGTTACTTTTGTTTCTGTTGCATTTGTTTAACTCTGTGAAGCTGTGTTACTGTACCTGTCTTAAACACCTGATAGTCTAATAAAGAACTGAATGGACAATAGTGAGGCAGGAGAAAGGATAGGTGGGGCTGACAGGCAGAAAGAATTAATAGTAGGAGAAATTAGAAAAAGGAGAGATCTAGGAGTGAGAGAAGGAGGACATCAGGGGCCAGCTACCCAGCTGCATAACCAGCAATGGAGTAAGAAAGAAAGTATACAAAAATACACAAAGGTAAAAGCCCAGAGGCAAAAGGTAGATGGGATAATTTAAAGTTAGACAAGCTGGCAAGAAACAAGCCAAGCTAAGGCCAGGCATTTATAATTAAGAATAAATCTCTGTGTGTAATTTATTTGGGAGCTGGATGATGGGCCTTCCAAAAGAGTAAAAACAAACAACAACAATGATATCTCATCACAGCAATAAAACCCTAACTAAGATATTTGGTCCATCTAGGCTACAATCACTTGAGTAGATAGAGCACACCCACGCCGAGAATGAACCTTTCCCACACTGCCCCTTATTTATACACACTGATATCCTCCAAGTGGTACCCTCCCAGACACACCAGAAACAATGTTTCCCACATCAGATAGGTTTCCTCTGTCCAGTCTAATTGATCCCTGTGGCCATTTGAATAGGAATTGTCCCCATAGGCTCAGATATTTGAATACTTGGTTCCTAGTTGGTGATGCTGTTTGGACAGGTTTAGATGGTACAGCATTGCTGGATGATGTATGTCACTGGGGTTTGAATTTGAGATAACATAGCCTCTCTCTGTTTCCAGTTTGCTCTTTCTGCTCCATTTGGTAGTTGAAGATATGAGGTCTCAGTTTCCTGCTCCAGCCACCATACCTGCTGCTTGCTTCATTGACATGATGGACCCTAATGTCACTAGAACCACAAGCCCAAATAAGCTCTTTCTTCCGCTTTATGCAACAGAACAGTAACTAAGACAACCCCTAAAATTAATCTCCACAACCACCTTCTATATGGACTTAATATAATGTCTCTTCAGAAGCCAATGTGAAAACAAAAACAGAGTAACAAATGCATCTGTATGACCTGAAGTGCATAACAGCTTTCAAAGCCCCTTTACTCTATCACTGTTACCAAGGCCAGAGTGTTAGTGTCTCGTGTACCCATACGTATCTCCCTAGACTAACTTCTCATGACACTTACATTAAAAGTCTGGTAATGAGAGAAAAACAAAAAATTTTAAGTGGATCTTTTATTTTCTACATATGCACAGAAAAGAAAAAAAAACTTTCTATCTGAAGTGGAATTCTTAGAACTACTAGGAAGCTTGTTAGAAATGCAGATTCATAACAGGAGAACTGGCCCTGCTCCTTGCTGAAGGCTGCATTGGGTAAGATAGCTGAGGTAGTGCTGGAGAGCTTGCCCAGGTAATGACCATGAGGGAAAGCTGGTGGGCCAATCCCAACCCAGCTACCACCCAGGCCCAGAACCAGTGCTATGAATTGTCCCACCCCAACATCCACCTCATCTATGAGCTGTGGGAGCACGTGAAGGGAATGAACCTACAGATCCAAAACTGCAGGATCTTCATGACACAGAACAACAGGATATCCAAGAGGAGCATCAGTGAGAGCCTGTTATTGATAGTGTAGCAGAACTCAAACCAGACCAATGACTCGTAGCAATGAACATTTGCAAGTAAAGATGAACAGACTAAAGGGAAACTGTGTGACACACAGAGCCACACTACAGCTTCCACAACAAGATTCTTCTTTTTTTTTTCTTTTGGATTTTGGTTTTTCTTTTAAAATTTGTTTTGTTTTGGGGGTTGAAAGAGAAGAGGGCAGAAGTGAGGAGACAGGGAGATGGGTGAGATTGGGGTGCAAATGATGGGAAATGCACAGAGAATCAATAAAAGTTGGGAAAATGCATATTTGTGGTCCTCACTGAAGCACTGAGTGGGAATCTGCATTTTACCATAATGCCCAGGGAATCCCCAGTGAAGGCTGAGTAACAGAGTTCCAGGCATCCCTCCAGAGCCTCCTTTACTGATCCACCAATCCATTGCAGCAAAGCCCTGGCAGTTACAAACCAAACACTAGAGGATGTATTCCATTCCGATGCATCTGAAATGCCTGCTCACCAGCCACAGCACAGCCTGGGAATTCATACCTGGTTCGGGGAAACCAAATGTATTACTCTGCCAAAGTACCCTGTAAAGTGATGAGGGCTGTGTGTTCACGGTGATCACAGCTGGATGGTCTGTTAACACCTGTGTTCTGACACCTGAAGTGGATTTACAACAGGCCTGTTTTGCCTGGGATCAAAATGTACCAGCAGTCTCTAAAAGTGACTATCTAGGATTTATCTCTGAACTTCAGCCATGCATGTGTTGTAGATGGCTATAAATGAAAGACAAATTAGGAGACGATGCAATGCTTGTCAAACAGCAAGGTCATTATTTACACAATCCTATATTCATTCAATAAGCATTTATTGGTTTCTCTGTGCCTTGCTGAGAACACGGCATAGCCCATATTTATAATTATCGTAGGGAAATAGGATAAATTAGCAAATCATTGTGATTACATTAGTTGTATTGCTATGACAAAAGACTAGAAGCATGCCAACTTTATAAAGAAAAGAGGTTTATTTAGTTCACAGCTTTGGAAGCTAAAAGACCAGAACTGGGTGGCCCCACTAGTTAGCCTCTGGTGGGAGTCTACTGGCATTTTGACAGGAGTGCATGTAAGAAGGATTAAATCTGGGCAGGCAGTATTCTAGTTAGTACTAGACCATGGACTCTTGCAGTATTCAAACATACACACACACACACACACACACACACACACACACACACACACAAATCCTATCTTGAGACAGGGAGCCAAAAAAAGGGGGTGGAACTACCAGGGTTGGTCCTTTCATAACCATCTTCTCATGAGAACCAGCTCTATTCACTCTAGAGACAGGGCTTCATGGGACTTCCTGATAAATCCCTTCTAGACCCTACCTTTTAAAGGTGCCACCACTTTAACATCATACACAGCCCTTTGGGGAGCAAACCCTACCAGGACCCCATCAGTGATACTCAGTTACACTCAGTACCCACACAAGTCCAAGGTGATGTCAGTACTGAAGTGTCCTGGATAAAATCTTCAACGCTTGGAACATGTTCCTAGAGTACTTGTCATTTTGATATTGCTGTGACCGAATGTCTGACGAGATGCAACTTAAGGGGGAGGGTTCTGACACAGTCCACCATGTCAGGAAAGACATGGCCCTAGAGCATGAGGCTGGTGGTCACATTGTACCCACAACCAGGATGTAGAGTGGACAAAAGAGAACTGTGAAACTTTAAGGCTTGCCCCTATAACCTGCTTCCTCCAGCAGGGCCCTGCCCTGCCCCACAAACAGCACCACCAGCTAGGGACCAAGTGTTCAAATACATAAGCCTTTGGGGGCATTTCACATTCAAACCGCAGCACCTAGTGGCTGTGGCATTCAGATTAATGTAAATGTTTGACAAATATACAGAGGAAAAGAAATAATGTGCCAGACAGAGGGAAATAGGACCCACGTGAAGGCAGGAAGGAATGTAAAACAACTGGGAAGCTGCAGATAGCTCATCTGTCTCCAACATAGGATGAGGTCAGAGAGGAGGGCTCATAGATGAAATCAGGATGATAAGCCTGGGCAACTCATGAAGAACTCTCAGGTCATGTCAATGACAACAGGAGATGGAGAATCAGACTGATTTCTCAGATTTGGGGGACAAGGTTTGGGGAATCGTTTAGAGAAAGGCAAGACTAGAGATATGGAGTACAGAGGAGGGATGTACAGACTAGAGATGAAGAAATATCTCTAACCCCTGTCTATAGGGCTGCTACAAAGCCTGAAGATGCAGAATCAGTGAAAAGAAAATGGAGCAGGGGACCTAACACCAAGAAAGATCTCATTAGAGCTCCTTCTGACAAGATTAGGCAAAGGCCGAACAGAAAAGGAACAAGACCAACAGTGAGGATGCTGAACAAAGCGGAGACGTAGAGAAGGAGGCCACACACACGGAACAGACACTAGCCTTCCTGCAGGGCACACTGCATTCCTCCGGCTAGCACAGTCTTCAAAGAGAACAAATCAAAACGAAGAAGGACCGAATTAATGTTTTCAGTGTCACCTGTGTTTCTTTCAAAAGGCAGTGTGAAGCATTTGGCAAAGTATATGTGCAAACACAGTATCTCAAGGATAACTGAAATTGATGGAAATATGCTAATTAATGAGGATTCATTTGTCATAGGCCACCAGGAAAATACAAGGAACTGGCTGGCCAGGGCTGATGAAAAGCCTACTTCCATTAGCTGCTTCAGCCTCACATCTTAAAGCAAGGGTGGAAAACAAGAGAGTCCACATAAGTGAAGCATTGTGGGAATATGCAATATACTGAGTTGTGGTTAATTTTCCACAATGAAAATAAACTGAGAATTGAATTTTGGACCATGATGAGCCAAATGTTAAGTACATCCTATTAGCATGAAAGACCCCTCATTAATCTTTTCTTATTAGAAATTCCCTCCATTCTCTACCTCACACAAAGATCAATCAGGCCGAAATATGTATATATAGGTATGTAGTTTATGCGTGTATGTGTGTGTGTGTGTTACATTATGCATGTGTTTATATGTATAGTATGATTATATGTGTATTTATATGTGTGTATGTGTGTCTGTGAATGTTATCATTGTCAATTACAGCAGAGAACAACTGTCTTATACAAGAATTCTTATAGTCTCTAGGAGGTAGATGACCCCCAAATCCAATGCTGTCTAACTCAAAACTAGTCACTGTGTCTTTTGGTGACATAAGGAAGTGTAATCATTGTTTTGCTTTCTAAGGACAATGCAAAACATATCAGTTAAGCTTAAGAGGTAAAACTATTACACTTTGAGTTGGTGCCCCACAGCCTTCTTTCCATATGTTTAACCGAAGAACAACTATGAATGTGGACACTGAAATGTTCCTTAGTAGTATATTTTTCTTCCAAAACTAACATAGGAGACAAATATCATGTCTAGACTGGATTGATAGTGTCTCCCCTAAATTGCTATTCACCTATAACCTCAGAATGTGACCTTATTTGTGAAAATTCTTTGCTAAGGTAATTTGTCAAGTGAAGGTGAAGTTGGTTATAATGGATCACAGACTAACTCCATGGACAGTGCCCTCGTAAGATGAGGGGGATTTCTACACAAACACACAGAGAAGGTCAAGGGGACACATGTGAAGAGGATGCCATTTGACAAGAGGGTAAAGATTGGAGCAAGCCATTTAGAAGTCATAGCACAGATTCTTGGCATCTACTGGAAACCAGGAAGAAGCAGGGAAACAAACCATGTTGGAGCCAGCAAGTATACCATGTGCTGGTGACAGCTTGACTTTGAACTCCCAGTCTCCAGTGCCCTGAAACTATATATGTCTTGTTTCAAGCAACATACTCTGTGATCATGTGTCACGATATCCTAGGAGATGAATACAATGCCTTCTGTTTATTGTCTTCATTGTCTTTTATTTGTTTCATTGGATATGTTCCTGTGACAGTTAATCTCCATTGTCAGCTTGAATGGATTTTCAAATCAACCAGGAGACACACTTCTGCACTTGTCTGTGAGGGCATTTCCAGGAAGGAAATGAAAGAAGAGAAGATCCTCCCAAATGCAGACTATTTGACCAAAGTCCGAGAGTAAAAGGAGCAGCAAAGCCTGCTGAGCACCAGTGTTCTCCTCTGCTTCCTCGCTGAAGTGCACTGTGCCCAGGTGTTCTGTGACCAGCACCTCATATTTCAGCTGCCAGTCCTGCCCATCAGGGGCTTTGCCTCAAACCATGACTCAAAATAAATTCCTCCTTAGGTTGCTTTTGTTGGGTGCCTCGTCACAGCAATGGGACCAGCAACTACTGCACTTGTTGAAACACCACAGTCCTCAAAGAGGAGCCCTTGAGCGTCTGTGCAGGGGATGGTGTTGGAGCTGAAAACAATAAACACAGCAAGTTCATCTAATAAAATTTCCACTCCATGTGCAGTTTACTATGTAAACCAGTGCATTTTGACAAAAAAAAAAAAAAAACAGTACCTTTTCATGGAATCAGTAGTGCCTTCTTCTAAAATGTAAAGCAATGTGCTGAAAACACCATACGGAGACTGCTCCATCCCTGTGGTGAGAGCTTTGCATTAATTTCCCATTGCTGCCATAACAAATCACCACAAACAAGATAGTTTGAAACAGTTCCTATTTATTATGTCATCATTCTGTATATCAGAAATCGGATGGCATCACTGGTTCTTATGGTTAGGGCCTCAAATGGAAGAAACTAGGGTTCAGAATTGCTGTGTTCCTTTCTGGGGACTCTAAGAGGAACTCTGCTTGGGTTCCTTCACATGGTAGCAGAATTCTGCTCCACCGGTTGCAGGACTGAAATCTTGTTTTCTTGATGGCTATCAGCTGGGGAGACAACACATGTGACCCGTAGACCTCACAGGTCACAGCCAGAAGCAGTGAGACAGGTCCACTCTAGACTCTCTGGCTTACCTGACTCCTCTTTTGTTTCTTATTCATTTTTAATTTAGTATAAAAAGTAATTATCTTCCTTATAGCAAGCTCACATGTCTATGACATCCTCCTGTTCCTATCCATCCCCCATCTTCCTGCCTTCCCTTACTGATCACCTTCCTCTCCAAGAATAGTCCTTGGCTCTGCATTCACATCATGTGTATTCTGTTACACTGCATCTTCTTGTACAACATAGCTCAGACCCCTCTGTCCCTTCCAGGGCTCCTATATTTTGTTGGCTGCATCTGTATTCCTAAATAAGACCATTGTTGTCCAGGAAGTGAGTCTAAATGTCCTTGAAAACCCTGGATTCCAACAGCATCAGTTCCCATCACTACATCTCCTTCCCCAGAGCTCTGAGCTAAGCGCTTCCAGGGTCCTATCTCAGTCCTTCTAACACACTGAGGCTCCAAGTGATCTCACTACCAGCTATTGAAATTTGACAAACTGCGAGTAACCACGCAGATAAGAGGGCCTTAAATGTTTGTCAAGCTGGCATAATATTGTTAGGAAGCATTCCTAGCTCCTGGATCATGGGGAGACTGCTCTGTTCATGAGTTCTTTTCCTTGCTTACCAGGTATAGACACACACCAACAGTAACCCAAGGAATCTGACTGTAAGGAAAACCCAGTCCAGACACTGAGGATTGTATTACTTAGCTGCAATTACACTTTCAAGGGAATGTTGCTTTAAGAGCCAGGCTCTTACTTTCTTGGACTTCAAAAACCTTCTGATAGAGTAATTGCCTGACACAGAATACCTAGGAGGCAAATTAAAATGAAAAGCCTTTTACGGAGTGGCAAAAAGTAAAGAATTAAATGCTTGATTAGAAGTTCTGTGTCAGTAATTGTGAACGAACAGATGAATGGTCCTCACTCACTCGCTGCCTTCCCCTCTGCCTTCTTCTTTCTCTTATTTTGGATTATGCCAACTCCCAGTCTCACCAAAGTGATTTTGCAATCCTGTCTCCTTACTGAAAACAAGGAAACGTAGTCAATTAGTTTGGTCTGCTGAGTGTTTTCTTGCTGAAATCACTTTCTAAAAAGATTTTAATTGATCCAGCTTCACGTCATGGAAAGCTCTCGAGACCAACATACCTGAGTTCTTCCACCGTTACAAAGTTGGGTAAGTCATGGGAACCCTCCAAGCCTCGAGTGTAACAACTATGGAAATAACAACTCCATCCCTGATACAGTTAGGATAATTAAAATGTAAGAAGCTTTCTGGCACACTGTAGGTGTTCAACTATTGTGCCATTTTTCTTGTTCTCTTTGTTCAGATTGTAACTTTCAAGCATGAGCATGTGGGGCACAAAGACCACAAATTCTCTAAAAACAGAGTCTATACCTGTGTAATTCAATGAAAAGATTATTTGATTGGCATTCAGATTTAGGCCCAAGCATGAAATCGTAAACTTTCCTAAGTCAGTGGCCCTCTCCATTGTGACTTCCACAGGTATAAGAAGCTATTTAACTGCATGGATTCTTCATCTCTAAAATGTTATGTGAACACCTATTTATCATCACTTTGAAGATCCTACTGAGCCAACAGTAGGCATTCAACTAGCACTCGCTGAGCAAAGGTACTCAATGTGACAAGCTTAATAACAATAACTACTGAGCAGTGAAGGGGGACATTCAAAACTACCTGTTCTAAATTTCCACCATCTATTTCTAAGAGAATTTTAAAACCAGAATCCCCTTTGGAAACTAGAAGGTAGAAACTATCAGATAATGCTTGGTTTTCTCAGCAAGTGTGATTGGATATGAACTGGTCTCTCTAGCTTCATTTTGCTTCAAATAACAAATAAGTAAACCTTTTCTCATTTGGGACTTGGGTTCTATTTGCTTTAGAGAATGAAACATGTGAGAATACATTCTACATCCACCTTAGGTTGGAAATAGACCAACTACAAGACAGACAGCAGAGCCTCTTGTTGTATCTAGAATCTTCTCATAGTGTTGTTTGGGAAGGAAGTGTTTTCTCTTGTGTAACTCTAGTGCCCCGATTTCCAAAGATGCCACACAGATCTCTGTCCTCTTGTAAGTCAACTGCACGTGAATCTAGGTACACCTGGAAAGGGGTTTTGCTGATGAAATTCGGGGAATAATCAGGAGACTCTAAAACAGGGAAATGTTCATTTCAGAGAATTGTTCATGTGAAGAATGGCTGGTGAAATTGCATGAGGCACTCTAGACTCATTCATGACATGGTGACTAGAAGACCTGATTTACCTTCTTAGTTTGTGTTGTTGTTGTTGTTGTTGTTGTTGTTGTTGTTGTTGTTGTTTTGAACTAAGTGCCTATGTTTTAAGTGCATGTAGATACATTTTAACAGTGTATATGCCTTAATATCCACTATTCTAATTAATATATAGAATATTCCTCCTTACTCTAGAAAGTTCCCATTTACCCTCTCTAGTTAACCCTCATCCTGAGGTGACCACTGCTCTAATTTTTATCAATTGGCTTAGCTGAGTCTATTCTAGGACCTCATGTACATGGAAGAATATACAGTATGTACATTTTTGTGTCTGATACCTTTTGCTTCACCATTTTGAGACTGATCTGTGCTGCTGTGTACATCAGGAACCTGTTCCTTTTTATTGCTAACTAACAGCCATTGTTGGAAAATGTCAAATTCTCTTTGCCCATACACTTATTGGTGAAGATTTGGGTTGCTTTGCAATTTTACATTTTCATGAATAAAGCTATTATGAAAAAAAGCTTGACTTTTATGGGCCTATTTTATGTATCTCCTTTGTTAGTAACCAGCAGAGTTACTGGTCATGGGTAGACATAGAGCATAAGATTTTTAATTTGTAAGAAACTCCCAAGTGATGCTGCTGCTGCTGCTGCTCCAGGGGCCACATTGGGTGCATCACTGGGCCAGATCTCCTACTTCACTCTGATCAATAACCAGTGAGAATCTTTGTCTTAGTGAGAAAAACTAATGAAATTATCAAGCCAATTAAGCAGGCCTGGTGCTATCAAGTAATCTTTTTAGCTTTGACTCAATAGCACTTCTATCTAAAATAAGAATCTCAAAGATGAGTTAAATTGCAAAGTGGTCTAGATTTACTGCCCATTTTAAGATACATAGTTGATAGTTGATCACTAGATAATAGGTACAATGGAGCTGATATAATCTCAGAGTGATTGTGCTTTTTAGATGAAGTAAAATTCCCTTTGAGAAAAAAAACCCACCACCATAGTCTTTCCCAGTTTTTCAATAGTAAGAGAAGCCTCTAGTGGGATACAATTTCTGTGGGTCACTAATTACTCTTTTTCAAAACCCTTTGTCAACAGCCACATAGATCAAGCTCTGCATGTGGCCTTCATCTGACTTCTAGATTGAGTGTGTAATTTTCTTACCAAAGCAAAAGTTTGGCTATTACTTGATTAGTTTAAAAACATTCTTCTTTATCATCAGAACAAATCTAAGCATCTCTGCTGGCATGCACCACTTTAGAAACATCCTGATTCTGATAAATGGTTTTCTTAAATGTCTGGTAAGTATTATTAGCATAGACACTTGTGTGATCTCAAATGCCTGCTCTTCAGAAAGCCACCAAGCTGGAAACTAGAATCCAGGCAGGCAGGGGACAGCGGCCTCGGGCTGGGGGTGGGGTTGGTGTGTGTAACATCTGGATATGTGACTCCTTAGAATTTTGTTGCTTTTCCATTTTTTCATATTTTCTCATTTTCAGATACCCAAAGAAGAGCTCGATTATTTACTGTCACAAATTTGCACACTGATTATCTCAAAAATCCAGGTCAGGTGAGGAAAAAAAAAAATAGGCAATGATACCAACTGCTCAGCTGCTTAAGTAGTCAGATTTTTATTAACAGATATAATTGTTTTTCACACTTTATTAAATAACACGAAGAGCAGGGAGGCAGCAGTATTACTGGTGATTTTTAATCAGGTTCCTCTAAGCCTAGGTTGTAATGTAATTATTCAAACAAATACAGGAGGGCAGGACAATCCATAACTGCACTAAATATCTATTAGAGGAATAATGTCTCCTCCTAAGATAAAGTACATAAATAGTACACAATTCAAGTAAATCATTTTTCTTTGTGCACCTTACCATCTTATGGAAAACAAATTACAATTACTTTTATTGAATGATTTACATGATATGTACAAAACAATGCACCATTATTCTTATAACTTTATCGTTACAGTGAGCTACTTTGCTGTTATTAATAACATTAGTAGTACCTGTATCTATAGCTCATCTTATGAAGCAGTTTCTCTATGCAGAGCATATTTGTAGCATTACTAAATTTATTTCACATAAATCCAGAATTACTCTGTTAAGGAATTAGCACTGGGAGAGCTTAACCTAAAAGTCTAAATGTCAAGGCTGGGGTCATAGATCAGTCAGTGTTTGCCACACACACAAGCATGAGAACCAGAGTTTGGATCCCCAGAACACACATATGTAGGTGTGATGACCCACCTGTAATCCCAAGGTCCCAGGGCAAGGGAGGCAGAGATGAAATTCCCCAACCAGACCAGCCAAAGAGGGGAGCTCTGAGATCAACAAGAGACCATGTCCCAGTAGACAGGGTGAAGTATAAGCTAAGAAGACAACTGATGTCAACCTTGAACCTACAAATACTTGCAAACACATGTGCCTGCACACACACACACACACACACACACACACACACACACACACACACAGCAACTGTCAATTGGTTGAGTATAAGATCTGTCTGGTAGTTAAATGCATGTCTGTTTGACTCTAAAACCCAGGCTCCCTGCTCCTCCCATATCACTACCTGCTGAGGAGTTCAAGGCCAGCACAATACATGGTTCAGGAAGGTGGCAGAGGTGTTCCTCTGTATGTGATAGCCCAAATAGCTATGAGGAGTAGAATGGCTTTACATTCTGTGTTCCTGAACTTCAGCTTCTTCCTAAACCTCTTTTCAAGGTTTCCTTGGCCCCAAAAGCCTGTTGTGAGGTATGCAATTGACCTATGGCCCCATGTCTGTATCTTTGTTACTGTATCACTCATTTACTAGAAATGAAAAGTTGGACTTTTACTTTGCTGAAATCATTCATGTATTATTACAGTACTACCCTGCTTCTTGTTCTCTTAAAAGTTTACCAAGGTAGATTTGTCCACAGTGATCATTATCCTACTCCAATTTATCCCAACGAGATACACCACATGGGGAGCATCCATGTTAATATTTCTAACATCAGTCTGTTCTCTTCCACAATCACTTGCCCTGATGGTTTCATTCCTGCAGATGATATGGATGCAGTGGAAAGAAGATGGCTTCTGGTACCTGATAATCCAGGGCCATGATGCTGGTTCTGTGATTTAATAGCTGTACCTGCACCATTAGCTTCTCTAACTTCAAATTTCATGTCTGTAAACTGCTATGAAGGGATGTTTGGAGGATTTAAGAGACAATAATATGCAAAAATCTGGTACACCAGAGACACTCAGACAACAGTGATTCACCTCCTCTTTCCCTTGTCTGTAGATGTAATGAGGGAGGCACATGCTTAACAGCAGTAATATCTCACAAGGCAGTGGTGGAGAGAGCTAGAAGCAAAGCAGTAGAGAAGTGGTGCTAAATAAGCCAGCAGCTCATCTGCCTCTGCTCCTTTCCTTGATTCAAAAAATATTCATTGGTCATCTGCTATGCTCCGGGCACAAAGGATGACAATAATCCTGGCACTTAAAGATCTATGACAAGAGAGTCCCAGAAGGTGGAAGCAATAGGCACTAAAGCCCAAAGACAGAAACAAAGATAAACACAAGGATCAGGAAAGAGAGCTTAACACAGTTGCAATGTGAGCTGCAGTCAGAGCCTGGGGAGTGATGTGAACTAGCACTGAAGGTAGACCATACTGAGGCTGTGGGATGTCAAATATGGTCCCGGCTCTCACCCAGAGCTAGTCATCAAATTATCTTGGCTGTCCTTCTATAGGATCGAATGATCTGAATCTTGCTTTAGTCCTGCATGATCTTGCCCCTGTTGGCTACTTGTCTCTCTTCCTTTATTTTTGCTTCACTGAAATGCATGTCACAAATAAAAATTATGACCAAGGCATTTTAGACATTTGAGATAACCAAATCTGGCATGGTTTCATGATGGTTAAAAGCATAGCTATGGGGGAGAAACACCCAGCTAGATTTCCAGCTCAAGGCATGCCCTGGATTTGCAACAGAAAGCAGGTAACTTCACTTCTCTAGTCCTAGCTCTTATGTAAATGGAAGCAGATGGCTCTAAGAATTAAATCCTTCCCCAGTGTACTCCTCATGGCACCTGACACATAAGTGTCCAATGCAAAATATCCATTGATATCATTAAAAACATGTGGTATCATTTTCAAAACAAACTATTTCAGTCAACTATTGCTCTTGAAAACCAGGAGGGATAAATTTTTTTAATATAGTTTGTAACAGTCAACATGACTACCTGTGGCTTCCCCCAATTAGAAAACAAATATGAGCCGGGCGGTGGTGGCACATGCCTGTAATCCCAGCACTCGGGAGGCAGAGACAGGTGGATCTGTGTGAGTCCGAGGCCAGCCTGGTCTACAGAGCTAGTCCAGGGCAGGCTCCAAAGCTACAGAGAAACCCTGTCTCGAAAAACCAAAAAAAAAAAAAAAAAAAAAGAAAAGAAAAAGAAAACAAATATGAGTTAATCAATTTTAAGCAATAATGAGTGTCTTAGTTGTCCTGATCTCATCAATGGTAGGTGGCATGATTCTAAAGAGTTGTAGTTATATTTTTGAATCATGACCTCAGCCTGGAATTGGTCTTATGTATTCATTTTACTTTTCTTTCACTTGCATTGTCATTAGGAACCCACTATGTGCTAGATCTGCTATTAGGTACCAAGTATAATATGGAGAGGGTGTCATATCCTTCATTGTTTAATCACTCACAGTCCAGCTGGTGAAGGAGACAATGACTAAGCAGTCATTAAGTTGGTCAAGATCCACACAGGTGTAAAATACCATCAGAAGCACTTCAAAGATAAGGATAGGGGTCTAAGTGCTGTGTATCAAACTGGGCATTGGGAAACCCTTCCTAAAAGAAGTCACACATTGATCTCACTTAAGGTAATTAAGACAAGATACAAAAGAAGAAAGTGTATTCTAGCCAGACCTGATTGGAGATGAGTTAGTGGGAGAGTGGTAATCAAAGATTTGTTGGGTTATGGTTTACTCAGAAGGCTAGTAGTAACTACAAGATTCTGAGGTCATGTGGGCAGAGCAGGTTTAGACCTGAAAACACAGAATTCTATGGAGATAAGGTTTTCTTATATTCCTCATTGGGTTCCCAGTGGGATTAATCTTTAGGAAACAAACTGAGGGTTCAATGTAGATCACTCCCCCTCTCTTCCCAGATACAGTCCATGACACTGTGCCTCCCAACACTAGCATGGTGAGCTTCAGTGTCTGCATCTTCAAGGGAAAATAAACAGTGTGCTCTGACCCCACACCTAAAGAAGGCCACTAGTCTACTCTCTTAAAATCTCTTATTCTACATGCCTGTTGGATTTTCATATTAAACTGCATATGTGATTCACTTTATTGCTCCTTGACAAATTTACTGAAAGTACCTGAAGTTTAAAGACTGCCCCCCCACGTTTAAAAAAAAGCTACAAAAACCCAAACAGAAGCCTTTCTCTGAAGACTTGAGTACTCAGGTCCTTTTATCCATAGACTGTATTCCCTGAACATGCAGCTTCTTGGTACTAAGGCTAGACAAATGAACCAACACTTTGAAAGTAGAACTGAAAAAAAAAAAAACCAGTGTTGTTTCTTAACTGTTTCCTTTTTCATTAGTAAGTTTGATGTGCTCTGGAATACAGAAGATGCATTTAATGATCATCTTTGCATAGCTCTTTTAGAGAAGATGTAAGACACACTATCTTGTTTCTAATGACAGAAAGAAACCCTAAATCACGCTCTTAATGAATCCATAAAACTCTAACACCCACTGGTGTGTCTGTTTTCCTAAATGCAGGTTAATTTTGGAAAGGAAAATAGTTATACAAAATAATTTAATGTCTCATTCTCCTAAGCATTTCTGATAAGTTCTGGTTCTTTTTCTAGATTGCTTTGGTAACCACTTAGACTATCTCATGGGATCATGTGTTAGGAAGACAAAGCTCCCACCTGTACTATTTACTTGTCCCCCTGCTCTGACAAAATACCTGATATGAATTGATGTAAAGGATTATTTCACCTTAGTTAAGGGAATACAGTCCATCATAGCAAGGGGGTCATGACAGCATATGGTCAAGGCAGCTGGTCAGAGTGTACCCACAGTCGGGAAGCAAAGATCGATAAGTGTTAGTGCTCAGCTCACCTCCTTTTTATTCTTTCTAGGATCCTGATCCATGGAATGGTGATATACACAGTTAAGGTAGGAAATCCTCACCTCTATTAGCTTAATCCAGATAACCCCTCACAGGTGTACCCAAAGGCTTGTCCCTGCAGTGATTCTAAATCCTGTCAACCTGACAAGCCCTGTTAACCATCACCCTACCCCATCCCACAAAGATTTCTACATCTTAATCTCTGGGGTAACTTTGAGTGTCGAAAGAACTGGCCACTGTGATTAAGCTGAGGGCCTTCAGAAGGAAAGATTAACCTGGATTTCCTACGTGGGCTCAATATAATTACAGGGTTTTTATAAAGGGGTTGACGATGTCAGAGTTTGAGAATGTCCTCTAACCATGCAGGTAGGAGCTGGAGGGAATAGGGGCTGAAGCTCTCAGCATATTGTCAATGTCTGGATGCTACAGCAGTTGAGGAATGAATTCTCCCTCAAGAACATCCAGTAGGAGCATGGCCCTTACTTTAAGCTCAGTAAAACTCAATTTGGACTTTTGACCTCGAGATCTATAAGATAATAACTGTTCTGCTTTCACTCAGTACATTATAGGAACTTGTCCTGACAACCACAGGAAACTAACATAGACAGAAGGAACTCTTCCCATCTACCTGTTATTTGGCATCGCTTTCACACACGTTACACAATTTTGTTTCTGGGAGCTGGGCAAAATGTTCATGTTTCTCTTTTCCCATGTAAGGAAGCTGAGCCTTAGAGAGTTGGATAGATGCACCCAAGAACAGAGCAGGAATAAGGGCTGTTCAGCAGATCTATATCCTTATTCAACACTCTCTGCACCGGAGCACACTGTCTCTCTGACAGTGGGTTCCATCTCGATCACTTCCTGGACTGTTACCTCCTCTTATTACTTCTTGACTAGCTCAAGCTTTGAGCAGATGAGTCTCTTGATCCTACTCTCCCAGAACTTTTGTTCTACATACCTGTCGTAGTTTATAGGCTGTTAGTATATGCCTTCCAGAACCTTAAGGATTAAATAAATACAGCCTCCAAAAATTCATATGTTGAAGTTCCAAACCCCAATATTGGTATTAGAATGTGATGTCTTTGGAAAAAATTAGGTTAATATGAGGTCGGTCGTGAAGGGATTGGTGCCGGAGGAGTTGGACTGGAATCAGGACTCGATGTTAAGAGCACTGGCTGCTCTTCTAGAGGACCTAGGTTTGACTCTCAGCACCCACATGGTGGCTCACTGTCTATAACTCCAGTTCCAGAGGATTCCTACCTTTTTCTGACGTCCATAGGCACTAAGCATGCACATAGTGCACATACATAGGTGCAGGTAAACATCTATACATAAATATAAAATAAATCTTAAGACATAAAATAAAAATTTATTTATTATAAAAATAAATTTTTAAGGAGGAGCCAACATCACAGCTTCTGTTCTCCATCACGTGAGATTGCAGCCAGAAGGCAGTCATCTGAGAGCCAGGAAGAGAGCCTTAGCAAACCAATCAGTGCTCAGAAAACTGAGCAGGAAGATCGTGAATTCAAGGCCAAACTGGATGATCTAGAAAGCCTGTCTCAAATGAACAACGAAAACAATGCAGCCATGCTGACATCCAGGCCTCCAGAACCATGAGAAATAAGTGCTGTAATTTATGCCACTGAGGATTTTCCTGTAACAGCCCAAGATAGCTAGGAAAACTCACCTCTGTTGAATAAGATCCTAATCTTGACAGTGTGCACACAACACACACTTGGTTGATCACAGAAGTTGCTTGTTTTAGGACCTTCGTGATTATTCTTCTTACATCTTTCAGTAACAAAGCAGAAATGTACTGGAGTTACAGGTGGACTATGGTTAAATTTCACTGCCCTAAGTCCTAAATAGTATCATATCCAACAATGTAATGTTTTCAGGGTTCACACAAGGCTTTCAAAATATAAACCAAATACACCAGATTACTGCTCATATTAACAGTAAGCAAAAAGGTCATGCATTGGGTTTTTGGAGGGAGGGGCAGGATGTATGTCTTTTTATATTGGGTATTTCTAAGTGATTGTTTCCAACTCCATTCTTAATTCAAATAAGATATTATCTTATACATTGCAGTCACCACCTCAAACACCCAACGCTGTATTTCTCGTTACTTTTCCTGGTACATTCTCACTATTGCGCGATTTAAAGTCGGCGCGGGGGGGGGGGGGGGGGGGGGGGGACACCTTCATGCTCTTCTTCTCAAACTGCACTGTTGGTCTCTGTTTCGTTTTTCTGCGATCAAAACCCTGCAGCCATTCCAACCTGTTTTTGGCTGGACAGGCCATCCCCAAGAGATGGAGGGTGGATGGATGTTGCTCTCACTGACTGACACCACACATCTAAGTCTAGGGTATCACTGGAAGTGACACTTTCCAGACAGAACAAATACAAGATTGGGTGCTTTATGTACTTCATTTCCTCTAATCCCCAGAACCACATGGTGAAACAGGTGCTTCAGGGGTGCCGGACTGATGGATCAAGCGATCAATTGATTGATTTTACTATTCTTACTACTGTAAGACAAAATGCTTCTAGAGAATGCTGGATTTGTAGCTGCACACATGTTTACCTGCCTCTGTCAGCCACTTTTTCAAGCTTTTGCTATTTCCTGCTTCAGCCTTTAGGGTTAAGGGTTGGGGGAACGGCAGGTTTGCTTTTGCAGTTAGATTTTTACATCAAAATGGATTTTATTTTTGACATCAGCAGACAAACCCATTTGTCTAGCCCTATGTTTCAGACTAGAAATCCATCATAGTTTATCTGCCAGCTGCTGGTTCACCCTGGTCATGGTCTCCTTAATGAGAAGTGCTTCCTATCTTCCACGAAGTTCTGACTCCATTTGTAGTCTTCAGGTACCTGAAGAGTTTGCATTTTTAATGAATTCCTAATGTACTCACTCCTGCAAACAAGGAAATTACAACCATGGAACATTGCATTCCAGACATTAATCATAATTGCTTAATAATATCAAACAAGGAAACTTTACTGCAAACTTAGACTTCTGACTTAACTTCAGAATCAGAATATCTGTCACATTTGCACACATTCCAACAGATGCTACATGTTTCTGAATGCCTACATTATACAGTTTAGTCACAAAGAAGTATTTTGTCAGCTAATTTAATTTAATTGCATGGCATAATCATTTCACCTATTTCTCTAAAAACAGATATTTTAATAAGAAAGCTGCAAGGAAGTTATAAAAATCTCACTTTATTTCCCAATTGCCAGGAAAGGTCTCTGCTGAAAGTTCCCAGACAATTACAGATTCTGGGGGTTTCCATAGTTCTTCAATGTATTTGTTATATACCATTAGTCACCAGGTGAAGCCCTTCACTAATAGCAATACCCTTCAACAATAGCCCCAGAGAATTTAACACTGATTGATGGCAGGTCACCTGGAATTGGTTGGCAGAATTTCCAATTTTCTGTTGGGAAATTGCTTATTTCTCCAAGTCTATTCCCATTTTTACAAGTGGACAGCAAGCTGAGATTATACATTATTATGTGTCTAAATATAAAATTGTGATGGATGGTGTCACACATTTAAAGAGAGTTAAGCATTTAATTTAAGATTTAAAAAAAGTTTAAAGAAGTTTAGAATGTATTTTTAATCTTTCTCGGGAATTCACGGCTGATCCATATTAAGGGAAATATTGAAAGATTGCCCAAGGAAGATCATTTAAATACAGTGTTATTTTCATAAAAATTTACCCTTTTAGAGTTTCAAGGCAGCCACACCAGACCTTATTGTCAGTATATCTGGGGGATCTCAGGCTTATGGAGGGAGGGGATAAATAGGCTATTTTCGTAAGCATGAGGACCAAAGCTAAATTGGGCGGACAGAGAGGACAGAAGGCAGCCAAACTCAAAAGCCACATTAAAATCAGAAGACTAGGATCTCCATTTACATGAAATAACTATTTGTTTAGAAATTTAGAAATGTGTATTGGTATTAAATTTTAAATGTGTTTAGGATGCTACGATGCTGCCTGTTATAATAATCCTATTCTGTGAATATTTCTGTACATATAATCTGTACCTAATTCTTAAACTTAGCATTAAGTAAGCAGCTTCCTAAATGCCAACCCTGTGCAACAAGTGACAAGTAACACAGCAATTCTGAAGTCCAGTCACGGGCGCAGGCCGAGAAAACCTAGCAAAGCCTTCGGTCTCAGTTCAGCATCTAATCTAAGGATTTTTAAAGTCTTTCATGGTTTTTTAGATTTTTATTCATACAGAATAGCAGTATATAGTTTAGAGAAACACAAAGAACAAATTTAAAATCCTTATAGAAAAAAAAAACAGAATAATAAATTAAGTTCCTTCTACTCACAAATAATTACCATTAACATTTTTTTATTTTTCATATGTATGATTTTCATATGGATATGTATACTGAACAATGAAAAGCCTGCCTGCTTTCGTAAACTATGCTTTTGGTACTATGAACATATTGCCATATTTTTATTTATTTCTAAGTGCCATTTTAGAGGTCGGATATAATTTCTTTATAGTCCACCTAATGTGGGTGGGCAAAACCTACTGAGAGACATTTAGCTTGTTTTGTTTTTGTTCATTCAACAAACATTTATGAAATATTTGTTTATTATGCAGTACCTACCTTTATCCAAATTGGAAATGCAAAGCCGTCCCTCTCATAGAACTTCTATTGCAGAGATTGAACAACAAATACAGACAAGAAAAATAGCACATGAGAATTAGCACGGCCAATCAGTGGTGGGGCACTGTGGCAGAACCTCAAGGACAGAGTGACAGGAAAGGGGTGCGGGGCGCTCCCTGCAGTAAACTGGCCTGAGAGTAGGGACCTGAGTGGGTTATGACGATGGTCACATGTCATCTGACCAACTGGTCTCCCAGGTTGAGGGATAGAAAAGACAAGAAGGAGCCTGTTTGGCATGATAGTAAAAGGAGAGAGAGAGGGGGGGGAGGGAGGGAGAGAGAGAGAGAGAGAGAGAGAGAGAGAGAGAGAGGAGAGGAGGGAGGGAGGGAGGGAGAGGGAGGGAGGGAGGGAGGGAGGGAGGGAGGGAGGGAGGGAGGGAGGGAGAGAGAGAGAGAGGGAGAGAGAGAGGGAGAGAGAGCTGAGTTCTTTCTTACAGCTTTCTCTCTCTGGAAATCATTCCCTGGAATGTATTTGTGAGATGTCAAAAATATGAATGCTTTCTCACTAGAGTTCTCTCCATATTGTGGGAACAAAAGTGTTTATTGAGAGACTTTTTTAAGCCTCTGTGTTATAGCTCATTACTCAGTAAAGCACTGAAAATGAGGACACTTCCAAGAATCTGCTGTGCAGATGTCTGCTGCTTCCACGTACAACCCAGCCTATCATCTGACATCATTCGACAGTTGTTGGTGATAAATGTCAGCATGCCGTGATTTGCATGACAGTTATTTTGCACATGTTCCTTGCCAGACTACAAGCTCAGAGAGAGTAAGACCCTGCTTGCACCCTGCACGCACGACAGCACTTCAGTTTCTGGAGAGTCTGTAACAGTGGTAGGCATTTTATCACACTTTCTTTTTATATTAAATTTACTCCTTAAACAAAGAAAATGGTGACCATGAATTGTTATCCCAGCACAAAATGCAGTAGCTGCTCAACATCATGGACCTTCGATGACTGAGTGAATGAATGAATGAATGAATGAATGAATGAATGAAAAATATCTTCACCAACATAATCTACATGAGGACTAACTACTCCAGATAATAGTAATTAATTCATTTTAAATATTCAATAAGCTATCAAAAGCATCCAACAGTCTTCAGCCATAGGATCCCCTCTAACAATTCTAGTTGTTCCTTGGTCCAAAACTATGCACTTTTTGTTGTTGTTTATTTTTGAGATTGTATTTTAATTACATCATTTGGCCCTTTCTTTCCTCCCTCCAAACCCTCCTATATACCTCTCCCTGCTCTCCTCCAAATCCATGACCTCTTTTTCATTCATTGTTATTGCATGTACATATGTATTCATATTTTAAATGTTGACTTCATACAGTGTTACATATATGTATATTTTTCAGGGCTGGCCATTTAGCACTGGACAATCACTTGGTTTGCTCTTCCCTGGGGAAGATCACCTCTCCCACTCCCAGCTTTACTATGTTGCTGTAGTTCTTTGTGTAGGGTTGAAGCCTTGTGGGACTTTCCTCATGCATTTGGCATATTCATTGGTGGTCTTTTTCTGTACACATTTAGGCAATCACACTTGAGACTTTGTGGATATTAACTTCTGATGTTACTAGGAGATTACAACCTCACAGTGAAGTGTCTGATCCTCTGGCTCTTACAGTTTTTCTACCCTGTCTTCTGTAATGTCTCTGAGCCTTAGGTGTGGGAGTGTTTTACAGATGTATCCATTGAGACTGGGCTCCACCAATCTGCATATTGACTGGCTGTGTTAAGTATTCACTGAATGGCTTGTATAGCTTGGACAATGGATTAGGAGCCATGTGTGGGAGTGAATATGGTTCACAAGCTAAGGAGAGAGACATATATAAGCATAGTGCAAGAATGTGGAGCCTCTAGTTCTTGAAAGATGCAGTTCCGCTTTCATTTGCTTTTTACTGAAGATAAGAAATAAAAGGGATATGTCAAATTTCTCTTCTAGACAACAAACTGAACAAAAGTAGACCCTCTACATCAGTGGTTCTCAACCTTCCTCATATTGTGGTAAGCCCCAACCATAAAATTATTTTCTTTGCTACATCATAACTGTAATTTTGCTATTGTTATGAATAATAATGTAAATATTTTTGGAGATAGGGGTTTGTTAAAGGGGTCAAGACCCACATGTTGAGAACCACTGTCCTAACACCTCAACTACCACCTACCTATGCTTTCTGGTTTTTCTGAAACTGTTGGCCTAACTCACTGATTCATTAATGTCAAGGTAAGCCCACCTTTCCAGCCTCAGGACCTTGGTATTTGGCTATATTCTCTGACTGTGCTCTGAAACACCTGCTTATAGCTCAAACTCAGTGAAGCAAATGTTGACCTTGCTCAGACACCACCCACAGCTTCTTGCATACCACAGATTGCTTCCTGAGTCTCTCTTCCCGGTGATGATTTTAGCACTGGATACCATTGTAGAACCTAGGAATAATGCCCCAGAAGTAACCCTCAACTGTAAAGGCACATTACTTCCCTGATAAAATCCCTAGAGCCTTCGTTCTTCAGTGAGAAGCCCCCAAGGCCTGTTTGTAGTGTCTCAAGGATCTCCATTGGTTCTTGGACTTGCTTGCCCAAAGCACATGCACATTAAGTAAAAGACCTATGTTTGGTTGACTTTCATTCTCTGCTTTACTTCCTCTCTCCCTCACGTAGAATAGAAAACTTGGCATTAATTTCCAAATTAAATACTTACACACAAAATCTTGTCTCAGGATCTCCTTAGAGGACAACCTAGGTTATGATGTTGGGGATTAGCGATGGTGACAGTGTCTATGATGTAGAGCTATTGGAAGGGTTCATTCAGTTAAAATGAATAAGAGTGCCCTCTTGGATCTCTCTGTAGGTCCACACCTCTCCTCTTGGTATGTATCTCAATCCCCATTCAAACTGACAGCACACCCCAAGATTTCTTACTAAGTACTTACCTTCTTTGGTAGTCCCCTTCAATTGCCCCTCTCTGAAGTGAGCTAACCTGAATTACCTTCAACAGCATCAGAGGCAGCAAAGTGAAACTGGATTTTCCAGGTCAGCCAATTTTCTAGATAAATATAGTTAAAGGTAAATTTCCAGATAGGCATCTAATAGCAGTAGCAAATAATGCATCTGAACAAACAGGCATGTGGCTAGTAAGGTTACTCTTTTTTCAAGTCAGTATCAATGCAGTGAATTTGAGTTAATTTTCAACTTAGATTAATTATATCACAGTTCCTGAAAACCTGACTTTACAAATGAGTGAGGTCAATGCCCTTAGCCTGTTATGTGTAATGGCTTTGCTGAGTAAAACATTTTAGAATGCATTTGGTTATTCATTTCTTGATATTCATTTTTATCCTTTTTCCAAATTACCAGACAATATGAAAGAGTTGTCTATGTAACAGACAAATCTGTGTCAGATGGTATAAAGGCTGTATGATATTAACCTGTGTTTAGCATGTATAGATCTCTAAGCAGCTCGGTGATTTCTATTTAAAACTAACATTTTATAACTGAAGTCATAAATATGGAGATGTCTTCATGAGGGGTTAGTCTGTTATGATTTGTGATCTATATAATGAAGGTATCATTTTCATTTCAGTTTTTAATCATAATAAAATATACATAATATAAAAATGTATCATTTTTCAGCCTTTTGAGACAAAGTCTGGGTATATAACCTTGATTGGCCTGATAGTCACTGTAACATGCTTGTCTTCAACCACAGCAATCCTCCTACCTCAGCTCCTGTGTATGAGTTACCACAAGTAGGTCATGCTAGCCTTTTTAAATTGTGCTGCTTATATTGTTAAGTACATTCATATCATCAAATCTCTAGGACATTCTTTATCTTACAAAACTAAGACTTCATTAAAGAGTACTTTATTTGTTCCACTTTTCTGATATCTGTCTATGAATTTTGGTCATTCTATATATTTCAGATAAATGGAATCATGTTGTGTTTGTCTTTTTTTATGACCTATTCTACTTAACATAATATCCTCAAAGTCCATCCATGCGATAGCAAATATTAGGATTTGCTTTCTTTTTAAAGCTGATAATATTGCATTCCATGTTGCCTATTTATCTAATGATGAACTCTTAGGTGTCCCCATCTTTTGATTGCTTCAAATAATGTTGCTCTGGACATGAGCATATGAATATATCTTTGAGATACTACTTCCAATTCTCTCACATATACACACAGAATGGATAACTGAATCATACACGAATGGATAACTGAATCATACACTAATACCATGTTTAAGTATTTGAGGATCTGCCATACTGTCTTCTACAGCAGTTGACCTGTCTTAAATTCACACCCATGGTGCACAGGGCTTCTGATTTCACCACTGTAGTTAATCCCATTGTTTAGGACTATCTATTGGGCTCCATTTTCTTTCAACTTCCTTATAAACAGGAAAGATCTTAGTTGCCCACTCTTGTTTACCTTTGAGCAATTAAAACAAAACCAGTAATGACTGACTGAATGTTTCTGCTCCCAAGGTGCTGGGGGATGTTTTGTATGCTGTGAATGTGTTGCTCTGATTGGTTGATAAATAAAAAGCTGATTGGCCAGTAGCCAGGCAGGAAGTATAGGTGGGAAAAACAGACAAGAGAATTCTGGGAAGAGGAAGGCTGAGTCAGCAGATGTCAGCCCTCCATCCAGGGAGTAGCATGTAATGGCACACAGGTAAAGCCATGGAACATGTGGCAACATATTGATTAACAGAAATGGGCTGAGTTTAAGTGTAGGAGTTAGTCAGTGGTAGGCCTGAGCTAATGGTCGAGCAGTTTTAATTAAGCTTCTGAGTGATTTTTTTTAAGCAGCGTTGGGGTCTTTTGGGCTGGGCAGGACTGGAAAAAACTTCAGCTATACAAAGGAGTTCTTTAAAAATGAGTAAGATCTTTGCTCTGACCTCAAGGATCTCCCTAGCTACTATAATTTATAGAATTATACTGGTAAGTTACCATGTGTTAGGGCAGTGTCACCCATACACAGGTAAAAACACTGTAGGAACATGTACAAAGAGATGACCTGAAAGAACATCAGTTGAAACTCCAGAGAAAATGGCATTTATGAAAACTTTAACATGAAGCTATAGGGTGAAATCCTTTTAGTGAGAATGCTTTACAAATCCTACTAAAATGGCTAGGGTTTGAAAGACTGAGACCACACTGATCCCTAAATACGTGAAATTCTTGTTTATGTCTGTATTAATAATACATGAAATTAAATCTCCAATTATGAAAATAAAAAATACAGTGGAAACAGTCTCCCTATCAGATACTGTTTGCCTTTTATACTAAGCCATATCCAGACCCAAACAGAGTTTGACATTATAATCTGACCAATATTATTCAGTCATCTGAAATTGTGACAGAGCAGAAAGTAGATGCCCTGTGGCCAATGTGATATGAGCTGTTTATTAATAAAAAAAAAAAACTAATGACCCATGTTTCCATTAGCTATATCATGTTATAGAACCCTTGTTACTTTTAATTAAGGGCTTCTCTGCATGAGACATCATCATTGGCTTTTCTGAAAGACAGTCACCATCATCCTTGTATGACTAAAACTGAAGTCACAAAACTTAATGTAGATAGATTCCAAGGGCATCTGGATGAAAGGTTCTATCAAACAATAAATCCATGTAAACGTATATGCTCTGTGTGTGAGCATGTGTGCGTGTGCGCACGTGTGTGTGTGTGTGTGTGTGTATGTGTGTGTGTGTGTAGGATGGAAGACATATTAAGAGAGTAGAGCAGAGGACCTTTGAGAGAAAGTCATTACTTCTTGCATTTATCAGGAAAGTTCACTCAAAGATGTTTGGGGAAAGTTCAACTTTTAAAGATAATAATCTCTTCTTTAGACTTCACACAAAGATCTAACCATTAAGGTAATCATAGATTAAAGTCAGATTTCATAACCTAGATAGCAGAAAAAGTTATTTTTTTTCACATGTACAATGCAGGAAACTTACTACCCGAGTATTGTTATCAGGTGTCTGCTCATTTTCAATCACAGAAAGGAAAAGCGATGCACCAGCCTTTCCACAATATTTAGGTGCAATGTTATTTTCTCTGTCCCCAGAGCCAACACTTCCGTAATTATTTGATATATAAAAAAAAAATTATCAAAAGCATTGGTGCACATCAGTGAGAACTTTCAACCACCTTGAAAATGACTTTTAGAATATTTCATTAGCAGACTGTCTCTCAGAGCCTAGGTTGACATTCATGTTTCTTCATACCAGGCTTTCATCCATAAAATCCTTTGTTCTGCTGAACAGTTTCCAGACAATATGGGCAATCACAAAAAAAGCATCCATCCCAGCATTTGATCAGTCTTATTCAAATCTCATCTATTAATACTTTTTCAAGATCTTTCTAAGAATTTTATTTCCTTTCTTTCAATACCATCATATTATTTCTTAAAAAAAAAAAACTCAAAATTTAATGAAATGGAAGCTTGATATTTTGTAGGAAATAAATACAATTCATAGCTAAATTTTATCCATTTTTATTACTTTCAATAATGGATGAGAAAATAACCATTGTGCTCAGTTTGAAGATTTAATTTTAAATACATAAGATTGAATTTCTAGCCCTCAGATTATTACAGAGGAAGCTTTTACTTAAACAGCATTGCACACACCTGGAAATAGTATACTCAAAATAAAATAATTTGAATATCCAAATACATAATTATTTATGTTTTAATAAAAATAAAGTGTTAAACAAACTGTTCAGGATCACAAAGTCTTTAGACAGTCAGATGCAACATGGAAGACCATCATGATTAACATCTACAATTCAAGAGTCATACTACTTCAGCTCTTCTGGAATTTATGCAAAATAGACATTCTAATAAATCTATGTGTAAGCATAAAAATAAAACTGTTTCTTAAACAAGTGAAACGTTGATGTCTCTTGGCATGTGAGAGTCCATATTTTGTGAAATATACATATTACAGAAGCAGAAAAAAGGTACTTTTGCTTCACAGTTATGACTACTAACCCTATTTTAGTTATTTAAACCATTTGGGAAGTGTATTAGTTATTTTTCCTATTGATGTGATAAATGTTCTGGCCAAAACTGCTTAAGAGAGAAAGGGGTTGTGTGGAGCTCACAGCTAGCCCATGCTAGCACTGAAACCAAGTGTCAGGAACTGGAGGGGCTGGACATGTTGTATCTTCAGTCAAGACCTAAGCTCAGGGAATGGTACCACCCACTTTTAGGGTGGTCTTCCCACCTAATTAACCTAATCTAGACACTTCCTCAGAGGCAGAGCCAAGGCCATCTTAATATAGATCATCTCTCCCAAGCGTAACCAGAGACTTGTGTCGTCGTCAATTCTAGAGTCAGTCAAGTTGACATAATCAGTATTAACCATTACAAACCATTAACACAAGCCATGAAAATCAATGAAACACTAAGCTCAATTTGATTCAATAACTCTGGGTTGGGTTTTTTTCTCTTTTTTTCTTAGGATTCTTTGTTTAATTTTTTTTTAAGATTTTTTTGTTTATTTTGTGCATATGAATATATGGCTAAATGTATGTATGTGGTACATACATGTCAGATCCACTGTGGCTGGAGTTTCAGGCAGTTGTAAAACCCAGCCTGATATGGGTTCTGGGAATAGAATCCAGGTCAAGAACAGCAAGTGCTCTTAACTACTGAGTCATCACTCCAGCCCTCTTTTTATTTTAAATTGATTAATTTCTTGTCTGTGTGCTTCTGTCTGTAGGGAGGGGAGTTGCAGAAGGCCACCCTGGACTTTCCAGGCTCCTTCTTCTAATTAATATCCTTGAGATTTTGATTTTTGCCCTCTTTGGGGAACCTTGAATTTCTAGATTTTACTACTTTGTCATCCAGAATAATGCTGGAACTTAATGCTATTTGTGTTTTGTTAATAAACAAAAATTTATTCAAATAATACAACCTCAAAGAGAGACATAAACATTGTCAAAAAGGGTGGGAGTGGAAAACCACCAAAGAGTTGGAAAAGTTCATTCTTTCCATGCTTCTCTCTTTTAAAATAGTACTGAGACGGGCTGAAGAGAGGGCCTGAAGAGATGGCCCAACCGCAGGGAACCCTAGCAGCTCCTTCAGAGGGCCCTGTTTTGACACTCAGCATCTTCGTGGAGGCTCACAAGTGTCTGTAACTCCAATATCAGGGTATCTGGTGCCCTCTTCTGGCCTACACAAGCACTGGTTGCATGTAGTGCACAGACACGTACAAGCAAGCCAAACATCCATGAATACAAAATAAAATGAAAATATTTCTTAAATAAGAGAAGTATATTAGCATAATCGTAAGTGCTACAGAGAATTATAATATCATATTGGAGCTGGAATATGATGGTGCCCATCTGTAATCCCAGCACACAAGAGACAGGCAGGTTAACCACAAGCTTCCTACACAAGGTAACGCTGTCTCAGAAACAAAAAGTGATATCAAGATGGAAATGGAACCAGTTGACATTGAGGAAAGATCTTTCATGAGATCCAAAGATCCTCACAGAATGAAAGAGCTCACAATTACACTTCACATCATCTGCAGGAACTTGATACAACTTGTTAGACATGAATAGAACTCTCTCCTGCAAGAGAGAGTTAAAGTTCATCTAAGAATATGATTGGAAAAAAAAAGGAGGTAACAAAACAAGGACTATAATGTGTATAGAAAGAAGCTAAGCAGACTGGAAAAAAATAACAAAATTCCACTGGTGAATTAGACTATGCCTTTGAAGTGTCTTATGGAACTGAACATTAAAAAAAAAAAAAAAACTTTCATTGTGTGTGTGTGTGTGTGTGTGTGTGTGTGTGTGTGTGTGTGTGTATGGACGTGTGTTGTGTTGTGTACCATGGCACACATGTGAAAATCAGAAGACAACTTGTAGGATCTGGTTCTCTCCTTTCGTGTGTGGATCTCAAGAACCCAATTCAGGTTCTCAAGCTTTGTGACAGGTGCCTTACCTGCTGAACCATCTCTCCAGCCTTGGAATTTCTTGTATTCGGTAAGTTCTCATTAAGTACTCTCTGTGTTTCAAACTCTGAGTGTGATAGAGTTGGTATTGATATTTAAAGTGGGATACTTCTATAGTTAGGATCCTGAGGGTGTCCTACAGTTCCATATGTCAGAAACGTGGACCCATGTTTGGCACTATTGGGAGGGGAAGGAACCTTGAAGAAGTGCCCATTAAGAGATCTGCACATCACTGGGGACATGCCCTTGAAGAGGATTATGGAACTCTGAATTCTTCCTCCTTAGCATTTTTTGTCAGCTTCCCCAGTGTTTGTCTCCACCATGATGTGCTGACTGACCCAAAACAAGGAGCCTAGCCCTTCATAGACTGAAACCTCCAGATGGGTGAGCCAAAATAAGCCTGCTGTCTTTGTAACTTACTCTCCCAAGCACTTACTGTAGTGGTAGGAAGCAGGGTAAACAGATCCCTGCTTTCTCATGGGGAATGCAGACACATGGGTGAACAGTCACAATGCCCTGTGTAGAAGTTGCATATCACTGAACATAGAGGAGGACCCACATTCTCTTACACACTGGTCCTCACATGTGCCTGTTACAGTGATCTGGCTTTGCCATCCCCACCACTCTGGAAAGTTACATAGTGCTTGTAGGAAATCAAAGCTTCTTCTGGGCCTGTGGTTTTCTATACTTCAACGTGGAACCATGGAGGAGGGTTGCCAGCTTGACTCTCACACACCACCCCAAGTTCACTCCCAGTTATTCCTTCCCCAACTCTGCATAACAGTAGCCACAATTAGACCTTGTCTCACTCTCTGCCCCACGGCTGCCCCAGAAGCTGTCCAGTGACCTTTCGTGATGAACTCCAGTAGCTATTTGGCAGTCTGGGCTTGCTCCCTTCAGACCCACTCCCATCTCTCCTGCAAGCTGCCCTGTTTGCAGACCCTGAGCTAATGAACTGTATCTGCTTACTACCTTGTTTCCAACTGGGCTTAGTCAAAGCAAAGCAGAGACATCCCACCCCCCAAAAAAGAAAGTGAAATGGAGAGAGGGTCATGCTAGTTACCGGTCATGGTCTTTCAATCACTGAAGAAAAATTGGAGAAGGAATCCTGTCGTTTTCCATGGCATGGATGAGCCTAAAGGACAGTAAGTGAAATAAACAGGTGCAGAAAGATAAATGCCATACTGACAGATATGCAAAGGAAGATAGTTCATCTCAGGCTAGTGGCTACAAAGCCTGGGGAGGAGCGGGCAGGGGCAGGTGGAGAGAGGATGCTTAAAGCTACGGGGTTATAATTGATGAAACTGCTAATGTTTGGCAGCACAATAGGGTAACTCTAGTTCATCATTAAATGTGCATTTCAAAAGCATGACAGGTGTTTGAGATATGGATTTGTCAGCTGCCCTGATCTGATTCTTATTCATTATATGATTTGAAATTCCACACTGTAGCCCAAATACATGTATCAAGTGAAAAATTAGTTTTTAGAAATAGACTCCTGCCGGGCGGTGGTGGCGCACGCCTTTAATCCCAGCACTCAGGAGGCAGAGCCAGGCAGATCTTTGTGAGTTCGAGTCCAGCCTGTTCTCCAAAGCGAGTTCCAGGAAAGGCGCAAAGCTACACAGAGAAACCCTGTCTCGAAAAACCAAAAAGAAAAAAAAAAAAAAAAAAAAAGAAGAAAGAAAGAAAGAAAGAAAGAAAGAAAGAAAGAAAGAAAGAAAGAAAGAAAGAAAGAAAGAAATGCACTCCTTTAAGGCTCCTTTGGCCAGGCTCCGCAAAGCTTCCTAGTGTTGGGTCCTGGTAACTGCTCCTCTTTTGGCTCTTGATGCTGTTAGCCAATCACATCATCACCCTCCTCTATCCCTGGCTTTTAAAAGGCACTGTGTCATGGGGTCCCCTCTGTCTGCCTACACTTTGGCTAACAGTCTCTTTATTAAGACTCTTCACCTCAAATCACCCCATTTGAGAGTGCAATCTGTTTCCTGCTAGCAGCCTGACAAGCTAGAGTCCTTATCTTATTTGCCTGCTCTCCAACATTTGATACCAGTGTCTGCTGCCTTCTTATCTCTGACAACCTGCTTCGTGTCCCTAATGAGTCTGCCTTAGAGTGGTCAGGAGAAGGTGACAGCACTAGTCTCCAAGTGGCCTCCCTCGTGAGCACGTGATCTGAGTAAAGCCGTGTGCTTTCAAGGAAGACAAGTCCCCTACACAATGCCCTGAGTGCCGCCAACACACAGGTATGAGTGTACTTGCACACACGCGCATGTATTGATGAGCACCCAAGTAAGCAATGGGGAAGGACTCTCCGCTCTGAGTTCTCTGTCTGTAGAGAGCTCTCACATCTTCAGCACTTCAGGCTTCTCAAATCACACAGGCTCCCAGCTGCCCACGGGCTTTCCTTTCCCACATGTGCCCAGCATGCTCTCTCCAGGCAGGAAACTGAGGCCATCAAAGGATTCATCTAGAAAGAGAGACTTTCCTCTACTGCCTTATGCTCACTGTTGTGTGTAGATTGACCAGCTTTTTGGGTGGGTTGGTTGGGGGCTGGGAAGGATTGTTTTACATTTTGTTCTGTTCTTTGAATTAGGAATGTTGTTTGTTTTTTGGTTTTGTGTGTGTGTGTGTGTGTGTGTGTGTGTGTGTGTGTGTGTGTGTGTGTGTATTCAGGTAAGATGGTGAAGCCATACATTAAGGAAAGTCTGAACAGCCCTATTTGAGTCATTTAAGAAAGACTTTGTATAAATACTATTTTCTTTTTTTATAGTTTTTGATAAATGAAAAAGAAAACAATCTAAAGGAGTTCAGAAGAACAAATCTTTTAGGAGATAACCGTGATGGCTGTCCTTCTGATTTCTGTGAAGAGAAGGTTGGGTGCCGTCACTGCTGTCTGCCTCTTGGTCCGCTGAGCCATCTGAGGGAAGCCTGACTTGACATCTCTTCCCCAAGGCAGTGACTACGGGATGGTATCACACCCCACTCCTCAGAGTCAAGTGATTCTCAGCCCTGGTGCTTCAGCTGGCGGCCCCTCCAGACTTCTCCAGTCACCATGCCTGCACCAGGGATGTGACTGGAACAGATCTCCTGGGTGTCTCTGCCGGTATAGTGCGAGTTTGTTTTGATTGGTCAGACATGTAGCCACCAGAGAGCCCTCATCCTGTCCTCCTGTAGCTGCTTCTGTGGGAATCAGGAACCCTGGTGACACAACGTAGTACAAGTATCAATTTGCCATGTAAGGAATATGAAGCAATGCTAATGAGATGTCATCACAGCCTCCTTTTCATACCGTCTTTGAACTCGGTGTATATTATACACCAAAGTACATACCGGTTTGCATGCTAAACTTCCACTGGGCATGTGCAATGTGTATTTAGATTTCATAAAGTTTACAAATTGAGAAAGGGGTATAAATACTACTTTCCCTCCACTGTTTCAGAAACTTTTTTATGTGATCTGTTGTGGTTTTGTTTTTGGTTTTTGTTTTTTTGTTTTTGAATTTCAAACATTTTATTATTTTTCTTTTCATTTATTCTTCTCTCACATAATACATCCCAACTGCAGCTTTCCCTCCTTCCACTTCTCCTAGTTCTGCCCCCTGTTCACCCTACCCACCTCACCCCACCCCAGCAGGATCCACTGGCCTTTCATTTCCCTTCAGAAAATAAAAGCCTCCAGGGATATATACCAACCTCAGCATAAGAAAATGCAATAAAGCTAGGCATAACCCCTCATATCAAGGAAGGATGAGTCAATACAGTAAGGGAAAAAGGGGCCCAAAAGCAGGCAAAAGAATCAGAAGCACCTCTTACTCCCACTGTTAGGAGTCCCGCAAGAACACTAAGCTATACAACCTTAACATATATGCAGAGACACACACATGCTCTGTGACTGTCACTTCAGTCATTATGAAATCCTGTGAGCCCTGTCTAGTTGACTTGGTGGGCTCTGTTCTTGTAATATTCTCAACCCCTCTGGCTCCTACAATCCTTCCTTTCCCTCTTCTGTGGGATTCCCCGAGCTCCACTTAATGTTTGGCTGTGGGTCCTGGCATTTGCTGCCATCAGATGCTGAAGGAAGCCTCTCTGATAATGATTGGGCTAGGCACCAATCTATGAGTACAGCAGAGTATCATTAGGAATCATGCTTTGTTTTTTCGTTATGCATTCTTTGGTTAAGGGACATCTAAGGTTTTTCCAGTTTATGATTATTATGAATAAAGCTACTATGAACATAGTTAAGCAAGTGCCCTTGTAGTAGGATGTAATAACCTTTGGGTATATGCCCAAGAGTGGTATTGCTGGATCTTGAGAGAGATTGATTCCCAATTTTCTGAGAAACTGCCATATTGATTTCTAAAGTGGCTGTACAAGTTTGCACCCCCACTAACAATGGAGGAGTGTTCCCCATGCTCCACATCCTCTCCAGTATAAGTTGTCATTTGTGGTTTTGATCTTAGCCATTCTGAAACATGTAAGATGGAACCTCAAAGTTGTTTTGATTTGTATTACCATGATGACTAAGGATGTTGAACATTTCTTTAAGTGTTTCTTAGCCATTTGAGATTCCTCTGTTGAGAATTGTTTAGATCTGTACCCCATTTTTTAATTTTAAATATTATTCTCTTTTCCCTTTTTTTCAGTTTTATTCTTCTCTCATACATTGCACCTCAACCACAGTTTCCCTTTCCTCCACTCCTCCCTATGCTTCCTCCACCTCCTCTCTTCCGCAAATTAACTATTATTTGGTTTTTTGATGTCTAGTTTCTTGATCTCTTTATATATTTTGGATATTACCCTCTGTCAGATGTGGAATTGGTGAAAAATTCTTTCCCATTCTGCAGGCTGCTGTTTTGTCCTACTGATGGTGTTCTTTGCCTTACAGAAGCTTTTCAGTTTCATGAAGTTCTATGCATTAATTGTTGATCTTAGTTCCTGCATGATTGATGTTCTGTTCAGGAAGTAGTCTCCTGTGCCAATAAGTTCAAGGCTATTCACTATTTTCTCTTCTATCAGGGTCAGTGTATCTAGTTTTAAGTTGAGGTCTATGATTCACTTGGACTTGAGTTTTATGCAAGATGATAGATATGGATCTATTTGCATTCTTCTACATGCAGACCTCTAGTTAGGCCAGCACCATTTGTTGAAGACGTCTATTTTCCATTGTATATTTTGGCTTCTTTATCAAAAATCAGGTGTTCATTGGTGTATAGATTTATGTCTTGGTCTTTGATTTGACTGCATTAGTCCACCTGCCTATTTTTATGCCAATTCCATGTTGTTTTTATTACTCTAGCTCTGTAGTAGTACTTGAAATAAGAGATGGTGATATCTCTGGCAGTTCTTTCATTGTACAGAATTATTTTAGCTATCCTGGGTTTTTTGTTTTTCCATATGAAGTTGAGCATTGTTCTTTCAAGGTCTGTGAAGAATTGTGTTGGAGTTATGATGGGGATTGTGTTGGATGTGTAAATTGCTTTTGGTAAGATGGCCATTTTTACTATGTTAATCCTCGTGATCCGTGAGCATGGGAGATATTTCCATCTTTGCTTTCTTCTCCAATTTCTTTCTTCAAAGACTTGAAGTTCTTGTCCTACAGGTCTTTCACTTGCTTGGTTACAGTTACATCAAGATATTTCATATTATTAGTGGCTGTTATAAAAGGTGTCATTTCTCTAATTTCTTTCTCAGCCCATTTGTCATTTGTATATAGGAGGATTACTGATTTATTTTTAGTTAATCTCATATCCAGTCACTTGGTTGAAGGTAATCATCAGCTATAGGAGTTCCCTGGTAGAATTTTTGGGTTCCCTTATGTATATTGTCATATCATCTATAAATATTGATACTTTGACTCATTCTAATTTGTATCCCCTTGATCTCCTTCAGTTGCCTTATTGCTCTAGTTAGAACTTCAAGTACTATATTGAGTAGATATGAAGAAAGTGGACAGCCTTGTCTTGTTCCTGATTTTAGTGGAATTGCTTTGAGTTTCTCTCCATTTAATTTGAAGTTGGCTGTTGGCTTGCTATCTATTGCTTTTATTCTGTTTAGGTCTGTCCTTTGTATCCCTGATCTCTCCAAGACTTTTATTATGAAGGCATGCTGGATTTTGTCAAAAGCTTTTTCAGCATCATCTGAGACAATCATGTGTTTTCTCTCTTTCAGTTTGTTTATATGGTGCATTACATTGACAGTTTTTCATATGTTGAACCATCCCTGTGTCTTTGGGATGAAGCCTACTTGACCATGGTGGATAATTTTTTTTTATGTGTTCTTGGATTTGGTTTGCCAGTATTTTATTGAGCATTTTTGCATCAATGTTTATGAAAGAGAAAGAAATTTGTCTGTAATTTACTTTCTGTGTTGAGTCTTTGTGTGGTTTGGGTATCAAGGTGACTGTGGCCTCATAAAACGAATCTAGCAATGTTCCTTCTGTTTCTATTTTGTGGAATAATTTGAGAAGAATTAATATTATCTCTTCTTTGAAAGTCTGGTAGAATTGCACTGAAACCATCTGGCCCTGGGCTTTTTTTTTTTTTTTTTTTTTTGAGGGGAGGGGAGGTACTTTTAATGATTGCTTCTATTTCCTTGGGAGTTATAATTCTATTTAATTTGTTTATTTGGTCTTGATTTAATTTTGGTATGTGGTATCTATCAAGAAATTTGTCCATTTGTTTTAGAATTTCCAATTTTGTCGAGTACAGTTTGTTGAAGTATGACCTAATGATTCTCAGAATTTCCTTGACGTCTGTTGTTGGGAAGCCCTGCTGCTCAAAAGTTGCAGTCTACCATGACCTGGCAGCTCTATCTGAGCTAGGCAACATGGAAGATTCCCCTTCACCTCCCATCACCGCCCTCCCCCCCATCTCCTAGCTCCCCACCCCCACCCTGGCTCCTGGTGGAGGGCTTTCTGCTCTCTACCTGACCTTATTTGGAGAATGTCTCTAGGCCTAAATGCCTGACTTATCTCAAGGACGACCCTTGACTTAGTTCCCTGCAAATGCTCTTCCCCTGCTGCCCATATAGTAATTAGGTGACATGCTCTAGCTATTTTGATAGGGCCATGCTGCTACTAGTCCAGCTATAAGATAGGAGCATGCCACTTAATGCAAACTGGGTTATTCCCCAGCTACTGTTCCCAATCCTATACATCCCCTATACTCTGGGATAAAGTTGAGCTGCCTCACTGAAGACTATTGCCATTGTGCCCACAGGCTGTACAAAGCTCTCTGTCACCACTTCTGGCCCTTTGTCCTTGTGGACTGGTGACTAATGGACCATGAGGAAAAAGGAGACCCTACATGTTGTTATGTTCCCCTTTTCATTTCTGATTTTGTTAACTTTTACATTCTCTCTCTGCTTTTTAGTTACTTGGATAAGGGATTTTGTTGAGGATTTTGGCATCTATGTTCATGAGGGGAAATGGTTTGTAATTCTTCCTTGGTTGAATCTTTGTGAATTTTGTGTATTTCCTTTGTTGAATGTTTGGATATCAGGGTAACTATGGCCTCATCATGAACTTGGCAATGTTTCTTCTTTTCTATTTTGTGGAATAATTTGAGGAGAATTGGCATTAATTCTTCTTTGAAAATCTGAGAGAATTCTGCTCTAAAACCATCTGGCCCTGGGCATTTTTGGTTGAGAGACTTTTAATGACTGCTTCTATTTTCTTAGGGGTTGTAGGTCTATTTAATTTATCTAATCTTGATTTAACATTTTAGCATTACAACACTAAGCACAAACTAGGGTTTTTTATTTATTTTATTTTACTGGGTATTTTAAGAGAATTTCACAGAGTTCAGGCTGGCCTAGAACTCACTCTATAGCCTAGGCTACCCTCAAATTCTCAAAGATGCCTACCTCAGCTTCCTAAGAGCTGGGACTATAGGTATTTGTCACTATGGCCAGACCTAACAACAACAAAAAAATTACTACACTGATCTGGTGGTTGTCTTTCAGGTGCAATGCAGAGAGCACATGTGTGACACTGTGCATGGCTGGAGGCCAGAGGACAACCTGCAGGAGCTGGTTCTCTCTTCCCACCATGTGAGTCCTGGGGGTAAAACTCAAGTCATTAGCTTTATCAGGAAGCACCTTTACCCATGAAAGTCATCTCAGCATCCTCTTCAAGTTTGGGCTGTGATCTATAATATAAATCTGGTTTATACCACCACACAGCACGTGTGTGGGTGCACACACACAGACACACACAAATAACTAAAGTAATATTTCATAGTAAAACCTTATGCAAGAAGCTACAGGCAGTTAAGGAAAGCTGAGAGCAGGAGAAATAGTTGTCCCCCAATCGGTTGTCCTGTACCAAATGGTCAGCCCTGAAAACATACACACAAGTGACATTGCACACACTAAACAGGCTATATTCTTAAATATAAAGAATATACACATGTTCATGAAAAACAATTTAAGAAAAAGAGGCCACAAGTTTGAAAGAGAGCAAGGAGGGGTATGTGAGAGGGTTTGGAGGGAGGAAAATGGAGGGGGGAGTAATGTGAATATATTATAATCTCAAGAATTAAAAAAAAATAGGAAAAAGGCATAAAACAAAAAAAGGTCAAAACAAAAAAACAGTAAGACAAAACAGAATTATTCTTCCTTTATGAACTTAACATAAGTCAATACCTGGTTGATACTGTGGATTGACTTGAAATGTCCACTTTCCTAAGGATATTACTCAACCAGCTATTGCTTTTGCAAATTTTCTAATAAGACCACCTTCTTAAAACTAATCACAATGTCCTGAAGTAGAAATTTTTGACAATCTAGAATATTTCCTAATCTTAACTACCCACAAATGACCCTTAGTCATATAATTTTCTTATTTCATATAGCAAATTTAGATTTTATTGTTTCTGATTTCTTTTATATCATGGTTCTTATTTTTAAGAATTGTTAGCTACATCAAAATCTAATTGAGATCAATTGAATGTTACAGCTATTTAATTACTGGCAAAGCAAAGAAAATCATTATTTAACTTTAATAAATGAAGATATATGTGAGTATCCAGCAATTTGCAAGTAAAAATTTGCAATTTGATTTTTATTGATAAATTCTTTTCTGTGCAGCAGTTTTCCATTTAATGGGCTATTAGTAGGAAGATTGATATCAATTACACTATCTATTAAATACTACCACTTTTAAGTGTGAATCCTTAATTATTTTGCTGTAGGCTGTTTTGATAAATGTGGATGAAGTATCTGTACACTCTTAGATAGTTAATATACCAAGACTTAAACTGGGCATCCCTTGCTTATGTAAGTTTCATCTAATTATATGGCCATTAGGTATAGGTCTCTAATGCTCAATATTTTTCTCTTTACAATCAACATATGCTTAATTAAAAAGTAGTGACAAACTTGCTAACTCTGCATTAACTACTCACTTGTGATACAAATTTAATAGGAGGTCTAAATTATTTTAAGTGATTTAAGGATTTCCAATATACTCTCTCAACCTCAAAGTTATTTGATTCAAAAAAAGCAGGAAGTGAAAACATCATGTTAATTAAATGTTTTTCCTCTTTAAAAAGGGGGAGGGTTCCCTTTAACATTGTAACACATTGTTACATAATACTAAATTTACAGAAAATAAATAACCAGCATTACATTTGTTTAGTCAGTGCTATTTGTATGTAATAAAATATGATTTAAAATAAGAGGGGTAGTGTGGGAGGAAACCCTACTTTGCTCTTTGGACAGAATCACTATGGTTTTGACATTCATCATCTGGGTTGGACATGACCACAGTTGTCCTGAAACATAGCAGCTGTGATCACCCATACTTGAGACCATCAGGAGAGTGAGCCTATTAACACCCCACCACCACCACCCCACCACCACCCCACCACCACACCATCACCACCACCACCACCACCACCACCACCACCACCACCCGTGGAGAAAGAGGGGAGGCTCTGGGAAACTACCTTCCTCTCCTTGAAATCCCCTAAGAGGGTAAACAGTAGACTGAGGTTGGGATTTTTCAGTAGTGTAATTAACTCTTGCTAAGCTACCCAGGGTACTTCCCCTTGGTGTGACTGCCACTGAATCTCCTATGCTGCTATCAGCAACCTTCTTAGGTCTCTTGGTACCCTCTATACCTTGGGTGAATAAGAGTTTCTTTACATATCCCCAGGAGGTGTAGCACAACTGAGGCCATGGGCAATTGGACTTTGAGATCCAGCCACCTATGAGACTCTTCAGATCATGGGGTCATTGGGCTGCTAAGCACTCTGGCTTTTCCTGCCTACTTCATCCCTTGAAAAGGTATCCTTTCTTTCTCTTTCTTTCTGTCTTTTTTCTTTCTGTCTTTCTTTTTTTTTTTTTTTACAATTTAGACTTTCTCTTTTTTTTAATTAAAAAAAAATTTTACTCATTTTACATACCAACCACAGATGCCCCTCTCATCCTCCTCCCGCTCCCCCCCCCCCCACATAGTCCCCCCCCCCAGCCTACTCCTCATCCCCTCCTCCAAAAGGGTAAGTTCTCCCATGGCGGGGGGACAGAAAAGCCCGGTACATTCAGTTGAGGCAGGACCAAGCCCCTCTCCCCTGCCTCAAGGGTGAGCAAGGCATCCAACAGTAGATAATGGGATCCAGAAAGCCATCTCATGCACCAGGGTAGATCCTGATCACACTAACAGGAGCCTCTCAAACAGACCCAGCTACACAACTGTCTCCCATATGCAGAGGGTCTGGTCTGGTCCCATGCAGGTTCCACAGCTGTTGATCTAAAGTTCATGAGTTCCTATGAGCTTGGTTCAGTTGTCTCTGCAGATTTCCCCATCATATCTTCACACACACACACACACACACACACACACACACACACACACACACCTTGCTTATATAATCCTTCTTCCTCTCTTCGACTAGACTCCTGGGGCTCTGCCTGGTGCTTGGTTGGGGATCTCTGCATCTGCTTCCATCAGTTACTGGGTGAAGGCTCTACGATGACAGGGTATTTACTAATCTGATTACCAAGGTAGGCCAGTTCAGGCACCCTCACCACTATTGCTACTAGTCTAATCTGGAATCATCCTTGTGGATTCCTGGGAGTTTTCCTAGCACCAGGTTTCTCCCTAACCCCATGATGTCTCCCTCTATTAAGAGATCTCTTTCATTGCTCTCCCACTCTGTCCCTCCCCCAGCTCCACCATCATTCATAGCAGCATTATTCATGATAGCCAGATCCTGGAAGCAACCTAGATGCTCCTCAACCAAAGAATAGATAAAGAAAATGTGGTACATATGCACAATGGAGTATTACTCAGCTGTGAAAAACAAAAATGACATCCTGAGATTTGCAAGTAAATGGATGGAACTAGAAAATATCATCCTGAGTGAGGTATATCAGACTCAGGAAGACAAACCTGGTATGTACTCACTCATAAGTGGATACTAAATGTAAAGCAAAGGATAATCAGACTACAACCCACAGGTCCAGAGAAGCTAGGAAACAAGGAGGACTGTGGTAATATATTGTGTACCCCAATAAAGCTTGCCTGGGAATCAGAGGACAAAGACAGCCACTAAATTAGAAGCAAAGGTCAGGCAGTGGTGGCACACACCTTTAATCCTATCACTTGGGAGGCAGAGATCCATTCAGATCTCTGTGAGTTCAAAGCCACACTGGGAACAGAGCCAGGCATTGTGGCACACGCCTTTAATCCCAGCGATTGAGATCTCATGCCTTTGCTACCAAGTATTTGGGAAGCACACACCTTTAATCCCAGCACTAGGAAGGAAGGAAGATGGCAGAGTACAGAAACGTATATAAGGCATGAGTAAACAGGAAGTCTCACTCTGGAGACTGAGGATTTCCTAGAGGTAAGAAGTAGTGCCTGGCTTGTTCTGCTTCTCTGATCTTGCAGCTTTTAGCCCAATGTCTGGCTACAGGTTTTCTATTAATAAGAACATTTAGCAATTCATGTTACAGAGGACCCTAAGAGGGATATAGGAATCACCTTGTGAAGGGGAAACAGAGGAGATCTCCATAAGTAAACTGGGGATGAGGGGGAGCAATAGAGGGGAGGGGAAGGGGATGAGAATATGAGGGTATCCTTTCTTAATCCTCTCATTGTGCTTGCTAGTATCTATACATTTCTGTCTAATTCTTTGTCCTGAGAAACTAACCACCTAGAATGTCTCCAGAGGTGCCCTCCCATTGCCAATTTCCACTGCTATCAATTGTAATTGATCCAAGACTATGACAAGGATAGATTTCGCCAAAATGTTTGTTGGAGGCTTCATGGATGAACCTGAAGTTCAGTGAAATCGGGCACAGAAAGGCAAGCATGATCTTATGCATACATGGAATCTTAAAAAGATTATTGCACAGGAATTGAAAACAGAATGATGGTTGTCAAAGGCTCAGGAAGGAGGGTGCAATCCTGAATCTATTTCCCCCTAGAGTGACATAAGCATGAGGCATTATGAAGCAGAATGGCTGTGATAGCATCAAATATGCCATTGCAATATGGCACTGCATTGTGATCTACAAATATGTTGGGCCATATTCACAGATACCTGCTCAGTATATGGGGTAAATGTGGCCTGTGGACCACAGGGTAGAGCTGAATACTGTCATTCACAGCAATGAAAGAAACGAAACAATGTGTCTGATGGCTGGGTCTGTGCTGATAGAGTCTGTTTACATTCTTTCCCAGAAGGAAAGTGGGGCAAAGTTATCAGACCCTCCCCTAAGATTCCAATCACGGTTCCCTCCTACCCTCCACAGCTGCACATAATCTCAGTGATATGGAAGGGTGATGATTGGCTGAGTGTTGAGACATTATAATGCAGCTTTCCAGAGGCATCACCCAGGCTAGAGTGGAAAGTTTCAGTGATGCAGCTGCTTTGGGATCATCCATGTCCCTGTAAGTAACCCTTCACTCATGTTCCTGTAAGTAATCCCAATAAAGTTTATTTTGGGGAACAAGGAGATATCTCAAGTCAATTGAGTGCTTGCCTTGCAGGCACAATGGCCTGAATTTGATCCCAGGACATGTATTCTAAAAGCCTGACATGTTGGTGTGCACTTGAAATCTCAATGCTAGGAAGGCAGAGACAGAGGGTGTCTGGGGCTCACTGGCTGGCCAGCTTCACCTACTTCCTGAGTTCCAGACCAGAAAGAGACCCTGTCTCAAAAAACTGACATGTGTCTTCTGAGGAATGACACTGGGGTCCTTCTCTGCCCTCTGCAAACACACATAAACCTGTGTACAAATGAACATGTACACACTCATACATACACGTGCAATAAAGATTTTTTAAAATTTTAAGGGCTGAAGAAATTGTTTTGTAGTCAAAAGCACTTACTGCTCTTCCAGAGGAGCCCAGTTCAATTCCTAACACCCATACTGTATGGCTCACAACGGCGTGTCAATCCAGCTCCAGGAAGTCTGATGTCTCTGGCCTTTTCGGACACTTGCTCTCAAGTGCACGTACACACACATGCACACGAATAAAAATGAAATTTTATAATGGGTCTCATTCTATTAAGTAAACTTATTAGTTCAACAAGAGAGTCTTGGATGGGGTCATTTCTTTGATCTCTTGGTACTCTATCTATAGTAAATAAACCTACTATTGCATCACCCTAAAAATTAACACAAAAGAGGGCAAGGAAGTGTTGATTGATGGGTACTGAATCATAGCTGAACAAGAAAAATAAATCTTGATGTCCTGTAACACACCAAAATAAACATAATTAACAATAAATTATATCACAAAATGGAGGAGAGGACCCTGAATGCACTTATAAAGAAAAGATAAAAAAAGTATTGCAATGGATATGTGAATTACCCCAAACTGGTCACTACTCAAGATATATGTGCATCACCATTTGCCTCCTAAATATTCAAAAATTATGTGTCAATCAAAATTAAATTAAATTTAAAAGATATAAAACACTAAAAAATTTTAAACTGATAAAATAAATTTTAGTATGATGGACTTCTATGGTTGCAGTAAAATGGTATTATAAAATACTTTATTAATCTAGAATTTTGAAAATAAGCAATTGACAATAAAAGTATAATATAATTAACATAGCTCCTTTTGTTAAAAATTATATATACCTTATATATTGTACGCATATATGTTCTAAATAAGGACTAAAGCCAATATATGAAAAGTAGTTATGTCTTAATAGTAAAACTATGAGAGATTTAATTTCCTTACTTTTTGTTTCTCCAAATTTTCTAAATTCTTCCTCAAACATATCTAACTTATATGATCAAAATAAATTAAACTTTAGAAATATGAAAGCAGCGATTGCCCCCAGGTGCTTCTGATCATGTTTTTCCCTTTCTATAATGAGCAAGTGTTGCTTCAATAATTGAAAAAACAAATTGTATTTTCTTAAAAATAGCATAGTTATAATGCACAATGAGAAAATAAGTTTAACTCCAGAAGAGGCTTTATCAAGATGAAAAAAAAAAGCTACTGAAGCACTCAGCAGTCAAAATATTCCACTGTAGAAGCAACTTTCTCTCCCCCAAAAATAATACAACATCAGCATTCTTGGCAAGGATTTCCAATAATGACTGCCCTTGATGGTCTTGTTATCTACAAAGGCATTTCTTCTTTGGATATGCAAAAATAAAATGTAAACTATGTCAAAGTATACTCACCCTCTCAGTCATTGCTGCCAGAAATCGTCATTTACTATCCTTTCTGGATAAATCTTTCATTATAAAAAGTCAGAAGTTGGGTGTTAATTCAAATGCTGCCAATATATCTAAGTGTATTGTTAATCATACTGATAGAGAATAGATTTTTCTACATACCAATAAGCAATCTCAAAGTGCTTACTTAGTAAGCAAGAATAATATTTCTAGTGGCCATAAGAGTACTTTTAGTGTCCTAAGACCAAAAAGGGCCTTCTAATACACATATTTTCTAGAACCTTCAGCCTCTCATAGTTTAAATATAGTATTTCAGTTAGTTGCTTGTTTTTCTTTATGTAGGAATAAAAAATTCCAGCATTATATTTGTACTAAATATGTCAACCTTTTATGAATAAATGCTGAAGGTCTAATGTACAACATTGTGACTATACTTAATGCTATATTGTGGGCTTGAAATCTGAGAGCTATTAAATGTTTTCATCACACACACACACACACACACACACACACACACACACACACACACACACACACAGTAATTGTGTAGAAGGATGTGTCAATTATTTTGATTGTGAGAATCATCCAGTGTAAAATATCAAATCATCATCTTGTACTCCTTGAATATATGTAATTTTTGTTTGCCAATAATCCTTCCACAAATTTTAGAGAAGTAATTTTTCTCTGTAGAACCTCATAGGTTTATCTTCTCTACTCACATCTGTTCTTCACAAGATCAATAAGTGCTGGATAGTTTTGTATCAGCCTGACACAAGATAGAGCCATCTGAAAGGAGGGAACCTCAGCTGAGAAAATGCCTCCATAAGATCCAACTGTCTGGCACTTTTTCAATTGGTATTTGGTGGGGTAGAGTACGGCCCATTGTGGGTGGGGCCAATCCCTGAGCTGATGGACCCAGATTTAAAAAAAAAAAAAAAAAAAAAAAAAGCACGCGAAACAAGCCATGAGGAGCATGCCGGTAAGCAATACTCTTCCATGGCCTCTGCATCATCTCCTGCCTCCAGGTTCCTACCTTCAACTGCTTTTGATGATGAACTTTCATATGAACTGTGAGCAGAATAAACCCTTTCCTCCCCAGGTTGCCTTTGGTCATGATGTTTCATCAGCAATAGTGATCCTAACTAATGCAAATATTTTCTTCACCTATTGCCTTGATATTTGTGTTGTTTTACCTCTCCTTGGAAGTCATGTCTCAGAAACTCAAGGTATAGACTTGAGTCATGAAAGCCAGCTAGTACTACTTCATTTTGAAGCAAAGAGATTGGTCTTAAAATCATGGTTGCCTATTTCACAAATTGTGAGTCACAAACAAAAACAGTATAGATAAATCAAACTAACTTTTATCAACTAAAAAAAAAAAAATGTAATGTAATCTTGAACATAGCAGCCATTCATGCCTTCAACAAATACTGAAACCTAGGAAAGTGTTAAACATTCTTAGACATTCTAGAAGCACACAAGTGAATAAAGTAATGTAATTTCCTGTTTAGAATCCACAGAGCTCCAATTGCCAGAATTCTTAACTTATTGCCCAAAGCAAGAATTTCCTAGATGTTCACTTGATTCTTAATGGATTTTTAAGATTTATTTGTATGGTGTGTGTGTGTGTGTGTGTGTGTGTGTGTGTGTGTGTGCACATGCATGTGCTACATGTATACAGATGCTTCTAGAGGCCACAGAAAACATTGGAATCTCTGGAACTGGAATTGTACACAGTGGTGTGCCACTCAGCTTAGACTGGGAACCAAACTAAGGTTCTCTGAAAGAGCAGCAAGTACTCTTAACCATTAAGCCATTTCTTCACCCCACCACCACCACTTAATGGATTTTTAATTTACTTCAAGAGCATCTAAAAGATGAGGGTCCCCACACACTTTGTCTACATTTCTCTCAGCTTTCTAGTCTTCCACATTCCCATCAGAACAGCCCTTTCAACTCTGCATGCTAAGGCTGTTCTAGTTTAATACTGCAAATTCTCCTATACTCTTTCTGTAAACCAGCTCCAAAGGCCTAAGACCCACATGGTGGAATTTATCAGACCAGGGACCCCACTTCTGGTACCATTTTTCTGGATAAGATATTTTTCTTGTTGCTGTAGCAAAACATGTGAGTAAAACAAATAATGAAAGATTATATGGGCTTACCTTATCAGGAGATACAGTTTATCAATGCAGTGTAAATATAGTAGCAGGAGCAGGGGGTAACTAGTCACATCACACAGTCAAGAAGTAGAGAGGATGCTTGTATTCAACACTACAATTTATCTTTTGTATCCAACTGGAAACACACACTTAACATGATATCACTTCCATTTAGAGCAAGTATGCCCTCTTCAATTAACCTAATCTAGATAATTCCTAATAGGCATACCCACAGGCTGGTCTTTTGACAATCTAGATCCTCTTAACTTGACAACCAATATTAACCATCACACCATTCTATGTTGATTTATCACTAATGAAGTTCCATCTTGATTATTCCTGCATCTTGGAAATCTGCCACCAGCAAGAAAACTGCATGATAGATCTTGTTCTTATCAAATAATTGTTTACTTCTCCAAACAGAGAAAAAAACACAGTAACTGTCCATCCATTCATTGAACAATAATGGTTTTCTAATATTTAACAAAGTGTAATATACAAAGTTTCTATCAATAACATTTACAAACTGAGCACTATAATAGTATTCCTCTCAAGGGTGACCAATGTACCATCCAGAGTGAAAAAAAAAGCTCCCAATTTAGTAGAAAGACTTAAAACATAAAATCAAGAATGAATTACAGAGATTGGCATATATTATTGCAATGTTTGTCTTTTTTTATCTTTTGTTTATTACTATGTAAATGCATTTGCTTGGAAAATATAAACATTTTAAGACAGGAATTTATACTTAATAATCAAACTAGAACAAGCCTTAACCTTACGCCCGTGTGTTATCTAGAGACACTTCGAAAATCTGATCATCTTACCTGTCACTGAAAACTGCTGCCTTTTTCTAATAAGGTTAAGGAGGCCACATACTTCATTTCTTTCTAGATGTGCTGTGTTGTGCTTGGAGCTGACACTTCACATACCATCCAAGGTTTCATATCAACAGCAATCTCCCCACCCAGCATCCAGGGGCAACTGAAAATAAGCCTTTTCAACATCAGGCAAGGGATTATTTTTTAAAGCAAGTTTTTTAAAGGGATAAAAATAAAATAAATTTATAACCTTGACTTTCCAACTTTTATTTGCACACTTCTTATTCAAACTATGTCCCTTGGGTCTTTCTCTGCACAGAGGGAAATGTTTCTTTCCTCTGCATGAGTAGGATGCCTGTATTTCTCCCTATTCCCAGCCTCAGTAGGATGTTGACTTGTGATCAACAGAGAGAAAAGATCGTGGAGAAATGGGCTATTTATCCACATGGCATGTTTCCTTGTGAATGCCTTTTTCCTGGTCTGTAAGAAGAGTTTCCATGACAACCAAGCCACTAATGTTCACCCCCCCCCCCACTAGCTGACGTGCTTCCCTCCCAATTGATCAGGCGGATATTGTATTAAGATTACTTTGCCAAGACTTGACGCTCTTTAGGGATTATTTGCATATTTATTTTTCATTAGCTGGACCCTTAGCTGGAACTATTTACATGAGCCTTTCTCTTTGATCCTTTAAAATCATAATCTTAACTAAACAGAACACTTTTTAGACAACATTGGTCATGTCATAGGAAATAAACTATGAGCAGGAATCTTTATTCTCCATAAGGGATACATAGGTGCTCTCAAATTTTATGTTGGCCACTCCCTATTTCCATACCACAAGGTCTACCAGATGCCATATATTCAATGAATGTTGAACATTTCATCACCCAAACTTTTCCAGAGTTTTTGTATTTAAGATACTGAGTTAAGGAAGAACCAACATCCCAGTAATTTAATAATCTTCTTGCTTTCAAATTTTCTATATAAAAATGTAAAGAACTTAAAGTAAAATATTATTAAATCCCAAACCTTATGCTTGTGCCTTTAAGAAAAACAAGATAAAAATGTGCTAAAATATTTCTAACTATTATATTTAGCCAGTACAAAAGATAGACATATCTCTGCTGGAATTTTTTGAGATTGATTTTTTTCCCTTTAGATAACTAATTTTTCTGATGAGTATCTACTATGTTCAAGGCACTGGAGTAGCCTTCAGGATCAGGTCAATTGATAGATCCCCTTTATATTTAGAGAGATGAAAAGAAGAGGTGAACCATGCAGAAAACAGCTAGCCAGGGGTTTGCCTACCCAAGCACACACATCAACATGGGCTACGGCTACTTTCTGCAATGTAATAGAAATCAGACAGGTTGTGGGAAAGGACAAACACAAGCCTTTTTCTTCTTAGTTTGACCTCCTTGCTCCTAAAGATCTTATAGGTGCCTAATCTCACGTATATTGTCATCGCTATTACTATTAAAATGCCTTGTGGTAGACAAGTTGTATCTGGCATGAATGAAACATAGACACCTAGTGGGGAGTCACAGCTCTGGGATACCATGAATACTGAAATTCTCAACTGTGTATGTCCCTATGGAACATACAGAAGCTAGGCTCATGCTTTTTGCATACTGTCTCCATGAGGCATGAGATTTCTGTGCCACGGTGGCTATTACACCTGTCTAATATTGGACTCATTGTTTCAGACCTAAACTCCTGTGAAGCAGATGGACAGGAGCAAGCACAAGGAATGGACAGACAAGGAGTAGATTACTACATGGCTTGCTATGATGGCTATTCCCACTGTAATGTTTGTACAGTCTCCTTTGGAACCCACAGGATTTCTGATCAAAGTGGTGCCAGGAGTAATCTATCTGCAGAGAATATGAAAGAGACAGTCTATTTTAGAAGAGTGGAAACCAATTCCTCAATTGTATTTTCACTAGCAGAGCTAGTAGCCTAAAATGTGTGTTTGCTGAGAGATGTACCTGTAATACACAATGAGATGTACTGTGTTAATGCATAGCACATTTTATGGATGAAAGGTGGTATTTTTAAAAACTTATAAGTTCTACACAAAGAAAAAAATCATTTGTTTTTTTCAGTACTACTGCAAATAAATATTGGGGGTATAACCCAACACCATGGTCAAAGCAATCTTTTTACTATGGTGAGAAACCTGTAAGTCACACATGAACTAGAAATCACTGGAAAACTTGGTAGACATTCCCAGTTATGTGGTGGAGCTACCTCATTACTAAAAACTAACTGTTAGATTGTCAGATATTTGTGGAGCAGATTATTAAATATTGCCCTAATTAAAAATTAAATTGTACAAAGTTGCAATTTAACAAAATATATTAAAGCAATTACTGTAGACAACTCAAAATATCTCTTCAAAAATGAATGACTTGATCCCCAGCTGTTGGATATCTAGTAGCAGACTGTGTTGGCTATCAACCCTCATCTAGGAAAGCCTTGATTAAAACAGCCCTCTCACCCAAGAGCACACACAGCCGAGTACTGATCAAGTCTGGTATATAAAGATCTAGCCACTGACCATGACTGAGTCTTCACACACAAATATGCACTGAATGGATGAAGTTTTCATGAGTTTGGGTAATGATCAAGCTCCTCTCTGTCCAAACCTCCTTCTAAAGAACTTCCTTATAATCCTGCTGCACACTGATTTCCAACTATAACAACACCCAACCAAAAATATTAATTAGTCGTCTACTGTGTTTCAGAAACCAGAATCAACATTGGCAAATAAGACATATTCTTCTTCCATAAGCTACACATAACTCAGAAGGGCAAAAATTCATCTGCTAAAATGCCAAGTGAAAACTAGAGATGTCTCAGAGGTTCGGATCATTTGATGCTTCTCCAGGGGTCCCAAATTCAGTTCCAGGCACCCAGGTCAGGTGGCTCACAACCACTTGTAACTCCAGCTCCAGGGAATTTGACATCTCAGGGTTTCCATGGGCACTTGCATGCATATGCGCACACACACACACACACACACACACACACACACACACACACACACACCAGTATACATACAGACACATAAATAAAGATAAAATGAGTCTTTAAAAATAAAATCTGTGTAGAGATGGGAACATATTTCTGTAAACCCAGCACTGGGGAAGCTGAGACAGAAGATAGTCAAGGCAAGGTCTGGTTATGTAGCCAGGCTGGCCCATCTCAAGAGAGAGAGAGAGAAGAGAAGATGTAGAGGAAGAAGAGGAGGAAGGAGATTGGTGAAGGAAAATATATCTGTTTAGGTTTTTGTTTGTTTGTTTTGTTTGTTTCTTCGAGACTGGGTTTCTCTGTGTAACAGTTCCGGCTGTCCTGGAACTCACTTTGTAGACTAGGCTGGCCTTGAACAACTCACAGACATCTGCCTGCCTCTGTCTCCTGAGTGCTGGATTTAAAGGCGTGCATCACCACCACCTATTGGTGAAATTATTAAGGCCACTCCACGTAGTTAAAAGGGGGGGTTATTTTGTAGGGTAACTTACAAATGAAGGGGTAGGTTGCAGGGTCTGGCAAAGGTATAGCACAGTCCGGCAGTGTTCTCTGGAGAATTCTGCTCGGTCCACCTCCTGCGTCCAGCATCCCCGAACCAAGAGAGTGACCTCCTCTTGATCCTTGGTCTTCCGCTCCGTCCTCTGCCCCGCCTTGTGGGCGTGATCATTACTGAAGCCTCAATGGGGGTTGGAACTTCCAGGCCAATGCTGGGATGGCTACCCACTACATCTCCCCCTTTTGTCTAAATAAGAAAGTTCTAACCTAATACAAGACTATATACAAAGAGATGGTTATCAAATATTGTCCAGGAGTAATGAGGGATAATGACTTAGATAATTTGGAATTACAATAAGTGCAAACAATATCAAGCAAAAAACACATAGTAAAATCCAGGGAAGTCTAGGGCATGGGTAGGTGACATGTTACAAGGATCATTCCAAAAGGTTTACTATCCTAAAGAACCTGAGTCTAATACTTAATATATTCTATCTAAGATATTATATATGTATATATACTAAGTTGTAACTATAACTGTTAATCTCCAACCTCATCAAAGACCTGAGAAGGAATATAATAATACCTGAGAAATGGGAGAAGGATGCAAGCAACTTTCAGAAGTCTTGCAAGAGAAGACAGAGACAGCTAGCAGCCTGGACAGTCACCTAATGTTTCTCAGTATCGTTGGTGCATTCAAATTGGCTACAGGCCTAGAGTATCTGACAGACCATTTTCAGAAGCAGGAATTCTGAAAGACCATCTTACCCTGTCTTGGCAAAGTATGGTGGTCGCTTTCCTTGTGTCCTGCTTGTCCAGAAAGGACAGCATTTGTACTGTCAGCAGTTGAGGCAAGGGCAGTTCTTTGCCCAGTAGGCCATTTTGTGCCAAGAAGACAAACTTCCAAATGGAAATGTCTTAGAAGCCCAACATTCTCTTGGGATCAAATTGGTGCTGCCAGGAGCAATTGTGTCTCACGTCAACAGAATTCTAAATTATTTAAATGTCATATTCTCTAGGTCCATGAAGTGTTTGAAGATTACCTGTCCATCTGGCCTATGTGTTTATAAATCTGGATAACCTAACTAACATAATTATAGAGATAACAAGCATAGGTGACAATAACTCTGTAAGTCTCATCTACCTAAACAACCTAAGGACTAAGGCTTCCTATAAATAAGGCAAACAGTCTGTAAGCAAATGTACAGTAAAAGGAAAAAGCCCGGCTAGCTCAGTCGGCAGAGCATGAGACTCTTAATCTCAGGGTCGTGGGTTCGTGCCCCACATTGGGCGCCAGATATTGGTGAAATTATTAAGGCCACTCCACGTAGTTAAAAGGGAGGTTTATTTTGTAGGGTAACTTACAAATGAAGGGGTAGGTTGCAGGGTCTGGCAAAGGTATAGCACAGTCCGGCAGTGTTCTCTGGAGAACTCTGCTCGGTCCACCTCCTGCGTCCAGCGTCCCCGAACCAAGAGAGCGACCTCCTCTTGATCCTTGGTCTTCCGCTCCGTCCTCTGCCCCGCCTTGTGGGAGTGATCATTACTGAAGCCTCAATGGGGGGTGGAACTTCCAGGCCAATGCTGGGATGGCTACCCACTACAACCGCCCAGCTCTGCATAGGCTTTTAAAGAACAAGTCAGAGTTAGTCATGGTGTGGGTTTATTAAAAAGACAGGCAGGCAGGTATTCCACATGCAAGGAACTGTGGCTTCAATGCCGAACAACAAAAGCATGATCACACTGTAAAGAATACAGTGTTTTCAATGACCTCTAAGGGAGAAGATAGGAAGAAGTGACATGTATGCAAAGATGCTCCCCAAAGAGACTTGACATGTTAAGGACGCTGAACTGTATTTTATGTTAAAAGAAAAGAAAGGCCTGAGAAAGTCTGACATACTTGTGTTTTCTTAAAAAGCTCTGTATAACATCTGTGATCAGTAATTGTTGGGTATTTTTAGCTGAATCTTTGAACTGTTAAGGAACTGCAGAAGGAGGGCCCCCTCCATTAAGAGAAGTGACCCCTCTCCCATGGACTTGGATTCTATTCCCAGTACCCACATAGCAGCTCACACAACAATCTGGAACTCTAGTCCCAGGAGACCAGACACCCTCTCTGGACTTCTTAGGTACTGCATGCAAGTGGTGCACAGACATACACAGAGACCAAACACACATACACGTAAAATAAAATGAAAAAGACATTTAAAAGAAGAAATTTGTGGTCAGGTACGGTGCCACACATCTGTAACCCCAGCACTAAGGAAGCTGAGGCAGACAGGAGACAAGTTTCATGCCAGCAATGTAGCAGTGGATTTGAGGAGGGGACAGAGGGCAGAGAGTAGTGTAGAAGCCTCTGTAGCAGTCTTGGTGGGGGTAAGGAGCATTAACCAAGCTGAAATACAATGAACTGGCATTTTGGAGTTGGCACTGAAAATATTTAAGACATGGAGTCAATAGAGAGGTAGGATATTCAGAGAAGACTCATATGTCTGGTTAGGAGAGGGGGGAAAAAAGACCAAAAATACAAAGTATGACTACTAGAGGAGAATACCTCAGTGATTTCTAGATATGTGGACTCTACCCTGTTTATAGGGCACTGAAATGAATATAAAGTTAACAGTCAGCTGAGTCTAAGATGGAGAAAAGGATACAGTAAGGAGTGAGACAGAGAGATACAGACAGACAGACAGAGAAAGCTGGAGGTGTATATGTGGGTAGAACACTTGCCTAGCATACACAAAGCCTTGGGTCCAATCCCCAGCACCACATGCCTGTAATGTCAACATTTGGGAGATAGCAGGATCAGGAATTCGAGATCATCTTTGGCTACACAAGCATCAGAGGCCAGCCCAGCCTACGTGAAACCCTGTCTCCAAAGAAAAGAAAATCAGAAGTACAGAGAAGTTCACCTGCCTCACTTGTCCAGCCATCTGTAGCATTTCTTACACTCTTAGGTCTCAAGAGTGTGCCATTAATCAGCAATTCTGAGACAGTGAGGTGTATTTGACGAACAAGGCTTCAATGTCAGGCAGACTAGGCTTGTACTCAATACACCACACACTAGTATAAATACTTGACAAGTTACATGCTGAAATGTCCTACTTTGCAAGGTGTCCTGATCTTAAGCGAGGTTCCTTACATAAAAGCATGCTGCAAAGGAGGCTTCCTCCAGCGACTCTCCAGGGCCCGCCCACCAGATTCTAAAGACCTTTGCATTGTTCTCAGCAAGACTTTCCAATTCAAACTCCTAACACACACATATATTATTTCACTCACCTGATACCAATAAAATCCAAACCCCACCCTCCCTCTCTCCTGCCTGGACCTGCATGAAGTTTGTGGTCCTCCTCGACCTCTTAGGCATCTGATCGGCTTCCTTTCAATTGAATGTGGCAGCAAATCATGAATTGTTCTCCATCCATGTTTATTGCAAACAAATAACAGTTATCTCCGATGGGCCTGCTTGGTTTTATCTCAGTCAGTCCTACAACTGTTATTTCATTTTTGAAATTTGTGTTACTGGATTTCAAATATTTTTACCACTGGACACAAGCTGAGGCCCTTTTAGTTGGTTTTGATTATAAAGTTCAATGACCACAACAAAAATTTCTTGCTGGAAAAAAAAAAAAAAGTTTCCCCCCCGTGTTTCTTTACAGAGAGCTGAGTTAATTTCATTGAGGGATGCCAGTCTGAGGAAGCAAGTTTGTTCGTTTCCAAAGCCAGTTCTTCAGCAGGGCAGCTGGGGAAGATATGACCATGCCCCATCCGGGAAGAACAGGAGCAAAGCCAGCAAGAGTGGAAGGGAATGACTTATTCCAGAGAAGGTCATGGGGTGAGCCTAGAAAAGGAACCTTCACTTTCAAATTAGGTAAACAAAGCATAGACTCAAGGGGGTCCGGGGCCAGGCCAACATGAAACAGGAGTATCAGAAGGACCTTCTGAGACTGAAGGCCAAACAGCTGAAGAGCCTTAGTCCAACTCCAACAGGGAGGAGTAGGTCTTTCCCCTCACCCTCTACAGTTCTTTCTGTATGAGCACCATCCAAGAGACCTACACAGAAGCCCGTAAAGGATCCCTCTATCTACCCACTCCATATTTTCTCCTGTCAGCCCCCTGCCTCACTCTCCCTATTATCTCAAGCCTCTACTTCCCTCTCAGTGCCCCACTTGGCTCACAACATATCCCAAAACCATGTAGTTTCCCCTGTCTCTGCTTGATGGGACCTACTGGCCACAGATTTCCTCATCAGTATATCCCCCACACCTGTGTGTCTCTCTGACAATTAAGAAGTCTCAACAGAAACCAAAATGCTGGTTATCTTCCCCCTTTTCACAAAAATCAGCCCAGGACAGTGAAACCGTGCAAGAAGAAAATAGAGTGTTCTATTTCTAAGTACTGTATTTAAGAATGCCACCCATCACACACACACACACACACACACACACACACACACACACACACACACCAAATGCTCAAGATAGTTCACTTTTACAGTTGTAAAGTCACAAAGCTGGCAGATGGAAGAGCTTGGATAGACATATAACTCCAATAGTTACTCTTAAACATTAACTGTACAAGCAGTGGATATCATTTTATACCATCATACAATATACTTTAGTCATATTAACTCTCACTTGTCTTATGCTCCCTCATCTCCTTCCCTAGTCTAACTAAATGCTGTGGCAAATCAAATTTACAAATGTAGCATAAATTATGATTGGTCTTAATAATAAAAACACAGAGCCAAATATGGGATAAATGCTGAAAGATCAGTAAAGAGGACAGCCCTAGAAAGACTTCTTACCTCTACCAAATCCTCAGCCTCAAAGGGTGGAACTCCTGTCAGTACCCTGCCTTATCACTTCCTGTTTCCTTCTCCCAAGTGCTGGGGTGAAAGGTGTGTGCCACTATTGGTGAAATTATTAAGGCCTCTCCAGATAGTTAAAAAGGAGGTTTATTTTATGGGGTAACTTACAAATGAATGGATAGGTTGCAGGGTCTGGGAAAGGTATGGCGCAGTCTGGCAGTGTTCTCTGGAGAACTCTGCTCAATCTACCTCCAGTGTCCAGGGTCCTGGAACCAAGAGAAGCCTCTCCTCTCAATCCTGGGTCTTCAGCGTCCTCCCTCAGTCCCACCTTATAGGCTTGACCATTACCAAAGCCTCAGTGGGGGTTGCAACTTCCAGGCCAAGGCTGGAATGGCTACCCACTACATGCCACCACTGCCTGGCCTCTAATAGCTAGCTCCGCACTCTGATCTCCAGGCAAGCTTTATTTGTGAGAGCACAAACAAAATATCACCACATACAAATTACACTTTTATGGTGCCACATCACTGATTTCACCATGAAGAGCTGCCAACTTCTCTATCTCACCCTCTTCCCCCTGAATCTATATTTTTCTTGCCCATGTTAACTACAAAGTGAACAAGAGAGAATAGCAGTGAGAACCATTCCCCAAGCCCTTCATTCTCAAGTCTGGGACTCCAGGAAGCTTGGCTTTTCCCACACATACATTGAAATATAATGCAGTTCATGATGGTGACACTAGAGTGACATTTAGAAACCCAAAGCCTGACACTCAGCTTCAAAATCTTACTAGGCGATAAACATCCCATGTTTGTGATAAAGGGAAAAAATTTCAAATGAAAAGGGCAGTGCATTTAGTAATCATCCAGATGAATAGGAATGTCAGGTGCTGTGCCAGCTGGTGTGGTACCTGCTCACCTTTTTCCTGACTGAAACTGACCCATACTTCAGACTTCAGCTACCTGTTCAGTCCAGGGGCCTCACTTCCTGCTTTGAATGTCATGAGATGGCAAAGCTACATATCCTGAAATAAATTCCTGAATCAACTCAGGGCACACTCCTTGTTCTGTGAACTTTCCATGGACCACATACTAGATCTTTCAGGGATGCAGAGAGAGTTGCTAGCTTTCTTTGTCTAGAAGATGTGTCTCTGAGGACAGAGCAGTGGTAAGTCTCGTGATCATGACCTGTTAACATTTGGATCTTAATTGTCTCCCCAAAGCCCTTATGCTAAAGTCTCAGACACTGGTCTGTGGCAGTACTGGGAAATGATGAAACTGTAAGAGATGGGACCCTGTGCAATAACAGTATGTCCCTGGAGGAATACCCTTGAAGAGAGTATTGAAACCTTGCAGCCCCCTCATTTCTTCTCAGCTGCCATGGGTTTTGTTCTGCCATGTTCTGCCTTACCATAAGCCCAAAAGCAACAGAGCCAAGCCACTATGGACTGAAACCTCGGAAACCAGGACCCAAACGAACCTTTCCTCCTCAGTTGATTGTCTTGGGTATTTCATCACAGGAACAAAAAGTTGACTCACATACAACTGCTATTGAAACCAGTTTAGTAAAATGGCTGTGGACTCTGGAACGAAAAACATGTGTCTAAGGGGAACTCTACCCCTTTCTCTGTTTGCAACCTATGAGATATGTTCCAATGTTGCTCGCCATCGGGAACTTCCTGTCTGAAGTAAGTGAGCAAGTGGGAGACTTAGAACAACCCAATGAGATAAAAATCTAAAGGACATTGTAGTTGGTGTGTAATAACCAGAGCCCCTCTACACCTTTAAATGCAGATAACGCCCCACTCTAGCAGTCTTCCAGAATACATAGCATGTTCAAAATTGAGACATAAGGTTAAATAACATGGACGCTGCCCTTCAGAGAGTTGGGAAAATTTTTTTTCTTAGTCTTGCCACCAACTATAGTTTGGATGTGACTGTCTCCCATAGGCTCATATCTGTAACACTGGCCCCAGTTGGTGATTCCATTAGGAAAGATCTCAGAACCTTTAGGACATGGAGCTTTGCCTTGGGGAAATATGTCTCTGAGGACAAAGCAGTGGTAAGTGTCATGATCAGGACCTGTTAGGATTGGAATCTTAAATGTCAATGGGGGCGGGCCTTTAGGTTTTGCAACCCAGCCCAACTTCCTGTTCACTCTCTGCCTTCTGAGTGTGGACAGTCTCCTGCTCTATCACCATACTGTCTCTGTCTGCAACCATATCCTCCCCACATGATGGACTGTATCTGTCTGGAACTACAGGCCAAAATGAACCCTTTCTCCCTTAAGTCACTCTTGTCAGGATATTTTATCATAGCAACAAAAAAGCAACTAAGATAACATTCCACCTGAGAATTTCCCCCAGTCCCAGGATATCTGTTCCCATGAATCCAGCAACAGATGTAATTAGTGAGGCTGCTGTGTTCCTATTGTTATGGGCCTGGGTCATTCAAAGATTCACCAGTGTGATCATGATTAAATTTTAACAAAGAAGAGGCTTTTATTCACATTCTGGCACCAGGTCTATACCCAGACTCGGGATTCCCAGAAGCAGTGCCTAGCCTCCTCAGTCAGGGGCTTTTAAACCCAAAGAACACAAAGTTACATTCTGTCTAGTGCAAACAGAAGGTCATCTACGCAAAACAAGCTTTCATTTACAGAAGCAAAAACAGCAGTTTTGCTAATGTACAAGACCAGGTGATTATAAAATTAACCCTTAGCAGCCCTTAATATTCAGAAGTCCAATTTTCCTTTATAGTTCTCTTAAGCACAGAAATGTTAAACTTTTAAACATAAAGTTAGCTATTCACATAACATTAGCTATCACACCATAAATCTTTTTCCACCATCTCATGGCTGTTCTCCCTTATGTTGCCTGTACATATTCATTTTTCCATTTGAAATAGTTTGTTCCTTCTCTTTATGTGATATTTAACAGAGTGGAACTTATGGATAAAGACATGTATAGTAGGTATCAGCTTCACTTCTTCCTTCCCTGGTGCCCAAAGGAGTTACTATAATCCAGAAACACTAGGGACTGAGAAAGGGTTCATCAACACAGGGTGAAGGATGGGAAAGGGCGGTGGAGATGGACTCAGAGGCTGGGTTCTGTGACCACTTCTGTCAGTGATGTACCACATCTCCCATCTCTTCTCCCTTTCTCCGATTCTCTATTTTGAATTGTGCCCAAAGTCCAGATCCCCCAAGGATCCCCCAAGAGATCAAATCCAATGCAAAAACAGAGTCTCTAATCAAGTTAACTTGGACCTCTCTGTCCAACTAATGCAGCAGCAGCAGAGCAAGATAGAGCCCTCCAGCAGCACTGGGCAAGGGGCAAGGTGTTGGGGCAGGAGGGGGGTGGGGGATGTCCAGGACTGCCAAGTACCTGGACTGAGCTGATTGGCTCTCTTGGGTCTAGGAAATTGCAACATTGTAGTTTCAGCACCTGGAGTTGTCTGTCCACGTCTGGCCCTCCCCAGTGTGGGTGAGGTGTTCTTGGCTACTGATAGGCCCTTTCCTATGGTGTGAGATGTTCACAGCTTCTGATTGGCCCTTCCCTATGGGTGGGACATTAGCTAGGGCAAAAGATCAGAGGCAGTCAGGAGTGGGGGACTTCCCTCTCATGCTTTTTTGCTATGCCTGCAATTTGGCTGAGGCCTGGGTACCTCGAAATCTGGAAAACAATAACATGAGCTCAGTTCAGTTCATCTCCAACTTCTGCATCATAGTCATCTAACAAACTTTTTTAATGCATAGACTTTATTTTTAGAGAAGTTTTTATTTTACAGTGACATTAAGTGGAAAGTACAGTTGCCATACATTCTCCCTGGGCTCTCTCCCCTAACATCCACATCAGCCTGGTATGCTTTCTAATGCTAAAAAACTGTTAGGGCCTGGAGAAGTCCCACCAAAGACCAGCATCCACATATGCAATCAGCCAGAGCATTTATCTCGAGAAAGATTCCAGCATGCTGGGGCTGGCTATCTTACACAAAGGCAAAATGGCAATGACCCTGAGAGAAGCTGCAGGCTCCTTTTAAGCCCAGCTAAGGAGAGTTCCTAGAGCAGTTAGGTCATTTTAGATATGATTGGCTTAAGTAAGTGGCAATCATATTAGTGCATTCTAATTGGCTAGGGCTGATCCTGAGAGACCCCCCCCCACCCCAATTCCCCCTAAGGCCTGGAGAGCTGAGGGAGGGACATCTTAAAATAACCAGAACTGACTCAGTTCCCCATTCCCAGACAGGGTGAAGTCAGAAGTTTTAAATGTACAGAGTCAGACTGTCTGGTGGTGACTAACCACAAGACACCCCCTCCCCCAAGATAACATGACCAGACTTTGGAGATGGGCCGTAAAACTCCTGACAGAGCAAACAGACAAACTAAATAAAATAAGATAAAGTACAGGCTCAGAAAACTGGACCAATCAAGGATGAACCCATACTAACCCCCTCCTCTGAGGAATTTTGTGGGTTTTGCCTTCAAAAGCTAACCTCCCCAAGAAAGGGGAACTCTCCTCCCTGCCTCGCTGTGCTGGCGCTGCGGACAAGGGGTCCCTGCTAGCTTGTACTGCGCCCAAAAAGTAAACCTTGCTATTGCATTCTGGACATCCTCAGTCTCTGGTGGTCTCACTGGGGTCCTAATCTGAATAGAACAGTCAGAATCTGGTCAGGGCTATAGTTTGCCATTTGGGGGCAGGCCTGAACAAGGCCCAGGCTTTGTCCTTATTTGGTTTTACCCTGAGCTTGCTAACTGTGGCTAAGGCCTGGCTTGATACTGCATGTACCAGGCCTCCTTGTCCTTGTTGTCGGGGGAGGGGGGGTGGGGGGGGGGGGGTTTGTTGGAGATTGGTTGTCCTTTGTTTGTTGTTCTCTCAGAAACTGCTTGTGTAGTATAAGGAAACTGAAAATGAGGTCTGATCTCGAGAGAAGACTGAGAAGTCTATTAAGGCACCTGCTCAGTCCTCTCACTAACAGTGACATAGTTTTGTCAAAACCTATGGGTTACATTATGGTTCACTCTTTGTGTTCTGAATTCTGTGAGTAGGGACAAACATATGATGGCATGTCTCAGTGACAGTGGTGTCATATGGAGGACTTTTATGGCCCTAAAACTCCTCTTTACTGTGTCTTCATCCCTCCCTTCCCCCAAACCTCTGGAGCCACAGGCTTTATCTACTCTACATCTATGGTTCTGCCTCTCCCAAAATGTTGCATATACATAACTGGAACCACAGGAGGTAGGGCTTTTCAGGTGGGTTTCTTTTACTTTGTAATATGCGCTTTCAAGTTTTCAGCATGAAATTCCATGTCTTCATAACTTGTCTTAATATAGCACTGAGTAATGTTCACAATAGTGATGTCTATGACAGGGCCTCACTATGTAACCCAAACTGACTTGGAAATCACTATGTAATCCAAGCTATCTTGAACTTGTAATCTTGTTGCCTCCCGTAAATATTTTAAAAGAGAGAGAGAGAGAAAGCAAGAAAGGAAGGGAGAGAGGGAGGGAGAGAGGGAGGGAGGGAGGGATGGAGGATGGAAGGAAGGAAGGAAGGAAGGAAGGAAGGAAGGAAGGAAGGAAGGAAGGAAGGAAGGCTAACTCAAGCCCATTGAGATGCCTCAGTATGTAGAAATGCTTTCTTCCAAGCCTGACTATCTGAGTTCAATCTCCAGAACCCACAAGATAGAAGAACTCCTACATGTTATCTCTGACCTCCACACTCACACCATGCTGCACATGACTATGACAATGTGTCATCTGAACATTTCCCCTTGTTCCAGAACTTTCTCCATGAACTTGACTATTGAAGCAATTAATGGTAATACAACCCCTTTCTACACTGTTGCTTGTCTATTCTCCTTTATGTTGCTTGCACATACTTCATTTCCTTTTTAAATTGTTTGGGTTTTTCTGCTCTTTATATATTTGCAGACCTGAACAAGAATATATAATACTTAATGAAGTAAGAATTTAGGAAATTGTCTTAGTTACAGTTCTATTATAAATAAACACCATGACCAAGGCAACTTTTATAAGAAAGGATTTAATTGGAGGTTTGCTTATACTTTCAGAGGCTTATTCCATTATCATCATGGCAGGGAGTATGTCAGCAGGCAGGCATGGTGCTAGAGAAGTAGCTGAGAGCTACATCTTAATCCATAGCTAGCAGGCAGAGAGAGAAGGCAAAGGGAGAGACTGGGCCTGGTATGAGCTTTTGAAACCTCAAAGCCCACCTACAGTTCCACATCTCCTCCAACAAGGCCATGTCTCCTAATCCTTCCCAACAGTCCACCAACTGGGAACCAAGCATATGAGTTTATTGGAGCCACCATCTCATTCAAACCACCACAGGGGTCTTCATGGAAACCTCCAAACAGCTCAGGCTATTGCCAAGAACATTTGTTGGTCTCCACAAACTGATGTTGAAGCCCTATTGCTGAAGACAACACCTACACATCAAATAAACACAGAGAAGTCAAGCTGGTGCCTAATTAGAGTCTTCACCCCAATTGTGTACTGTTCATGGTACTGTATGGTATTCAGCATGCTACCCAGCTACAAACCTTCCTATCTGCAATGGTGACTTGATTGCATGATATGCTGGTGGTTCAATAGTGGTATAAAAGTTACAGAAGTAACCAACCACTGTCTGATTAGTTCAAGGCCCACTCTACGAGATGGAGCCCATGCCAGACACTGCTTGGATGACCAAGAATCTGAGACTCAACAAGCGTGGACCTCGGGGAAAAACCATACACTGTTGTTCTGCTAAGGGAATGCATAAATAAAATGACTCATAATAACCTTCTTCTATAACCAGAGATCAATGTCTTTCTCAGCTATCATCAGAGGTGCAGTGGGTGCTTTAGTCAGCACAGTGCTTGCCTTGCAAACATAAGAATTTGAATTTGATTCCTAGAATTTACATTTTAAAATCAGATATGATAATGCATGCTTGTAATGCCAGTTCCAGAGAGGTAGGGAGAAGTGGATCTCTAAGACTGGTGGACTGGCCGACCTAGCCTACCTTTTTTGTGAGTTCTAGACCAGTGAGAGACCCTGTCTCATAAAAACTATGTGGGTGGCACTTGATAGACAGTTAAGGTTGTCTAGATAGTTAAGGTTGTCTTGTGGTATACACCTACATGCATATGCACACATGTGCACAAGCACCTTCACACACACATACACATACACATACACACACACACACACACACACACACACACACACACACACACACAAATACACAAACACATGTACCAATGCTCCCTGTCTTTAAGCTGATTCTTAACCTTTACAGAAAAATATTTATTTGTTTGAAAGGGGATATATGTTCACACTGTGCTCAGAATCCCCCACTCAGTGGTAAGTCTTAGCAGAGGGAGGACATCGAAGCAGCTAGGGAGAGTCACTGCTCCCAAGAGGCAAGTCTCGCTCTCAGCTCTTGATGAGTTGAAAAGAAGAAGAAAGACAAAATAGTGTTTCCAGAAAACCTGCCAAATTGTCTGATTTCCTTGTTTCTGCCACACTGTAAAAAGGAAAGAAATTACCTTCTCAATTTTATCCTACAGAAAGTAATACGTTGCCACTGAAAAGTAAGGAACCCAAGACCTTAAGCAGCATTGCAGTTGGTAGACTACAGAGTCAGCCTAATGCCTACCCAATTGCCTATTTTATTATGCCTCTGTGTCCCCCACCCCAGTTCAGATTATCAGGGCGTGGAGGCAAGAGTCACATGTGTCTTCCTGACCATTTTCACCTGAGTGCATGACAAACACAGACACACAGTAGGTAATTCTTGAATTGTGCTTCTTATCCAACCTGTTTGACTTCTGTTTTCATGCACATTTGGGGTAGTATGGCCATAGATTTGGAATGTATCTTTTTTTTTCTTTTGGAGCTGAGGATCGAACCCAAGGCCTTGTGCTTGCTAGGCAAGCGCTCTACCACTGAGCTAAATCCCCAACCCCTTGGAATGTGTCTTATTCAGAGTGGGCGCCCTCCTTTTGAGAGGTTAAATGTAAAAGGAAATTGAGAAAAATAATCACGTTTTTAATGTTATGTGATTCTGCATTTGTTATAGCTTGGGCCCTGGACAGAGACATATCTTTAATTCTGTAAAGCTTCTTAGACCCCAAATTCATAATCACACTAGGCCACGGTGGCTTGTTACCTGAGCCCAGCATAACACCTTTTCATCAAGGAGAGCCAGGTTAATGGTCCTTTGTTTTATCCGCCCTCCAGAAGACCACAGGTCCCATTATACTATGCCTTAACCACATTTATAGCTTTTTAAGTCTAAGCATCAATTTCTTCAACAGTTGACAAGGAATAAAAAACAGGGTCTCCCTTCAAACTAGAGTGTGTTTCTTTATAAATCCTCTCCAAGGGCTCCTAATGACACATAGCTCATATTGTAGTCATGGAATGAACCTCATCTGCCCCTGGGCCTTCTCAATCTAGAAACACATTAGATATTTGGGGTTTGCATTAATTCTCTCTTCCACTCACTGCTTTGTAGTTCCAAAGAGCTAGTAGCTCAGTGCTAATGAGGTCAAAGTCCCACGTTTGATTTCTCATGAGGACAAATGAAAATCCCTCTCTTGTTTTGACTTATAAATATCACTGAACCTTGCCAGCTCTGACTGTTTTTCTCTCCTGAACAAATCCTTGTGGAGAAGAGAAGCAATCATTCCATTGCCTGGTTCTCAATGCGCTCCTCTGTAAAATGAGAATAATGAGCTCTTATTATTATCTTTCACTGTACGGTTTTAGGATTTGAGTCTGATGTAGTCCCCGGGCTCATGTGTTGCATACTTGTGACAATATTTTGAAGGCTGTGAAGTCTTTAGGAGATTGGGGCTTGGCTGGCGGAAGAGGGTCACTAGGGTGACCTTCAAGGTGTATACCTGCTTCTGCTTCTGACTTGCTTCCTGATCAGCCACTGTGTGAGCAGCTGTCTCCACCACTCTTTACAGCTGCCACAGATGAAACAGTTCCTGTCATGGTGCCTTCCACACTTTGATCGACTGAATCCCTATGAACCCATAAGCTAAATTAAGCCTTCCCCCTGGAAGTTGCTTCTGTGGGGTGCTTTGTCACAGCAGCGAGAAAAGGATCTAATACAGAAGAACCAAAGGAAAGAATTTCCTAAGAACATACGCGTGCGTCACAGAGACAAGAGAGGGAGAAGATACAGGGATGCACAGGAGCAGAGACAAAGGAAGAAGAGATGGAGGGAGGAATGGGCAGATGGTACACTGGTTAACTCTTCTTATTGCACAACTACATAACTGACAGAAGCAATCCCAAGAAAAGACAGGTGCATCTGGGCTCGCAGTCCACTGTTGTGGGAAAGCCATCGCAGAGGAAACTGGAGGCAGCTGGTCACACTGTGTCCTGGTAGCTAAGCAAAGAGTAATGAATGTTGTCCTCAGCTCACTTTCCCCTTTTTATTCACTCCAGGACCTGGCCCATGGAATGGTATCTCCACATTTAGGGTGAGTCTTCCCACATCAATTAACCTAACGTAGACAATCCCTTACAGACACACCCAGATTCATTTCCATGATGATTCTAAACTACATCGAGTTGGGGTTGAAGAGATGGCTCTTGTGGTTAAAAGGCCTTGCAGCTCTTCCAGAAGACCCACATGGCAGCTCACAGCCATCTCTAACTCCAGTTCCATGGGATAGGTAGGATCCAACACCTTATTCTGGCTCTTGTGGGCATCAGACATACACACAGTGCACAAACAAACATGTAGGAAAAATACTCACATTCATGAAAAAATTAAACTCAATTTAAACAAGTAATTGCATTGAGTTGATCATCAAGATTTATCATCACTTATCTCCTTTTAATATTTATTTATTTTACAGCCCAACTGAAGTTCCCCCTTCCTCCTCCCCTCCCAGGCCCTCACCTCACCTCCACCACTACCACAATCCACTCCTCCTCTGTTTCTGTTCAGAAAAGGACAGGCCTCCCATGGATGTCAACAAAAAATGGCACATCATGTTGCAGTAAAACTAAGCTCCTCCCCTTGTATTAAGGCTGGGCAAGTCAACCCAGTATAGTGAATTGGGTTCTAAAAACCAGCAAAAGTGTTAAAGCTAGCCCTGCTCCCACTATCAGGAGATCCACAAGAAGACCAAGCTATACAATTGTAACATATATGCAGAGGGCCTAGGTCACTCCCATGCAGGCTACTTGGTTGTTGAGTCAGTCTCTGTGAGCTCCTATGAGCCCAGGTGACTTGATTCTATGGGTTTTCTTGTGATATCATATATCTTATTGATTCCTGCTAATTATAGTGGTCTCTTGTTTCTTACTATTTGGTGTGTATCTACCATTTTTTAAGGTTTTTTTTTATTCATTTTACATACCGACCACAGATCCCCCTCTCATCCCTCCTCCCACCTCCCCCACCTACCCACCTACCCCCCACTCTGCATCCCCTCCTCCAACATAGTAAATTCTCCCTTGTGGGGACAGCTAAGCCTGGTACATTAAGTTGAGGCAGGACCAAGCCCCTCTCTGCTTTATCAGGGGTGAACAAGGCATCTGACCATAGGAATGGGATCCAGAAAGCCAGTTCATGCACCAGGGATAGATCCTGATCACACTGCCAGTGGCCAAACAGACCCAGCTACACATCTGTCTTTCATATGCAGAGGGTCTAGTCTGGTCCCATGCAGGTTCCACAGCTGTCAGTCTAAAGCTCCTGAGTTCCTTTGAGCTTGGTTTAGTTGTCTCTGTAGATTTCCCCATCATGATCTTGACCCTCCCCCCTTGTACAGGGCATTTACCCACCAACCCCACAGTTCCCCAGGGTTTTCTTGAGTGCGAGCAGCAAGAAATATTAGATAGAAGGATTTAGATTATGGAGATAAACAGAAGATAAAGGATAGCCTCAAGAGGGCCTATAACCTATTCCAACAGGCCCTGACTGTCTCTGCCCCAGGGTATTTATAGAGACACCAAGGGGTGGAGCAAAAGACCTCCCCCCAGCACAGCCAAGTGCAGTCCATCTCAGACACCTGCACTCAGGCCAGTGGTCCTAATCATCCTCTATGCAGATTTACTGAGTAAAGCCACAAGGAACCTGAAAATGGGCTCCCACAGGTCCCGCTTTCTTTCTTTCTTTTTTTTTTTTTTTTATTTTTTTTTTTTTTTTGGTTTTTTGAGACAGGGTTTCTCTGTGTAGCTTTGTGCCTTTCCTGGAACTTGCTTTGTAGCCCAGGCTGGCCTCAGACTCACAGAGATCCGCCTGCCTCTGCCTCCCGAGTGCTGGGATTAAAGGCATGCACCACCACCACCCGGCCCTCTTAATATATAAAACTTAACTCATTATTAAGAGTTCACAACAATCTCCATAGCTGTTACACCTCCCAGTATAGAAGTAGAGGATGATAAAGATGGCATTTCTATTTTGGATTAGGTCCAAGGTGACTACAGCAGTCTTTAACTGCATCAAGCCCTTTCTAAACCAAAAACTTAATGCAATTGCAAACTTAAAAGAATCCCTTAGCTTCATCATTACCATGAACAGGTTAACATAAATATTGCTATACATAGTCACAATTCTCCCAATCTTACAACACAAAGCAAACCAGAACCATTTGAATGAACATAAATAGAACTATGTATAGTTAACAATTTTTTTAAGTCTTACATCTTTAACTCTTAATCATTTGAATTTTCTTGCTAACAGAACATAGGAAAAACTTCTGATGTATTCACATCAAACCTAAATATTTCCTTAACTCCACAAAACCAGGGTGCATAAGTATCAATAGGTTAAACACAATTTCTGCAAATATACATTCAACCTTAATTCACTCATAATGCCTCCTTTTCTTTATAATTTTTTAAAACAAAATCTTGAACCTAGTTAGAAAAAACACAAACTTACACGATTCCTACAAACCCATATTGAGATGTAGTATTCTCAATCTAACCATTAACACTTTGAAAACTTAGTAAAATATGCAAAAGCAGTTTCTTAATAAAACTCTTTACACTTTAAAAGTAGTCTCTTAGTATATCTCATTTGCATTTCTTACTAACACAACATGACATTAATCCACTCAAACAATAATTTTTTTAATTAAGTAGACTAAGGAATATTAACTCTCCCTTTTCTTTATAATTTTTTTAAGCAAAATCTCAAGCCTAGTTAGAAAACCCAAACTTTTCCGTTTAAAAAGTTCCATTTATAACACAAAACTAGTTCCATAAGTAGTTGTATTTTTACATAAACAGTCCCATAAAACAATTCATGAATCACCGGTTAATAAAGCATATATGCATACACAAAACTGCATCTTTAGTCTAGGTAGAAACAATAAATTTCTTCATTTAAACAGTTCAATTTTTAACCCAATTCCAGAAAACAGTTCCTAGGTCATTACTATAAGTAAACTCAAAATTGTCCCATTGCAATGAAATCTATTGTTCATTTCATTAAGTCCCAAAATTCAAATGATAAATTCTGGTACTAGCCTTCCAAATACGAAGAAATCCATAACCATAAGTAAATTTTGGTATCAAGCTTTCACTTTCAAATATGAAGAGATGTTTTACAACCAAAACTTTTTGCAGTTAACAATTTTAGTTCAAACAAGCGTCTCTGCAACTTTTGTTCTCACAGACAGAAATCTTTTTAGTTACAGTAGTATTTTAAACCACACCGTTTTTTATGTTAGCTCAGGTTTTTCTGTGTTGCGTTGATTTTCCAAGGATCTCAGCTGCAGATGCCTTGTTGTGCTGGTTCTGGTGTCCACCATTCTTAGCTTCTTTGCGGCTTCTCGAGCTTTTGAAACCATTCAGACTGCTTGCTTTGCAGCCTACTAGGACACTACCTTCTATGTCTCAGGTTCTTTCACCATATACATTAATAGGCTCACACTTAACATTTACACTTTTTTTACAAACTCATATATAACGTATTTTGCCTTGCAAAGCATTTAGACTCACATTCAACGTTTACACTTTTTTACACATTCACATATAATGTATTAACATTTACTTATTTATACTCCTTAAGGAAACTATAGAACTACTTTTGCAAATATATTTCTTATTACTTATTATATACCTCTTACATTCATTCCAACTTCTTATTTCTTATTTAAACTTACATTTACAACTAGCATCTTTACTTCTTACAAACTTATTACTACATGTCTTAAGACTATCTTAGATAGATACTTCTTGCAAGCTTATATTCTTAAAGGAACTCTATAGATCTATTTTACAAACTTATATAGAGCTACCATTAGCATATATCTAACTTAGCAAACACCTAAAGATTTCTTAACACAGATCTAACAAGACAGAATAATTTCTACAAACTCACATATCTTATTTTCATCTATTTCTACTTCTTACTCTTAATTATTACCACTATCTCTATTAGAAAGATTCTCTTTCTATAGGCTGTCACTTTGTCTTGTTGACCGTGTCCTTTGCTCTGCAAAAGCTTCTCAGTTTCAACAGGTCCCATTGATTGATTATCTCAGTGGCTGTGCTACTGGTGTTATATTTAGAAAGTGATCTCTGGTGCCAATGCGTTCAAGAGTACTTCCTACTTTCTCTACTATCAGGTTCAGAGTAACTGGATTTATGTTGAGGTCTTTGATCCACTTGGACTTAAGTTTTGTGCATGGTGACAGATATGGATCTATTTGCAGCCTTCTACACATTGACATCCAGTAATGCCAGCACCATTTGTTGAAGATGCTTTCTCTTTTCCATTGTACATTTTTGGCTTCTTTGTCAAAAATTATATGTTCATAGGTGTGGGGGGTAATGTCAGGGTCTTCAATTCGATTCCATTGGTCCACATGTCGGTTTTTATGTCAGTACCAAGCTGTTTTTATTATGGTAGCTCTATAGTAGAGCTTGAGGTCAGGGATCATGATGCCCACAGAAGTTGTTTACGTACATCATTTCTAAAGTTTAGAGTTTATTGTCAGCTTTGCTATACAACACTGGGATTTAGTGAGTGTTGTCGTTATAGAATTGTGATACTTGTTGCTAGGGGACTGTAACATTCTCATGACGAAGCCACACCCCAAAGTTGCTGAGTTCTCTCAGCCATTCTGGAACCTGCAGAGATGCACTGTCAGTGGTAAACGGTTTTTAACTAGAGACTGTCCCTTCACCCCAATTCATAATAGCTCCCCTAAGTGCTTCAATTCAGACAAACATTTCTATTACAGCAGTACTTTTGGTTTGTTCTATCGAAAAAAACTTCACTTCATGCTGAGGCTGAAATTACTGTATTTAGTTGCTGTGAAGCTCTTCGCAAAAATACTGCACAGCTATTAGGTGATATAAAGTATTTTTCTAAAGGAGCTAGTAAAGCCAAAAGCGGCACAGCTCCGAACTCTATTTCCTCACTGTTTGCATTAACCAGGGACAAAACCTCAGAAACGCTAATCAAGCCACTTTCATTCTGGTTCCTTTATAGGAACGTCATTGGAGCTGACCTTCCTTAGCTCCACACCCCTTACCAGACGCTCTGGTAACCAACGAGCTTCATGCTTCTCTTGTGAAAAAACACAAACATGTCCTCAACCCCATAATAACACAGGATTGGGACCCTCCCATAATCCCAAGCAAGGATGTCACTTGAGCAAAAGTCGCTTGGATGCCACTGTGTCAAAATCTATCTGCAGCAGACTGCTCACGGACATCCATATTCAAAAAGTTCAGAACAAAAAGAGCATGATTTATTTTTTGAAGTTGTATTTTAAGACTGTGATGAGCCCTTTCTACAATACCTTGTCCCTAAAGATTATAAGGAATAGCTGTTTTATGTACAATTTCCCATTGGATACGAAATTGTTGAAATGTCTTACTACTATATCCAAAACCATTATCAGTTTTAATGATTTTGGGTATACCCATACACGAAAAACACTTCAAGCAGTGCATAATCACATGTTTTGTAGCTTCCCCAAATTGTGCACTAGTCATTAAAAATCTTGAATAAGTGTCAGTGGTCACATGTACATATTTTAATTTGCCAAATTCTGCAATATGAGTAACATCCATTTGCCATAAATGATTAGGAAGAAGATCTCAAGGGTTTACCCCTAAGTGAGGGACAGGAAAATATTTTGGACATATCCCAAAATACTCCTATTTGACAAGCTGCTTCTTTGGTAATATTGAATTGCTTTCTTAAGCTTTTGCTATTTTGATGAAGAGCATGTGACTGTTGAGCTATTTCCACTTGGGCTAATGCTACTATCTTTGTTAACTTATCAGCCATTGCATTACCCTCAGCTAAAGGACAAGATTGGAGTGAGCTCTACTATGGTCCACAAAGCATGGCAGCTTTCTTTTGTGAATAGCATCTTGAATTTGTTGAAACATTGATTTGATTGTTGTTAGTTTGTGAAGCAACTCTTTTGTAAGACAGCTAGATTTTCTGAAGTTTGTTTCCAGTCTATAAAGCAGTCATTTTTTTAGAATGCCTGTTTCCTTGTCTCCTTATTAGATTTGCAAAGGAATTATTCATTGCAGGCAGTTTGTTCAAAAGGTAAAGAACTTTTTTTAATTTCAACGTAAGTTTCTTCATATCTAAGACAATGTTCAGTGAATAAACTGCTTTCTCTTGCTTTCTTAAGGATTTTAAAGTGGCTTGTTTGCTCTTATAGGTATCTTCTTGTCTGATCTGAGTTCTCAAGAGGTAAGATTAAGCTTTCTAGCATTGCTTTGAGAAGAAACTTCATTCTGAGCTGAAAAAAAATTTGGACAGTATGCCATCTTTAGCTGAAATACTACATTTCCCAGGATTCATTTCTCTTCATCAACTCACTAAGAGCTAGCTTATGGACTCCATTTCCCATAGTTCTTTTTGGGTCTGGTAGTCCAGTACTTTTACCCAACTTGCTTATGAAGTTTTTGCTTTTGCAACAAGAGATTTGAACCAAGCGTTTTAAGTTTTCAATTACGAGACATCAGGAGATTTCTGTTCTGAGCTGGCTTCAACAAGTGTCTCTCCTTCATTTGACACTGGCCCAGGATCAGAACTGTACCTGCCTCATTAGCATGCATTGAGGTGGGCAATTCCTGATAGCAACTTTCCTTGGGCTTGTGTTTGCCTTAGCCAGTCAGTGAAAAACAAAAATACTTACAACAGAGCTTTTCAATAGCTCCTCCAGAGAGATTTTCTCCCACTGATCTTTATCTCATTTTGCTTGTTTCTCCCCCCTCCCCTCCAGATGCAGAACTTCAGGTATCTGTCTGGGCTCTGTACCTCAGCTAGCAGCCTTTGGAGGTAGGGGCTTTTCTCTCCACAAATCTGCCTCAAATCTAGCAGCTTTGTCAGGTCATGCATTTTCTGGGGAGGAATCTGTCCCTTCTCCGTTTCTTCAGAGAGTCTTCCTCCCTGACAGTTCTCAGTTCCGTCTCAGTTTATCCCTTCCAAGCCAGAAACAGTTTTTGACACTAAAGTGGCGGCTTTCCCTGCTACTTAAGGTAGGGGCTTTTGTTCGTTTCTGTTTTGGGGGGTCTGTGTGGTTTGTGTACAGACTGAAAATCTAACAAGTGAAGGGTTTTGCCATTTCTAAACTCCCATTAGGACAGGTGCTTTGCCTCATCAGGCCTTCACCTGGCCCAGTCCCCCACTGGGTTGTTTGTCTGGGTGCTCAAGGACAGAGCTTATGCCAGAGGCAATCACCCCTCAAGGCTACATTCCCTCATCTCACCGGGAGTCAGATGAAACAAAGCTTTTCTCAAAGAGATGCTTTCTCTGATAGAGAAGAAAGCTTTACTCCTGGATAGTTCTGTTCTGCCCTGGCTGGGCTCTTTCCCCAGACAGCGTTCTGACTCAGTAGCACAACTGCTTCAGACACAGTTCAGCTTTACTGCTTTCCCAGAAAGGTCCTCTCTCTGATAGGAAAGCTTTTCTCAGATTTTTTTTTGCAGCTGTGGACCTATCAACTATAGACTTGTAGGAAAGTGGGCAACTGTGCTGTTCTCACCGGCTTTAACTTTGGTTGTTCATTAGCAGTTTTCCCCTGGATCCAGCACCTTCCTGCCTCAGCTGTGTGCTCCAGGAAGTTTGCAACTGCAGGAACCCTAATATCCCTGAAATGCATTTCAATTCAGAGACGCTGGCCAGTCACCTCTGGGTTTTTGGTCAGAAGTGAGGATACAATGCTAACAGTGATACAATGCTAACAGTTTGCATTGATCCAGGGGATCATTGCATTAGGGCAATTAGGAGCACCTTTTCATTGACACTCACTCAGAAACAAAACCCTTGATGCCTCAGCTTGGCTGTAACTGAAAAGCTTGGCTTTTTTGCTCTTCTCAGATAAAGTTTCCTGCCCTTTGGGGCTCTCTGTAGCTCTTTACCCACACTCTCCCAAGTGTTTACCTCAGGGCATTTTTTTATATTAATCAGACTGTTTATTACATTTAAAACACAAGGTTGTTCAGTGAATTTGTATTATATTTCGACCCACTGTCTTTTACTAGCTTGAGGAGACAGAGCTTAGAAGAGGTTTTTAGGAACTCCATCCCTGCCTCCTGCTTTGCAGGGATTTTTCAAGCTTGAAAGAGAACTTGGAGAGGTTTTGCTGTCTTAAAAGGTTTGTTGTTTTCTCTTAGAACTAATCACAGGTGGTCCCCATACTAATATCTTCAGGTGATTCTAATTTTTGTCCTCCTGAGAGAGTTCTGGAAGGCTTTAGTTTTTAAGTTTAAGAGCTTTTAGTTTGAGAAAAAAGGCTTTTTAGAGAGATTTTTCCCCCAAATTTTCCAAGAAAAGCTTTTAGTTTAAGAGAAAGTTTTGCCCCCCAAGAGAGAAAGACCAACTTTTCCCAAAACTCCTGAACTATAAACTTTTTGACTTTTTACACCCACATTTTTGCCTCAGGGAGAAATCACTTTCTCCTGCCGATTGGACTTAGCATTTCAGCTGTCCCCAGGACAAAAGCTTCCATAGGAAACTTCTTTATTCTCCATAAGCTCAAAGAAGAGCTTTTTTACTACCCGTGAAGCTCAAAGAAAGATTTTTTTTCCCAGTTTGCGTTCATAGCCCCCAAAGTTAGAAAACTGAAGAGTTTTTCCATCTAGTTGCCTTACTTATTTTTTCTACACGATCTTACACTTCTAAGTTTTTCCTACACTATATTACTACACTATACCTTATAGTTATTTTTCACAGATAGAAATTGAGAAAGGGATAGAAGATAGAAAATTTTGACAGAAGAGAATTTTGCGCTGCTGCATCAGATATCCTTCCAGTTTGTTTTTCATTTTCTCTAGAGGATAAAGCCCCTACCCCTCAATTATATATATATATATATATATATATATATATATATATATATATATATATATATATATATATATATTCCATAACACTGGCATGCCACTTTCCACTGGCAGAGCTGACCCACACTTTCATCCAAAACTCTGTAATAAAACTACTATTTTCCTTTTTCTTTACTCCCTACTACTTTGTCTTTAGTCCCTCCCCCCCCCTTTTTTTTTTTGTCTTTGGTCCTTTTTTTTTTTTTTTTTTTTTTTTTCCTTTAGTCCCTGTTCATAGAGCTATTCTGCAGGGCATTTACTCACCAACCCCACAGTTCCCCAGGGTTTTCTTGAGTGCGAGCAGCAGGAAATATTAGATAGAAGGATTTAGATTGTGGAGATAAACAGATAGAAAATACAGGATAGCATCCAGAGGGGCTGGAGCCTATTACAACAGGCCCTGACTGTCTCTGCCCCAGGGTATTTATAGAGACACCAAGGGGTGGAGCAAAAGACCTCCCCCCAACACAGCCAAGTGCAGAGCATCTCAGACACCTGCACTCAGGCCGGTGGTCCTAATCATCCTCTCTATGAGGACCTGTTGAGTAAAGCCACAAGGAACCTGAAAACGGGCTCCCACACCCTTGCTCTGTAATCCCTCTTCCTTCTCTTTGACTGGACTCTCAGAGCTTGTCCTGGTGCTTGGTTGGGGATCTCTGCATCTATTTCCATCAGTTACTGGATGAAGGCTCTATGATGACAGTTAGGGTATTCACTAATCTGATAACCAGGGTAGGCCAGTTCAGGCACCCTCTCCACTATTTCTAGTAGTCTAGTCTGGGGTCATCCTTGTGGATTCCTGGGAATTTCCCTAGCACCAGGTTTCTCCTTTACCCCATAATATCTCCCTCTATCAAGATATCTCTTTCATTGCTCTCCTACTCTGTCCCTCCCCCAGCTCCACCATCCCATTCCCTCATCCCCCATCCCCAACCCTCTATTACTCCCCCTCATGCCCAATTTACTCATGGAGATCTCCTAGGTTTCCCCACCCCAAGGTGATCCATGCATGCCTCTAAGTATCCTTCTTGTTTCCTAGCTTCTCTGGAGCTGTGGGTTGTAGTCTGATTATCCTTTGCTTTACATCTGGTATCCACTTATGAGTGAGGACATACCATGTTTGTCTTTCTGAGTCTGGGTTACCTCACTTAGGATGATATCTTCTAGTTCTATCTATTGCCTGCAAATTTCATGATGTCATTGTTTTATTACACCTGAGTAGTACTCCATTGTGTACATGTACCACATTTTCTTAATCCAGTCTTCAGTTGAGGGGCATCTAAGTTGCTTCCATGTTCTGGCTATTATGAATAATGTTGCTATGAACATAGTTGAGCATGTGTCCTTGTGGTATGATTGAGTATTCCTTGGGTATATGCCCAAGAGTGGTATCCTTGGGTCTTGAGGTAGATTGATTCCCAATTTTCTGAGAAACTGCCATACTTATTTCCAGAGTGGCTGTACAAGTTTGCACTCCCACCAACAGTGGAGGAGTGTTCCCTTTGTTCCACATCCTCTCCAACATAAGCTGTCTTCAGTGTTATTGATCTTAGCTATTCTGACAGGTGTAAGATGGTATCTCAGAGTCATTTTGATTTGCATTTCCCTGATGACTAAGGGTGTTGAGCAATTCCTTAAATGTCTTTCAGCCATTTGGGATTCTTCTTTTGAGAATTCTCTGTTTAGATCTGTAACCCATTTTTTAATTGGATCATTTGGTATTTTGATGTCTAGTTTCTTGAGTTCTTTATATATTTTGGAGATTAGTCCTCTGTCAGATGTGGGGTTGGTGAAGATCTTTTTCCATTCTGTAGGCTGTCATTTTGTCTTATTTACTGTGCCTTACAGAAGCTTCTCATTTTCAGGAGGTCCTATTTCTTAATTGTTGTTCTCAGTGTCTGAGCCACTGGTGTTATATTTAGAAAGTGGTCTCCTGTGCCAATGCTTTCTAGGCTGTTACCTACTTTCTCCTCTATCAGGTTCAGAGTAACTGGATTTATGTTGAGGTCTTTGATCCACTTGGACTTAAGTTTTGTGCATGGTAACAGATGTGGATCTATTTGCAGTCTTCTACATGTTGACATCCAGTTATGCCGGCACCATTTGTTGAAGATGCTTTCTTTTTTCCATGGTACAGTTTTGTCTTCTTTATCAAAAATCAGATGCTCATAGGTGTGTGGGTTAATGACAGGATCTTCAATTCTATTCCATTGGTCCACATGTCAGTTTTTATGCCAATACCCAACTGTTTTTATTACTATATCTCTATAGTAGAGCTTGAAGTCAGAGATGGTGATACCTCCAGAAGTTACTTTATTGTAAAGGGTTGTTTTAGATATCCTAGGTTTTCTGTATCTGCCATTTATGATAGCAACACCTTAATACTTTTCTCAAGGGGCCACCTGTTTTCCATTTGGTGTTTGAAGTGGTCTAATGCACTTTCTGAGTTCAGCATGGCAGATCACAGGCCCCAGTGATCACCTTAAGCCCCATTTTGGGGTGGGGATTGTTTTAGGATTGGGAAAGGCCACATCATCCTCAAAGCCATTCCCACTTCTTTTCTGAAGCAACACATACTTAGAAAGTGAGTGTGATGGGTCAACAATGTTTCAGAAGCATTCTGAATCCACTAACCTGCCTGGAAATGGATCTGCACCATTTAGGGATGGTGAAAGCTTATTTTTGTGACAGCTACATCTGAGGCTAACATTTTCACCTCTTGAGTTCCTTTTTTATTTAAAGCCCATTTAAAGTTGAGTTTCTCTCTGAGGCTGGAAAGGATCTGATCATCACATTGCAGGCAGTAAGAAAAAGGCTCAAAAATGGAATATCTGCCATGGCATGTGAGAAAAAAAAGGAAAAATAAAGTTTCACACAGGACTCATTTAAATCTTGACTCTTGTAATGACTGGTGTTGCGATTAATGTTGACTGAATTATTTTATTTCTCTGAACCTCATCTTTGCATATATAAAACAGGGAGATAATTCCCTCCTGTGTTGAATGACATGAAGGATTAAATAAATCGAAAGGTACAAAGAGTGTGCACATTGGATGCATACTCCGTTCCCTGCTTCCTACGTTGCCAATTAGCTCTCTAATACCAAGAAATGAGAAGGAATCCAACAAGTTCTCAGTGACAGTGCCCTTGAGGCTGTCAGCATGCAGTGATTCCAGGTTCCATTTTCTATTCACTTGAGTTCACCACCGTGTGACTAACTAGATTACTATCTCCAACCAGCTGCAGTTATTGTTTCATTGTCCATAAAACCCAGAATCCCTTTATAAGCACAAGTATTAAAGGTGTGGCCAGGCAGGGTTCTGCAGCAGACAGAACAACACAGTGGGTAGAAGCCCAAAGGTAGACACAAGCTATCCTTTACTGGGTTTCACTCTCCAGAAAGCTTTGGGAAGACAAGAATCTGTTAAGAAATGCACAGTGTGGGCCTTTTTCTTTACAATTTTTATTTGATTTGATTAATATGTTTTAAATGAAATAGAATTACATGATTTCTCCCTCTATCCCCTCCCAACTACACTCCCTCAAAGTCCTCATGGGTCCCCCATTCTCAAATTGATAGACTCTTTTTCTTTTATTATTACTGTTAGATGCATATATGTATGTATATATTTGTATACATAAATATATATGTGTGTGTGTGTGTGTGTGTGTGTGTGTGTGTGTGTGTGTACATACAACCTGCTAAGTCCATTTCTTTTGTTCCTGTCTGTGTGGTTTCAGGGCTGAGCCTTAACATCCAGCACTGAAAACAAATGTGGAAACCAGTGCACGGTAGAATGGTTAACAGTAACATAACTCGCCCAGTCAGGGTTCTCAAGAGGAACAGAACCTGCATAGTGAATCTACCAATATATAGAAAGTAGGTTGATCAGAATGGTTTACACAGCTAGTTCAACAATGGCGGTCTACCAACAGAAGACCCAAGAATCCAGTCATTGTTCGGTTCATAAGGCTGGATGTCTGAGCTGCTCTTCAGTAGATGCCAGAATCCTATAGAAGGAGGCTCTAATATCACTGAAGAAATGGACTTGCTGGTGAGTGTGGGAGGAAGCAGGCAAAGAGAGAGAACTTCCTTCTTCCGTTTCCTTTATACAGGCAACCACCAGAAGGTATGGCCCAGATTAAAGTGGCTCTTTCTACCTTCAAAGATTCAGATTAAAAGTGGGTCTTCCCATTTCAAATGATTTCATTAAGAAAAATAAATACCTCACAGGTATACCCAACTGCTTGGGTTTTAGTTCATTCCAGATATAGTCAGGTAGACAGCCAAGAATAGCCATCATCAACAAAAAGAAACAAGCTGTTGGTGCAGAGTGTGTTAGTTACTTTTCTGCTACTTATGATAAAATACCAGGATGACAGCAACTCATAGAAGAGTTTATTTGGACTTGCAGTTCCAGGGGGGATAAAATCTATCGGGGTTGGGGCACAGCAGCAAGCAATTGGCATAGCAACTGAAATAAGATGAGAGCTCACATCCTTAACCACAAGCACAAAGCAGAGAGATCAAACTGGGAGTGAGGAGGATTTTAATCTCAAAGACTACCCACAGTGGCATCCTACCTCCTGAGGCTGCACTACTTAAGCCTCCCCAAACAGCACCACCAACTGGGGACCACGTGTTCAAATGCTTGAGACTGTGGGAGGCATTTCCCATTCAATCCATCACACGTGGCAATTCTTAAAAACATGGTTGTTGATAAACCCAGCAATTCTAAGTGGTGGCACACTATAACACTCCATATGCACAATATTGTTGCAATGACGAGGACAGTAAAACTAGATTATAGATTGGTACTTGCCAAGGGTTGGGAATAAAAACAAGAGCAGGAGAGACATGGTGTGGTTATAAAAGAACAACACAATATGGCTGTATAATATCACACACAATTAAATGAGTGCAAATAAACCTGGGCACTCTGAATAAAAATCAATGAATCACAGAAATGGTGATATGCTAACTGTCTTCTCTCATTGAAATCTTGGGAGACATGAGCTGGAGAAAACAGAATGGAGTACCTGGAGTCTCTGTGTTTTATATCTGTGGTAGAGTCAGGCAGGTCTCTGTGAGTTCAAGGGCAGCATGATCTATATCAAGTTCCAGAACAGCCAGAGCTATTGCAAACACACACACACACACACACACACACACACACACACACACACACCTGCCCCCCCCCAAAAAAAAAAACGAATTAAGAATAATATCAGAACTGACCTGGCTAACAGAGTCCAGTGTGATCTGGATCTCCAAAACTGTCTTCTCTCAACGAACTCCATACTCCCACCCAGTAGAACCCTGTTTGTCACCAGCTGTTTCCCCTGTTGAAATGTTGAAATCTCCTCTGATCGCTACAGAAGCTGGTCCTTCTTATCACTCAGTTCTCAGCTGACTACCTTCTCAGAAGGCTTCTCTTGTTCACAGAAGGAAGCACCTTGCCCCACTCTGTCATATTCTCCATACTAATTAGCATTGCAGCATTCATTACTATCTGTTCTATTTGTTCAAAAAAAACCTTTTTTTTTTTTTTTTGACAGAGTTTCTCTGTGTATCCTTGACTATCCTGAAACTCAATATGGAGACCAGGCTGGCCTCTAACTCAGAGATACACTTGCCTCTGCCTCCCAAGTGCTGGCTATTTGTTCAGTTTTTATACTGTTGTATTTATTTATTCCAACTGGAAAATAGGTTCTTTCTAAAAGATTGTGTGTGTGTGTGTGTGTGTGTGTGTGTGTGTGTGTGTGTGTGTGTAGCATATGTGTGGGTACCCTTGGAGGCCAGAGAGTGTAACAGGGCCCCAGATATTAGCATAAGTGGTGCCATGTTAGAGGCACCATTCTGATCTTAAAACCCAGCACATAGCTCCTGTCTCAGTTAGGGTTTCTATTGCTGCAATGAAACACCATGACCAAAAAGCAAGATGAGGAGGAAAGGGTTTATTTGGCTTACACTTCAGCATTGCTGTTCATCACTGAAGGAAATCAGGACAGGAACTCAAACAGGACAGGAACCTGGAGGGAGGAGCTGATGCTGAGGCCATAGAGGGGTGCTGCTTACTGGCTTGATCCCCGTGGCTTGCTCAGCCTGCTTTCTTATAGAACCCAAGACCACCAAGCCAGGGATAGAACCACCTACCATGGGCTGGTCCCTCCCTCATTGATCACTAATTGAGAAAATGCTGTAGCTGGTTTTTCTTTGGACCAATAGCTCCCAAATAAAATGACACAGAGACTTCTTATTTAAGTATTGAAGCTTGGCCTTAGCTTAGGCTTGTTCCCAACTAACTCTTAAAACTTTTAAATTAACCCATTTATAATAATCTATGCTCTGCCATGTGTCTCATTGCCTCTTCTCAGTACTGTATGTCTGACTTCCTCCATGTCTGGCTGGCAAATCTCCCATGCCTCCAATTCTTTCCCAAAGTTGCTATCTCTTCCCGGAAGTTCTGCCTATCCTCTCCTGCGTAGCTACTGGCCATTCAGCTCTTTGTTAAACCAATCAGAAGGTGCCTTAAGCAGGCAAGTAAGAACAGAGACACATCTTCACACAGTGTACAAAAAGATTATCCCAACAAAATGCCTTATAGCTGAATCTCATGGAGGCATTTCCTCAACTGAGGTTCCTTCCTCACTGAAAACTCTATGTCAAGTTGACATACAAAATGAGCCAGTACAAGTCTCAACATATGCTAACCTTGTTTTGCTGGCTTCTGTAGTTACATTTCTTGCTAACTGAAGTGTGTCAACCAGGATTTGTTTTTTTTGTTTTGTTTTGTTTTGTTTTTTTGGGTTTTTTTTGTGCATAAAAGACAAAGAGCTGTGAGGCCCCAGGGCTGCATGATTTGGGCAAGTTCCCCATGTAGCTGCTGGCCAGCAAGAAAGACTTCCCTTTCAGATTTAAAGGTGTCATGTGGTAATTTCTGGTGGGCTTACCTTGCAACATTCTGGAGGTTCCAGCAAGATCCCAAGAGACTAGGATTCTGGGGATCTTGGGATCCATTCTGGATCAATAGTACAGAAAATAGTACAAATATCTCCTGGGGGGTGTGCACCCTGTGATGTTCCAGGGTCTCACAAACTTCTCCTGCCTCTAGTGCTACCACCCCAGAGGCTCCCACTGCTTCCACCCTAAAATGGGAAATTACAGAATGTCACCTGAGTCTGTCACCTCTTGTGCTGAGTCTGTTTATGGTGCCTTCTGAATAGGACACTTAGGAAAGACTGGACACAGCCTAATTCCAGTGTCCAAGCTCCACATGAGATGTCACCATACCTCTGGTTAAGACCGTAGTGGCCACCTCTAGCTGTCTTTACTCTTTGCCCGTCTGTGTGTCTGTATGTTTCTGTCAGTTCTGTCAGTTGGAAAACCAGATCTAAAATGGGAGGAAGAATGAGAAGTTCCAAGACACAGCTGAAGTGCATATTAAACAGTTCAAGGAGGCTTCTGTGGATGAAGATGGATATGGTGTCCATTCCTTACCCAGAAGATCCCAGACCTTCTATGAATCAATTGGCCCTCTTTTGGAATCAAGTGGTCCACATGGTTCAGGTTGTCTGGAACATGGTGACTGGAGATTCTGGCCACTCTGACCAGCTTCCCCATATTGACTAGCAGCTTTCTCTGGTGTAAGACCCACAGCCCTGGCTTAAGATCTGTGCCCATTTGTTGGGGGCATGGATTTTCTTGGATTGGCCAGCTTACCCCGAGAAACCCAAATCTCCACTTGTTTTCTCAGTCCCACAGGAGGAATTTGACTTTTCACCTCCACATGCCCCAGTGTGGTCCCTGGCCACAACGAGGGATAGGAAAATACTTCCCCCAGCCACACTGGGAGTGGGATGAGAATAATCTCTTCTACCTCGGGCTCCCTCCCTCTCCCCTCCACATACAGTGGAGTGGTTCTGGCTATGGGGGCTCTGGGAAGAATTTCTTAAGGGCAGGGGCAGGCACACATCCTCCCTCCAAAGGAGGTGCCCCCTGACATCATGAGACACAAAGATTCCCCTTCTGCCCTTTTCATGGTTGATGTCTTCTTTTAATCCAATGATCTGTATAACTGGAAAACTCAGAACTCATAATTCTCAGGAAAACCTTAGACTTTCGTCAGAGACTCTTTTACACCCACCAGCTGGCCAGGGAAGATTAACAACAGGTCCTGACCACATTCTCTGCAGCAGAGGAGAGGGGCAGGATCCAGCTTCAAAGCAGGAAAGCTGCCCTCAGGCCCAGTGGAGGATGGATGGAGAAAAATGCAGCCCAAAACAGAGTAGATTTTCCCCTCTGCCAGGCCTGACTGGGACCCCAACACTGACCAGGATAAGGAGGCTCTGGACAATTTTCACTGGACCTCTTTAGGAGGATTGAAGGCAGATGCTAGAAAACCTGCCAATCTAAGGGGAGCGAGGTTACACAAGGTCCCCTTTGGGTTCCTGTGTGAGGTTCCCCAGTTGTTGAACCCCCACAGACCCAGATACACCAGAAAACCAGCAAGTAAACAATATTGCTTTTGTTGTTCAGACCGCCATAGACATGAGAAAGAAACTTTAGGAATTAGAAGGTTTGAGGGTGTGAATAGGTCCCAATTATCAGAGATTGCTCAAAAGTTCACAGTAACCGGGACTGTAGAAGAAGTGAAAAACAAAAGTTTGACCCTAGCAGTAGTGACGGTGCTCAGAGAGACCAATAAAAGAGATCTCAGAGTGGGAGGAAGAAAACCACTGGAAAAGAATAGGCTAGAAAAGGAGCCACGTGTTTATTGTAAGCAGAAAGGACACTGGAGGAATGAAAAGAATGAATGCCAGTTTGGAAGAGGAGAGAAGAGTGCCTTATCCTTCACTTGGCTGGAGATTGACAGAGACAGGGCTCCACTCCACTGAGACCCTGGTATCCCAGGGTGTTGGAGCCCACTAGGTTTCCTAGTGGCTGTACCCAGCAGGACTGCATGGGAGGTTGACTGGACCATAGGCCTGGGCACCAGGTGTTTGTAAGGGTCTGACTAGTCAGGGGGAGGTCTTTTGCTCCACCCCTTGGCATTGTTATAAGTAGACCTTTGGAATAAAGTTCTGGGCCAGTGGATAAGGATCCAGGCCCTTCCCAGTCTATCCTGTGTTTCCTCTCTGTTCTCTCTGTCTCTATTTCTAACTAATCTCTTATCTCTCATTCCTCAAGAGTTCCTGGGGAAAATAATAGCCGGGGCTGGTCCTCCACACCAGGGCAACATTAAAGGAAGGGGGCAAATCTGTTCCATGCCTGGTTGACGTGGAAGTGGCCCATTCAGTCCTGACAGAGCCACCCGGACCAGTGGCTCTCAATAGAAACCCATCCAAGTGGCAGCCAGACAGACTGTTCTCTTTCCCTGGACAGCCTCCTCTCAGATGCTGGACTTGGGACGAGGTGCTGTGACCCACTCTTTTTTAGTCATGTCAGACTGCCCCTATCCCCTAACTGGGAGAGACTTATTACAAAAATCATTGGGATATAGGGCAGTCAGGGACCACTCTGCTTCTGCTGTAGCAGGCCCATCATTGTCTGAATCACTTCTGGGGCATTTCTGATCCACACATGATCCAATCATCAAGACGTATTTGAAGCCCCAGTGTGTCAGGCAGGCCCAAGTCTTGGACTCAGCTAACAGCAAAAGAATGGATTTTGAAAGTATCCCATCATTCTGGGAAAATATTTTCTTCAGCCCTTTCTACCTCTGTCTTTAAAAGTAAACTAGAAGCAATGTACTGACATTCTCATTTTCAAGTCGCTGGTGGGTTTCGTTGTCACAGTCACCCGGGGTTATCAAGTTGCTTCCTTCACAATTGCTGGCCAGATGAGGTGCAGCACAAACTATCGTATGATCACACCTCTCCCCTCAGAACAGAGCTGTCTTATTCTTGAGGACAGAACAATGGCTGGGTATTGATTTCTACATGAGCACTAGTGTTTATCTCTTATGCTTTCAGCCCAAGAGCCCCGGATATCTCAGGGATTTTTCTAGGGTCAGCCACCCCACCTTCACTTAGACTGAAGTTGTACATTCTCATGGTTTCTCAGGTAAGCAGTGGGAAGCATCATCTATGAGCTGAAAGGTTATACTGAAAACAAAAAACAAAAGAATGGTATTATGCATACATTAAATCCCACATCCTCACCTATAAGACTTTACCAGAATTAGCCACTTTGATTCACAAATTAATCAAATGAAATTTCAGGCGAGGATGTATTGTAATCTCTATGGCACAGAGTCCTCACAGTTAATGTGGGGTTTTTCAGTGTGTTTTTAACATAGAACCCCCCCCTCCCAAATAGCCCTATAGAAGCATGCACCATTTTAGGGATGAGAACACTCAATGAAGCATATAGAGTGGAGGCCTTAGCTCCTCATTCTTGGGTGCTTTCCTGTAAGCTGTGTATCTTTTCATAAAACAGACTTGAAAAAAAAATTTTTTTTGGTTTTTCGAGACAGAGTTTCTCTGTAGCTTTGGAGCCTGTCCTGGACTAGCTCTGTAGACCAGGCTGGCCTCGAACTCACACAGATCCACCTGCCTCTGCCTCCCGAGTGCTAGGATTACAGGCGTGCGCCACCACCGCCTGGCAGACTTGAAATTTTTGCCCCTGAAATGAAGTTATTTCAATCAAACTACTCAACCTTTTATTTCATTTCATCAAAGCCAATTTAAACTCATATTTAGCACTGCTTATATGGCTCATCGGGTAAATGCACTTGCCACCAGAGCTGATAACCCTGGAATGAGTTCAATTCCCGAAGGTTAGCCTCTGACCTCCACACAATTGTCATGGCATACACACACACACACACACACACACACACACACACACACACACACACTAAATAAATAAATAAACTTTAAAGCCAAGTGAGAAAAGTCCATAATCTTGGAGGCAGTCTGAATACTTAATCAGTTCCCCTAGATACAGGGAAACATTTACTAATTTCTCCTAACCCAGAGAAGGCAATGCAGCTTTTTCATAAATAATCTCACATGGAGACAAGAATAAGGAATCGTTTTTAGTGTTTCTTGCCTGTACTTCTACATACCACATATTATTGGACTCCTCCAAGACTCTCACGTAAATACTGGCATTTTATTTAGCAGAAGAGTAAGAGAAATTAATGAACACAATGTCAGTTAAATCACATGAAATGGGGCCCAGGTGGCAGGACAGGTGGGTGAAAATCTTATCCCCTGCCATGCTGCAGAGACCAAGAGGCTGAGGGGCAAGTACCTGTGAGTGCCCTGAAGAAGAAGGATGGTCCAAATTTCCCCTTTCCATGAATCCATGCCAAGCATCTGCTGTGTGTCAGACACTAGACAGACTACTCACTGGGTCCCCCACCTCAGAGTGGCATTCTGCATGTAAAGAGGATGAAGGGAGCTGTTGTTTAGGTTTCTTTTCAGAGATGCTGGTCCACTTGAGAGGATGAAGAGGGGTGTTACTGGTCATCTCGTGGGAGGCAGGAAAGGGAGAGGTGGGGAGGAGAAGTGGGGGAGACAGAGGAGAGCCTGGGCTGGTGGGTTTCTCCTTTCCTGCTTCGGCTTCATCTGGCTGTGCCGACTCCACCCAGTCTGGGGTGCAGTGGTATCCACATTCCGAGTCCACCCTCCCCTCTGGACACACCCACACACCAGAGGTTGGTTTATTATTCATCATTTGGGCACTTCTCAATCCAATCAAGTTAACAGTCAAGATTCACCACCACAGGCTGGAGAGACATCGTGGTGACTAAGAATAATTTTGTGTCTTTTGCAGAAGATTCGAGTCCAGTTCCCAGCACTCATGTCAGAGGGCCCTGAATCACCTGTAACTCCAGCTCCAGGGCACCGACACCCTCTTCTGAACTCCACAGGCACTCAGATATATGTGTACATAAACACAAAAAAGTAAAAATGATAAAATAAAATACAAATCTTTTAAACACACACGTAGATACCATCACATGAACATCGGTTTGTGTGCACTTGTATTCCTTGGCCTCCACTGCCCCATACACACACACACACACACACACACACACACACACACACACACACACACACGCTCTGAGAGAAAATAAAGCCCCTTTACCGTACCCTAAACAAGAAGCAACATCCAAGGTGCCAGCTGTTTAACCTGACTCACCGCTCAGCCTCTTGCACTTCTGAAATGCAGCCAGAGCAGGCTGGGGTTTCTACAATTCTCTGCACGTCAGCTGTATCTTAATTGCTTTTTCTTTTTCTCAGGAGAGCAGAGCAGCATGCAAGAAAGTGTTCTGTGGTTATTATAGGATAACCATGAATCCATAGGTAATTATTTGCAAACTTCAATAGTTTACCTAGGAATGGCAACAAATTTCTTGTGACACAATCTCATGAGAGAGGGAGATATTGAATACTATATCCTAGCAAACTTATTATCAGATGGGATCTTGTTTTATGAGATTTCTGCCCTGGGGAAAGGATTAACTTACTAATTCATCATAACCCATATATCCTCTATCATGGAACTATACATTAAATGTGCTGGCTACTAGCCTAGAAATGAATGCAACTTTCAGTGTACATTGTTTAAATTCTTCAGTTTAGTCACAGTAACAATGCATAAGTCAGAAATGGCCTTCCAAACAGGAAGGGATCCAAGAATCAGGAGGTGTGGAAAATTTTCCTCTCACTTTGCAAGCCTGCCTTTGGCCAGCCTTATGTATAATCACAAGTGTAGAAGGTACTGAGGCTCTCTTTCGCTACCTAGTCCACAGCATGGGAGAAGCAAAAACCTTGGATGTGGTAAGAAAGGTAGCAGTTCTCCATTTCCCTTCAGAAAAAAAGAAAGCTTCCCAGGGATATCAACCAAACATGGCATAACAAGTTACAATAAAACTAGGCACAACCCTCATCAAGGCTGGATGAGGCAACCCAGTAGGAGGAAAAGGGTCCCAAAAGCAAGCAAAAGATCTGGGAGAGAGGGACTAGGAGAAAAAGAGAGAGAAAAGTGCAGTCAGGATGTAATACATGAAAGAAGAAGAAATAAGGAAGAAAGAAAGAAAGAAAGAAAAAAAGAAAGAAAGAAAGAAAGAAAGAAAGAATTTTTTTTAAAAATAACAAACCACACTATACGACAGTTGTAAAGACATTGAAAGAAGGTGTTTTTTCTTTGAGAATCCCATACCCAGGGTCTGAGGTGCTTCTTCTCTTAATGCTTAGGCTTAAAGTGTATATTAAAATGTCTTTATTAAACCCAACTCCACTTTAAAAAGAGAGGAAGAGAGAGAAAGAAACTTAAGATATGTGTCCCCAGCTGTAAAACCTTAGACCCCATATGACTGAGCCATACTCCCTGCTGAAGTAGACTCTAAGAGTCTTTAATCCCTTATGAAGGTATAAGCAAAATGTTAGAAACAGATCAAAGACAGTTAGGCAAGGAGAAACTCTAACAAAACGAAGACATTAATAGGCCACAAAGCCAAAGCTGTGATGTTCTAGGAACTCAGTGAGAGCTGAAGTTATGGAGGAGGGGTCTATAGCGGGACTGGCAATTCTTGCTGGAATTAGATCATTAAGCCCAAGAGAGGTTGGAAAGAGCACATTTCTATACATTGCCAGAGCATGTCACTGGCCAAAGCAGTCCAAACTGTGCGGTCTGGGTCAATGAGCTGTTTTCGGTCAGCCCTTCTCAGAGTCTTCATGCTGTGCTGCTTCCTCGAGCTTTCTTACATGTCCCTCTTCACGTGCAGGACTTCCCCTTCTTTAAAGCCCATTGAAACACCACCTCTGAAGGACACTGCTGGAGACTCCAGTTTCAGAGTTGTGATTCATAATGTCTAATGCAATATCCCACAAAAACAAGATGACACAGAGGCAAATTGGACTTCCCAAAGTCCTCCTGAGGGGCACTAGCTGTGTAGAAGAAATCCAAATGCACTAACCAGTGAAAACCAGGAGTCATTAAACTGCCTGTGAACTGCTGGAAGTCCTCTATTTTCAGGGGAGCATACAATTGCATCTCAGTGCCAAATCCCTCAGGACAGAAAAGGAGAGGCCGGTTCCCTGTCCCTGCTGCCCCTCCTCTCAACTCTCCTGCAAGTACCTGATGTGCTATCCCGGTTGTCCATCTGAGGACTTTGTGTGGATAGTTGACCTCACGACTAAAGCCAGCTGAGAGGCGGCTTCACTTGTTCCGTAGCGCTTCAATGCGCCTCCCTTCTCCATGGTGACAGTTCAGAAAACCACAGCCAATCGAAATGCCGAGTTACGGAACCCCATCCCAGTGGACGCAACTACAAAACAGTCCCCACACGTAAGGCTCAGGAAACCCTACAGAAGAGGACACAGAAAGACCGTAAGAGCCAAAGGATCAGGGAATTTGCTCCTAGCAATATCGGAAGCTATATCCAGAAAGCCTCACCAACAAGACTACCTAGCACGAACTGAACAAAGTCAACACCAACAGACAGGTCAAAAAAGAAACTCTTTTTTCAATTTTGAAAAAAAAAAAAAAAAAAAAAAAAAAAACCCACAAGGTCTCAACCCTACACGAAGAACTACAGGCAGCTAAAGAATGCTGAGAGCAGGAGAGTCTTCCCCAGGGAAGAGTGATTCAATGCCAATGGTCATCCGCTAAAACATACACACATTTAACATTATACAGACTGAGCAGGTTCTATTTAAAAATTATATATATATGTGTGTGTGTGTGTGTGTGTGTGTGTGTGTGTGTGTGTGTGTGTAGAGAGAGAGAGAGATATAGATAGATAGATAGATAGATAGATAGATAGATAGATAGATGCATGTAACAACAATTAAAGAAAATGAAGGCCATGGATTTGAAAGAGAGAAACAATAGTATATGGGAAGGTTTGGAAGGAGGAGAGTGAAAGGAGAAATGATGTAACCATATTACAAGCTCAAAAATAAATTAACATATAGTGATATGTAGATAACTAAAAAGAGAGGAAGAGAGAGATATCTCACAACTGTAATGGTGTCCTCTACAGTCCAATAATGTTAAGACAAAAATCAGGATTATTTCATGTACAATATTTAACTCACTTATAGGAGCCTATGTGCTAAGTCTTCAAAAATTATATTGAGCAGGACATAGTGGCATGTGTCTTTAATCCCAGCACTTGGGAGGGAGAGGCAGGAGGATCCCTGAGAGTTCAAAGCCAACATAGTCTACATAGGAAGTTCCAGGGTAGCCAGGGAGAGGGACCCTAAAAAAAAGAGGTACAAGGAAACATTGGGAGGTGCTATGTGTCTGTTTTACCTTAATTATAGCAATGATATCACGAGTCCAAACACATCAAGTCACATAGATTATATACAATTTCTGTATACTAATTATAATTCAATAAAGCTGGTCTACATAGTGAATTTCAAGACAGTCAGAGCTACACAGTGAGATGCTGTCTTGGAAAAAAACAAAAGCAAAAAAAATTACATTGAATAAACAGAGAATTAACTCATCACACATGCACGGTCAAACAAGAGAGTGAGTTGCATCTTACTCTGTTAGATGTGTATGCAGATGAGACACCATTTTCAATTTCCAGTTAAATCTTTAAGTGTCTTCTTCATTTGAAGGGGGACCTTGACTAATCATAGTGCTCCTGAGAACTTTTTAAATCCTGGAAGTCCTCCGACAACTATCATGGTAGACTTCTGGCTGACTCCAAATCTACTCAACAGCTACTTTACTTTTTAATGCTGTCAAATGCATTTGCACAGAAGGGGAGATGCTCTTCACAGCGATAGGTGGCTCATCCATATGCATGTGTGCGCCATGCCTACTACTTCTCATCCAAATCTTGAGATTTTGAGATTCTGAATGCTTGCATGAACTGGCAGGAAGGAATGAAAGGTAGTGCAATTTACAGTTTAAAAGCAAAAGGCTCACAATTTTACTAGTCTATTTAAAGAGGTTCTGAAACCAAAGCAACTCATATGTTTATCATAAAGGCACAGCTATAAAAACAATACACAATATTAAACACATCCCTTGAACAAACAAACCCAGGAAAATTAAAATGCGATAGAAAAGAGATGCCATGTTAAACGGATTTTTGTAGCACAGAAAGGCAACAACAATTTCATCTGTCTCCAAAGAAAAGGCCATTTCCCAAACTAAACTCAAAGGAACTCTAAGAAAGAAAAATATACTTAATTTCCAAGGCAGCTCTTCTTTTTATGCTGGTAATATATACCCCTATACCAAGGCTACTTTTGAGAGGAAGTCCTTTGATTGGCTCATCTTCAGGAGGTAGCTATAGTCCTGATCAATGGGCTAGCTGCAGATGAAAATGTGGATGGAAGCTCTGATTGGGATGTTGTAAACACGCTGTCATCAGGCTCAAAGGTCCTAGGGATGTCACACTGAAGAGTACCATGCACATCTTTTCTTCTTCCATTTTGTCCTGCAGTTAGATGCCATGCTAATATCATCTCCCATTTCCTGGGAAAGAAATTAAAAGTCAGAAACAATTTAAATTATTTGAATGCTTTCCCATGAGAGGAATTTGTAAACTTCAGAAATGAGCGGGCTCTTTGATGGGGAGTGCTTATTTGCTCTTGACAACTTTTTAGTGAACAAGATAGAAATCAGATTGGATTTCGACAGTGAGAAATTGAGAGCCTGTTGTGCCAGCAGGAGGCTGAGGCCTCTAATTTTACCTCTGCAAAACAAAGATGAACCAAGAATATAATCTACCTACTTTTCAAAAACAAAACATAAAAATTCTCCATGTAGCTTGCTTCAAAGTAAGAAAAATTGCACACAGCGCCAGCTCTGTTCTGTCTACCTTGGATTTAATATAATGGTTAGACTGTATTCAAAAGCAGATAGAATAGATTCCAAATTCCATTATACTCTCTATTCTGAACTTTTCATTTGAACAATGAAGTCCACAGTAACCCCATCAAACTTCCTTAAACCAAAGGGCTGACAACCCCTGAATACCAAAACCTCTCTAACACACAAAATTAAATGGTGTTCCACACAAGACATGGATTGTCAAGGATACATTTTGGCAGCAGAAGTGATGTTCCGACAGCCTTCCGAGAGCTCCAGTGAGCTCTTAATTGTATATAATAAACCTAAACAGACAACACTTGCTTTATAATAGAAAGGAAATTTGGCTTTGGTGAGTCTGTTGGGTTCTTCACACATATTCTGTTGTCTGGTATTCAGACCTGAGACAGAAGCTATGTTTATAAATTTCTCATGACAAATGAAGCCAGAGGGGAGAAGCCTGATATTAGGTTGTGATGGATGTGGAAGGGGAGTTTGCTAACAGAGATCTGAACAGCAGGGATGCCTGTCCCTAACACTACAGCTCTATGAGTGGTATCACAGAGAAGAATGGGATAAATGTTATTGCAGATTCGAAACAGGGTTTTATTTGGGTAACATCACCTGAGAAGAAAATAGTAATAATCACACTAGCCACTGTAACCAACAGACGGGAACATATTCATGAAATGTAATGAAGAGAAGCAACATGGTATGTTAAACAGGCACTCAATGCAATTATAGGACATTAGAGGAAAGGGCTACATAGCTATGGAGAAATGTAGATGTTTATATTTGATAGGAAATGGAAAACTGTTACAGGTTATGGTATATCCTGCTTTAGCAAGCCTTAATCAGCCACATGTTTTCAACAATTTTAAAATAAATTAATTTCCTGACAAGGAATTAATACTACATGAAAATCTAGTTAGAGGAAATACACAATGTTTTGTTGACCTTGTTAATTCAAAATAATTAATTTTTACTGAAAGTAATACAAGAATTAAAACATATCAAGCTCTCATCCAGTTCAAGCTCAAAATTCTACAACAGAAAAAGCAGGTCCACTGAAAAGAAATAGCTAATTTCCACTTTGGGAAAATATGGTAGATTATCCTCAAAAATCTCCTTGAGAATTAGAATTTCTACTGCTTCTCCAAATTTTGGTGAGGATTAAATACAGAGTCAGAATTTCTGCAAAAGATATAGTCAATATCCTCTCCCAAGATGATGCTCGGCCAGAAAGAAACTCATAGGAAAATATGGAAATGCAAAAGTAAGTGAACAAAAAATAAAGCTAAAAGTAAATCTACCATAAGACCCAGCTATACCATTCTTTGTTGGATGTCCAAGAAGACTAGATATCCTACTCCACAGATACTTGCTCAGCCATGCTCATTGCTGCTCTGTTCACAACAGCTAAAAAATGGAAACAACCTTTGTAACAGGAAACTTAAAGAGTCTTATTAATAAAACTCAAACCCGAGGCCAGTTATTGGGGTGAATGTTGGAAGATCAGAGAAGCAGAACAAGCCACAGCTATCTCACCTTGCTAGTTCCTCAGGTGATCCTGTTTCCTCAGGCTGGAAGCTTCTGAGTCCTCCTCTACATGAATCTCAGCTGAACTGTGTTGCTCCAAAGCTTAACTAACTACATGCTTTTTCCCCTTTAGTTCCTGGTCCTCACGCCTTATATACCTTTTTCTTTCTGCCCCCACTCCCTGGGATTAAAGGTTGGGTTTCTGGGATTAAAGGCATGGGTCACCATGCTTAGCTGTTTCTAAAGTGGCCTTGAACTCAGAGATCTGGCTAGCTCTGCCTCCCAAGTGCTGGGATTAAAGGTGTGTACCACCACCGCCCAACTTCTGTTATGGTTTACTCTTCCCATTTTCTAGCCACCATTTCTGGCTCTGTTCTAGTGGCTGTCTGTTCTCTGACCCCAGATATGTTTATTTTGGGGAACACACAATATTTCAGGGAACACAATACCCACCACATTTCCCCTGTTTTTGTCTAAAATTAAAAAAAGGTTATAACTAATACAAGAAAAATCATATCCAATAAGTATATACAATATACACAGTCAAGATTACATTAATGATGTCTAGGCAACTGGCTCAGAGGTTCACCCTCACGGACTACTCCATAATCCTAAAATTTTCTTTGTGTCCCCATAAGATGCAGCGCCCCCCTCCAGCAGGAAGTAGTAAGAAAAACTACACCCACATTCCCAAAATTATCAAGCTGGCTTTGGAGATGGAATTGGCTCACTCCTTCTCTAAACCCAGACATATTGTTAAAAGAAAAGGGTAAGAGCTTCTTGTGTCCCAAATCAGAAGAGCCCTCTGGTGTGGGACAGAGAAAAACCAATATTTTTCTTTAAAGCAGGTTGATTATAAATGTGATCTCTTTCTAAAGAAGAAAAGGGGATATGATATAGATATAATAGGATGAAAGGGTAGATTAAGGAACTTACTTCTAAAGAGCAACAACTTGTTTAAAATGTTTTACATTGGTATAGACTTTAGTCTATTCATACAAACTTAGAGTTAATTTTGTTATACTGTGTGCATATTTCTACTCATGTTTAAGGTATTATGTTTGTACAGCTCATTTAAAATTATAATGGTTAATTAAAAATAGATTAATAATTAGTCATCTATGATAATCATACTTGTAGCCATGTTAGTTAAGTCTTCTAGGTATACACAGAGATATTTCAGATAGATAGGTAATCTTCAAATACTTCAAAGACCTACAGAAAATGGCATTTCAAATACTTTTAAAATTTAGACTTTCTGGACAGTGAGACATGTCTGCTCCTGGCAGCACCGATTTACTTCAGAGAGGAGGATGGGCATCGAAGACACTTCATATGGAGTTTATCTTCACCTTGGCAAAAATAGCCATTTGGGCAAGAAACTGTTCTTGCCTGGACTGCTTGATCGACTGGACGTGCAGGACCCATACAAAGGTGACCACTGAACTTTGCTTGACAAAATGGTCCTTCAGGTTACTGCTTCGCAGAGGAAACTGCCAGACATTCTACAGGACACTGAAAAAAGTGACCAAGAGACTCTACCCCTGTGGGCTGAAGACAAATGCCCCAACTTTACAAAGGAACATTGGGTGACTGTCCAGGCTGCCAGCTGTCTCTGTCTACCCTACAAGACTCCCGAAAGTTGCTTGCATCCTTCTCCCGGTTCTCAGGTAATATTATAACCTTCTGAGGTCTTCGATGTGGTTGAAGACTAGACAGTTATATTTTCCTCAGTTATGATAAAAGATAAGTTAGATATAAAACTTTAAACTCATAAATATAAGATAGATAGGATATCTTCTTTAATATTGTAACTGTAATTCTTGCTTGATAATTGTTTTGTTACCTGTAATTTTACTATGTGAAAGTTAACCTTCCTTTTTTAACAAAAAAGAAAAGGGGAAGTGCTGTGGATATCACACTGTATAAATAAAATGCTGATTGGCCAGTAGCCAGGCAGGAAGTAAAGGCGGGACAAGCAGAGGAGAGGATTGTGGGAGGTAGAAGGCTGAGGACTAGACACCGCCAGCCGCCGCCATGAAAAGCAACATGTAAAGACACTGGTAAGCCACAAGCCATGTGGCAAAGTATAGACTAACAGAAATGGGTTAATTTAAGATAGAAAAGGTAGATAACAAGCAGCCTGCCACAGCCATACAGTTTCTAAACAATATAAGTTTCTGTGTGCTTTCTTGGTTGGGTCTGAGCGACTGTGGGACTGGCGGGTGAGAGAGATTTGTCCTGACTATGGGCCAGGCAGGAAAACTCCAACTACAAACCTTTAGGCAAATGAATAATGAGAATGTGATACATCTACACTATGGAACACTAGTCACCCGAAAGGAAAACTGAAATCATGAACTTTGCAGGGAAATGTGTAGAACTAGAAAAGATTGCAGGGAGTAAATAACCAAGACTCAGAAGGACAAACATTGCATGTTCTCTCTCATCAGAGACTCCTAGACCAAAATCCTCAGATGTGAGTACATATCCTGGAGTAACTGCAGAAACTAGGAAAGTAAAAAGGGACCACTGTTGGAATAGGCAGTAAGGGGAGTGGAGGAGAGGGTAATAGCAGGGTACATAGGATCTGAAGGAGGAAATGGGAAGGGGGCATTCATTAGGGAGATGGAGGGGGATAAATACTAAAGAAAGGGATGAGGTAAAACAACCATAAAGTTTCTGAAAACTCATAAGGTGTTGACTATTTGCCTACAAAATAAAATAAAATATATGTTAGTCTGTGTAAATATACATACATAGTTTTAATGAACTTTTCTTGTCTAGGCTGGCATGTTCTCTACAAGAGCTAAAGACCACCTAACAAAAACCACATCAGGCATAAAAATCCCCCTTTTAAGTTGTTAGACAGAGTTGCCCAAGAGACTCCCAAAATATTATAGATTATCGCCACTGGCCTTGGTTACCCTCACCCAGAAGTGGAAGGTAAGGCCCTATTGCTGAAGACACCATGCACTTCAGACACAGGGCCAGAGACCCCTGAGCTGGAACTGATCTGATACAAGCTTCCAAAGGAGGGAAGCAACCAGAACTCTTACATAGCTATGATGCTATGAACCACAACAATAACCAGCATGTCACCATAACCCTAAGAGTACAGTAATGGCATGCATACCTTGGTGATAACCAAAAGCTCTCTAAGACCTGCTCAAAAAGAGGGAAATCATTTATGGTCCAAGAAATCTATCCAGGTACCTAGAGCTAGTGAAGTCAAGGATCTTGGAGGAGAACCTACAACCACCACTTTACTAAACCAGAATAATCCCAAACTACATTCTGAATATTTGTCCTTATACCTACAGATAAATGTAGATCTAATCCCACAATAAGGAACTTCTCTTTGCAATAGACTATCACAGAAAATCACAACCAATCAAAATGAAGATTGTAGCGCCCAGACCACAATACAATTCCCTCACCTAAGGTTCAGGAAACACTGAAAATTACTGGGGTGGAGATGGGGTGAAAGGGTGGAGGTGGAGATCATCAAAGCCAGAGGATCGGGGAGTTTGCTCCTACTAATGTTAGAAACTACACCCATGAAGTCTCATCTCATGAACATGACCGGCTAAATAGGAGCTGAACATGGAAAACACCAATAGACACATCAAAGAGGATGTGAGAAATCCCTCAAGGCTTAAGCCTACACAAAGAACTGCAGGCAACAAAGGAATGCTAAGAGTGAAAGGATCAGTCTTTCTTAGGGAAAGCACGCCCATTGGTTACCCAATCCCAAAGAACCCTGAAAATGAACATGCCAGTGACATTATACAGGCTGAGCAGCTTGTCTTTGGAAATACATATGTAGATATATATAAACATGTGCACGTGACAATAATTAAAGAAGAAAGAGGACATGAATTTGACAGAGAACAAAGAGGGGTATATAGGAGGTTGTGCAGTGGTTCTCAACCTTCCTAATCAACCCTTGAATACAGGTCCTCATGGTGTGGTGACCCCTGGTTATAAAATTATTTCACTGCTACTTCATCACTGTGATTTTGCTGCTGTTATGAATCATAATGTAAATATCTGTTTTCCAATAGTCTTAGGCAATCCCTGTGAAAGGGTCATTCAAGAGATCATGACCCACAGGTTGAGAACCACTAGTTTGGAGGGAAGAGAAGGAAAGGATTTATTACATATAATTACATGATAATCTCAAAAAGAGAAGAAAAGGGTGATCAACAAAAAGAAAGTGAAAGAATATGTGAGCCATGTGCTCCGATAATGAACAGGAGGACATAACTCTAATATCTACAGACACTAACAAAATAATAAAATGCTATTATTCAAAACAGAAAAGAGGGTGCTGGGTGTGTGTAGTGGTGTTTGCTCTGCCCATGACCTTGGGCTATAGGACCCTAAGGAGGCTGTGCTTCCTGCCATTGTACATGACTCCTTAAAAGGAGAGGGAGAGCCTGGCACTGGTGGTGCACGCCTTTAATCTCAGCACTGGGAGGCAGAGCCAGGTAGATTTCTGTGAGTTTGAGGCCAGTCTGGTCTACAGCTCAAGATCCAGGACAGGCACCAAAACTACACGGAGAAACCCTGTCTCGAAAAACCAAAAATAAAAATTTTTAAAAAGATGGGGGAGAGGAAGAAGGGTCACATGCCCCTTCTCCCTGCTCCTGCCTGCAAGGTGGATTTACTCCAGTCAGATCAGGGGACAACTTCAGCTGTCTACTCCGTTCCCTATTTGTGAGTGTATTTCCTCAATTTACCTTAATAAATTTCCCTAATACTTCGTAAACAGACTCCTGTGGATTTATCACTTTAGGTGTGATAGCACACACCTTTAATCCCAGCATTTGAGAGGCAGAGAGAGACAGGCAGATCTCTGAGAGTGCAAGGCCAATCTGGTCTACATAGGAAGTTCCAGGCCAGCCAGGTTACACAGAGAGACCCTGTCTCAAACAAAATAAGAGAAGAGATACAAAGAAACATTGGGAGGGTGTGTGTGTGTGTGTGTGTGTGTGTCTGTGTCTGTGTGTCTGTGTGTCTGTGTTTTATCATGATTCATGATTATAGTGATTAAATCACAAGTCTAAATACATTGTCACATAGATTATATTAAGTCTCTGTATACTAATTAGTCCTCAATAAAGCTGATCTGAAAATACAGTATGGATACACAAGGAAATATTACTCCACCTTAAAGGAGAATAGAATCACATCATTTGCAGGAAAATAGATGGAACTGGAGAGCCCGTGTTAGCTATGTTAAGTGGAACAAGTCAGAGTCGGAAAGATAAATGCTGCATCTATCTCCATTTAATCTACATTTTCAACAAAAAGACATGGAGGTAAAAGGTACTGACTTAGGTAGAAGAAGACAGCAAATGAGAGAAGAAAGTGGGTACAAGAGATGGCAGTGGTGAGGACGGATGTGGTCACAGGACATTATTCACATCTATGAGAATGGCATGGTGCAACCCAGCACTCTGTATGTAATATGTGCAAATGATGTCTTTAAAGATGTTTTTAAAGACAGTTATTACCACTATGTTAATTTGAAATATTTGATGAAATGAAAAATTATAGGTAATAAAATTTCACTATTTTAAAATTCAAACTCATTACCAAATAAAATTAATAAAATCTCCAAAGCAAGATTCCAACTCAGGAATGAAGTGATGACTTGTGCAGTGAAGTCTTCAAAGTAGTAAAGAAAAAAGAACCCTAATATTCTATAACATCTTTCACAGAAAGGTAAATACCATATTATAGCAGCATTAGCCTAATACAGAAACTTGATGGCAAAAAGTCTGTATTTTATAAATTCTGACATAAAATTCTGAATATAATAAAATTCATTAATATTTAAGAAAATATATTACAGCCAAATCACATTTCTTCTAAATAAACAAGTTCATTAGCACTGAAAACCCACTGTGAGTCACCAAATTAAGAAAATAAAATGAAGGTCAAAACCTGGGATAATTTTTAATCAATGGAAAAATGCACTTAAGGAACTTGTCAACCTTTTCATTATCTCTAAATAATACGCTTAACAATTTAGGGACAAAATTGACCCTTTAAGCCTAATAAATCACATTCAAAAAGGTGATGTCTCATACCTTATATATTTTCATATAAAAAAAACTCCATGTTACATGAGAAATGTTAAAATATTCTCCCAAAACCAATGCTATTGTCTAAATGTATCCCCCTGAAAACTTTTGCATTTATCTCCAATTCAATTCTATTAAAAGTGAGGTTTTTGGTTGTGATCAGGCCATAAATGGTGTCAGCCCCTCCCCACCAAAAAAGCCAGAGGGAGCTTACTTGCTCCCTGCACCAAGTGAGGGTATAGTCTATAAGCAAATGTCCTAGAACAGGAGTGCTTGCAGCTCTTGCAGAGGACCTGAGTTGTGTCTCCAACATCCATATCAGGTGGTTCACAATTGCCTGTAACTCCAGCTCCAGTAGATATAATGCCTACTTCTGGCCTCCATGGGCATCCACATGCAGTTAGAGCACACACACACACACACACACACACACACACACACACACACACACACACAGAATCTTGTGCCTGTGAGTAGTTAATGGGATGAGTAGTTCGCTAAGTCACTGTGCCTTACTGATCAACAATGGCCACCTTGCTGGGAAGTCCTCCCATCTGTCCTAGGCTCACTTGTTCCTCCCTCCCCGCCATCCCTTTTTAAATGACTGAACACTACAGGTATGTTGAGTTCATTTTCTGTTGGCTATCACTGCTGGGAATGCAGCCTACATGTAAGGGCAATTTGTTTTCCCAGAGATACTTCCTTGGAGGAAGTAAAGTGATTATCAATTGGAGATTGCTTCTGAGTTAGGAAAGGGGCCATATGTCTATTTCTCTTTTCATCTCTAGAACCCCAACTAGTGCAGACCCTTGTAGGCCCTGTGCATCCTGCTTCAGACCTGAAGGGAGAAGCTTAATGGAGACATCCCATTTAGAGCTGAGTGTTTCAAGGTCTCTCATTCTCTACATAATGTTTGGCTATGGGTCTCTTTATTTGTTCCTATCTGTTGTAGGAAAGAGCTTTTCTGTGATGGGTGAGCAAGGCACCAAACTATGAATATAGCAGAATTGTCTTTAAGAATCTTTTTTAATTTTTATTTATTCTTCTCTCATACTATACATCCTGACCACAGCTTCCCCTCCCCCCAACTCCTCCCAGTTCCCCCTCTTCCACCTCCTCTCTCCCCCAGATGCACTCTCCTTCCCCATCTCCCCTCAGAAAAGAGCAGGACCCCCAGGGACATCAGCCAAACACTGCACTACAAGATACAATAAGACCAGGCACAAACCCTCACATCAAGAATGGGTGAGGCAACCTATTAGAAGGAAAGAGTCCCAAGAACAGACAAAAGAGTCAGAGATACCCCTACTCCCACTATCTGGAGTCCCCAAAAAGACCAAGCCAACAGCCATAACATATATGCAGACGGCCTAGCCAGATCCATGCAGGCTCTGCAATTGCTGCTTCAGCCTCTGTGAGACCACATGAACCCTGATTAGTTAATTCCATGGGCTGTGTTCTCCCCCCCCCCCCGTGACCTTGACCCCTTCGGCTCCCACAATTCCTCCTTCCCTTCTTCTGCAGATCTCCTCGAGCTCCGAGGAGAGAGACCTGATGGGGACCTCCAACCTGGGTGCTCTCTGTATAATGTTTGGCTGTGGGTCTCTGCATCTGTTTCCACCAGCTGCCAGAGGAAGTCTCTGATGATGACTGGACAAGGCACCAATACAGAAGAATATCATTAGAAATCATTTCATTGGTTTTTTTTTTTGTTTTTGTTTTGTTTTGTTTTGTTTTGTTTTTTTTGTTTGTTTTGTTTTTTTGGGTTTTTTTTGGTTTTTTTTTCCAGTTGTGTTTGGTTCTACCCTAAGTCCCTGGACTATCCAGCCTCTGGTACCTGGTCATCCAGGCAGGGTCAGTCATGCCTTCAAATTAGACCAGTCATTGGTTGGCCACTCCTTGAGCTCTGAGCCACCGTTGCCCCATCATAACCTTCAGGCAGGACAGATTGTAGGTCAAAGGTTTTGTGGCTGGGTTGGTGTCCCAGTCCCACCAGTGAAAGCCTTGCTTAGTTACAGGTTACAGAATGTGAAGGTTCAGGTTCCATATCCTCCATTACTAAGAGTCCTCACTATGGTTACCCTCACAGATTCCAGGGAGTTTCCACTGTGTTAGTTTCCATATCAACTACCAAATTCTCCCCAATTCCAGTTGTCTCTCCCAGTACTCTCTCTATTCACTCCTCCACACCTGATTCCTTCCTGTTCCCACCCCCGCCCCCCCCCAGTCCACCTACAAAATCTATTTTATTTCTCCTTCTGAGGGAGAGCCATGCTCCCCCACTGGAGCCCTCCTTACTATTTAGCTGCTCTGGGTCTGTGAATTGTAGCATGATTATCATTTACTTAACAGCTAATATCCACTTATAAATGAATTCATATGTTTGTCTTTCTAGGTCTGGATCACCTCACTCAGTACCATTTTTTCCTAGCCGCATCCATTTGCCTGCAAATTTCATGATGCCATTTTTTTAACCACTGAGTAAAATTCCTTTGTGTAAATGTACCACATTTTCTTTATCCACTCCTCAGTTGAGGGACATCTAGCTTGTTTTTTGAGTTTCTGGTTGTTATGAATAAAGCAACACAGTTAAGCAAGTGTACTTGTGCTAGGGTTAAGCATCCTTTAGGTATATGCCCAAGAGTGGTGTAACTGGATCTTGAAGTAGATTCCAAACTTCCTGAGCAACTGTCACACTGATTTCCATAGTTGCTGTATGAGTTTTAACTCCCATCAGCAATGGAGGAGTGTTCCTGTTATTCCACTTCCTTGCCAGTGTGAGCTGTTACTTGCTTTGTTGGTCTTAGCCATTCTGACAGGTGTAAGATTGTAGATGTAACCATCTTGTTAAATAAGAAACACAGAGCTGCCAGGAGGTGGTGACGCATGCCTTTAATCCCAGCACTCGGGAGACAGAGACAGGTGGATCTTTGTGAGTTCGAGGCCAGCCTGGTCTATAGAGCGAGATCCAGGAAAGGTGCAAAATCTACACAGAGAAACCCTGTCTTGAAAAACCAAAAAAAGAAAAAAGAAACACAGAGCCAGCGCAAAGATGAAAGCCCAAGAGGTCAGAGCAATAGCTAAACGCTAAAAACCCTACACTGCCACTCCTGTCCTTCCCTCAGCAAGAGACCTACTTCCTGTGTGTTTGTCTTTTTTATAGACTTTCTGTTCTGCCTTCTCATTGGTTGTAAACCCAACCACATGACCTCCTCGTCACTGCCTGTCTGTACAGACCTCCAGGTCTTCTATGGTTGGTACTGAGATTAAAGGCATGTGTCTCCATGCTGGCTGTATCCTTGAACACACAGAGATCTGCCTGTCATGTGATCTGGATTAAAGATGTATGCCACCACCACCCAGCTTCTGCTATGGCTTGCTATTAGCTCTGACCCCCAGAACTTTATTTATTAACATACAAATAAAATCACATTTCAGTATAAATAAAATATCACCATATAAGATGAAATCTCAAAGTAGTTTTAAGTTGCATTTTCCTAATGACTAAGAATGTTAAACACTTCTTTAAGAGTTTTTAAGTCATTTGAGTAACTATTACTGAGAATTCTCTGTTTAGGTCTGTACCCCATTTTTAATTGGGTTACTTGCTTTCTTAATAGTTTCTCAAGTTCTTTATATAGTTTGGGTATTAGCCCTCTATTGGGTACATAGTTGGTAAAAATCTCTTTCCATTCTGTAGGCTGCTGCTTTGTCCAAATGACAGTGTCCTTTGCCATGAAGAAGCTTTTCAGTTTTATGAGGTCCCATGTATTGTTGATCTTAATGCCTGTGTTAACGGTGTTCTGTTCTGAAAGTCTTTTCCTATGCCAATGACTTTAAGACTATGCCCCACTTTCTATTCTATGAAGTTCAATGCATCTGGTTTTATGTTGAGGTATTTGATCCATTAGGAGTTGAGTTTTCTGCAGGGTGACAAATATGGTTCTATTTGCATTCCTCTACATGCAGTCATCCAGTTTAACCAACCATTTGTTGAACACATTGTCTTTTTTCCAGTGTGTATTTCTGGTCAAAACCAGGTGTCCATAGGTGTGTGGATTTGTGTCTTGGTCTTTGACTTGATTCCATTGGTCAACTGTCTGTTTTTGTGCCAATACCATGCTGTTTTATTACCATAGCTCTGTGGTACAGCATGAAATTGGAGATGGTGATATCTCCAGAAGTTCTTTTATTGTACAAGATTGTTTCAGCTACCCTGGGCTTTCTGTGTTTCCATATGAAAATTTCAAGATCCCATGAAGAATTGTGTTGGACTTTTGATAGAGATTGCATTGAATGTGCAGATATCTTTTGGCAGGATGGCCATTTTTACTGTTAATCCTATTGATTCACAAGCATGGGAGATCTTTCCATCTTCTGATATCTTCTTCAATCATTTGAAGTTTTTATCATACAAGTCTTTCACTTGGTTGGTTAGAGATACCCTCAAGATATTTTATATTCTTTAGGGCTATTGTGGAAGGTGTTATTTCTCTGATTTCTTCCTCAGACCATTTGTCATTTGTATTATAGGAAGGTTACTGATTTTTGTGAGTTAATTTTGTATCCAGAAACTTTGATGAAAGTGTTTATAAATTGCATGAGTTTCCCAGTGGAATCTGTGGGGTCACTTTTGTGCACTATCCTATATCATCTACAAATAAAGATACTTTGACTTTTCCTATTTCTCTCCCTCAGTTGTCTTATTGGTCTAACTAAGACTTCAAGTACTATATTAAATAGGTGTGGAAAGAGTGGAAAACCTTGTCTTGCTGCTGATTTTAGTGGAATTGCTCTGAGTTTCTCTCCATTTAAGTTGATTTTGTCAATGGGCTTCCTTTATATTGCTTTTATTATGTTGAGGTATGTCCTTTGTATCCCTAATCTCTCCAGGAATTTTATAATTAAGGGGTGTTAGATTTTTGTCAAAGGCCTTTTCTGCATCTAGTAGGATGATCATGTAGTTTTTGTATTTCAATTTGTTTATATGGTGGAGTACATTTATTGATTTACATATATTGAACCCTTAGTACATTTCTGGGATAAAACTTACTTGATCATGGTGGATGATCTTTTTTATGTGTTTTCAGATTCAGTTTGCAAGTATTTCTTGAGAATTTTTGCATCTATGTTCATAAAGGAAATTGGTCTATAATTCTCTTTCTTTGTTGGGTCTTTATTCCTTTGGGTATCAATGGAAACTGTCATTTTGGAAAAAAACAGTTGCACTATGCTCCTTCTGTTACTATTTTGGAAAATAATTTGAGGAGTATTAGCATTAACTCTTCTTTGAAAATAGGATAGAATTCTGAGCTAAAAGTATCCATAGGATCTGGGCTTTTGAGGGGAGGAGATTGGAAGACTTTTAATAACTGCTTCTATTTCACTAGGGGGTGTAGGTCTGTTTAACTTTCTTATCTGATCTTGATTTAGCCTTGGTAAGTAGTCTTATCAAGAAAAGACTCCATTTCTTTTAGATTATCCAATTTGGTAGAACATAGGTTTTTAAAGTATGTCCTTATAATTCTCTGATTTAAGTGTCTCTTTTGTGCCCCACTACTCATTTCTAATTTTGTTAATTCAGATCTTTTCTCTCTGCCTTTTAGATAATTTGGATAAGGGCTTGTCGACCTTATTGATTTTTTTCAAAGAACCAATGATTCTTTGAACTGTATTTTTGTTTTGTTTTGTTTTATTGATTTCAACCCTGAGTTTGATTATTTCTTTCCATATGCTCCTCTTGGGTATGTTTTGTTCTAGAAGTTCCAGTTGTGCTGTTAAGTTACTAGTATAAGAACTTTATAATTCTTTATGCAAGCAATTAGTACTATGAACTTGACTCTTAGAACAACTTCATTGTGTCCTGTAAGTTTGGGTATGTTATGTATTCATTTTCTTTTTCTTTTTCTTTTTCTTTTTCTTTTTCTGAGACTTGTTTTTTCCTTTTTTTTTTTTAAATTTATTAATTTATTATGTATACAGTATTCTGCCTGCATGTCTCCCTGCAGGCCAGAAGAGGGCACCAGATATCATTATAAGTTGCTGAGAGCCACCATGTGGTTGCTGGGAATTGAACTCAGGACCTCTGGAAGAGCAGTTGGTGCATTTTTTTTATTATATTTGTGTTTTAATTTTACACATCAGCCATGGATTCCCCTGCCCTCCCCCCTCCCACCCGCATCCCCCACCTTCCCCCCATCCCCTCCCCTCCATTCCCATCTCCTCCAGGGCCAAGACTCCCCTGGGGATTCATTTAAACCTGGTGGATTCAGTACAGGCAGCTCCAGTCCCCTCCTTCCAGGCTGAGCAAAGTGTCCCTATGTAAGCTCAAGGTTCCAAACATCCAGCTCATGTACTAAGGACTGGTCCCAATCCCATAGCCTGGATGCCTCCCAAACAGTTCAAGCTATTCAATTGTCTCACTTATCCAGAGGGCCTGATCCAGCTGGGGGCTGCACAGCCTTTGGTTCATAATTCATGTGCTTCCATTCGTTTGGCTATTTGTCCCTGTGCTTTTTCCAATATTGGGCTCAACAATTCATGCTCTTACAGTCCCTCCTCTTTCTCGACAATTGGACACCTGGAGCTCCACCTGGGGCCTTGCTGAGGATCTCTGTATCCATTTCCATCAGTTATTGGATGAGAGTTCCAGCTCGACTGGTAGGGTGTTTGGCCATCTGATCACCAAACTAGGTCAGATCAGGCTTTCTCTTGACCATTGCCAGCAGTCTACAGAGGATGTATCATTGTGGATTTCAGGGAACCTCTCCAGCACTCTGCCTATTCCTGTTCTCATGTGGTCTTCATTTATCATGGTCTCTTATTCCTTGTTCTCCCTTTCTGTTCTTGATCCAGCTGGGATCTCCTGCTCCCCTAAGCTTTCTTTCCCTCAAACCTTGCCCTTCATTACTCCCACTGTCGTCCAAGTTGTTCATGTAGATCTCATCCATTTCTCTGTCACTGGGTTATCCCTGTGTCTTTCCTAGGGTCCCATTTTCTAGGTAGCCTCCCTGGAGTTGTGTAGCAGTCTAGTCATCTTTGTTTTACATCTAGTATCCTCCTATGAGTAAGTACATACCGTGTTTGTCCTTCTGAGTCTGGGTTACCTCACTCAGGATGGTTTTTTCTAGATCCATCCATTTGCCTGGAAACCTCATGATGTCATTGTTTTTCTCTGCTGAGTAGTACTCCATTGTGTATATGTACCATATTTTCTTTATCCATTCTTCAGTTGAAGGGCATCTAGGTTGTTTCCAGGTTCTGGCTATTACAAACATGCTGTTATGAACATAGCTGAGCAAATGCCCTTGTGGTATGATGGAGCATTCCTTGGGTATATGCCCAAGAGTGCTACAGCTGGGTCTTGGGGGAGATGGATTCCCAATTTTCTAAGGAAGTGCCATATTGATTTCCAAAGTGGCTGTACAAGCTTGCATTCCCACCAGCAGTGGAGGAGAGTTCCCCTTGCTCCACATCCTCTCCAGAATAAGCTGTCTTCTGTGATTTTGATCTTAGCCATTCTGACAGGTGTAAGGTGGTATCTCAGAGTCATTTTGATTTGCATTTCCTGGATAATTAGGGATGTTGAGCAATTCCTTAAATGTCTTTCAGCCATTTGAACTTCCTCTGTTGAGAATTCTCTGTTTAGCTCTTTAGCCCATTTCTTAATTAGACTGTTGGGCATTTTGATGTCTAATTTCTTGAGTTCTTTATATATTCTGGATATCAGCCCTCTGTCAGATGTGGGGTTGATGAAGACCTTTTCCCATTCTGTAGGCTGTCACTTAGTCTTGTTGACTGTGTCCTTTGCTCTACAAAAGATTCTCAGTTTCAACAGGTGCCATTGATTGATTGTTTCTCTCAGTGTCTATGCTAATGGTGTTATATTTAGAAAGTGTTCTTCGGTGCCAGTGCGTTCAAGAGTACGTCCTACTTTCTCTTCTATCATGTTCAGAGTAATTGGATTTATGTTGAGGTCTTTGATACATTTGGACTTAAGTTTTTGTGCATGGTGACAGATATGGATCTATTTGCAGCCTTCTTCACATTGACATCCAGTTATGCCAGCACCATTTGTTGAAGATGCTTTCTTTTTTCCATTGTACATTTTTGGTTTCTTTGTCAAAAAGTATATGTTCATAGGTGTGGGGGGTAATGTCAGGGTCTTCAATTCGATTCCATTGGTCCACATGTCGGTTTTTATGTCAGTACCAAGCTGTTTTTATTATGGTAGCTCTATAGTAGAGTTTGAGGTTGGGGATTGTAATGCCTTCAGAGGTTGTTTTATTGTACAGGATTCCTTTGGCTATCCTGGGTTTTTTGTTTCTCCATATGAAGTTGAGTATTATTCATTCCAGATCTGTGAAGAACTGTGTTGGTAATTTGATGGGAATTGCGTTGAATCTGTAGATTGCTTTTGGTAAAATCGCCATTTTTACTATGTTAATCCTGCCTAACCATGAGCATGGGAGATCTTTCCATTTTCTGACATCTTCTTCAATTTCTTTTTTCAGGGACTTAAAGTTCTTGTCATATAGGTCCTTCACATGCTTAGTTAGAGTAACCCCAAGGTATTTTATAACATTTGTGGCTATTGTAAAAGGTGATGTATCTCTGATTTCCTTCTCAGCCTGTTTGTCTATTGTATATAGGAGGGCTACTGATTTTTTTTGAGTTGATCTTGTATCCTGCTATGTTGCAGAAGGTTTTTAATAGCTGTATCAGTCCCTTGGTTGAATTTTTGGGGTCACTCATGTATACTATCATGTCATCTGCAAATAGGGAAAGCTTGACTTCTTCCTTTCCAATTTGTATCCCCTTAATCTCCTTATGTTGTCTTATAGCTCTGGCTAGAACTTCAAGTACTATATTGAATAAGTACGGGGAGAGGGGACAGCTGTGCCTTGTTCCTGAGTTTAGTGGTATTGCTTTGAGTTTCTCTCCATTTAATTTTATGTTGGCTGTTGGCTTGCTGTAGATTGCCTTTATTATGTTTAGGTATGTCCGTTGTATTCCTGATCACTCCAAGACCTTTATCATGAAGGGGTGTTGGATTTTGTCAAATGCCTTTTCTGCATCTAGTGAGATGATCATGTGGTTTTTCTCTTTGAGTTTGTTTATATGGTGTATTACATTGATGGACTTTCATATGTTGAACCACCCTTGCATCCCTGGGATGAAGCCTACTTGATCATGGTGGATAATTGTTTTGATGTGTGCTTGGAATCTGTTTGCCAGTATTTTATTGAGTATTTTTGCATCAATGTTCATGAGGGAGATAGGTCTGTAGTTCTCTTTCTTTGTTGCATCTTTGTTTGGTTTAGGAATCAGGGTAATTGTAGCCTCATAGAAGGAATTTGGTAATATTCCTTCTTCTTCTATTGTGTGGAACAATTGAAAGAGTATTGGTATTAAGTCTTCTTTGAAGATCTGGTAGAATTCTGCAGTGAAACCATCTGGTCCTGGGCTTTTTTTTGGTTGGGAGACTTTTAATCACTGATTCTATTTCCTTAGGGGTTATTGGACTATTGAAATGATTTATCTGGTCTTGATTTAACTTAGGTATGTGGTACCTATCCAGAAAATTATCCATTTCTTTTAGATTTTCAGGTTTGGTGGAGTAGAGATTTTTGAAGTATGACCTGATGATTCTCTGGATTTCCTCATTGTCTGTTGTTATGTTCCCCTTTTCATTTCTGATCTTGTTAATATGGATGCTCTCTCTCTGTCTTTTGGTTAGTTTGGATAAGGGCTTGTCTATCTTGTTGATCTTCTCAAAGAACCAACTCTTTGTTTCATTAATCCTTTGTATTGTTCTCTTTATTTCTATTTTATTGATTTCAGCTCCCAATTTTATAATTTCCTGGCGTCTGTTCCTTCTGGGAGGCTTTGCTTCTTCCTGTTCAAGAGATTTCAGGTGTGCTGTCAAGTCACTCGAGTGAGATTTCTCCAGCTTCTTTATGTGGGCATTTAGTGCTATGAATTTCCCTCTTAGCACTGCTTTCATAGTGTCCCATAAGTTTGGGTATGTGGTGTATTCATTTTCATTGATCTCTAGGAAGTCTTTTATTTCTTTCTTTATTTCTTCCTTAGCCCATTGGTGATTCAGTTGAGCATTATTCAGTTTCCATGAGATTGTAGGATTTCTGTAGTTTTTTTCTGTTGTTGAAATCTAACTTTAAACCACGGTGGTCCGATAGAACACAGGAGGTTATTCCAATTGTTTTGTATCTGTTGAGATTTGCTTTGTGGCCAAGTATGTAGTCGATTTTAGAGAAGGTTCCATGGGGTGCTGAGAAGAAGGTATATTCTTTTTTGTTCAGGTGGAATGTTCTATAGATATCGATTAAGTTCATTTGAGCCATAACATCAGTTAAGACCATTATGTCTCTGTTAAGTTTCAATTTGGCCGATCTGTCCAGAGGTGAAAGTGGGGTGTTGAAGTCTCCCACTATTAATGTGTGGGGTTTTATATGTGATTTAAGCTTTAGTAATGTTTCTTTTACATATGTGGGTGCCCTTGTGTTTGGGGCATAAATGTTCAGAATTGAGACTTCATCTTGGTGGATCTTTCCTGAGATGAGTATGTAATGTCCTTCATCATCTCTTTTGATTGATTTTAGTTTGAAGTCTATTTTGCTGGATATTAGGATGGCTACACCAGCTTGCTTCTTAAGACCATTTGATTGGAAAGTCTTTTCCCAGCCTTTTATTCTTAGGAGGTGTCTGTCTTTGAATTTGAGGTGTGTTTCTTGTATGCAGCAGAAAGATGGGTCCTGTTTTTGTATCCATTCTGTTAGTCTGTGTCTTTTTATAGGTGAATTAAGTCCATTGATATTAAGGGATATTAATGACCAGTGATTGTTCGTTCCTGTTGTTTTTTTGTTTTTTTTGTTTTTTTTTTTTGTTTTTTTTGGTGGTAGTGTGTGTGTACTTCTCTTCTTTGAGGTTTACTGCTGTGGTATTATCTATTGCCTGTATTTTCATGGGTGTATCTGCCTTCCTTAGGTTGGAATTTTCCTTCTAGTGCCTTCTGTAGGGCTGGGTTTGTGGATAAGTATTGTTTAAATCTGGTTTTGTCTTGGAAGGTCTTGTTCACTCTATCTATGATGATTGAAAGTTTTTCTGGGTATATTAGTCTAGGCTGACATCCATGGTCTCTTAGTGTCTGCATTATATCTGTCCAGGTTCTTCTGGCTTTCAACGTCTCCATTGAGAAATCGGGTGTTATTCTGATGGGTTTGCCTTTATAAGTCACTTGGCCTTTTTCCTTTGCTGCCCTTAATATTCTTTCTTTATTCTGTATGTTTAGTTGTTTAATTATCATGTGGCGAGGGGACTTTTTGGGGGGGTCTAGTCTGTTTGGTGTTCTCTAGGCTTCTTGTATCTTCATAGGCATTTCCTTCTTTAAGTTGGGAAAGTTTTCTCCTATGATCTTGTTAAATATATTTTCTGTGCCTTTGAGTTGGTATTCTTCTCCTTCCTCTATCCCTATTATTTGTAGGTTTGGGCTTTTCATGGTGTCCCAAATTTCTTGGACATTTTGGGTCATGACTTTGTTGGTTTGACTGATGAATCTATTTCTTCTACTGTATCTTCAACACCAGAGATCCTCTCTTCCATCTCTTGCATTCTGTTGGTTATACTTGCATCTGAAGTTCCTGTTTGTTTACTCAGATTTTCTATTTCCAGCATTCCTTCTGCTAGTGTCTTCTTCATTTTTTCTATTTCCTTCTTCAGGTCTTGGACTGTTTCCCTTGCTTTTTCATGATTTTCTTTCAGGGATTTATTGTTTTCTTCTGCTTTAATTGTCCTTTCCTCTAGCTTTCTATAGCATTCTTCCCATGTTTTGTTTGTCTGTTCCTCCACTTTATTTTTTATTTCTTCTATATAAGGCTCTAGCCTCTTCATGATATTACTTATAAGGTCGTTTTCTTCTTCTTCTTCTTCTTCTCCTCCTCCTCCTCCTCCTCCTCCTCCTCCTTCTCCTCCTTCTTCTTCTTCCATTCGGTGATGTTCAGGTCTAGCTGTTGGAGAAGGGCTAGGTTCTGGTGATGCTGTATTGCTCTTTATTTGTTGCATGTACTTCTGCCTTGGCGTATGCCCATCTCCTTGTGGGCTCATTCTTGGTCTTACAAGTGTACTTGGTCCAGACAGAGCTGACAGATTTAGGGATCCTCTCTCTGGTCCAGATGGAAGCTCTGGTCCAGATGAGAGTGCTTGCCGGATAGGAGCTGGAAGGCTGGACTCTGAGTCTCAGGAAGTCCCTGGGGTCTTCTTATCTTGTCCAGATGGGAATTCCTCTTGTCCAGATGGGAGTTACAGGGCAGGATGGAATGCTAGACACTGGTCTCTATGACTCCGGAAGTGGCTGGGGTCTCCAGCAGATGGGTGTGGGGGCAAGTCGTTGAGGTTCTAGTGTCCACCAGAGGCTCTCTCTCTGGTCCAGATGGAAGCTCTGGGCCAGATGGGAGCACTGGTCCAGATGGGAGTGCTGGCCAGATAGGAGGTGGGGGGTTGACTCTGTGTCTTGGGAAGTCCCTGATGTCTCCTTATTTTGTCCAGATGGGAGTTCCTCTAGTCTCTGGTCCAGATGGGAGTTCCAGGGCAGGATGGAAGCTGGGGGCTGGTCTCTGTGTCTCAGGAAGTGGCTGGGGTCTTGGGCAAATGGGTGTGGGGGCAGGGTGTGGAGACTGCAGGGTCTGCCTGCAGTCTTGGAAAATGGGAGTCTTCCCAAAGGGCTCGCCAATTGGCCAGAAACTGGGGCCAACTTGGGCAGGTCCTCCCAGAATGGTGCCCAGGGGTGGGACCCAGGGGCGGTTGCCTCTCTGACTATAACCCCAGGCACTCACCTCGGTTCCAGATGGGAGTTCTGGTGCTGATGGGAGCTGGGGGCTGGTCTCTGAGTCTCAGGAATTGGCTGGGGTCTTGGGCAAATGGGTGTGGGGGCACAGTATCTGTATTCATTTTCATTCGTTTCTAGAAATCCTTTAATTTCTTAATTTCTATCTTGATCCATTTTTCCTTTCAGTGGTGAGTTTTTCAGTTTTCATGAGTTTGTAAGTTTTCTGTTGTTTCTCTTGTTGATATCCAGGATTAATCTGTAGTGGTCAGGTAGGATGCAAGGTGCTATTTCAATTTTCTTGCATCTGCTGAGATTTGTTTTTTGATTGAATATGTGTTCAATTTTGGATAAAGTTCTATGATGTACTGAAAAGAAGGTATATTCCTTTGTGTTTGGATGATATATTCTGTAAGTATCTATTGGGTCTATTTAGTTTATAATATCAGTTAACTCTAGCATTTCTCTGTTTATTTTTTTTCTAGATAATCTGTCTATTGGCAAGACTAGAGTTAAAGTCTCTCACTATCAATGGGTGAAGATCAATATGTGAATTTAAGCTATAGTAGTCATTCTTTCATGAATTTGGGTGCTCGTGTTTTTGGTACATAGGTGTTAACAATTGCAATATTTTCTTGGTGTATTTTTCTTTTGAGGAGTAAGCAGTGTCCTTCCTTCATCTAATAACTTCTGATTAGTTTTGGTTTGAAGACTATTTGTCAATGTATCTGACAAAATTTTAATAAATGGCTACACTAGCTTGCTTCTTACATCCATTTGCTTTGAATACCTTTTTCTATCCTATTACTCTGAAGTAATGTCTGTCCTTAATGTTAAGATATGTTTCTTATATTCAGCAGAAGGATTAATCATGTTTTCATATCCATTCTGTTCATCTGTGTCTTTTATTGAGGAATTCAGACCATTGATATTGAGATATATCAATGAATGTTGTTTGTTGATTCCTGTTATTTTGTTGTTGTTGTTGTGGTGGTGGTGGTGGTGGTGGTGGTGGTGGTGGTGGTGGTGTGTGTGTGTGTGTGTGTGTGTGTTTCTCTTCTTTTGATTCAACTTCATCTGCAATGCCAAAGAATTCATGAAGCAGTAGATGCTTAGCCCTACCTAGACCTTGTATACCAATGAGGAAAGTTAAGGATTCTGGATTTCTAACAAAATTTGGAAATCATTTTGATATTACTAAAATAAGAAAATCAGAGATTAAGAGTTCTAAGGCATTGGAAAGCCCATCTTACACTACCAATATCCTTTCCAGGATTTAGATGTAGCAATGAGTGCTTACAGATCTCAAGGTAGAACTTCTTCCTGTGCCTTCTCTCAAGTACTTCTCACCAGAATCAAGTGTCCACCTATTAGTCAGAGCAGAGGAGCCCATAATTACCCCTATTCCAAGAAGAAAAATGTTAATGTCAGAGTCAGCTTATATATTGAACTGAAATAGACTCATAGACTCTCTATGCCAAATTTCACCTTAAAATTAGTTATGACTTATTTGGATTAAGACAATAAATATTACCACTGAGTAAAAGCAAAGGAGCCCCAAGTTTGTGGTATTCAATATCTAGTCTGGGGGTAAATATCACTATTTTGTTTGGTCCCTTTCAAAAATTGCTAATTACCTAATACAATTCTTTTTGTTTATTTGTTTGTTTGTTTGTTTGTTTGTTTTTTCAAGACAGGGTTTCTCTGTGTAGCTTTGCACCTTTCCTGGAACTCACTTGGTAGACCAGGCTGGCCTCGAACTCACAAAGATCTGCCTGCCTCTGCCTCCCGAGTGCTGGGATTAAAGGCGTGTGCCACCACCACCCAGCCTAATACAATTCTTGATGGGGAATTTTACATTTTTTAGCCAAGAAAACTGGGAGTCAAGTATTTGTTTATCTACATGTTAGAATTGTTTTTATTATATGTATTAATTTTATTTTATGTGTTTGGCCTGCATGTATGTAGTTATACCATATTTAGGCAGCAGTCAAAAGAAGGCATTAGGTATGTAACTGGAGTTGCAGATGGTTGTGAACCACCATGTAGGTGCTGGAAATTGAGCCAGGATCCTCTGTAAGAACAAGTGCTCTTAACCACTGAGCCACCTCTCCAGTACATTAGAACTGTAATCCAAATGCTATGTTCCTTGCCTGTCTTCTGTTTGAGATAAGTGTGTTCTGGAAGTCATTATGCATCACCTACAAAATCTTCAATGTGAGTCAAGGATCTGATGTTGATGAGCAGAGCACAGTCAACAAGAAGCATGCTCTCAGGGAAGGAAAAGTATGAAAATAAGTGAGATTATACACATGCAATTATAAAATAGAAAGAAGGTGTGCTCAGGGAAAATTAGCACAGGGAATTGTTTGGATGAGTAATGAAGGGGCTGAGAAACCCAATAGGAGATAGTAAACCAAGCCAGACATCAACAAGTGTGATCATGCCTGGGAACAAAGGGTCATAGAGCTGAAATCTCCAGATTAAAGCTATAACCACAGCATCCCAATCAGTGGAAGAATACCATGAAGCTGATGTGCCATGACCCTCTTGTAGAGGATCCTCCTTCAATTCTCTGCACACACCTGGTGGTTCAAAACCATCTGTAACTCCAGATCTAATGCTTTCTGTTGATCTCTGCATAAATATGGGGTACCTACACACCAATTACAGACCAATTCACAAACCAGAGAGAAAGGGAGAGTATCATTTGACTTCTCCATCTTTCTGGCTTCTAGCTCTGTGTCCACACCTCCATTTACAAATCTTGTCCAGAAGCCAGATTCAAAAGAATAATTAAAACTGAAGAATGCACAGTATGGAACACCTGGCCATAAAAATCAGTCTATAACAAACAGACAAATGACCAGTACACTGCAACCCAGCAATAAGATCCCAAGAACCCAAGATAAAGTCTCTACTCAATTCTACTCTACCAGTCAGTCTCTTTTGCACATCTTTGTCTCCTTTGATACACTCTTCGGTGACTACAATTTTGAGATTTCTGCTCCAAAAGAAAAGTTAAATTTAAAGAAAATCCACATGACCAGCTCAACTCTATATTTCACATCTCTGGATAATGAGAAATTCAAGAACTTCTTTGGTAAAGCTATGCCAATTTATAAGCAATTAAAATTCATGAAGAGACTGGAGCAATGGCTTAGGAGTTAAGAGCACTGGCTGCTCTTCCAGAGGACCCAGGGTCAATCCCCAGCACCTACGTGGTGGTGCATAATCATCAGTGACTCTAGTCCCAGGAGATCCAGTGCCCTCTTCTGGCTTCCGGGGGCACTGCACACACGGTGCACAAACATGCATGTAGGCAAAACACCCATACACAAATAATAATAACAAAATACAATATTAATTTTAAAAATAAAATAGAATTTGTGAAAGCTTCAAACAAAACTCATTCTATAAACCTTACCTCTTTTCTTTTTATTGCTGAACTTTTTCCAGAAAAAAAAAAAAAAAGCAAACAAACTTTACTTGTTGGCTAGCGAGATCAAGTATCTGAACTATAACCGGGATGAGAAGATACCAAAAGCATGAGTCTGTCCAACACAGAGAGTGGTCAGGCCCAGGGAAGCCTTCAGTAACACCATATCAGATAACAGAGAAAATCCTCAAAAGAACACTATTTCTTCTACCTTGTATCTATTTATTTTCAAAGATCATTTACGAACTGATCCAACCTTGAAAAATAAACTTTGGTCTAAAGAAGGATGTAGTAAAAAAAAAAAAAAAAAAAAAAAGCCAGGCAGTGGTGGCACATGCCTTTAATCCCAGCACTCGGGAGGCAGAGGCAGGCAGATCTTTGTGAGTTCAAGGCCAGCCTGGTCTACAAGAGCGAGATCCAGGAAAGGGGCAAAGCTACACAGAGAAATCCTGTCTCAAAAAAAAAAAAAAAAGATGGCAAAACTCCACCAAACGTGATCCTGAAAGAACACATATGGCTCCTGTGTTTCTTCCTATCCTTGTAAATAAGGGTAGGGAAAATGTCAAGAAGGCCACACTAAGGACACAGTAAGAAATCGATAAAAGTTGGTAAGTTGTGGTGGCAGAGATAGGAATGGATTCCTCTAGCTGTCCTGAATTGTCTGATTTTTTATAACACTGAACAGAGAGACCCACATGATGGAGGAATAAAGAGAAGACTGTTCCCTGGCTGTACTCCTAAAAACACCAATGTGTAGGGAGGAAAGGATTCTCAGAATGCACACTCCAGAGCAACAGAGACAGAGAGGGTTAATGGAGCTGAGCTTTTGTTAGTGGGGTTTGTTTATGCTTTTAATTTACTCAATTACATTCACATTTGGAATTTACATCTGATTCATACAAGGAACTATGCAGAGTCTGTGATTGAAAAAGTATGACTATCCATGTGGAATAAATGCATTCACACATATGTTTATATATTCATATGTATTTATTCTATTTCAATATGATTTGATAGATATTTGATTGATGAATGAAAGTCTTTTTCACTTCTTTTTAAAAATATTTTAATGTATTTATTATTGTTGTGTGTGTGCAAGTGGATATGGTGTGTGTGTGTCATGGTTCAGAATGTGGAGTCACTTAGTGAGCCTTCTCTCCTTCCACCTCTATGTGGGTTCTGGGGATCAAACTCAGGTCAACAGGTTTGTTGCAAGTGTCTTTACCCACTGGGCAATCTTATAATTTTGTTCATAAATTCTGAGTCTTTTCTTAAAATACAATAATATGCAAGCTATTCTATGGGTTTTTTAACCCACTTTGCTCTGGCTTTTCTCTCACTTCTAATTCTCTACTTGCTTACCACAAGGCTTAAAACATTGTTTGACACAATAGGATTAAACAAAAAGCTAGCATGCTCCTCCACAGACTTCCCCATGTTCTCTCACCTTAACTTTTAATTAAAATGCTGTCAGTTGGGGATAAGCAGAAAATACAAAGACAGTTATATACAGGGGAAAAAACATATTTCACCAAAGATTAAGTTATTAGTCTTTCTTGGCTCTCTGATTATTTGAGATAAAATCACACATGAGCTCCTGTGAGGTGGCAGCCCCCAGTTCTACAGACAGAGAAAGGCAAAGCCAAACTGAGAGAAAGGAACAGGGTGTCCTTATGAGTCCATAGAGACCAGAATAAGGGACGGTGTCAATCTGCCCATGGTGAAGCCACAGATGCCTGCATCTCGTCATCAGGGGCATCGATAGCTATATTCATCACAGCTCCTTTCAAGGTGCGTGCAACATACATGCTACTTGGGAGAACAGAAACCCTGATTTTCGCAAATGAACAATAAAAGAAATTGACTTTGGTGAATGAGTTCACTGGTCATGGTCATAGCTTATGATTTAAACGACATGGTTCAAGCTACAACTTGAGTTGATGAGTTCATATGGAACAAGAGTCAACAGTACTATCTACTACATTGCCTCCTCAGTGTGGCAGTTCCTGCAGCTTGCCCCCCCCCCAAAAAATAGTAGCACAAAAAAAAAGTGTTAGTACTCTCTAGAATGTTTTGAAAATCACTAATCTTGAGCATAATTCTTAAGAGTGTTTTATTCTTTACCCAATGTGCATGACAGGTTTAAGTTTCTATTAGTCCTAACCAAACTCTGCAAATGAGTAACCAATTTCAATTGGCTATTTCACCTGTTTTCAACAACTAAACCATCAGTTTCTATTGCCCTTGACCTTGACTGTAGTGGGTAGCTGTTCCAGCTTTGACCTGGAAGTACTATCCCCACTGAAGCTTCGGTAACTATCACACCTACAAGGTGGGGCTGAGACAGGAGCCCTGAACACCCAAGATCCAAATGTACCAACTCTCTTGGTTCCTGGATCCTGGATACTGGAAGTAGATTGAGCAGAGTTCTCCAGAGAACACTGCTGGACTGCGCTACACCTTTCCCAGACCCTGTAACCTATCCCTTTACTTGTAAGTTACCCCATAAAATAAATCCCTTTTAACTATGTAGAATTGCCTGAATACTACAACCAATATCTGGTGCTCACATGAGGCAAATTCCAAAGGTCTGGGTGGCTTCCACCCTCAGCCTCCTCTGCGGCTGCTGTGGCATGCTTTCCACACTTAATACACTTCTCTGTCTCTTCTTTCCTGTCTCTTTTAAAATTCCTCTCCCTCCTGAGGACCAAACACTTATCCATTCAGCTCTTAACCTCCCAGTACTGTTTCTTCCCTTCCTTTGCTTCCTCCTCCCCTGCTGGTTGGCACCTCAACCCACCATAACCAATTCTAAAAGGAGCTGTAAACATGTCTCATGCTGGTGGCTAGATACCGCGACATGTGGGCTTTAGCTGCTCTATGGTGGGTTCACAGCATGTGGACTTGACCTATTCCTGCCGAGTTACACAGAGGTTTCTGTAAGCCATACAACATGGTGCATGGTGGATTTAGCCTTTGCTAGTACAAAAACAAACAAACAAACAAAAAAGAGGTTTCTAGGCTATATGCTGCTTTGATAGAAGCATAGACCCACTGCTTCTAAGAGTTGATGGCTCCCAGAGCTGGCGGTAAACATACCACTGTCATGTTGGGAAGCTGAGGTGGGCAGAGCCAGCAGCCACAGCGGCCATTTCTGTTTTACAAATGCTGCAGTTTAAAGTAATAGATTCACAAATAAGATAGATTCAGATGGGATAAACCTCTAAACAATATACAATGTATGTAAAAATGTATGTAGGCTTGAAAAAGAGAAAAAATATATGCAGTTATATAAAGAAATGGATAGCTTTTTAAAATAAAGTCTTTAAAGAGACAGTAAAATTAATATAAAAATAAGCCATGTAAAGATGGATATTACACAGAGAATCTGGATTATGTTGTCTTTGGGATTTTTAACTGCAGAAAGATTTATAAAAGCTGTTGAGCTAATCCAATATGTATATTTTAAAGATACCTTAACTTCAAAATTTTGATGTAAGGATATGTTGCTTTGGAGGCTCTGCTTTTGTTTCCACAGAAAGCAAGAGGCTATGGATTTGCTCCAGATTAAGATAAATCAGGTTTGATCAGCCATGACTCCCTGAAAGGTCTCCAATGACACCATGGCCCAGAAGATCCAACATCCAAAGTAGTTTCAAGACAACTGGCTCAGACAATACACCCTCATAGACTACTGCATAATCCTAAAATTTCTTTAGTTCCCAATAAGATACAGCACCCTCATCCAGAAGAAAGTAGTATGAGAAGTTGTGCCCAAATTCTCAAATATACCAAGCTAGCTTTGGAGATGGAATTGGCTCACTCCTTCTCTAAACCCAAGCATATTGCTAAAACAAAAGGTTGAGAGATTTTTCTGTCCCATATCAGAAGAGCCCTCTGATGTGGAACAGAGCAAAACCAGTATTTTTATTTAAAGCAGGTTGATTATGGATACAATCTCTTTCTAAAGAAAAAAAAGGGGGGATGTAACTATGATAGGATAAATAATAACAACTTGTTAAAAAATGTTTTACATTGCTATAGATTTTAGTTTATTGATACAAATTTAGGGTTGACTTTGTTATACTATATATATTTCTACACTTATTTAAGGTATTATGCTTATGTAACTCATTTAAATTATAATTAAGAAATACAGATTAATAACTAGTCTTCTATGGTAGTTAAACTTATAATCATGTTAAGTTTTCTAGGTATACATAGATATAATTCAGTTAGGTAGGAATCTTCAAACACTTCAAAGACCTACAGAATATGGCAATTAAAATGTTTTTAAAAATTTAGATGTTCTGGACAGTGAGACATGTCTGCTCCTGGCATCACCAATTTACTTCAGAGAGGAGGGTGGGCATTGAAAACACTCTACATGGAGTTTATCTTCTTCTTGGCAAACATAGCCATTTAGGCAAGAAATTGTTCTTGCCTGGACTGCTTGATCGACTAGACATGCAGAACCCATAGGAAGGTGACCACTGAACTTTGCTTGACAAAATGGTCCTTTAGGTTCCTGCTTCACAGAGGAAACTGCCAGACACAGAGAAAAGTGACTGAGAGACTCTAGACCTGTGGGCTAAAGACAGATGCCCCAACTTTACAGAAGAACTTTGGATGACTGTCTAGGCTGCCAGCTATCTCTATCTACTCTCTCAAGACTCCCAAAAGTTGCTTGCATCCTTCTACCATTTTTCAAGTAATAGTATATCCTTCTGAGGTCTTTGATGTAGTTGAAGACTAGATAGTTATAATTTCCTTAGTTATGATAAAAGATAAGTTAGATATGAAACCTTAGACTCACAAATATAAGATGGATAGGATATCTTCTTTAATTCTGCCAAATATGAATAGACTAGATATTATAATTAGACTAGATATTTTAACTGTAACTCTTGCTTGATAGTTGTTTTGTTATATGTAATTTTACTATGTTAAAGTTAAACTCTTCCTTTTTGAAAAAACAGAAAAAGGGAAGTGCTATGGGATGTCCTGTATGCTGTAAATATATGTTGCTATGATTGATTGATAAATAAAACACTGATTGGCAAGTAGCCATGCAGGAAGGATAATGTAAGTGGGACAAGAAGGAGGAGAATTCTGGGAGGTGGAAGGCTGAGGCAGGGAGACGCTGCCAGCCACCACAAGGAGAAGCATGATGTAAGATACTGATAAGCCACAAGCCATGTGGCAAGGTATAGATTTATAGAAATGGGTTAATTTAAGATATAAGAACAAATAGCAAGCAGCCTGCCACAGACATACAGTTTATAAGTAATATAAGTCTCTGTGTGTTTACTTGGGGGATGTGAGTGGGAGAGATTTGTCCTGACCATGAGCCAGGCAGGACCAGAAAAACTTCAGCTACCTTTGACTTTGTAGTGTTACATCAGATACATAGGGTCACGGGGTGGAAGCAATAACAAAGCAGTAATTGATCATTTCAGACACCTAATGTATGAGACTATGCTAAAGATATAGTCCCCCGTCATCTAGATAAGGGTAATGTCAATCAATCATGTGAATTCAACATCATGCTGACTAATTTCTCTAAGTCTCAATGGCTGAACGAAATTGATTTGAAAGCATGTGCACATGTGCACACACACACACACACACACAATCTTATTTATTCAACAATTATGACCCACAAGCTTTCTTAGAACCCACCATCTCATTTCATTAGATTTACTCATCTAATTCTAATGATCATTCAAACAAATGTGTGAATTTGAGGTCATGGTTAAGTATAGGTTTGGTTTAAGAACACTTAATTCCTATGCCAAGGTTGTCAGTGGCAAGCAAAATGTATCTGGGTAATGTGGCCACAAAATGAGTTTATTAGAAGATTTTGGATGTTTGGGAGAAAACAGCTTAAAAACATGCACAACTGGACAGTGAGACCTATAACAATCAGGGTGATATTGGTTAAAGGGTAAACGAAAAGACAAATACAACAGAATAGAGAGATTTCAAGATAAATAATCTATACATACATGAGCCAGGGGACCATAGCAATTCCACAGGAGGAAAACTAGTGAATATGGTCAATTGGATGCTCAACTGAAAACAAGAAAAAATGCATATTGATTCACAATTCATACAATAGGCAGTATTAATTTGAGGAAAGTTGCAGACATAACTGCTAAAGATGAATTGATAAAACTTGTAGAGTAAAATATGGAAGACAAGTAAATCTTAGAATAGGCAAAAAGTGTTTTACGTCAAACACACACACACAAAATCTCTAAGTTCAGGATACTGAATCTCATTAAAATAATTTCTGATGAGGCTGGAGGGGTGGCTCTACAGTTAAGAGCACCAAGTGCTATTTCATACCCAGGCTCGATTCCCAGCACCCACATGGGGAGTCACAACCAATATAATTCCAGTTAGAGAGGATATGACACCCTTCTGACCTCTGCAGGCACTGTACACATGTGGTACATAAATACACATGCAGGCAAAATATCCAAACACAGAAAATAAAAATGAATGGATTTTAAAAATCTTTTTTAACTGCTAATATCCTCTGCTGCTGAAAAACTAACATCCCTGCAGAAGCTGAGCCATTCTGAGGCTGCCCCCTAGAATTAACAGCCCTTCAGATGCTGGACCATGCTGACGCTGCCCCCTTAACACTCATTACTGAAAGACATTGTTTGTAGGCTTCGATTCTCATTGATTTTTTTTTTAATTTATTATATTTTTGTTTTAATTTTACACATCAGCCATGGGTTCCCCTATCCTCCCCCCCTCCTGCCCCCACCCCCACCTTCACCCCAACCCCTCCCCTCCATTCCCATCTCCTCCAGGGTCAAGACTCCCCTGGGGATTCATTTAAACCTGGTGGATTCAGTACAGGCAACTCCAGTCCCCTCCTTCCAGACTGAGCAAAGTGTCCCTGTGAAAGCCCAAGGTTCCAAACAGCCAGCTCATGCACTAAGGGCAGGTCTGGGGCCCACTGCCTGGATTTTTTTTTAAATATCATGGCTATTCGGGCAGTGGTGGTGCACTCCTTTAAATATCATGGCTTTTTAATTCAATTCTGAGTGAGTCCAGATCAAAGACATTTAAAACAATTAGAATTCTTGTGTTTTCAACATTCATAGGTATTACACTTTGGATCTCAGATGTCCTCCCAAAACTTCTGTAACTAAAGAATGATGCCCCATACAGCAGTGCCTAGAAGTAGCACAATTGAGAAGCCACTAGACTGTGAGATCTCTTACCTTATGAGTGGATCACTCCATGCATGGATTTGTGGCTTAATGGGCTAATGGGAAGTAAGTGGTAGAAACTTTGGGAGCCTAGTAGGAGAAAGTAGGTCACTTCAGGACTTCTCTTGAAGGATATATTTTCCCCTGGCAACTTCTTCTGGATCTCCTCTTCTTGGCTACCATGAGATGATCAGCTCTCCTCCACCACGCACTCTGCACAATGAAGTTCTGTCTCACAGTAGGCCTGAAATAAATAGCTAGACAACCATAACAGAAACCTCTGAAACTGTGAACCAAGGGATTTAAAAAAAAAATAAATAACACAATAGTGGGAAACTGCTGTGCTTACAAAGTAAAGAATTTCCAAAATGTAGCCTGGGACTTTGGATGACAGAATTCCACACAAATGTAAGCGTCTATACCAATACCAATGTGGCTTCATGCTCTCAATTGGAACTAGCAAGTATAAGGAAGAGCTCAACCTAACTCCTGAGTTCATGATGAAAATAACCCAGGCAGCATCTGCTAGATCCTCTCAGGCACCACATTGGTCCACCCAGGTGCCCCAGCATTCTCTCAGCTGTAGGAAAAGTAACGGCATGAGTTAGCTTGTCATTGACTGGGAAGACAAGGTCCCTCCAGTTGTTTAGTTTGTTCATTTTTGTTTTGTTCACTGACTTATAAGAATGGTAAGGTGGACTTGCTCATACAGCTAACCCAGGGAACATTTTCCAAGGTCAAATCCAAGTCCATTAGTTCTGGATGTCATGCTCAATCCTCTCTGTTTATTTCAGTGTCTTTGTTCAGTTGTCACCCAAACATACACATTTCCAGTGCAGGGGAACATCAGCTTAGTACAATTATTTGTCAAGTCACAAAGCAGTAGGACAAAGAGTGATTTTTTAAGCAGGTATTTTCCAACCTTCTGGTTGCTGGTGTACCTAGTCTCATACAAAGTTGTACCAGAAAGAGGAAAGGGAAAAAGGATAGAGAGCCTATCCTTGAGGAGCTTTTGATGAAATTAGGAATTTGAACTAAATTAATTCTGTATTTTTTTAATGACCAGTTATGACACAACAAAATATGAGGTATAAAGCCACACATACTCAGAGCACAAAAATCACTGCAGAAATGAATTAGCCTAGGAGAGATCCACTCAAGGACTGGAATGGAGATTAGCCCTTATAGAGTAAGTCAAATAAGGATAGGCAGATGGTCACATACAGAACCTGCTGTTGTTCAGTCCAGTCAGTTCCACTGATTTCATGCAGCAGGAATCCACTCTAAATTACACTTGAGAAGAACTTCCTAGAAGGATAGAATACACCTCATAGAATCAACAAGAAGAACAAAGCTGAGAAAATGGACAGGACCTAACAGAAGCCCCGTATCAGTAAGGTACAGCCAAGGTCACTTGACAAAGATGACCTGGGAGAGATGGCTCAGGGGTTAAGAGCACTGACTTCTCTGCTCTTCTAGATGTCCTGAGTTCAATTCCAAACAACCACATGGTGACCTACAAACATAAATAACGGGACCTGATAAATAAGGATGACCTAGTGAATCACCACTGACAGGCAACCAGAAGAGTCACAGGGGAGCTAAGGGTCTAAACTATCTGCACTGTTAGAAAAGCTCTCTCAATATAATTATAAAATTCAGGACAACTGGATATCTACACATGTAGAAGAAGGAAACTAGACCATTGTTTTCAAAATTGACCACAACAAATAGGTTAAAGATTTTAATGTAAGACCTGAAAAGGCAAAATTGCTATAGTAAAACAAACAGAAGGGTGCTCGATGACTCTAACCTGAGCAATGGTTTTATTTAAGGATGGGGGGTGTGTGTGTGTGTGTGTGTGTGTGTGTGTGTGTGTGTGTGTGTGTGTGTGTGTGTGTGTTTGTTTGTTTGTTTGTTTTGGATAATGCATACCCATGGGCATAAACAATAAAAACAAAAATAAACATATGAGATTATATCAGATTTTAAATCTTCTGCACATCCAAGGAAACAAACAAGAGAAAAGTTATGTCAAATGAAGGCTTAACATACAAAACACATTTTTTTAAAAACTCAGACAACTCAATAGCAAGAAAGCACCTGACTTCCTAAAAGGGAAAAAAAATACATATGAATAGACATTTCTTAAAAGAAGATAAACATGTGGACCTATCAAAGTCAGGGTCTGTGTTGATATCCATGGCTGTTACCATCAAAGGCCAAGTGATTGCCCAAGGTCTGGGCCACCATCTGGAGCTATAATGGAGTCCAGGGACTATGCTGATGCTGGGTCTATGCAAATCTGGAAGTCCTGAGCTGCCACTTGGGGCTGTGGTGACATCTGGGCCCAAGCTACTGCTGATGACCATGTCTGGGTCTGTGGTACTGCTGCAGCTGGGGTCTGTGTTGATGTCCATTGCCTGTGCTACCTTGGGGTCCTATGTGAACCATGTGTTGAAAATATGAGGGGCATGCTGAGCTGGCCCCAAATTCATTGACCCAGAGAGAGCCAACTACCCCCTCATAGCAGACTTGGATACCACTGCACAAGAGAACTAGAATTGCCCCCCATAGGGGAGCTGTGCCCCCACACTTAGGAAAGCTGGCCCACCCTCTTATTACAAGTGTGGCAGAGCTGGTTCTTCTCCTCACCTGAGAGGGGTGGTCCCAGAAGCCAGCATTGATCAACTCAGCTCCACCCAGGCACACATCCAGGGCTTTGGGTTGGCACTCTCCAACATCTACCCCATCTATGACCTGCTGGAGAGCATGAAGGGATTCATCCCAAAGAATCATGGCCGCAGGGTCTCCATGACTCAGGACAACAGCAGAATATCTGAGAGGAGAATCCATGAGGGTCAGTACTGATGCTGTACCAGAAGCCAGAGGCCTTGAACCTGACCGACAACACATTACACAATGAACATTTGCAATAAAGCTGTTTGGACAAAAGAGTGTACTGCATGATGCACAGCAGCTCCCAATGCCACCAAGATGAATGAAGAGGGATGGAGAGGCAGGAAATATGGAGGAGTGAAGTGGGAGTTTTTGTTGTTTACTTTTTGTTTGTTTGTGTTTGTTTTTCTCTACTTGTTAATTTGTTTTTAATTAGTTTATTTGCATTTGTATTTTTTCCTATTTTTATTTCATTTTTACTATTTCTTTTTAAGTTTTTCTCTGTTGGAGAATGCTACAAGGGTGAAGAGAAGATACAGAGGGACTGGGAGATGGGTGGGATTGGGGTGCATGGTCTGAAATTCCCAAAGAATCGCCTAAAAAAAATTACAAAAAAAAAGAAGAAGGAGGAGGAGGAGGAGGAGGAGGAGGGGGGGGGAGGCTGGGCAGTGGTGGCATATGCCTTTAATCCCAGAACTCAGGAGGCAGAGGCAGGAGGATCTTTGTGAGTTTGAGGCCAGCCTGATCTACAAAGCGAGATCCAGGAAAGGCACAAAGCTACACAAATAAAACCTGTCTCGAAAAACCAAAAAAAAGAAAAAGAAAAAGAAAAGAAGATAAGCAAATAGCCAACAGGTTCAACATCACTAATCACTAAACAAATTAAAATCAAAATGTCAAGGATATATTACCTTAGGCCAGTAAGCAAGGCTATCATCAAAAAGACAAAAGATAGTAATAAATGCAGGTGAGAATTGAGAGAAAGAAGAATGTTTGCATATCACTGATGGAAATTAAAGACAGTAGTGAGGTTCCTTCAAATTATGTTCATGTTCCAGCACTCTCCCTGCTAAATAAGTGCCTACAAAATAAACAGAAACCAAGACCAGGCTTCATTTCTCTGTTCATTACAGCATTATTCATACTTACAGTAACAAGACATGGTATCAACCAATGGATAAAGAAAATGTGGTATAAACATATGATGGGATATTACTGAGATGTTTCTAAAAATTAAAAATCCTGCCCCTTCACTATGGATGAACCTGGGGAATCCTGCGTTTAGTGAAACAAGCCTGGCATAGGACAAATTCCACAGGATCTCACTTAGGTGTATATAGACTCTTGACAACTGGAATTCACAGAAGTAGAGAATAGAATGGTGTTGGGGAAGGAAGTGGGTGTACTGAGATGTCAGTCAAAGAAAACAAAGTTTCTGGTGGCCAGGAGGAATATCCAAGAGATGTGTCATTTTGTCAGTTTAAGGAAAAAAATAAGTATAAACAGGAGAAGAAAATTAGGAAACAAAAAAGAAAGAGAAAAGGAGAAGAGGAAAGAGGAGAGGAGGGAGAGAAGGTAAGAAAAAGGAGAAGTGAGGCAATGACTACAAGCACACACCAAGGATCCCCATTCCCTCATTAGTAGACTGTATACATGATGTCTTGGTTACTGGGATGGAGAAAGATATGTCCTTCCTGGAGTCCTTTCCCAGCCATTTTTGATTTCCCAGGGACAGGCCTATGTGCAAGAGAGAATTCCAAATGGAATGTTATAATTCTGAGTGTCTCAAGCTTTTAAACTCAGACCATTAAACCAATTCAACAAGTATTCATCCTATTGTTTGCTAAGAAATTATGGGTCTTATGTTTAGTTAAATATTCCCCTTTTAAGGCTACATACAGAATTAAAGTTACCTTATTTAATCTCAGTGTAGATATGTTCTGTTGGGGTGCCCACAGAGGCTCCCTAGTAAAGCCTTACTCAAGGTCAGAAAGTCTGAGCTTGCTTTGCCCAGCAGTGCTGCATAATTGGATAATTTGGCCAAGGGTCTGTTTACCAGGTGTTTTGAAGGGTCTATACTTGTTGAAACTTTATACCTTGACTTTGAAAGGAGGAGGCCTTTTGCCCCTTCCCTTGCTAACATATAAAAATCCCATCATGAATAAAGCCAAAGCAGCTGGGTATTGATCCAGGGCCCTCCTAAAGCTATCCTGTGTCTCTTTCTTGTTGTCTCCATCTATATTTCTAATAATACTTCTCCATTCCTTGCTCCTCCCCCCAAGAACCCTTAGACAGGTCGAAGCTGGCCTCAGACAGTTCTGTATATATTCTATAATGGTTTCCAGTATCATGATTCCCAAAGATATGGATGCTGTAGAAATGCCAACAACAATCCCATCTGAGTTCTCCTTGATAGTACCCTCATCTTTCCCAAGAACTTCCTCCCTTCAGGAACTGCCTCCATAGAATATATCTGAGGGAAAGTGAGAAAACATTGAGGTCTTAAGAAGGCAGTTTCTCATCCTTAACCATCAGGGAAATGCAATAAAAACTACTTTGAGATTTCATCTTACACCTGTCAGAATGGTTAAGATCAATAAAACAAGTGACAGTTCATGCTAATGAGGAAGTGGAGTAACAGGAACACTCATACATTGCTGGTAGGAGTGAAAACTCATACAGCCACTATGGAAATCAGTGTGGCAGTTTCTCAAGAAGATGGGAATTGATCTACCTCAAGATCCAGCTATACCACTCTTGGGCATATACCCAAAGGATGCTTCATCCTACCACAGAGACATTTACTCAGCCATGTTCACTGTTGCTCTGTTCTTTATAGTGAGAAATTGACAACAATCTAGATGTTCCTGAACAGATGGATGGATGGATGGATGGATGGATGGGTAAAGAAAATGTAGCACATTTACACAATGGAGTAGTACTAAGCCATTAAAAAGACAAAATCATGAAAATTTCAGATAAATGAACAGAACTAGAAAAAAATATCCTGAGTGATGTATCCCAGGCTCAAACTATGAATATGGTATGTATTTGTTTATATGTAGATATTAGCTGTGAAGTCAGTGATAACAAAATCCATAGAACCACAGAGGGTAGGTATAGAGTAGGGGACTTAGAGGGAACAGATAGATCCCATTAGGAAAGGGAAATAGAATAAATAGATACAGATGGGTTAGGGGACAGGAATAGAAGGATCCAGTAGGAAGGGGGAGGGGAAAGAGGGTTGTGGGGAGCAATACAGGGAGACACAGCTAAAGTTATGAGGCATTTGAGGGGAAGTATGGAAACCTAATACAGCATAAATTTCCTAAAATATATGCATATATGAAAGCGACCTAAATGAAATAATCAAATAATGGGAGAGACAAAAATTCCACCTGGCCATCTCTTATTTCCAAATGACACTTCCAGCACCAAGATTGGAGTTGTTGGCCAAAGGGATCTCACAGGAATCCTCAAACAGCCCAGAATGTTACAAGACTATAGATTGTTCTCCACAAACAGACAGCAAGGCCCCATTACTGAACACAATGCCTACACAACTCATTGAACATGGAGATGTCAAGCTGGTGCCTACTTAGAACCCTCACCCCCACACTCCAGCATCTTTGACACATGAAGATACTCTGTATGCTATCAAAAGAGAACCATAAACAGCAAGCCAGCCACAAATCCTTTATCTACATTGGTGCACTACCTGCAAGATATGCTAAGGCAATGGTGGCACAAAGCTTGTAGGAGTAACCAACCAATATCTGATTTGACTCAAGGCCCACTCCATGAGATGGAACCCATACCCAACACTGCCTGGGTGACCAAGAACCTGAGACTAGATAGCCCAGGGACCTAAGATAAAACCAAATAATACTAGTCTAAAAAGGGGGGTGGGAAGTAGTGGTAAAAATGAGTTGAGTCCTAATGACATTCTGCTATACTCATAGATCAGTGCCTTGTTCAGACATCATTAAAGAAGCTTCCTCCTACAGCAGATGGAAACAAATGCAGAGACACACAGTCAGACATTACACAGAGAGTGAGAGGTCTTGGAACACTCAGCCCTAAGTAAGATGTCTCCAACAAATCCTTCTTCTCAGAGCTCAAGGAACCCCATGGAAGAGGAGGTGGAAAGAGTGTAAGAGCCAGAGGGGATGAAGGACACCAAGAGAACAAGGCCCTCTAAATCAACATGAGCAACACTCATATGAACTCACAGAGACTGAAGCAGTATGCACAGGGCCTGCACAGGTCTGCACGAGGTCCCCTGTCTTGTATTACGGCATCAGTTTAGTGTTTTTATGAGACTCCTAAGTCAGTGAATGAGTGAGTCTCTGATTCTTGTGCCTTCTCTTGGGCTCTTTTCCTTCTGTTGGTTTGTCTTATGCAATTTCCATGTGAAGGTTTTTGTTTTATCTTGTTATAGTTTATTTTTGTTATTTTTTTAATGAATGAATGAATAGAAACCTAGCCACTAGGTTAAAGGTTAACAATTGAACTGTCACTTATACCTCCTGGGAAAGAAAAAAAAATCAGTTTTCCTCAATAGAGTGGACACTGGGTATATCAGCCACTCCAGGACAAAACCTCATGTGCAGGAGTAGATGACCAACATATAATGGACTCCACAGGTTTTTTTTTTTTTTTTGGTGCTTTTATTTGGTTGCACTTTGGTGTGGGTGGTTTTTTTTTTTTTTTTTGGGGGGGGGCGCGAGGTTTTATTTTTGTTTTCTTGGTTTTGGAGGGGTTTATTGTTGTATTAAAGTTTTGTTTGTTTTTTGAGAAAGACCTCAAATTTAGGTGGGTGCAGAGAGAGGATCTGGAAGGACTTGGGGAGGGGAAGAATATGATCAAAACATTTAAATTTAAAAATTGTTTCGTATATTAAAAATCCAGCAAAAAAAAAAATAGAAAAAGGCAGTTTCTATCAAAATGTCCCCAACATAAATTCTTTGTCAGTAGGATGCTTAAATCAATGTAGAAACCAAGGAGAAAATACGACCTCAGAATATAGGTTAGTAGTAGCTCAACAATTCAGAGAAAGATACATGCAATAGAGACCAGGGGAATGACTTAAAATTGAGAGCCTCCCTTTTAAGTCGGCTAACTTGAATATATTTCTATATGTTCAGCATTTTTATTTCACCTCTTTAAGCCTCTACTTGTCAGCAAGACTGGATCAAACACAAATACACAGATATCAGACATACTTTGGGAACTTGTATTCGGGAGACCATGATGATGACAGTTACAGTCTGAGGTTCAGCCCCCATCTGAGCTCTCCAAATATTCAGGACATTGTTGTGTCCTTTGCTTTCCTCTCCTCTGAGAATCTCAAGATAGACACACACTTCTAAATGCATCTCTGCTGGCTCTGAGGCACAGATCCACTCTGTACAAGATAAATTGAAGTTTCTTCCTGACAGTACACTGGAAGCTGCCAAGGGAGACAATTTATCAAAGGAAGGACATTGAGACGTCACTCATCGCCCCCATCCACACCTGTGACTGAGAAGAATGTTTTCTTTAATACAATTTGATATTTGAAAAGAAAATGACAAAATGAGCTCCCTTCCATCTTTCATTCCAATTGTGCCATTGGAGTGCAAATTGAATCTCAGACATTTTGATTTATACCAACTGGGAGAGAGTGTCCATTGTGGGGACAGTCCCCTCTACGCCAAGGAAAGGGCAGTCATGCACATACAGAATTCCTTTAAGGGACTGCTAACTGAGTTAGAATTAAGGTTTGTACACATAGGTATAGCTTTACACACTATGCTACAGTATTTTAGAATTCCTAAAACTGTCAGTGATGAGGGGACAGAGAAACAATGTCATTACTGACTTTGGCAGTCTAAGTTCCCCTAGACTTTTAGGACCCTCATCCCAGGACACTGGTATTCGTGGTGTTGACAGTGAAAAGAATTTGAAGACTATCCAGCATAATGAAACAGTTGGTAATTTTAAAAAATGCATTTTAATATAGGCTTAGCACAAGAGCTAAGAGAAAGAGAGATATAATAAAAGCCAGTTGTTTCGCTTGTTCTGACTCTGTCGTGAATGTTTTGTTCTGTTTTTTGTTTTATTTTATTTCACCTCTTTAAGCCTCTACTTTGTTTTGTTTTGGTAGTGGATAAGTGCATACAAACACGTTCCATAATGAAATCCAGTGCAAAGCACCTTAGCTTCAGAATGGCTATTTTCAGTGTGTGATGTTTTCTATTTGTTAATTTTTATAATGAAGTTTAATTACATAAAAATTAAACAATAAATAATATTTTAATATAGGCTTAGCACAAAAATTAAGAGGCAACAAGCTCAGAAAGACCTAGGTAGGGCTATACTCTTCCCCATGAGAGTAGGAGAGAGTAAGATGCACCCGAGTGCGGTACGGGTCCTCGAGGGAGGGTAAACAATTCCTCATCTTACTACTCTCCATGCACACCATTTCAGTGACTCTCTAAAGAAATTGCATCTCAACGGTTCTTAGGAAGCCTTATTTCCTCCTTTCTCTCTTTTGATGAGAGAGATACCTGAGGTGGCTCCATAGATGCCTTAGATGGGAACATAATCTAACAAGGGAAAACCAGCAGCCACTAGGGTTCAGTACGTGACTTTCCCATAAATGGAGTTTCTGGTGAGGTTCCTAGAAAACTGAAGGTCCATGGCTATGAAGGAAGAAAAAACTGAAGCCATGGTTAATTAGGCTTGGATTCTGGCCTACTGCTAACAATATCAGGATTCCTGGATGAGGGGCTCCTCTCTCCCTTTCCCTCTTCTTATACACCCCAAATTTTCTCTGCCTTTCTATCCTGCCTCAAAACCATCCTGGCCAAAGACAAAACTGCCAGCATCTTTCATTAGACCTATGGCAACACTTCCTAGGTGTTTCCAGGGCAACACTGCCTAGATGTTCCCTTGTCTCTAGTCTCCTTCAACCTGTTCCTCAAAAGATAACCTGGTGTGTGTGTGTGTTTGTGTGTGTGTGTGTGTGTGTGTGTGTGCGCGCGCGCGCGCGCGCAGAAATACTTATACTCATATATTTGGGTATACATGTGCTAGATCAGGCAACTCCTTTGCTCAAAATTGCCCAACTACTCCCATTATATTAATAACAACATCTGCAATCTTTACTCAGGTTTGCACTACAGGCCTGGCCCATCCTCCTAATTGCATCATTTATATCTTTTCCCCTGACTTACACTGCCTACACACTTACTTCCTTCATCCTTTGCACACTCTGGGAATATACCTGGCTGGAAGGAAGGGTTGCTGTTTGTGTGACTTGAAGAGTTCTCCCTCACCTTTTCCCCTAGACTGCCTGATTCAGACCCAGCCTTCATTCCCATCTCCCTTTCAGTATCTTATCATCAGATAACTTCATGAACATCCTATTAAAAAAAAAAAAAAAACACCACACCCTAACATACTCGTTTTCTGTCCTGACCCCAGCACAGGCCCTCAGAAAACCATATTCCTTGCTTTGATCTCTTGATTTGCCCATAGATGATGAACGCCTGTCCTTTCATTAAGACTGCAAGTACCATGAGAACAGAGACCAACCAGTTCTCCACACACATCTCTATTTCATTTACAATTGTCTCCCCAAGTCTTTGAAGTATATATAATTTACAGTTTTAAATAATAAAATGAATACATGCACCGGTAAATGAGTACATGGCAATGATTAGTTCACAGTCAACACCAAAACGTCCTCCACCCACAACTTGACAAAGCACAAAAGCTTCCTCACAAAGCAATTCCCGCTATTTAACGGTCATTTGTTTTTCATCCCATATGTTCTTTTGGAATCCAGCTGAAGAGAAAAAGACTGGCCTTTTAATAAATCTGAATGAAAGACCTAATACAATCAACCAATAATTTATATATTTAACTCTCAGAACTATCATATATAAAATAGAAATAGCAAGGCCTCATCTTAAACTAGGTAGCTGAAAGAAATGCCTATATGTATAATCCGAACATAAACGATGGCTCTTGTGGTCCACTCTCTGTGAGGACCAGCTATCGAATTAAACTTGGGAATATTAAAGGAACCTATTTTTCTGTATGCTTTCCTTTAAAAATAATACTAAGAGGGATCGATTCATAATTGCCTCTCAAATTCCCCACTGATACTTCCCATTCTTGGGAATTTTGAAACTGCTCCTGACCCCCTCATGGGGCTTACTTTTCTCTCTCTCTCCCTCCCTCCCTCCCTCCCTCCCTCCCTCCCTCCCTCCCTTCCCTTCTCTTTTGTCCCTTTATTGTTCCATTTATGGTTCATGTTTTTGTCGACTTGACTCACTAGTGTTATCTGGGAAGAAGAGCCTCTCAACTGAGAAAATGTCTCTAATCCAGATAGTTTATGCGTGAGTCTGTGGGGCACTTTCTTGAGGTTGATGTGGTAGGGCCTAGCCCACTGTGGGTCCTATGGTGTATAAGAAAACAAACCCAGAAAGCCAGAGAGAATGGGCCAGTAAGCAGCATTCCTCTCTGGCCTCCACCTCAGTTCTTGCCCTGCTTGTGTTCCTATCTTGACTTCTCTCTGCAAAAGACTACTGCCTGAAAGTATAAGATGAAGTAAATCCTCTCCTCCCCAAGTTGCTTTTGGCCATGCACTAGAAACCCTAACTATGATACATGCTCTCTGTTTTCCCTCTCCAGGCTCTCACCTTCTCACCTTCTCTCACTCAATCCCTCACTTACTAAGGTGATCTAACTATCAAAAACAAAATTAAACAAGCAAAGAATAAAGTGTAGTTTGCCAAAATGAAAGGACAGTATTATTGAAAATGTAATCAATCTTATCCCTCAAAGGCCAGGTTAGGGAGGCACCTGCTAAAATTACTTTGCTAATATATAACAAGGGAGTTCAGATTTAAACTTCAGTTTGCCGCCTAGAACACACTGTGCCTTGCTAGGGAAGTCTGAAATCAAAATCTGCCTAAGAATAAGGCAATCTGAGTTCATGTCCCAGTGAAGCAGGAAGGAGGATGCTTAAGCTGCCTATGTTCTTCATGCTCCTTTCTGGAGGGATCTAAGTAGGGAAACACTAGACATGTCACATGCATATTTATATTTATGCTTTTCAGCCAGCAGCCTCCCAAAGGGAGCTCAATGGGAGGGTGTGATTTAGCTGCAATCAGCTTGTTGCCATGTTAACTCTGTTTTAAAAAGGGCAAGTGATGTCGCTCTGCTCCGGCCGGTTGCATGGAGTGCCAATTTGGTGAGGTTTATCATCTGTCTCTAATAGCAGTGAGCTCCAGAAATGGCACAGAACAATTTTCTGCTTTCATTTCCTCCGCACTTGAGAAAAATCTGGGGGCAATCTTTTAGTCTGAGGCAATATGTCTTAATGCTATTACATCTTGGAATTGCTACTTAATTCTCCTCTTCGCTCACTTTCGAAGTGGAAGGCAGAGTTGGCCACTCTGCAGCTGGGTTCACATCAGGAGGAAGATGGGCAACTCAAGAGGCTGAGAAGGAGCCCAGCAGAGGAGCTGGGAGAGGGAGTCTGCTCCACCACAGGGCAACTTCTGCCTGGAGCCGGATCTGCTTTCTCTGTCCCTTTATCCAGACTTGTCTGCAGAATGATTTCCTTAGCTAATGTGAGGTCAGCATCTCTGATTCTGGCACATCTTTTATTTTGTCTTTGCCATAAATGCAAACGACTCTTCCCCTCTTTTTTCAAGGCTGAAGTTTCACAGTGAAAATGTAGCACGCGATGTTTTTTAAGCTCTCAGCATTTAGAGATGGCCTTACTAACTCTTCATCACCTACCCTCACGGATAGATACGTTGATAATTGACATAAAAATAACAGTATGAAGGTAAAGAGACTAAGAAAAATGAAGGGCAAGGAAAGAGAAAGGGCAGTCAAAGGGCAATGTTCTTTGTTCTCTCTATCTCTTTCTCCCTTCACAAGGTAAATCTGGAGTCCTTATTAAAAAAAAAAAAAAAAAAAAAAAAAAAACCTCCTTCCAGCGTGAGTGATGGAAATGTACTAAAGAGAAATGGCATGGATGTTAAAGTTTACTTTCCTAAATTTCATCAAAAAAAAAAAAAAAAAAAAAAAACTGAACTGGGCTGGTGAGATGGAGATGGCTCAGCAGCCATTTGTCTGGAAAACTTGGTGACCTCAGCTCCACCCCAGAACCCATGACAGAAGGAGTGGACTGATTCTGAGAGCCATTGTCTGGTTGCCACATGTACACAAGCACCTGCTCGCTCTCGCTCTCTCGCTCTCGCTCTCTCTCTCTCTCACACACACACACACACACTAACCATAACTAAAACATTTTTTATTTAAGAATACTTTTATGAGGAACTTCTTAACACTGAGCAGAAACACTCTGCACATCGTATCTATTTAAAGTCACCATATTTTTGAAGTGGACACGAGGCCACCCAGAACCAGGTCTGAACCCAATTGCTCTATCTTTTAAGGTCTTTACCATATGCTGTGGCTTAAGCCTGCCTCCTCACTGAATACACTAAAAACAAAATCACAGATGTGTCTGCCTCAATGTGACAAATAACACTGTACATTTGTGGAAGATGTATTATTAAAACATTTCTCAAAGATGCATTACAGAATAATCAAAGTTTTCTAAAATAAAAGGCATTTTAGGCAAAATGGAAAGTCACCTGTGTGTGAGCAATTTGGCACAGAAAATTAAGTTTTTGGCAAGAAAAGTCTGGCTTACAATATTCCCGAACTCAAGAGCTACAACCAAAGGCAGACAAGCGTGGAGGCAGGGAAAGGATTCATTCACGGGAATTTATCAAGGAAACGACCCATCTATTACACTTTGACTGCAAGCGATCTATTTATAGCATGCAAATGTGCTGTCTCTTCTTAACTATTTTACATTATCATTCAGGAATGGGGAGGGTCGGAGAGCAGAAACTAGTGATTGCAAATAGTCTGATTATCTTGACAACCACCGTGCAGCCTCTTCAGTGTGACATTGCAAACCTCTCTAACAGCCCCATGAAATTCGGAACGTCACTTGGTTCCACTGCCGACAGGGAAACACAATTCTCGTCAGAAGTTACCTGCGGCTGAGGCAGCTGACAAATGTAATCTAATCAAGTCTATAAGCATCTCAGACAGGTGTGCCTCTCCCCCAGCCTAGGAAATCACCCTGAATAATTCATTATCTAATATGTTTCTCTAAGCCAATCTACCTGTGGTTTGAAAAATAAAATCCTGTTGTGCCACTTTTCCTGTGGAAACAGAGAGGCTTTAGGCTGCTCCTTAGAAATGGCACATAATTCCTTTCTCTTTTTTGCTATTGAAAAATGTGTATTAGGACCATACAGGTTTTGCCACTCTGTCACTAATTTCATTGCTGGCTTTTACACCATACCCACGATCTTCACACATTTAAAAATAATCCTCCCTGAAAGTTCCATCCCACGTCTAACTCGGCACCCCTTTCCGAACCCAGCCTAGCCACAGGTGTGAATGCACTTGCTCTGCCAGCCCTGGACAAATGGCCCTCAGATCCTCAGGATGGGTGAGCTCTGGTCTCCTTCCCGTTCAGCTTCTCTGTTTGTACACACACTCTGACAGCTGGGATATTGGTTTACTTAACCATCTGGATCTCTGAAGAGTATGCACACAGCATATGCCCTTATCTTTCTAGCACCCAGACCCAAGTCTGTTTCCTTTCATCTGTGATCTGCAAGTGTTACTGCATTGGTGGGGGTGGAAAGGACTTGCTAAAATACAGATGCTGGACTCTGCCCTAGTCTTTCTGATTTAGGAGCCCTGGATGAGGTCAGAATATATATATATGTGTTTGCAGCAAATGTCAAGGTGATACTGAGGCTGATGGTCTGGAATTGTACTTTTGAGAACTGTTACCCACCTAAAAATACCTAAGGAAAAAAAAAAGCCTGAGGTTCCCTTCTCCATAGATTACACTCAGCAAATTTCTGTTTTCTCAAGCTGTGTGGTGTGTTTATATAAGTAGGCATGTTGAAATTTGGAGGTCTTCAAGAACAAAGGGTCTGCATCAGTGGCTTTAATGTAGTTAGGAACTAGAACAATATGGCTAATGCAGGTGAATAATATTTAGTACAGTAGATCCTAGAATTCTCAGAATTGTTATTGATGAATTTGGCTATTCAAAAGAAATTGAACAAAAGTGTGTGTGTGTGTGTGTGTGTGTGTGTGTGTGTGTGTGTGTGTGTGTGTGTGTGTATGCATGTGGAGTTATACATGTCAGAGATCAACCCTGGGTGTTATTACTCAAGACCCACCCACTTTGATTTTTGAGACAGGATCTCTCATTGAGACCCAGGACTCATTGATTAGGTAAGAATGGCTAGCCCTACAACCCAACCTCCCAAAACAGTGCCACTAGCTGAAAGTCAAGTCCTCAAACACATGAACCTAGAAAGACATTTTACACTCAAGCCATAACACTCTTTCTAACGTAATTTTAGTTATGCTGCTTTGAGCCCCCTTCTCAACTAGCCTGAACCTTATCATGCCTTTAGTAAGAATCCCATTAAGTCAATGTAGAAAGAATTCCCCACCCTTGATACTTGATGGCTGCCTTATCCTCTACCCTTGATGTCTACATCCTTAACCTATTACAAAAAATACTGCCAGATCCATCTGGCAAGAATCTGCTCTTCCTTGAAATTTCTACCAATTAAATCTCCAAACATCTACTCCCTTGTTGTGCTCAACAGCTATAAAGTCTCACTTGTCCTTGTGTTTAAAGCTAAGCTTATTTCTTCTTCCCTAATGCAATCAAGTCTTGAAGAAAGTCTCCCTTACTGTTTAGTGTCAGAAGAGCAGAATAGCTTTTCTTTTACGGAAAGAAAGATAAAAGATAGGAAGGTGCCAGCAGTGGTGGCGCACGCCTTTAATCCCAGCACTCGGAGGTAGAGGCAGGCGGATCTCTGTGAGTTCAAGGCCAGCCTGGGCTACAAAGTGAGTTCCAAGAAAGGCGCAAAGCTGCACAGAGAAACCCTGTCTCGGGGGGAAAAAAAAGGAGGGAGAAAGGGGAAGAGATAGAATATTACAGTGTTTTGTGGAAACTCCATTAAATCACTTTTATTTTGTTATTGTGTTTTGTCATTGTACAAAATAATGGGTTTCACAGTGGCATTTTCATATATATATAATTTGATTTTGCTCATGTTTGCTCCCGGTAACCCGTTTTCCACAAGACATGGCTTGTGGGACCAGAGGGCCAGAATGGCCTGTAGTGACTCTAGCTTTCTATTCAAGTTTATTCTATAAAGAGATAAATTACACTCATCAAGCAGTAGAGTTTAAAGCTAGAGGACTTGCAAATGGAATTGTCTGTGTTCCTACCATGATACAGTCATTGTGAACCTGACCCCCAGCTGAGGCTAGACTCGTAGAGAATTATTTTTAGTGCATAAGCCCAGGTCAAATGTTATAGTGATTCTGGTTGAATTGGGCTGGGGTGGTATGATGGCTAATACCATCAACTTGACAGGACCTAGAACCACCTAGAAAACCAGGCATGTCTGTGAGGGAGCTCTGGACTAAGGTAACTGAGATGGAGGACCTACCCTAGAACTGATTGGCAACATTCCTTGGGCTGAATACAATGAATTCATCTCACTGCTTCCTGACTCTAGCTACCTCACACTCTGCCACCATAGCTACTCCACCACAAAACCCTCGAACCCTGAGCCAAAATCATCCCTCCTTACTGAAACTGCTTCTGCCAGGTATTTTGTTATGGCAGCAAAGTAACTAATACAGATTGGATATAAATACTAGTGATCTTATAAAGAATTCTAGGTGAAATACACAGTTGAAGACTGCTGTGATATTAAAATTATCATCTCTATTTGGTGTCAATGTAGAAGAAACAGATAGTGACCAAGTCTCAGCCTCAGCCATACTGCATTACTGCATAGGCTGAAATTATGTGATGTCCATCACTTGAAGATCCAAACTACAAACTTTAAAACTTTTGAGTACCAACGTGAGGCCACAAGTTTCCATACCATGAAACTTCATTTCAAGAACAAAGTGATTTCAAATGTAGTCATAACATATGTGGTACACTGCAATATGGACTTTGAACATCATCCAAAGGCCCAAGAGTTAAAGATTTGTCCCTATTGGGAGATGATAGAACCTTTAAAAGATGAGGCTTAGTAAGAAGTCTTTAAGGAATTGCAAGACTACAAACCAATCCTCTGCTTGCTCCCTGAACTCCCCAACTCACTCCAGCCTATGGCATGATACCTCACCAAACTAACAGAGCCATATGAGCATGGACTGCAACCCCTAAAACTATGACTCAAAATCAAAGTTTCCTCCTTATAAGTTGATTGTTTGATGTGTCTTGTTACAATGGCAGAAGGCTGCTGAATGTGAAGGTACATATGAAACTAGTGAAGTTTGCTGAGACTTGGTTCCCATCCCAAAACATTTCACTATGTATATATGTATGTTCCGAACTATGAGAAAGAAACAAACTCTGAGGTACTTATTTTCTCCTGTATTTCAGGCATAGGAAACAACTTCCATGAATGTATATGGAAAATCATTTAACCTCTCTAACTTGTTTCGTCATCCATAGATAAGAATAAAATACCTAGTACCTTTAGCAATTCATGAGTAAGTGGAGTCAGAGCATTCAGTGAGTCAGTCCTTACTCTTTCATTCATTATGTCATTAACTCACTTGACTGATGTTTATTGATCACCTGACACGTGCTGAACACCATTATAGACAGTGTAAAGAAAATCTTGATCAAAGCAATGACCAGGATAGTGCAGTTCATCCTTGCCCTTACAGCACTTGGACAAGTCGGGAAGCATAGCTAGGTTCAATAAATGCTTACCACGACTGGTATCCCAACAGGGGATAATGATGGTTACTTGTGCAAAATGAAAAGATAGGACAGAAGACAACACGTTTTGTACACATCAAAAGGGTGCTCGGATTAGTACTTGGTTCTATAGGTATGAAGCATATATCAATATGATGTATATTATAAATCTAAAGATTCAAATACTTATTTTCCTTTTCTAATCATAAGGCAAAGGGTAATATACCTATGGAAACAAGACTTCAGAAGTGATCATGAAGGTCAGTGAACAAGCCTCTCATTCATTGTTCAGATGAGAGCATTGCAGCCTTCTGTCAGACTCCCTGACCCCTTCAGAACAGGAATGTCATGTTTTTCAATGGTGAGTCCTTCATAGTGCTTGATCAATGCCTAAAGTGTTTGCAGACTTGAGACAATGAATGAAACCTGCATAAATAAGAGTCAACAGTACTCTTTGCTCAAGGACTGAGCTTTGAATATCAAGTAACCAAATGGGCAGCTTCTCAATATGGTATTTGAAAGCCTGACCAAAGTCTATAATTATCTCTCCCCTCTCAAATAACACCATACATAAGCATCATAAAGGATTAAATAAATTTTATAACAAATAAGTCTCTTTTCACTGTAAATTAATAAATTTCCTTTTCACATTATTTTAGCTATCTGGGTCCTTAGCCTTTACTTAATGACGATGCACTTGATTAAATAAAATGAAAGAAAAATGAAAGTTCTTTCAGACATTAAAATGAATAATGAGTTTAGACTTAATCCAAAAGCAATTTGACTTTAAACATTCATATGAAATTAAATGAGCCATTGAATTTGCTATATAAGCAAGCATTAATCTTATCAAGCTATGAAAACTAGAAAGCTATACAGTCACCCATTAATTTCAGAGCCTAATACAAGGTCTGTTTAATGCCTACACTCCATTAAAAAGTCTTATTCCACAATATAAGTGCTTTTTCATAAAAATTTAAACCTCCATTCATTTTTTCACTGCTCCAATCATGTGATAATCTACCCTGACAAGATTATGGCTGCAAACCCGAGTACAGTATGTAATGTCATGTGAAACAAATTTTGCTCAGGCAAACTTCCATCAAAAAAATAAAAAAGGACATTTCTATCATTGGCAGGATGATGTGCATAAATCATATGACCCAATCCTCCTCCACCCAAGGGTATTTCTATTGAAGTAGGCGCTTTAATAATTCTCCCATCGAATAGATAGTAATCACACGAGCCAGAAACACTATTTCAGGACAGTTGAACCATATACTATAAGCAGATACGCAGTTCAATGTTGAAATCAACTCACATGACCATTTTACGCATTTAAAAGATTCTTATAAAAAAAACTGAATCATAAGTTTGTTTGGAAATTTTTTATTATTTTATTTTCATTTATGTACTCTTCTCTCATATAATACATCCCAACCACAGCCTGCCCTCCTCCCCTCCTCCCAATCCCCCACACACCTCCCCTCTCCCCCAGATTCATTGCTTCTCTGTTTCCCTTTAGGAAAGAGCAAACCTCTGAGGGATATCAACTGAGCATATCAACCACAACCCAGTAGAAGGAAATAGGTCCCAGGAGCAGGCAAAAGAGTTGGAGACACCCCCACTCTCGTTATTAGAATTCCAACAAAAACCCTAAGCTAAAGTACCACAGTGCGTACGCAAAGGGCCTGGTGCAGAGCCATGCAGGCTCTGTGGTTGCTCTGTGAGTCCCTGTGAGCTCTGGTTAGCTGAGTCTGTGTGTTTTCTTGTGACATCCTTGACCCCTCTGGCTCCTAGAATCCTCCCTCCCCCTCTTCCTCAGGATTCCCTGAGCTCAACCTAAATGTTGGCTGTGGGTCTCTGTATCTGCTCCTATCTGCTGCTAAAGGAAGCCTCTCTGATGATGATTAGGCTAAGTACCAATCCTATGAGTACAGCAGGGTATCATCAGGAATCATTTCGTTGACTTTTTTGTCGGTTGTGTTTGACCCTACCCTAGGTCTCTGAGCCTCGAGCATTGGGATCCTACATCTAGGCAATGTAGCTCTATGTGTTGCCATCCCACTGTACTCTGGAGACCATAGTTCAAAAAGGAGTATGAGAGTAGTAATGTTTTGTAAGTCAGTGTATAAAAATCCACATATAAAGTTTAAAGGAAGTGTTACCATCTGGGCTGACACTGCTCCCTCTGAGAGCCAAAGACCACATAACAAAAATCCCAACACCAGGCATGAGAAGCCCTCTTTTGAATTGTTGTTCAGGGTTGCCTAAGAGATTCCCAAAATATATGGGCTATTGTTATTGTCTTTGGTTGATCCCTAGAGGTGGAAGGTAAATTCCTATTGCTGAAGACACTATTCACTTCAGACACAGGGCCCAGTAGCCCATGAACTGGAATTTACCTGCAGGTCTCCTTTCTAAGGACTAGCTTTCATGGTCCTAGAAGACACCATGCAACTTTCCAAGGAAGCAAGCAAACAACAAACAACCATCATACCCAGCTATGATGCTATGAACCACAACAACCAGCATCACGTGATAACCATCAGGGTGCAGCAGTGGCATGCATACCTTGATGATAGCCAACAGCTCTCTCATTGGACTTAAGACCTGCTCAACAAGAGGGAAACCATGCCTGGTACTGTAAACATAGCCAACTGCTGAGGCTAGTGAAGTCAAGGATCTCAGAGGAGAACTTACAACCACCACTAAACCAGCATAATCTCTAACTACATTCTAAATGTTTATCCTTATACTTGTAGATAAGTGTAGTCCTCACCCCTCATCAAGGAAACTTCTCTTTGCAACAGATGGAAACTGTTACAGAAAACAACAGCCAATCCAAATACAGAGTTGTGGAGGCCAGTCCCAACAGAAACATCTATAATACACTCCCAAACTTAAAGCTCAGGGATTATTGTAAAATAAGGCACAAAAAGATTATAAGAGCCAGAGGATTAGAGAGTTTTCTGTGAGTCTGTGTGCCTCCTAGGAAAAATCAGAGGCTTACCAAAGTAAAGTATTATCAACATGAGGGGTAGAAAGCCCTCCCTAGGAATTAGCACACCAATTAGTTATCCAATACCAAATGGTCAGCCCTGAAAACATGCATGCACATAACATTATATAAACTGAAAAGGTTTTTATACTGCAGACTCCCCTCCCTCCACTTCTCCCAGTCCCCCCCCCCATCTCCCCTCTCCACCAGATCCACTGCTCCTGTTTCCCCTCATAAAAAAGCAGACCTCCCAGGGATATCCATCAAAAACAGCATAACAAGATACAATAAGACTAGGAATAAACCTTCATATCAAGGATAGACAAGGCAACCCAGAAGGAGGAAAAGGGTCCCAAGAGCAGACAACAGAGTCAGAGACATCTGACTCCCACTGTTACGAGTTCCACAAACAACCCAAGCAAACAACCACAACATATAAGCAGAGGACCTGGTACAGACCCATGCAGGCTCCCTGACTGCACTTCAGTCTCTGTGAGCACCTAGGAGCCCTGCTTAGTCGATTTTGTAGGTCATGTTCTCGTGGTGTCCTTAACCCCTCCAGCTCCTACAATCCCGCTCTTCTGCAGGGTTCCCCAAGCTCTGCATAATGTTTGGGTGTGGGTCTCTACATCTGCTCCCATCAGCTGCCAAAGGAAACCTCTCTGATGGTGATTGGGATAGGCATGAATCCTACATCTCTGGGCCATCCAGATTCTAGTTCCTGGACCTCTCCTGGTGTGGGCTTCAAGTTAAACCAGTCATTGGTTGGCCACTCCTTGAGCTCTGAGCCACCGTTGCCCCAGCGCTTCTTGCAGGCAGGACAGATTGTAGGTCAAAGGTTTTGTGGCTGGGTTGGTGTCCCAATTCCACTACTGGCAGCCTTGCCTGGTTACAAAAGACGGCCTGTTCAGGCTCCATAACTTCCATTACTAGGAGTCCTTGCTAGGGTTACCCTCATAGATTCCAGGAAGTTTCCACTGCACTAGGTTTCCAATCATCCCCTAAATGCTCCCCTATCCCAGTTGTCTCTCCCAATACTCTCTACCTCTGTCCTTCCTTCTCCCTGCTGACCCCTCCTATCCCCATCGACACCTGCCCCCAGTTCACATGCAGAATCTATTCTGTTTCCCCTTCTTGGGGAGATCATTGCCCTCCTTGTCACTTAGCCACTCTGGATCTGTGGGTTGTAGCATGATTTTCCTTTACTTAATAGCTAATGTCTACTTATAAGTGAGTACAGACAGTGCTTAAAAAGACATGATTTTTTTTTAAAGAGTAGTATTGTTGTATTTACCACCTCATAACATATTTAGCTAGGTGGCAAATTCAGGTGGAATTTCATGTTGAATGTCATCTTATCTTCATGACATCAGTGTTCAAAGTGCAAAATGTGGCAAACAGACAGGGCCACTTTCAATTTTATCATATACCGTGTGGCAAACTGGAGGGGGAAGCAAAGAAGTAAAGTTTATCGGGAATATGATCAAAGTAGAGTCAAGTATCACTGTGGTGCAGGCCCAGAATCCAAGTACATGGGAATCGAAAGCAGGCAGATCAGAAGTTCAAGGTCATCCTTGGCTACATAGTAAGGTTCCAGGCCAGCCTGAGCTATGTGACACCACATCTCATAAAAGACACAAAAAGCATATTTTTAAAGTGGCATAGACTTACAGTATTTCTAATTTCCTTGTATTTAGATTATGCTAAGAAATTACATACTTCACTTATCTTAAAGCCCTGTCAATAAATATTTGTTCTGATAATTTAGAAACTAGTTAATAATTCATTAGCAGCTTAATATTTGATATTTGAAAATTATAGCAGTACATTTAAATAATGAAGTCTAGTATAATGAGAAAGATTTTGTGGTGTCAGAAGAAAACCACTGAACCATTGCAGATATTTTTTTAATAAAGCATAGTCGATACAAACTTATGCACCCCAGCCTATCACTCAAGATTTCAAAAATCTGTCTCCAAGGCATGGGATGTGGGTTTGGCATTATTTCCTGTGCTGCTTGACTCTATCTCTTGGTTAACTTTCTCTCCCAGCATAGTGCCAAAACTTGGCAGCCACTCAAGGCCTGCTGCCATGCCCAGAGTGGCTTCGGCTGGTCCAAGCACCATCTTGCCCAGCACAGTACAAGTCCCCAGAGGGGCACACTGGAGGCTTTCATTTCTTTGCACTCCCCATAAAATGTAAAGCTCCTTTTCACAAGTTGACATTATTGACAGACACTCAATCATGGGTACCTTGACATTTGGGGTCCTTCTCAAGAAAGCAAGGAAGGTACATGGCTCTCCATTTTGAAATTGAGTCAACGTGGGTTTAAGAGTCAAAGTCTTAAATATAAGGAAGAGTTGAACATAAAATACACTTTCAGCTGTGACATCTGTATGTGTTGCCATGACAGTAAGTCACTTTCTAACATAAGACCTGAGCCCTGTGGTGTTTTGAAGAAGCCCTTCCTTGGTGAGTCTCAATGGGGTCCCCAGATACTCAGTATCCTGATGCTAGTAACCACTTCTCTGTAAATTAGGCGGAGTTGCCTCTCATCACCTGCAACCAGGAGCTGTGGGTGGATGTTGCCTTTCATCCTTCACTCCCCTGTCTCCAAAGCTGGGGCTGTTATGGCTTGGACTGCTTACCTTGTCATTTTACAGGGATCGAATGACATAGCAGAGATAAAATGACCTGCACTGTACAAACTGACATGAATTTAGTGCTCCACAACAAACTGTTTCTTCTTAACATTTTCCGAAAACACTAAAAGGAGGTTTATTTCTAGGAAACCCCCTACTGTTTGTTAAAAAAAAAAAATGGAAATTGTTTGTTCTTACATGGTTAGCAAGATCATTTCTATGAAAATGACTAACCATTGCCTAGCATATAAACACATGAAAGCATTGTTTCTCTTTACTCTTAAAAGAAAAAGAATGAGGCTGAGGAGATGATTCGATGGGTCAAGTGCTTGCCCCACAAGCCTGACCTGAGTTTGAACCTTCAGGACCTGCATGGAAGCAGGATGCAGTAACACATGCATCCATAATCCCAGTGCCCTCATGGGAAGATGGAAGGCAGACATAAGAGAATCCCTAGAAGCTCACAGGACAGCATGGCATACAGGCTCTCATCAGAGACCAGGAGACTCTGTCCCAAACAAGGTGGAAGGCAAGGACTGCCACCCTAAGTTATCCTCTGACCTCCAAGTGCATCATGACACATGTGCCTCCCAGACACAGACACACAGACACACAGACACACACACACACACACACACACACACACACACACACACACACATGAGTGATCCAATTTCAAACTTTATGATGATTATTGGCCATCCAAAGTCATAGAAGATTTATTTTAGTGTGTTTTATATCTGAATATATAAGCAAAAAAATGCATCAAAGAAGAGGTGATGTCAGCTCTAGGGAGGCTAGCTAGCAGGGAGGACCCTAGGAAGGACACATGGATCGCCCAGCAAAGGAGAAATAGATGAGATCTACATGAGCAAACTGGAGGTGGGGGTGGGGGTAATGGAGGGCAAGGGATGAGGGAGGAGAACATAGGAGAATGGAAGTTTCGAGCTGAAACAGGAACAGAGTGGGAGAGCAAGGAAAGAGCTACCATGATAAATGAAGACATCATGGGAATAGGGAGAAACAGAGTGCTAGGGAAGTTCCCAGGAATCCACAAAGATGATTCTACCATAGACTACTAGAAAGAGTCCAAGAGGGTGCCTGAACTTGCCTAATCCAGTGATCAGATGGCTGAGTACCCTGTCATCGTAGAGCCCTCATCCAGTGACTGATGGAAGCAGATGCAGAGATCCACAGCCAGGTGCCAGGCCGAGCTCCAGGAGTCCAATCAATGAGAGAGAGGAGGGATTCTATAAGCAAGGGACATCAAGACCATGATGGAAAAAAGTAAAGAGTCAACTAGCCAAACTAGTGGAAAAACATGAACCAATAGCTGAGGAGCCCCCATGGTACTGGACTAGGCCCTCTGGATAGGCAAGACAGTTGTTTAACTTGAACTGTTTAGGGGGCTCCCAGGCAGTGGGATTTGGATTCCTCCCTGGTGCATGAGCCGGCTTTTTGGAGCCCAGTACCTGTGGTGGGACACCTTGTGCAGCCTTGGTGCAGGGAGGAGGGGGACCTGCCTCAACTAAATGTACCAGGCTCTGCCGACTGCCCATAGGACACCTTGCCTTGGAGAAGGTAGGAATGGGGGGTAGGTTGGGGGATGGGAGGCTGAGGGGTGGAAGGAGGGAGGAGAGGGGGATCTGTTATTGGTATGTAAAATGAATAGAAAATCTCTTAATAATAATAAAAAGAAAAGGTGATGTATATTGATAAGCATATGGGAGTGATGCCATAGCTCCCAACTTACATTCTCTTATGCACTGTAGGGTCTTTTACCTAGTTTAACTCCTGGTCATCAATCCCTTTATTTATGAGCTATACATGATATCATCTACTCCTCAGAATAACGTGTAGGATTAAATTACACAATGCATGTAGACACTGCTCATGAACTCTAGCATAATGTATAGACTATCATGGTTGTCATCAATTTAATATCTATTGAGATGTATCTATAGGAAGAGCCATCACATGTACAAACACACACTCACAAACATGTACATACACGCTAATGTTCATTCACTAAAAATTTACAAGCTGAAGACAATACTAAGATAACTATACCGCTAATAATTTTTCTCCAGACAAAATTCGCAGCAAGACATGTTGCCAGAAATGAACGGCTCCCTTATTAAATAACCACAGAACTGTGTTGCTAAGACTCCAGCAGAATCAAGAGAGCCATGTTAATTTCAAGCTTCATTAGAAGCATGCCTAGCAGACCACCTGAGAAAGGGACACACCCAGCCAAGAACTCATTTAACCAACTTTTGTGCAGGAAGTTACTACAGCAGCACCCACTCCCATGATCGCACAGGTCAGTGCTTGAAATGAGTCGGTGGAAGGGCAATAGATGTCGTTGAGTTGGTAGAGTGCTTGTCTGGCATGCACTAAGCCCTGCGTTTGATGCCCAGGGCCTGATAAACTGAGTATGGCAGTACACACTTGTAATCGAAACACTTGGGAAGTAGAATAAGATTTTCCTCAAACTACTCAGGTTTGTATATCATCCCAAATCAAGAAAACCCACTGAAGGTACTACCTTTGCCATATTGTAACAATCAAACCTGCTCTGGGTCCACACAAAACTGACCCTATCAATCATCAGTCAAGGAAGGAGAATCGGCTTATGGGGCCCTGCCCTTTTCTGTGGAACTATTGGCTATTGATAGAACCTGGGATAGAAAGACCCAATGACTTTAGCTGTGTACCCATGGCTAAATCCACAGAGCCCCATGAATAGCTCTAAATTCATTGTAACACAGACTGCTCTGGTTGATCTCAGTGAGTCACAGAACAAAATAAATAGACATGAATGTGAGACAGCAGGTTAAGTAGGGGTGGTAGAGAAGTGGGGGGTGAGAGTGGTCAGTATACATCACATACACATGTAAAATGTAATTAGTAAAAAGGAAGTGTGTGTGAGAGAGGGGGGGGGGAGAGGGAGAGAGAAAGAGATATGAGAGATTTGCTAACAGATAGATTGACCATGCCTGATAAAATTTTACCTACTGATTCTCAGCTATGATATCATGAAAATTTCTATTCTTCAGTGTATACCAGATAAGTGACTTCTTGAAAAGCATGGCCTCTGGGAAAATGTATTTTCAATCAATAAAGCTTAAACGGGACAGTACTTGAAGGAAACTCATTAAACTTAACAGGTTTAGGGTAAAACATCTTCCTTAAACATGGAAAATTAAAGCTAAATAATAGGGCAAAACCACAAGGAAAATTAGACATTTTTCATTAATCTTTCTTAAGGGCATCATAAATTATGTATTTTTTAAATAAAATTATTAAAATTACTTTTTTGCAAGTCCTTAAATTCTCAGGTTAGAGTATTCTACATGAAAACCATCATAAATGATAGTTAGATAGTTAGATATACGTTCTGGTGTACTACTGCACAGTAGACTAGATGACAGATAATGATAATATATTTCAAAAGGTTTTCACCACACAGACTGGATAAAATGTTGTGAAATCGGATGTGTTTAACCTAGTTTAAACATTATACAGTGTATACAAGTAGTCAAGCATTACATGCTGATGCATAAATGCCTACCATCATTATGTTGTTAATCACCTGAAAAAATAAATTTAATTTTAAAAATAAAGTGAAATATGTGTAATCAAGTGGCTTGTATCTTTTTAAAATAAATTTAACTTACATTGAAAAAATGGGTTGGGGGGCACCGGTGGGGTGTCAGACACCAGAGAGGCCCCCACCACCATGAGGTGCAGGCAGGGCAGGCACCACTATGATGAGCAAGTGTGTGGTGGAGAGAAGGGAGAAAAGAGAAGTGGAATCGTTTGTGCACTATCAAGAGGGGCGGACCTGGAGATGAGAGGGTGGTGAGGAACAGCCTAATATGAGTAACCTATGCTGCCACCTGAGGCCACAATGATGTCCCAGTCCATGTTGCCACTAAGGGTCATGTCTGGATCCATGGCCCTGCAGCAGCGGGGGTTGGCGTCGAAGTCTAAAGCTCATGTTAGCACCAAAGGCCATGTGGATGTCCCTGATCTGGGCTGCCGCCTGGGGCCATGTTGATGTCTTGGGGCTGCACAGTGCTGGCCCTGCCCCTCACCTGGGCAGCACAGTAGAGCTGGACCTGGTGGCAGCAACATAGGTGAGCCTGCCCAAGGGTATGAGCTTGGGAGAGTTGGCCCTGCCCCTTGTCAGTGGTGTGGTAACATGGGTGCTAAAGGGATGACCCTGCCCCTTGCCTGGGCAGTGTGGGAGAGCTGGCCCCAAGGGCATTAAAGAAGGAGACCTAGCCCCACTCCTGGCCAACTGTGGCACTCAGAAGAGCACGCCTTGCAACACATCTGGGCAGCACAGTAGAGAGGTCCCTGGTGTCATGGGTGTAAGAGGGTCAGTTCCTCTGCTTGCTGGGGTGATGTGGAGGAGCCAGTCCCAGAGCATGAAAACAGGAGAGCTGGCACCGCCCCTTGCCAGCTGCCATGGGCAGGAAAGCTGATGCCACTCCTCACCTGGGCAAAGCAGAAGAGCACCCCCTGGTGGCAGGAGTGCTGGAGAGTGGAGGGCTGACCAACTCAGCTACCACCTAAGTCCAGATCCAGAGCTTTGAGTTGGCCCACACCAACATCTACCGCATCCATGAACTGCTGGAGCACATAAAGGGGCCAGTCCTGCGGGACCAAAGCTGCAGGACCTCCATGACACAGGACAACAGCAGGATATCTGAGAGGAGTCCCGGTAAGGATCCAGTCTTGAGGTCTTGAAGCAGACTCATTGCAATGAACATTTGCAAGTAAAGCTGTTTGGGCAAAAGGGTCTACTTTGTGACACACTCTGACACACGGCAGCTTCCATGATGAGGTTTCTTTTTTTTTTCTTTTTTCTTTATTTTTTTATCGGGGAGGTTGCAAGGGCAGAGAGCAGATATGAAGGGATGGAGAGATGAGTGGGAATGAGGTGCATGACGTTAAATTCACAAGGAATCAATAAAAACTTTTCAAAAAGAATGGATTAATCTAAGACTAGACATTCAAGGATGTTATTTGGAGGAACACTTATATGAGCAGAAATGAAGGAGGAACCCTGGGAGCCTAAGAAAATGATCAGAGCACTGAGCAGTCTGGTCCCAAATGATGAGCAGGAGGGATGCTAGCTGGCTTCAGCCTACCTAGACTGCATGAAATCTTAGGAAGACTGGGCAAAGCTAAAATGAGTCCACAAGGCAACCTTCTCCCTGGAGTGGCTTTATCTCAGTATCCTTGCCACACTCACTCACTGGCTGCAAGAAGCTAATGGGAAACATCAATTGGACACACAGCTGCTGTGGACCTGAGTGAGCAGCAGGTGCCCTTGGCCAGTTACATCAAGGGATCTACAAATCTCCATACCATGGCTGCCTCCAGGGATAAAATAAAAGCTCCCAATTTTTAAAGAGAAGTTTCCTTGTTACCGAGATAATAAATGTGAAAACTAATTCTGCAATAATTAATAAGTACTCCATGGAGGAAATATCCTCATTTGCTTATATTTTCAAGTGCTGTATTTGATAAGACCTGTTCTTTGAAACAATAGTGACTGAGTGAAACAGCTTCTTTCCCAGCTACTTTGCAAGAAGAAAGGCTATTAAGGCATTTTGTCAGTGTCCAAGAAACAAATTGGTGTTCTGTGTTTATTAATAGGCAAGATGACTATTGCATTAAACAGTAGCTCACACAGCTCTGACTCACCCTCATCTCTCAATGTATTGGGAACTTAGCTAATTCAAGGTTCAGTCATTAAAATTTTTGTGTATGTTTATTTAATGCATATTAAATCTTTAAAGGGTGGATTTCATTATGACATTTTCATCCATGCTTAAGAGGTACTTTGATCATATTCACAAACGCCCCTACCACTCACACCCCTCTTCCTTGATGTCTTCATGATTGGTATCTATTTTTTGAGTGAAAACATGGGCTATTTATCTTCCTGAGTCAGGCTGATTTCACTTAACATAATGATACCCAATCCATCCATTCCTGAAGATAAAATTGCTTTGTTTTGCTTAATTGCTGTTTACTTTATACATATATGCTACTATTCCTTATCCATTCCTCTGTTCATGGAATTAAGCTGCTTCTACAGCTTGGCTATCCTGAACAGTGCCGCACCAAACGTGGATGTGCAAACATCTCTGTGATATCCTGACTTAGATTCCTTTGATGTATCCTGGGAATGGTATAGCCAGATCAATGTTAGTTCGAAGTTAAGTTTTTCTGAGCAATATTCATACAACAGTGACTAATTTACATCCCCACCAATGGTACACAGTGGGTCTTTTTTCTCCCCGGCATCCTCTTATTATACCACAAGGACACATGCTCAACTATGTTCATAGCATCATTATTCATAATAGCTGGAACCTGGAAACAACCTAGATACCCCTCAACTGAAGAATGGATAAAGAAAATGTGGTACATATACACGATGGAGTACTACTCAGCATTAAAAAACAATGACATCATGAAATTTGCAGGCAAATGGATGGAACTAGAAAATATCATCCTGAGTGAGGTAACCCAGACTCAGAAAGACAAACATGGTATGTACTCATGTAGTGGGTAGCCAATATACTCACTCATAAGTGAATAATAGAAATAAAGCAAAAGATAACTAGACTACAACCCACAGCTCCAGAGAAGCTAGCTAAAAAGGAGAACCCTAAGAGGGACACATGGATCACCCGTGGAAGGGGAAATGGATGAGATCTCCTGAGTAAACTGGGGATGGGGGGGGGGGGCAATAAAGGGTGGGGGGGGGGAATGGGGGATGAGAGCATGGGGGAATGGGATGGTCGAGCTGGAACAGGGGTGGAGTGGGAGAGCAATGAGGGGGATATCTTGATAGGAGACATCATGGGGACAGGAAGAAACCTAGTGCAAGGGAAGTTCTCAGGAATCCACAGGGATGACCCCAGCTTAGACTGGAGTGGTGGTGGAGACAGTGCCTGAACTGGCCTATCCCAGTGATCAAATTGGTGACTACCCACACTGTCATCATAGAGCCTTCATCCACTAACTGATGGAAACAGATGCAGACAGACACAGCCAAGCACCAGGCCAAGATCCAGAAGTCCAGTCGAAGAGAGAAAAGAGAGATTCTATGAGCAAAGGGCATCAGATCATGTTGGGGAAACTCAGAAACAACCAAACCAAGCCAGTGGGGACTCATGAACTTTGGACAGACAGCTGTGGAGCCTGCATGGGACTGGACTGGGTCCTCTGCAAGGGTAAGACAGTTGTGTATCTTGGTCTGTTTTAGGGCGCCCCCCAGCAGTAGGATCAGGATCCATCCCTGGTGCATGAACTGGCTTTTTGGGGCCCATTGCCTATGGTGGGACACCTTGCACAGCCTTGATGCAGGGGAGGGGCTTGGACCTGCCTCAACTGAATGTGTTGGGCTCTATTGACTCCCCATGGGAGGCCTTACCTTTTCAGAGGAGGGGATAGGGAGTGGGCTGGGGGATAAGGTTGGGGAGAAGCAAGAGGAGGGATGAGGGAGGGATCTGTGATTGGTATGTGGAACAAATAAAAATTTCTTAATCTAAAAAATAAAAAAGACTTGAGATGCACATACACACTCTCACACTCCCTTGTGGTTTTGGATACAGAACTGACTCAGGCAGTTGGAACAGTGTACCAGAACCTGCAACTATTCTGTTCTGTATAGTGAGTTTTTCCCCTTAATAACTTCCTCTGCCCCTTAATAAATAAATGAATATATAAATAAATAAATAAATAAATATTCCTGTAGCCAGAAGTTTTTCTGTGTCCTGCCTATCCCACAGTTAGGACAAATCTCTCACTCACAGTCCCTCAGCCTTTTATGAAATAATCACTCAGAAGCTTATATTAGTCAAAACTGCTCGGCCAATAGCTCAGGCCTACCACTGACTAGCTCTTATATTTAAACTCAGCCCACTTCTGTTAATCTATATGCTGCCACATGTTCCATGGCTTTACCTGTGTGCCATTACATGCTACTCCACAGATGGTGGGCTGGCATCTCCTGACTCAGCCTTCCTCTTCCCAGAATTCTCTTGTCTGCTTATACCGCCTATACTTCTTGCCAAGCTATTGGCCAAGCAGCATTTTATTTATCAACCAACCAGAGCAACACATATTCACAGCATACAGAACATCCCACAGCATATTCCATTTGATGTCATTATTGATTAAAAATATTTAAATATTATATGTATGTGGCCATCAGAGACCCAGGTCAGCTTGCACACATGTGTTGCTAGAATTTGAGAACTCTGATCATCCTGATGAATGAGATATTTGAGAATTAATTATATAACTGATTGTGATGGCTTCTTCTTTAGAAATTATGATTTAAAATATCTGTATCTAATCAGTCCAACTTTCAAAACCAATCAAAGTAAAAGGTTGATATTTAAATATGTTTACCCTCCAAGGCAGGTGTTCTCATTGACATACTATACCCTGACTCACAAATGTAAGATCAATATAAAATTACAGGTCTTAAGAAAAGGGAAAATTTTCAGCAATGTACATAATTAAATAGAAATACCAATGACCTATTAAGCCATGGCCCTATCTTCATAATGTGCCCTGACTATAGTATTGTACCAGAGTCTTAGGAATTTCACAAATGGCACCACACACACACACACACACACACACACACACACACACACACACAGGATTTATTCACAGTGTCATCCTTGAGAGAAATCATTTCAATGACTGGGCTCTCTTTTCTGACGGGGCATTTGCAAATTCTCTGCTTCTGATGATACTGCTAAACTTGTGCCTCTAGGTGATGTCATCTGACTGAATCTTGGCCAATCGAAGATGTATGTGCCACTTATGGGTCTAGACACGCAAACTAAAATTAGTTCCTGGAAGAAGGCACAAGCAAAAGGATTCCTTGTATGATGCATTTGTCAATTTCCTGTAGTGTAAATGTGCCTGCTTGTCTTCTGATCGTGAGGTACTAACATAAAGTCACTAATGTGGAGTTGAGATGCAATATGCAATATTTCTAAAGAGTTTAGAAATAAATCGCTTCAAAGGTAAAGATAGCAGTAAAATGAAATAATATAAGAAATGGTGTTTTGTTTTTATATTAATTGTTTGTAAATTAATAAAATCTAACTTTTATAATCTACTTTTCCTTTCAAAACAAACTCACAGAATTCCTAAAAATTTAGCAATGGGCTGTCACAAGCCATGATGAGCTAGCTCCTGCCTGCCAGGCTCAACCCACACTCTTATACAATGTTCTGTAGAAATTTAGTAGAACACAGAATCACTGGAGAAGCCTGGGTCCCTGATAAATTGCATGGAACAGAAATTCCTCTCTCCTGATTCTTCTAAGCCACACTGGATAGGAAGTAAGAAATAAGACTTTGACTGTAAACCTGCTTGATGCAAGGCTATCTGTTGTCACAGCTGTTGCTGAAAAGCAAACAAACTGTCTCATTCATGGATTTCTACATTCAGGGAATCACCAAACTCAGCTGAAACATCCATGAAATGCAGGTTTCTGGATGCCTGCTGACTAAGAATCTCCAGGATTTGAGGTTTCAAAGCTTCCACAATCACTAGCCAAGTTTGGGGAGCGACAATCAAACTAATTCTAATTACTCTTGTAGTTGGAACAGGAATTTGGCAGATAAAAGGGGAAAGTGGGTACCAGAGGAGATTATCTGAGCTATTAATGGGTTTGATCTGTTCAAGAATCATGAGACCCTGAGTGCAGACATAGAGGATGGTGGAGAAAGGTAAAACAATTCAATGGTCTGTTTATGGGCAGCACCTTGAGGAAGGGAGAACAGGAGAGAGGAGGGACTATGGGGAAGGAAAAGCGACATTAAAGACCTTTGAAAACACCACATAGAAATCCACTACTATAGGAGCTTTCTAAAATATATACATACATTTATATAGGGGGTTTAAAAGAAGTTACCATATAACAATGAAGCAATGTTTCCCACAGACACCACAGGCTACAAAGAAAAAAAAAAGAAAAAAAAAAAAAAAAAAAAAAAGCTCAGTGCCAGGCATGGGTTACCTGCTTCATTGGTCAGTAAGGTCCAATAGACCCCACTAACTTACAGGCTACTGCCATTGTTATCCTCTAAAATATGATGGTAAAATCCTACTGTTGAAGACACCACATACTTGAGCATAGACATGAAGAAATCAAGCTCATACCTACCTGGAAGCTTCACCGCTACTGGCTACCTTTCATAGTGCTGGGAAGTTGTATGCATGAGATGGGGGGGAGAGCCATCAACAAAGATTCTTACCTAGTAGTGAACTTTGCAAGCAACATTAAACAGCCTGACAAGGTATGCCTACTGGTGCAATAGTGGTATAAATATTATGGAAACAACCAACCAATTTCTGCTTGAATTTTTAAAGCCCATTCCACGAGATGGAACCCATGCCTGGTACTTTAAATTAGGCCAAAAAAAATCCTTGGCTGGCTGTGTAACAAGCCCTGAGACCTAGTATTATTATTCTACTAAGTGAACAAAGTATTAAACTGCCCCCTTAGTTCTTATCTGTTTTGTGAGAATATTCTTTTTTATTAAAATAAATGTTTCCATACGGTATATTCTGATCACAGTTTCCCCTCACTCAATGCCTCCCAGATCTTCCCTATGCGGAACTCCGTGTCTTCTTCCTCTTATTAGAAAGCAGAGGCGACCCAGGAGCCCATCTGCCGCTTCTAGGCCTGGCTCCGGCAGACCCTGGGAACAACCAACACAATTCTGCCCCAGGTCACTAGACTTGTGGGGGGAAGAAGTTCACTCATAAGCCTGCCCACTGTGCAGTCTGGCACCATTGTAATTCTTGATTAGTGTCCTGCCCAGCACCATGATGAACTGAGGGGACAATGAGGTATACAGGCAGTGTCAGGCAGATGGGCACTATTACAATGAGCAAATGTATGGTGCACTATGTGAAAGAGAGAGGGGGCAGAGAGGAAGCCAGAATGGTTCATGTCCTTTGGAGAAGGTTAACACATGCCATCCAGGGTCATGGTCACGTCTGGGCCTGGGCTGCAGCAGTGTCTGGGTTCATGGCCCTGTTGCAACCTCAGTCTGTTTTGGTGTTCTGGGCCCCTGATACCACCAAAGGCAGAGAAAGAAAGAGCTGTACAGAGTTGGCCCCGCCCCCTCACTGGCTGCAATACTAGGGAGAGCTTGTCCAGCCCCTCACCAGCAGAAGCACTACACCACACCTGAACAGCACAATAGAACTGACTCTGTTCGCAGGGGCAAGGGTGAGCTGGTCCTGTAGGTATGAAAAAGGGAGAGCAGGTCACGCTGGCCATGGGGTGAGGGAAAGGTGCCTCCCCTCACCCTTCACCATCTGCAGCAGGTGGGAGACCTGACCCAACCCCTCATCAGCTGCAGCACTGGGAAGAATGGGCCCTCTGCCTCTTTGGGGCAGCATAGTAGAGTTGACCCTGATGACAGGGATATATGGGTGAGCCAGCACTAAGTGCATGAGAGGGGCATAGCTGGTACTGCCTCCCTCAGCCAAGGTGTGGTGATGGGGATGGGGTGTGGTGATGCCCTCTCCCTTGCCCCTACTGCCTCCAGCTGGCGAGGGAGCTGACCCCTTTACCAGCTATAACACTCAGGATAATAGGACCTGCCCCTCATCAGGACACCACAGCAGAATGAACTCTGTTGACAAGCTCACAGGTGAGCAGGCAGGGAACGTGAACATGAGTGAGCTGGCACCGCCCCTCACCTGCCATATGGCATCATGGGTGGGCAAGAGATGCCTTCCCCCCACACACCATCGATGCCTGAAGTAGGTGAGAGAGCAGGTCCTGAGGTCAGAGGAATGGAAGAGCTTCTTCTGTCAGCTGCAACACTCTGGAGAGCAGGCCCTGCACCTCGCCTGGGTGGCACGGTAGAGCCAATCCTGTGGGCAGAGGTGTGGGTGAGGCAGCCCTGATATTGCAAGCATGGAAAGGCTGTCTGTCCCCTTTGTTCACCTGTCATGTGGTGGTATGGGTAGGAGGGAGATGTCATGCCCCCCTCTCACTCACCAACACCTGAGGTGGGTGGGAGAGCTGGCTGGTGGTGGGAGAGTGTTACAGCTGGTAAAGAGGTCATAAGAGCAGGAGAGCTGGCCCTGCCCCTCATCTGCTGCCCACTCAGGAGAGTGGCCCGAAACCTCACCTGGACAACTCAGTAGAGCTGGCCCTGGGGGTGTGGGTGTGGGAGATAAGAAGCTGAGGACATGAAAACAGAACTCTCCCTGCCCCTTGCCCATCTCTGCAGGAGGTGAGCTCACCAAAGCAATGCAGAAGAGCTCACCCTGGTGGGGGCACAGGGGAGAGCTGGCAGGCTGACCAACCCTGTAAATACCTAGGCCTAGAACCAGCGTTACAGGTTGACCCACCCCAACATCCACCCCTTCTGCCATCTGCTGGAGCACATGAAGGAACCAGTCCTATAGACTCAAAGCTATAGGATTTCTACAACGCAGAGCAACAGCAAGATAACCAAGAGGAGCTCCAGTGAGACCCCACCACATACAGTGTAGCAGAAACCAGAGGCCTCGAACCAGGCCAATGACTCTGCAGTGAACACTTGCAAGTAAAGATATATGGATAAAAGGGTAAACTGCGTGACTCACTGTGTCACACTACAGCTTCCATAAAAAGATTTTTTTCTTTTCTTTTTTCCTTTTTTCTCTTAAATTTTATTAGGCAGGGAGGCAGGGACTGCAAGGGCAGAGGACAAATACACAGGGACAGGAAATGAATTGGGACCAAGATTCATGATGTGAAAGACACAAAGAATAAATAAAAAGAAAGTTTAAAAAAAAAAAAAAAAAGCAAAGAAGCTAATAAGAAAACAATCAAACCAGAATAAAACAAAGGAAAAAAACAAAACAAAACCTGAGATACACATAGAAAGACATGAAAGCAAAACTCATAAAAACATATAATCAGAAACCATAGTATGTAAGCAAAAGACCAGTAAGGTTTTTAAAAATGCCCCAACAACGCATTATGAGATAAAACATCTCCAAAAGTACCACGGAGTTCATTTTGTGAATTGCCGGGCATCTACTGCTGGGCAAGTGGCCTGTCATTGGTTGGTTCCGATTGGAAGCACAGACAACTCAGATTAAGATGGTTCTGATGGCAGCATGGCCCCCAGACATCGTCAAGGCCTCAGGTTGCAGCATGAATGGAGGAGTTCATGAAGTCCCACCCCTATCTGAGGAGCTATTTCCAACTGATGGCTGAGAGGATCCCCATGCGCCAGTAGATGGTCCCATAACCGTGCTCATATGAGCTGCACTAAATTAACTCTGTGGGTACTAAAAAGAAAAACAAGGCACAGGAAGTTTGGAGGGGAGAATGGGCAGGGCTGTAGAGAAGGAACTAGAAGGCAGGAAGTGGGGGGGTAGATTTGATCAAAACACATTACATGTATGAATTAGTAAATAAAATGATTTTTCAGAAATGTCTAGGTTCCACCCCAGACGTCCTAAGTCAGAATTGGCATTTTAACAAGAGACTTGTGCGATTAAAATGTGCATTAAAGTTTCAAAGCAGATATATCACAATTTATACAGACTCAGCAATAAAAATCTAACATAAACACATGTAGAATCCGTCCATAGTCTTCATGGAGAAACTCAAGACTTTTTCAGGTCAGCATTGCTTTCACCTGTATGACATAGATCTGGGCACCATAATACTTTCAGCATTTTCAGTCTCTACAGTTTTGACCTTTTAGCTGGTAAAGGATGAGAAATTATGAAGTCTGAGAAAAAGGGATTAAATTTGAATTATAGGCCCACCCTAGGGTGCATGTGTAGACTATCAAAGAGGGAGAGATGATGCTACTAAAATACTGTTCATATTTTTAGTTTTCTTGTATTAATAATTGATTGCAAATATTGGATGCTTGTAAGTGCCTCTTCATTCTTATATTTCTCCTTTAACAAACCTAAGCTATTTCTGTTTGGTTGTTGAGTTTTTTTTTGGTTTTGGTTTTGGTTTTGGTTTTGGTTTTGGTTTTGGTTTTGGTTTTGGTTTTGGTTTTGGTTTGGGGGGGTTGTTTTGTTTTTGTTTTTTACAGATCCCTGCTAAGCCATCTTTTCTTATATCATTAATAGAGCCCCCAAAGATTTTCCCTTCTGAATGCATCCAAGGTTATAGCTCTATTTCTCATTATAAATTCAAATAGGCCATTTTTAATAGCGTAACGATGTCATTAAATGCATCTGTCTCTGGCCCAGAGGGAGACACTGGCTGGGGTTACATGAGAATTCTGTGTCTGATGAGCATGCTTTTCCCTCTGTGGCTTCCTAGTCCCTCAAGTATTAAACATGGTATAGCTCTCCTTACTTAAAATAGCTGCAGATCCATCCTTGCTAATGCAGATTAAGGCAAAGAGATAAGACATGGCAAGGTCAGACACTTGCTGCTCATACTCTATGTCTTTGGGGACCATTCTTTCCTCATCCTCAGCCTGTATGGTTTGAGGGACACCTGCCATACCTGTAGAAGGCAAACAAGGCCAGCCCTGCCAAGCTGAACACACCATCAAACCCACACAGTGTTAAGTTCAATGTGCATATGCACCAAGCCAAACTTATAAGGCCCATACCACAGACTTTGCTAGTAGCCAGGAGAAAGAGAAGCCCTCCTTGCTACTAGAATTGCTGCCCTCCAAAGATCTAGCTCCAGAACTGTTTGAAACCATCTTTGCTCCACTGCATCCAAAGCCCACCTAAAAACAAATTGTCTAAGAAGAAAACAGATCTTGAAGGTGGAAAGGAGACAGACTGCTGGTGGCATTTTGAAGTCCCAGTAACTATAGAACCTTACTACAATATTTATAATCCCATGAATTCCCTTTTAGTTTAATGAAGTGGGAGTATGATATATACATTTTCTGCCAAAATATATTTACTAAAATAGAATGAAAAAAATTTTTAAATGTTCTGAATAATGACCTGGACAGAAGTCATTCTTCCATGTTGAACAGCAATACATACCTATAGAAACAGAGGAAAGCAAAGCCTATAGAGACAAGAGAGATGTGATTGTAGCTCACATCTACAGTTGATTTCCTGAGTCTACTACAGCCTGACCCATTAATAAACTGAGTGAAGCTAGGCTAAGCCTGTGACCCTGTAGTGCCTGTTTGCCCACTATAGCCCGAGGGTAGTGATAGAATCTATAGATGGAGTTGGTGAATGGAAGCACAGCTATCATGTAAAACACTGTGAATAAGGAGCACAGAGCAATGTGTCTATGGTCTCGAAGTTTTCCTTTCTTTCCTTCCTCTTTCCCTAAATCCAGTATTTCCTCTTCTCAGAAGAATGCACAGCGCTTAGCAACCAGAGACAAGAACTCTTGGGCCTGGCCTCCAGGTACCTCAGAGTCTGAAAGAAGGGGCTACATACTGCATTGTAAATTTGGGTTGAGTAGCCACATGCCTGGTTATTAAAGAACCAAGACCTCAAAGACAAGAGATTTCATCTCCACCTCCAACATAGGCAAGGAAGACTCCCAGGAAGGGGCGACCCTGAGCACCTGTAGTTGATCGATATGGAGTCTGGTGATGGTATGGCAAGCAGCCTTCTTGAAGAGATTAATGAGAACATTTCACATGGATCCCCTCCCTTCAGAGGCATGAAGCATTTCATTGTGGGCCAAGTACAAAGCTGTGGGCAGAGCAGACCCTCAAATTAAAATGACACATTATTCATGAGAAAACACATTTAAGCCGGCTACAGCATTTTAAAAGGATCCCTAATTGCTGCCAAGTCTCTAATTCTCCTTGAAAATGATGAAAGTTGGGGCTTGTGAGTCAATAAAAGGCTAAAATGGGAATCTAGTGATTCTGCTATTAGAGGGCAAAAAACAAAGGCAGAAGAGAGGGTGTGATTAACATGAAACAATAAAATCGTAGGAGCACGTTGATCTCCAAAGGCTGAGTCTCAGCATGCCTCCAGATGGTTGTAGGAGATCTTCCCCACAGCCTCACCTCCAGTAAGACACCCTGACAAGAAATGCAACATGATTCCACATAGCTGAACCCAGAATCCAAATGTTTTTGTTTATAAGAAGTATTCTGAGCTATTAGAATACGCAAGCTCTGCAGCTGAGATATGCAAATCTAATAGATAAATGGGAGGGTGAAGACACCACACGTATAGCCAAACTCACAGCTCCTCTTGTCTATCACAAGTAACCACACAGGGCAAAAACACATAATACAGGAGTTCTATTACACACACACACACACACACACACACACACACACACACACACACAATCAAACACACATACACTGGTAACTGTAAGACACACCATCTGCACCTACATATTCATGCCTCCCACCCCTGTTCATTCTTACCCTCCAGTGACACACCCAATATGGATACTAGACAAGATATATCACACCAAATGCCACCCACATCCAGAGAACGTCTTCTCTCCTTGCTTAGTGTGGTGGTTTAAAAGAAAATGACCCCCAAAGGGAGTGGCATTTTTAGGAGATGTGGCTTTGTTGGAGTGGGTGTGGCATTGTTGGAGGAAATGTGTCACTGTGGAGGCAGGTTTTGAGGTCTCACATATGCTCAAGCTAAACTCAGTGTCTCGGTTCACTTCCTGTTGTCTTTGGATCAAGGTGTAGAATTCTCCAGCACCATGTCACACCATGATGATAATGGACAGAACCTCTGAAAATGTAAGACACTCCAATTAAATGTTTTTCTTTTATAAGTTGCCATGGTCATGATGTCTCTTCACACAATAGAAACACTAACTAAGACACTTAGACATCTCTAGAAATGTACCACAGACACACCCAGTTATATACTTTACTAATCTACTAGACACACTTCAATCTAATGGAGCTGACAATCAAGATTAACCATTACAAGTCAACATGACACCCAAATACATCTCTGTCAACCATTGGTTCTCAACCTTCCTAATGCTGCAACTCTTGAATGCAGTTCCTCTTGATATAGTGAACCCCCAAACATAAAATTATTTTTGTTGCTACTTCATAACTGTAATTTTGCTGCTGTTATGAATCATAATGTAAATATCTAAAATGCAGATGGTCTTAGGTGGTCCCTATGAAAGGGTCATTCAACACCCAAAGTGGTCAAGACCCACACATTGAGAACCCCTGCTGTAAACCATAACATCCCATTCCACTCTGCACTGAAAAGGATCGTGTCTATCTCATAAACCAAAACACATTCAATCCATTTGCAAAGGTCTCTATAGTCTTAACTCCAACACTGTTCAAGAATCCAAGTTCAAAGTCTCCTTTGAAACACAAGACCAAACCCATAAGTATGAACCCCTCTATACTGTCAAAAACAAGTTATATATTTTCAATATACAGTGGCATCAAGTACACAATCCCATTTTAAAGGAGTTGAATTAGATATCAATGAAAGATTAGTCCAATGTCAAACTGAATCATCAGTGACAGTTAAATCCTGTAGCTCTACAACCAGTCTCCAAGGGCACATAATGTTCTGATGTGAACTTCAACAAGCGAGGGTAGTCCCATCCCTATGACCTTGTCATTTGTAGTCCATATCACCTCTCCTCTTGGGATGACTCCACCTGTTTGTTGGGCGTTCTGTGTTGTATGGGACATTCAAAGAAGGAGAGTCACCCCAGAATGTAATTTTAGGCTCTCTGGAGGCAAGAAGGAACAGTTTCTATAAACTGAATCTCGAACCTCTATTCAGAAGCATATTTATTGATTGTACACAAAGGCTGTGTTTGGGGTACAACAAGTTCCTCATACCAAAGCCCTTTTGATCTACTCTGTATGTTCTCCAAAGGGAATCACCACACCCCACAACCTTTAGTCCTTATTGTACACTGTCTGCAGTGCCCAGTAACCCAAGACCTCCAAGTGTGTCTGGATGGTCTTGTCAGAAAAGTCATGCAACGGATGGAAACTTCCTCATAAAATCAACTCTGTAAATATTAGAAAACAATCACTGCTCTCTACTATGATTTCCTCGAGGCCTTCAACAAACACAAATACATCCTGCTGTTATCCTAGATACAATGAGAAACAACTGTCACATTCTAATGTTTGCCCTAGATACAGTGACTTTACTAGATTCCCACTAGCCTTGTTGCCCACAGATTTCCTTAGCAGATGATTCCTGCCATCTCCAACATCCTGAGACCGCTACTGCAGCTTGGGCCTCGCCCTCACAGCTTACTTGATCACCCTTCTGAGGGATGCCTACAGTGATTCTAGCCCTGTCACATATTGTCTGGCCTCCCAGGACTTGCTTTGAAATATGGATGGAAGGTTTTCATGACCCCACAATTTCTGTTTTGCAAATAACCCCAATATTAAAATCACTTGAACAATGTGAAGGTTTGCCACGACCCTTTGGACCACTGCCACATTGGCATCCAAGCACCTGTGTAGTTGAGAATAGTTAAATAATACTGAGAAAAGAGTGACTGATGACATCCTGTATGGGGAGGAGGCCTCAGAGACACTCTCTTCTCATGGGAAAATCTCAAATGAGTTTACATTTTCATACCACTGAGCCTGCCACACATGGGGTCTGGCCAATTCCTCAAAAGCCCTCAAGACATCTTTCCTACTGCTCCAAGGCAAAGTGCCTGGCTTCTGCTTAACGGTGCTAATCTCTTCAGAAACCATACCTCCCTTAGTCCCTGTGTTACACAGGCTTTGCAAACGAAACTGCAAGCCTCTCAAGTCTTTATACTCTTCACTTTGGATGCTCATTGTAAAGCTGCCCAAGCATAGCCAGTAAAACCTGCCTCAGCCTGAAAACTGGAATGCCTTGGAATTCCCTATACCAGGCTAATTAATCTGTCACCTTTAATCTCAGCCTCCCACAAAGTCTCAAATGCTTTACCAGAATGTAATGAATGGTCGCTATTCCAGTTCCCAATAGAGTTCCTGCTCCCATTGGAAACCTCATGAGCAGAGTGTTTACTGCTCCCACATTTCTATAGGCATTCTGGTAACTCAGTTCCTACCAGAACTAACCATTGTGCTCATCTTACAGTATTTTCAGAGCTTCTCCAGATGCTTCCAAATTCCCCCTAAAAACTAGTTCCAAAGGCTCTGACCCATATGTCAGGAAATCACAGCAACAATCCCACTTCTCTGGTAGCAATTTCTGCATTAAAATTTCTCATTACTCTGACCTAGTAGTGACAAACATTTTAAAGAAGAAAGGTGATTTTTTAATTTTAATTTTGTTTTTAGTGGTTTAGGTCCATCAAGGCAGGTTGAATATGGCAGAGCAATCCAGATCACATCATGGTGGCCAGGGAGGAGAGAGAGAGAGAGAGAAAGAGAGAGAGAGAGAGAGAGAGAGAGAGAGAAATTCTCTCATTTGACATTGGAATATTGCACCCAATATCGTACCCATGGGACTTGAGTTTTCTCTTTACAAGAGATGTAAATTTAAAGTTCTACTTGTTCAATTTTTATTTTGTTTTTCTTTTGGGTTTCTTTTACATTTTTCAATTATTTATTCACACAGGTGTGTAGCTGAAGTTTTCTCCAGGCCTGCCTGGCCCATGGTCAGGACAAATCTCTCTCACCTGCCAGTCCCACAGCTGCTCAGACCCAACCAAGAAAATACACAGAGACTTATATTGCTTATAAACTGTATGGCCATGGCAGGCTTCTTGCTAGCTATTCTTATATCTTAAATCAACCCATTTCTCTTCATCTATAAGTTGCCACGTGGCTCGTGGCTCACCGGTATCTTAACATCTGTTTCTCATCATGGCGGCTGGCAGCGTCTCTCTGTCTCAGCCTTCCACTTCCCAGAATCCTCTTCTCTGCTTGTCCCGCCTGTACTTCCTGCCTGGCCACTGGCCAATCAGCACTTTATTTATAGAGAGTGACATCCACAGCACTCAGGTGGGAAGTGAAAGGACAAACTGCAACTCGATTCTCTCCTTCGACCATGGGGGTCCCAGGGATTGAACCTGGGTTGAGCCTGGGTTGCCAGGCTTGGAGGCAGATTACCAAACTATATTACTAGCTCTTAGTTTTGTTTAAAGCAGGAAATGAAGTAGGGTTTGAGGGATATTCATTTCCCTGCACTAAGAGATTGAGAGTTAAATAAACCTTTAACTATAGGCACCTGAGCAAGGGATGTAGAAGCCCTACATATTGAGAGTTTTCACAGGAAACTAGCTGAAGAAATATCAGATCTACAGCAAAATCAGTATAGAAAAGAAAGGATGGAAATAGGAGAGGTAAAAGAAAAGATTTTAGATTCCAGAAAATTCCTGCTATAGGGAAAAATCCTCAACTTGCCTCAACTAGATTATAAATAAAAAGCACAAATGGGGGGAGGGAATCATTAAAACAAGATTCCACTGTTCTGTATCACAGAGCCCAGATTACAAACCCATACAATGATTTCAGCGTACAGATGTTTTCAACATGTGATGCAATAGTGATAAATGCAAGATGTTTTGTTTTTGTTTTTGTTTTTTTTAAAGTGATCGCAGGGCTTTCACCGCAGAAAGCAGAACCCAAGAAGACATTTGAAAAGACACTGTCCTGTGTTTGGTAGTGACACTAGAATGAAACTAGATTGAGAAGCCAATGGCCATTCAAAAAATGGGCTTAATTTCTATAGTGTGACTCCACTCTACACTTTGATACCTTCTTTGCAATCAGGACCAGGTACCAACACAGTCTACCCAGAAGCCTCTGCCCAGCAGAAGGCAATTGCTCTTTTCCCACAGAGAGCTTATTAAAGCCATTGGGGGCTGTGGCCTGTTATGGTAACTGCCTCCCTGTGCCTTCCAGGTATGTTAATTCCCCTTTGAAATGAAAGGAAAAAATATACTAGGAGAATGATTTAAACAAAGGTTAGAACCAGGAATGTCCCACTTGGCCACTTGAGCAAAGGCTCCATGTGTCATTTTTATTAATGCTATCAGACAAAAAAGGACTTTGCCGGTCATGAGCAGGGAGCTTAAGGGCCTTTTCTGGAGTTGCTGCCTGAGCTCTGGGAAATTGTGTTTGCTCTCTGGGGCTCCTACATTGATGGAATGTATTCATTTCCTCCTGGTACAAAAGTAAATAATTCTGGAAGGAAATGGAAAGTTCAGGCTTCCAGGACCACCCTTGTTTATTCTCTGGATGTCTAGAGACTCCATCGGGTTAGAAAATGGCCAGTTGTGTACAGTGTGACTATTTTTTTTCAATACTAATGTCTATTTGGCTTTGACCTATGACACTGTCACATAACAGATACAACAGACACATTGGGACAACCACATGACAGAACAGAGGAGAATGTTGCAACGTGGGTAAGGTCCAGGAAAATTCCACTGTCTTTCCTTAATCTTCTAAGAGAATCTTTTGCTCTAAATAAGAAAAAAGGCAACAAATATATTTGTGTGTTGTGTGTTTGGGTCTAAGTGACTTGGTAACTAAAGCTAGCTTTTATCCGGTGACTTTAGGCCACATATCTTGCCTCCCCTGCCCTCAAGAATCCTATCTTATAAGATACAAGTACTTCATGCGTCATTTGTGTGGAAAATCTGACCTACAGGCCATTCGTGCCAGCTCATTAATTTTCCTCTGCTCGCCAGGCAGCTGTCATAGAAATGGAAGATGCTCTCATTGTATGCCTAAATTGGGTAAGGAAGAGTTCTTCAAATTAGAATTCGAAAGACCATTCAGAGGCAGCCCTAAAGGGGGGACAAAAAAAAACATACAAGGCTAGAAAATGTTCTCAGCCACCTCCTCTGGCCTCCTCCTTCTGTGAGACTTACTCCTACACAACACTTGGATTGTAAAATGTGTGTGATAACCGATCACTTTTGCCTGTCATTATGTCTGCCTTCCCATTCATTCATTCCTGCTTCCCGTAAACCCGTCAGTCATCCATCCACCTGCCCATTCTAAAGTTTACTTAGCAACTCAGTCATTAAACCTGTGCTTTTCTGCTACACGCAAGCCATCGTTCTGAGCTCTGTCTGTGTATCTGCAGAGTTCCTGTGACTCTCCTGTGCGCTTTACTTCCAAAGTGAGATCGTTTATGTTGGATGCCATGTCTGTCTTTCCCAGTAACCCTTGACCTCTCTGAGGACAGGAACTAAGCTGTGCCCTCCCGCCCTTGCTTTTGTATCTGCCGAGAACGTTTGTCCTCCTCCTCCCCACTGTTTCCCTCTTCCTTCCTCTCCTTTATGATCCAGCTTGACTGTCACCTGGGCTGTCTACAACAGCCCCTCCTTCCACCCTGCTCTGCAGAACTGCCTCCACCCCACCCCATTTCTCACTGTTTGGTGTGTCTCTTTGTTCTCCTGTCTTTGTCTCTCTCCCTATTGGCTGCTAGTCCCACCAGGCATGCACTGCTTGTAGATTCCTAGTCCCTGGATTGCTTGCACAAAATTGTTACTCAGTAAATATTGTTAATGATCAAACAGATGAGAATAAATTTTATCTTTGTGTCTCCAGCTAACAGTTAAGGATTCTGCACTCAGCAGGCTGTAGTCACTTGGCAAAGGCTGGCTGTTCAAGAGAAAATGAAATCAGACGCACGCATGCTCTGCAACTCAAAATATCTTGAGATGAACAAATTTCCAGTTCTTTCACTTTTCAGTCTCTCCTCCCACCCCAAAACACACACGCACACTACTTCCCTGCCTCCGTTTCTCTTTTTCTCTTCCCTACTCTCAATCCCTCCCTTCCTCCCTCGTTCTGTTGCCTGAGAGCTGCAGAAACCATCTGGGGTTCTAAATACAACTCTTACCCAATCTGTGCCACATGCACACTGTTTCAACCAAGTGGAAACCATGAAGGTGCAGCCTTCTCAGCTTCTGTACTTTTCTTGATAACGTTACATTTACATTCAAAATGGAGGCAAGAACGACGGAACAAGCAACATCACCTAGGTGTCTTTCACCCACACACTTTTGATATATCGCCTCAACTGAGCTGAGAAGAAAATATTGACAAAAGAGGTTTTTAAAGAGTATGCATGAGGGAGCAGAGCTGGGAGTTTAATTCTCTAATCCACACTGTAGAATATTTACCAGGCTCCCTCCCTGCTTCCTGGCATCTAAGGAGCACAGATACCTCAAACAGAACTGTGAGTGAAGAGGAGAGCAGATGAAGGGGGACTGATTATGATCAGTGTCATGTGTATGTATGAAAATATCACAATAGTGCAATACATTAGTGAGAAAGGTTCTCTAAATAGGCATTTCAGAATGCTCTCAACAGTGTTTCTGCTCCATTCTACAATTCCCCATGTTTGGGGCTCAGAAGGAACCAATAGAGGATGTGACTGTGACACATTTCATCTTGTAAAAACTAAGTTTTATCAGAACAAGGAAAAACAGGAGGCACTGAAATGCCATCATCTGTAGGGATAAATGTATATGGAAAGACCAAAATGTGGTCTGCCAATATGATGGAACACCACGCAGCGATCACAAGAAACTATCTAGAGCATGAACACATGAGTGATCTTGAGAAACCCTAACTTTAACTTGTAGAAGCCATACACAGAGGCCGTGGACCATATGAGCCCATTTATACAAAATGTCCAGACAAGAAATATCTACGGACAAAGTGGCTGCTGTAAGAGTGGGGATTAATTGCAACTGAACATGAGGGAATTTCCTAGAAGAATGAAAATAACATGAAACTGATTTAAGGTGATGGTTGTCCAAACCAATAAAGTCACTAAAATCATTGAATTGTACTCCTGAAATAGAAGACTGTTATGATACATAAAACATACCTCAATACAGTTGTTTTTCAAATTTAAGGTTATATACTCTCTTATGCAACAGTAGTGCAGGCCCAGCTTAGTGGCCCTTTGACGACAATAAAACACTGTGACTTTTTTGCCTACCATTCTCCTTTATAGTTACTTCTATTTTTAAATGACTCTCATCTCTGAAAACAGAATTGGACCAGCTATTTTTCACAGTATTAATTCTGAAAAATTAATTACCTCACATAAATGAATGTGCAGAAATCATTGCCTCTGAACCCAACTTTTTCAGGGAGATTTTGCATAATAAAGCTGAGAGCATTTTTCCTTAGGAGTGAAATCTTTTCTCCTTTCATTTGGTTCATTTCACTTGATTTCAGAGATTCTAATTTCTTCTGGACTGATGGGAGTGGTCAGGGTTTTGTACATCTTCTCGAAGGGAATTAAATTTGCAATTATTCCTAGCATACTGTAGACTTGCAAACCCGTGTTTGGGGCGGCCTTCAGATCCCTGCCGCAATTAGCATATCTTCAAGGTGAAGTGCAGATGTCAAATTAATGTGGAAGGCTCCGGGATTGCTAAAGGGCCTAGGTCAATTGGTACTGGTCTAATTGGAGGACATGAGCCTTCCCTGGGGAGGGGTCCAGAGACTCACGTCAGAAACAGGAAAGGTTTCTGTAGAAGGGGCAACAGGGAGTTGGAAGAAATTGGAAACACAACAGAGGACTGGTTTTTGTGGAGAAAGGCAAGTTTCTGATGGAGAAAGTGCAATCTCCCCACACATCATTATCACCGCCATCATTGTTGTCCTCATCACTGACATTGTCATTGTTATTGTGGCTTCTATCTAGTTAATGTAATGTGCAGGCATTTTCTGTGTATTTAAAACAAAAACTCTCAGCATTTTATTATTCTTATTTCATAGAAGAGCAAAGCAAAGACCAGAAAGATGAATTATTTACAGTGAATGATTACTGAGCATTTATGATGCACCAAGCTTGTTACCGGATTTACATCTCACAGCAAAGCGTAGGTAAATGATGTGATTATCTGCATGTGGTGGACGGGGGAAATGAGCCAGGGAGACGTCAAAGAAAAAGGCCACAGTTAGCAAACCTCGGGAGCACTCTTACTCTACAAGACCCAGGCCTCCATGCTCACACTCCATCCCTCTGCCTCACACAAGTTGGTCTGGCCAAGGGTGAAATGAGAAACTAAAACCAATCAGAAGCTCACCTTATGCCATGACGTTTATGCCAAGCCCTTTCTTATACTGTTCCCTGTGACTCCAAAACCGTATCTTCTCTTTAAACTTGTGTACTTTTCATTAAGTTGTGTTCCATGGAGACCTGCAAGGGAGAAAGGGCAGAAGCCTTCAGCCTTAAACAGAACAGCTTGTCCACTGCTGCATTGATCAAGTTTCCTCTGAGACTGCATTTGAGTGACAAAAGTCCCTGAAAATGCAGAATCACGGGTTTGAAGTCCTGACTCTGACCCATGCCAGTTGCTTGTAACCTGAGAAATTCATGTCTTCAGCCCTCCGTTTCCTCAGCAAAGTAAAATGGTGTCTGCGTGCCCTGCCAATGTTATGAGGACAATACATAGATCAAACCAAGTATCCATGAAGCAGTCTTGAGCCGGGCTTGGTGGCCCATGGTTGTTATCTCACCACCGGAAGGTGGGGACAAGCAGATCACAAGCTCAAGGCCAGCCTAGGCTACGTCATGAGACTCCGTCTCAAAAATAACAACAATAATACAACAAAATAAGTCTTTAAATAATAATGACAAATAGTGGTGATTTACTGAACCAGCTGTCTAGAATCGTGCTGGATAAGCCCCTTTACATGGATTATCTTCCATAAACCCCACTATAGCTCTAAGCAATAGGTGCTATATTATCCCTGTTTAATAGATAAGAAAGCTAAAGCTTATAGAGGTTAAGTGATTCACCCAGATGTCATAGCCAGGAAAGTGGTGGCATTTCCAGAATCAGAAACAGGTTTGCCTCATTTTTAATAACTATTTTTAAACATGCAGTGCAGTGGCACCTCTCTTTAGAATCTCTAAGTGAAATTGATCGTTGCTGCTTCTACTCCCTTGTGACATTTTTTAAAATCTCTTTTACAAAGCCTTATGGCAGTCTTTCTTGCATTTGGAATGATGCAGGTTCGGTCCCGCCTGACACTACGCCACATGCCTGGAAGTAAGGCTGCACCTCTCCCTGCTGGAGCCATTAGCATCTGGATCTGCAGGAGAGTTTCAGATGAGGGGTCTGCACCTCAGAAGCCCCTCTGGAATTGGACGTCATCACACTCAGAACCACACTGAGCTCCTTGCCACTCCCTGACAAAGCTTACCTGGCTTTCCTAGAACAGTGTCATTGCCCAAAAATTTACACGTGCTAGTTTGGAGCTGGAAAGATGGTTCAGCTTAGAGCACTTGTTACTCTTTCAGAGGACCTGAGTTCTTCAGTGCCTAGCATCCACAGGGCAGCTCACAGGAAGGGGTCTACAAGTAACTCCCATTCTAGGGGATCCTGTGTGCTCTGGACTCCATAGGCACCAAGCATATATTCAGAGCACTTATATACACGCACATAAAGTAAAAATAAATCCACATGTGGTTAGAATAAAAAATTATAGCTACACAGGGTCTGAGCACCAACTGGGTCTGAAGACTGCAATTCACCCATACATGACTCCACATAACCTTTACAAACCCCTGTTCTCATAGATCCCTCCATCAAACAAGCAAGAAAATGGAGACAGTGAGCAGGCAGCCAAGGAAGAGTCTGGTTAGAATAACATTTGCTGCTGATTTCACAGCTTCAACTCTTAAACTATGGACTATGCATCTCGCTAGAACTCTCACTCCTTTAGAGACTCTTAGTATGCCAGGTCCTCACTCTGCATTGCCAGCCTCTCTGTCACTCACTCCTTCTCCATACATACTTATTTCAGTTTCTGTAATTGTCTCTTCCATCCACTAGATTATAACATCCAGTTTCACTGCCCTGTCTCTTGCAGCACTAACAAGATGCCTCCTATGGCCTTGGCACTCTGTATTAAGTTCTGAATTTTCCCTTTGCCATGTGTCCATTCATTTAAAATTCAATAGATTTGCTATGGAAGAGGCTAGCTATACTCTTTTCCCCAGCTCCCAGAGCAGCGGTTCTTGATTATGTCAAATCAAGCTGTCTTAATTATTTGGCTCATCTTTTAACTGCCTGTTATTGAAGAACCTTTAAAAGGGAAGTCTCTCTAGGATTTTTGACACATTATGACAGAAGGAAGGACAGGGCCCAAGGCCATGTCAAGACCTTAGAGGAAGGTGTCTGAATACAGTTTCATCCTATTGCATTCCCAACAGGTCATGGAAGTGGTTGGCATTATATAAGACTGACAAATTCACAAGTCTGTCTGCTTTGCATTTACTCTTTGCATCAGAGATGCACTCCAAAAGTGGGGTCTTCAGGGAGAACAGGTGGTAAGTAAAAGAATTGTACCTAATAGGGGTCACCTCTGAGTGTCCTGTATCCACTAACTCTGCTCTAGGTGTTCAGTTTATTGGTTGCAATAAATGCATCTTACAAAAAGTCAAGGAAATAGCTGCTACAATTCTCAGCTACAGGATTCTATGACTCATCACCTTCAATCAGAAAAGTGTTTAGATTTTTAAAAAAAAAAAAAAAGTACCAATACAATGATTCCTAATAATATCTGCTATAGTCATAGATGGGGCATTATTCAGCCATCATCGGGGAAACTTCCTACTGCAGCAGATGGAAACAAATGCAGAGACCACAGCCAGGTATTACTCAGAGTCCTTGGAACATACATCTCTAAATGGGTTGTCTCCATCAAATTCCTCCCCTGCAAGCTCAGGGAACCCCACGGAAGAGGAGGCGGAAAGAGTGTAAGAGCCAGAGGGGATGGAGGACACCAAGAGAAAAGGTTCTCTAAATAAACTGAACAAAGCTCATATGAACTCACAGAGACTGAATCAGCAGGCCAAAGGTCGACATTGCTCTGTACCAGGTCCCCTATGTACATATTTTAGCTTTTAGTTTAGTATTTTGATGGAACTCCCAGGTGTGTGAATGAGTGGGTCCCTGACTCTTGTGCCTGCTCTTGGAGCCTTTTCCTTCTGTTGGATTGCCTTGTCCAAACTCAGTGTAATGGCTTTTGTTTTGTTTTACTGTATCCTATTCTGTCATGTGTGGCTATCATCTCTTAGAAGCCTGCTGCTTTCTACTGAGGGACAGAAAAAGAGTGGATCTGGAGAGGAGGAGAGGTGGGGGACAAGTAGGAAGAGTAGAGGGAGGGGATGCTGTAATTAAGATATGTTGTATGTGGGGTTGGGGATTTAGATCAGTGGTAGAGCGCTTGCCCATTCACACATTCATATATTGAATGCTTGGCCTTCATCTGGTGGCACTGTTATGGAAGCTTCTAGAAATTCAGGAGATGGGGCCAGCTGAAGGAAGTAGGTCACTGAGGGCATGTCTTCTCTCTGTTTCCTGCATGCCCTGAAGTGAAAGACTTCCTCAAGCTCGTGTTCCTGCATCCATGCTGTACTGCCAAATGTGAAGCCAAAAACTCTCTGAGCTGTGAGCCAAATAAATCCCTGCTTTATGTTCTCTTAAGCATTTTGGTCAGAGCAATGCAAAGATGTTAGTTAACACCAAAGACAGCAGATGCATTGTGAGAAAAGAACATACTGCAGTGGATATTTAAGGAGGTCTGCATTTTAAGCTGTTCAGTCATTCAGTGTATCATTTTTATCTTTTTGAGTCCTGAATACTGTTCTAGGCAGAGTATGAAACAACACACAGAACAGCAGGAGCCCTGCTGCCATGAAGCTTATGTTGCAGAAAGAAGGTAGAATGTTTTGGTTGAGGACAGCATGGGGTGTGAGGACACACACTGAACACAGGCTGCATTTTTAACACTGGTGGACATATTTTTCTTGAATAAGAATTTTATATAAATTATAATTTCCTGGGCGCATTAGCACCCCCATCCTTGGTGACCCACAGCTGGTTCTCTCTCCTCCTGTTGGCTGCTACTCAAGCTTTCTCTTCAGTTAACCGAGCCCTTTCCCAAATTTGTCAGTAGAAAAGAGCAAGCTCCACTTTCCATACTCCCCTCATCACCGCGGATATTGTCTCCACTGGATGTCTTATTAAATATTACATTTTTGCTTTACTTTCTCAACCCTTTACAGGGCGTCTCTTTTCATCAGTATGAACTCACTTCATAAGGGCACAGCTTTGGCATTCGGTTCTCTGCTGTATCTGCAGCAATTAACACAGCTCTGCTTCTGGGGAATGCTCAAAGGCCTGTTAAACGGCCCTGTGAGCATCACAAATCACAGGAATGTCTACATACACTCTGGGAAGAAGGAACGGACATGCAGAATGCTTAGTCTGTCGACGCTGACTCATGCTGTTGCGACTCGGCCTCCTGTGCCAGCACTAAAGCTAGGGAAAACGAGACCTGCTCCAGAGAAAGCGAGACCTGCTCCAGAGAAAGCTTGCGCTGAGATTCAAGAGCTCTCGCTTCTGGTCTTGCTTGGCTCAGGACATGAACAACATGTTTAACCTTGATTCCACTGTAACTGGAGGCAGGAAATTGGGGGCCTTCCAGGACCTCGTGCTCAGATTGTGACTCAGTGGGCCATCTCCTGCTTTGGGGGTCCTCATAAAAAGCACATGCAACTTGTTGACATAAGGGATTTGAAGGTCTCAAAGTTCCTGTACAAGCATTCAGAAACTCACTTTGGATTCTCAAAGGGTGGCAGTTGAAAAACTGCTGTTTTAGTAATTATGGTTATTCAAATTTTTCATTATTATTATGCAGAATAATAATTGTCATCACTTACTAAGCGCCCACACTTTAGGAACTCTGTTGAAAGGGGAAAAAAATCTAATTACAGGGTGCAGACATTTGCATAAGTTGATGGATTTCTGTAGCAGCACAGTGCAAAGCCAGGAAGGTGAGATTCCTCTTGGTTTTTTGGTTTGTTTTTTTTTTAATTTTCTTTTGATCTTGTTAATTGTTTTAAATGGGCTAATGGAGAAGCCTGATCTTTCCTCTTTGGCTCAGCCACCTGGCTGCCTCTGCCACCAGGAGTCTGTCATGTAGAGATAATGTATCATTATGACGTGATTCCAAAAGTTCTGAAAAATGAGGCAAATGTATCTAAACTCTGATCCTGCCACTCATTTACTTTATGACCTAAAACCAGTCCCCTACTTCATCTTAATCTAAAGCATTTGGGGATTTTATAGAAATAAAACCCATCTATGCAGAAACATGTATAAGATGATAAGCTAATAGTTCTAAGGCACTGGGCAAGTGGTTGTCATCAAATTTTCTGATTTTTCTCCTTTTTTCATTGCCATGGTCTCAGGCATGGGTCTAGGGAGACATAGATGAATAGTCATCCACTCTTACAAAGGACACATGGTTTAGAATCCCTCTTTAATGTTTGCTTGACCATTCCAGTAAAAGCCCGACACTCTGTTCTCCATGCTGATGCTTTCCTACAAAAGTGAGTCTCATTGAAAACCCCATAGAGAACATTTCCTGCAAGAACACATACACCCATTCATTTTTGTCCTCAGCAAAGCAAAAGTAACAAGCTAATATATTCACTGGGCTAAAAAATTGGCTCGCATGTTGATTTTCTTTGTTCTGCAGTGATTTACTTTTTATTGTTTTATTTGCATTGTTACACTTGAAAATATCATTACAGGTGAAATTCTAAATTTCTGGTTTAATTTGAAACATCAAAATATTCAGCAAAGCTAGAAATAAAACCTCACATATATGGTCAAGTGGTTTTTCAACAATGTTCCAAGATGACTCAAAATAGAAATGGGAGCCTTTCAATAAATGTCTTCGAAAAAACCGGAGAACCACATGCAAAAGAATGAGACAAAAGCCATACTGATTCATGTCTCTCCAATCCTGGGTGAATGAAATTCTAAATGTGATAAGTATAAACAGTGGGATATTAGTTTAAAAGTTGGGAAATTCTAATGTACATTCTAATACGAATGGACCTTGAAGGCATTATGCTAAGTGAAATAGAACAACTTAGAAAGTCAAACACTATATTAATTCATTTCTATGACTTACTAAGACAGTCAAATTCATATAAAGGGATGGGAGAGATGGCTTAGACATTAAGAGCACTTGCTGCTCTTGCAGAGGACCCAGGTTCAGTTCCCAACATCAACAGGGTGGCTGCTTACAAGCACCTGCAACTCTAGTTCCAGAGGATTCTATGCCCTCTTTTGATCTCCTTAAACACCAGGTATGCATATAGTGCCCAGACATACTTGTAGGCAAAATACTCATACATATAAAATTAAAAAATAATTCTAAAAAAGTGCTTTTAAAGAGATACAGAAAAGCATTTTCAAAATTCAGAAAGAGAGTACAAGGATGGTCAGAGTTGGGGGCAGAAGGACTATAACAACTCATAGGTTATGGACATTGGACTTTTTTTTTCCTTTTAAGACACAAAAACTTCCAGAGATTGGCTTCACATCAATATAAACACAGTGCTACAGTACTGAGCTACAGATTTAAGAATGGTTTTAAGTGCTACGTTTTGTGTCATGGGCATTTTATCACATTATTGTATCTTGTTGTGCCATATTCAGTTACTGTTCCTAGAAGACCTGCTCTTTTCTGAGGGGGGACAGGGTAGGGAGTGGATCTGGGGAAGAGGGGAGCTGAGAGGGTAACTGGGAGGAGAAGGGGGAGGGGACGCTGTGGTCAGGATTCTATGTATGAGAGAAAAATAAATGTTTAAAAAAGAAAAGAAAAATGTTGTGTGTGTGTGTGTGTCTGGGGGAGGGGCCAAGGGAACACACGCCTTTAATCCCAGCACAAGGGAGGCAGAGGCAAGCTGATTACTGTGAGCTCAAGGCCAGCCTGGTCTACACAGCAAGTTCCAGGCCAGTCAGGGCCATGTAATGAGAAGTGTGTGTGTGTGTGTGTGTGTGTGTGTGTGTGTGTGTGTGTGTGTGTTTTAAAGATCTGTCTTTATGGGCAGTTCTCCACAGTGGAGCAGTCATATCCAGTCCAACCCCCACCTGAATTCTCTTGCTCTCCTATCTCAAATTCTAAGCATTTATTTTGTGCCCCAGGCTTAAAACAAGATCCTCAAATTAAATGTGTGGGCTGACCGTGCTGTCTTCCCAGATGTGGGGCTGCTGTGTGCAGCTGTGTGCATTCATCCTGCCTTCACTAAATTCACTATCTCAAGAGGCCTTCTTTGACATTCTATTTAAAACTACAAACTTTTTCCTTTTTTTCTACAATTTTTCTTCATAGTAAGCATCCAACTTTGCTCTATTATTTATCTTGGTTATTTTAGGATTTTTTTTCTTATTCCCTGTCTGTCTCTGTCCACTTCTTGCATAAAATTCATGAAGGGCAATATGTTCAGTTCTTCGCTGCTGGACCCCCAGCAGGTGGATCAGAATCTGGGGCATTGCATGTGCCTGATATTTTTTGTTCTTGCTTGTTTTTGTGTTGGTCTGGGTTTTTGTGCTGTTTGTTTGTTTGTTTGTTTGTTTGTTTGTTTGTTTAGAAAGTCTGCTTTGTGGTCCTGACTATCATGGAACACATGATGGTCTCAAACTTACAGCAATACTCATGATTCTGTCTCCAACACATTGGGATTATAGGTATATGCCACTATGCGTGGCTTCCTTCTGTTTGGGTTTTTGGTAGAAATAGCGTTATTTATTATTATTGTGTTTGTATGTGTATGATATGTGTGTTATACAGGTATGCATATCATGACCCACATACAGAGATCCAAGGACAATTTTGTGTAGTTTTTTCCTTCCATGTTTACATGGGTCACATCATAGTTAGGTTTTCTATTGCTATGATAAAACACTATGACCATAAAAATAACTTAGGGAATAAAGGGTTTATTTCCAGTTTAGAACTCTCACCTCATACTCCATTGCTGAAGTAAGCCAAGGCAGGAATTCAAACAGTGCAGGAAACTGGAGGCAGGAGCTGAGGCTGCTTATTGGCTTTATCTTCACAGCTTGTTCATCCTGCTTTCTTATAAGATCCAAAAACCCAGGTATTGTTTGTTGCCATTGTTACTGTTGTTTAACAAATTATTATTTAAGAACATATTCATCAACCTATTGATCAGCATTTGGTAGACAACAGCATTCTATATGGCATATACTGATGTGTGTGTGTGTGTGTGTGTGTGTGTGTGTGTGTGTGTGTGTGTGTTTGGAATCACAGGTCATAAGATATCAACCAAATGCAAGCACTAACCATTAAATCAGTCATTATATGTAGGGAATGCTCTGTCTGTGTCTGAGCACCTGTATGTTGTGTGTGGCCTCTGCAGTTCTCCACTTGAACACTTTTGCCAGGGCCTCAGGGAAGCCTTGAGCTTCATGTTGCAGAGCCATGCTTGTATTCAGGCTAAGCAAGCTCCTGCTGCATAGAGGAGCCAGAGTTGACTGCTAAAGTGAGACCCTTGAGATTGGACACTGGCAGTGTAATGACAGTCTGAGTTGCCTGCCATAGTGGGCCTGAGATTAGACACAAGCCAAGACTAGCACTTGATAGGAGAGTCATTTGGCTCACCAGTACTGTGTATCTCTTCCAAGTAGCAATGTAAACTGACTCTACAAGACTCATTCTTGGTGCCCTTAGCTGTTACAGTAAACGTAAAAATAGGAAGTGTCTTCGGGTTAATGCTGTCCACCAGCCACCATGTAGATCTTGGGAAACAGAAGGGACAGGAGCGAGGTAACTGACCCAAACCTCATCCTAGCCAGAGACAGCACTTTCTTTGTGTTACATGGAAAAACCCTCCTTCTTGGTACTGATTGTAGGCTGTCAATAAGGAGAAAGGTTTTCTTCTAACTGACCCAGTTTATTTGCAAAAGGCTGGTTGTTCAAACTAAACTAGTAATTCTTTGAAATTACAGACAACCTATAGGTCATTGTGAATTTTTAAAGAAATCTACCAATCCCAGCAAAGTAGCTTAGTTTGGGAGGGTCCCTTGACTGGTGTGCATACAAACATTTGGGAGACAGTCCACCATGTTTATGGTTGGAAGACATGGAGCAGTTGTTGTCACGTTCTTTGATGTTGACAAACGCTTCTGGAGAACTGTGTATATTATGTCCCTGTGTGTGCCCTGTGTGCATCTCAGAAATCAACATTCTTTTTTGTAAGAGGGACACACTCAACTTCCAAAGTAATTTATGTGCAGACTCTATGCTCTAAGGCTACAGAAACAGCTACAAAATTTTCATTTTACTAATTTAGTTTTGTATGGATAATTATTTAGTGGATGGGAAATAGGGTGAGTCACTCCCTTTGTTCCTAATAATGTGTCAAGAATATGCACACAGGCAACAGCCAAAGCCCCCATATGCTTAGACACTCACAGGAAAATCACCTGCATCTTCAAAAAGCCAATTTTCCCACTTTATCTCCTCATCTAGAATGCCACCATGCTCACATGGCCTCACCATGGAGGCCACCTCTTTATTCTCTCCAGCAAAGGAATTACCTCAAAACCAATAATCCAGAGTAGCGCTGAGGAAAACTAGTCCACAACAGACTGGGTGTGAAATGATGCAACTTCCCACTTCACAGTTAAGTAAAAGCTGTTTGCGGTCCATGCTTTCTCTAAAGGAAAACTAAGAAAAATTATGCTTCATATATTTAATGGAAAATTATATTTGGGATCCAAATACTATCTATCTATCTATCTATGTCTATCTCTCTCCTTCTCCTTTTAAATTTCATCTTAAAATGAATACTCAGTGGAAAGGAAAGTAGCTGTGCTCACATAGAACATAATTCTAAGTGTTGTGCTCTACCATGGCAGCAAATAGCACCTTCCCTTACCCAAGATGGCCATTCAATGAAAACACTGTTTTCGTTTTGCTAAATTTTTAACCATGTGCCTGCCTCACTAACAGTATGTTTACATGGAATAGAGGTTAGGAGTATAAATAACAAGAGCCTACCTAAAAATAAGTACTTTTTACATGTTTATGAAAGTTATTTACTTGTCAGGGGGTGACACCCTAGCACACATGTGCAGTTCAGAGGACAACTTGTAGGAGCTGGTCCTTTCCTTCTACAGTGGGTACATGTCTGGTGACAGCCTGAATTCTGGTCATTGGATTTGGCGGGAAATGCTTTTATCTCCTGAGCCTTCTCATGGGCTTCACTTCACTTTTTTAACCAAATCCCTGCATTTCCTGGATGCAGCTTTTCTGAATTACATGTATATGTTTGTGGGTTATACACAAAGGATGCTCCATCCTGCCACAAGGATGGTTCCTCAACTATGCTCATTGCAGCTGTATTCATAACAGCCAAAACTGGAAAGAGCCCAGATGACCCTCAACTGAAGAGTGAACAAAGAAAATGTGGTACATTTACACAATGCGGTATTACTCAACTGTTAAAAAAAAAATTACATCATGAAATTTGCAGTCAAATGGATGCAACTAGAAAAAAAAAAATCATCCTGCATGAGATAATCCAGATCCAGAAAGACAAACATGGTATGTACACTTATAACTGGGTATTAGTTGTTAAGTAAATGATAATCAAGCTACAAACCATAGACCTGGAGAGGTTCAGGAAAGAGGGAGGCTGTAGGGGAAGGATAGATCTTCCTGGGAAGGTAAATAGAAGAGATTCTGCAGGTGGACTGGGGGGCAGGGGACAGAAGCAGGGGGAATGGCGGAAAAGAGTGTGGGGGAAGGCAGCTGGAATTGGGGGCATTTTGGAGTGGGGTGTGGAAATCTAGTACAGTGGAATTTTCCTGGAATCTATGAGGCTTGCCCTAATGAGGACTCCTAGTAACAGAGGACATGGAGTCTGAACTGGCCATTTGTAGCCATGTGAGGCTTCCAGCAGTGGGACTAGGTCACATTTGGTTGAGTTGTTGGCCAAGAAGTTCTCATGAAGATCCCTGAACAACCCACACTGATGCTACGACAGAAGGTTGCTCTGTGAAAAATGACAGCGGGACCCCATTGTGGAGAACAATGTCCACTCAGCTCACTGAACCATAGAGAACTGGAGCCGATTCAGACTTGGAGCTTTTACCCCGTGTTCTAGTCTCTTTGATGTGAGAAGGTTCTCTGCAGAGTACAGAAAGAGAAACTTGGACACCAACCCAGCCACAAAACCTTCTACCTATAATCTGTCCAGCCTGCAAGATGTGCCAGGGCAATGGTGGTGCAGAACTTGTGGGAGTGGCCAACCAATATCTGGTTTGATTTGAGGCCCATGCCATGAAAGGGAGCCCATTCCCATCACTGTGTGGATGGCCAGAAACCAGAAACTGGGTAGCCCAAAGACCTAGAGTAGAACCAAACATAACTGGTCTTTAAAAAAAAAAAAATCAATGAAATTACTCCTAATGATATTCTGCTGTACTCATAGATTGATGCCTCATCCAGTCATCAGCAGAGAGGCGTCCTCTGGCAGCAGATGGGAGCAGATGCAAAGACGCACAGCCAAACCTTGCATGGGAGAAAGTCTAAATTGGAGGTCTCCACCAGGTCCCTCCCCTGGAAGATGGAGGAACCCTGAGGAAGAGGAGGGGAAAGATTATAGGAGTCAGAGTAGATGGATACCAGGAGAACATGGCCTACTGAGCCAACTGAGCAGGACTCACAGAGACTGAACTAGCAAGCATGGGGCCTTCCGGGCTCTGCACCAGATCCTCTGTGTTTTGTGGGAACGGGTGTGTCTCTGACTCTTTTGCCTGCTTTTGAGACTTTTTTCTTCCCATTGGGTTGCCTTGTCCAGCCTCAGTATGCAGCCTTTCAGCTTGTCTTACTGTGTTTTGTTTTGTCCTGTTTGGCTGCCATCTCTTGAAGGCCTTCCTTTTTCTGAAAAATGGGATGGATCTAGGGAAGGGGGGGGGGGGAGGAACCTGGGAGAAGAGGGAGGGGAAAGTGTGGTCAGGATGAGAGAAGGATCTATTTTCAATTTAAAAATTAAATTAAAGAAAAGATTTTACTCTACCTAGATGGCCAGTAAATGAGCTGAGTTTCTTATTGAAAGGTAGTAAAAGTCATCCCTTTGATTAAATTACCAGATGAATTTGTTTTAGTGTTAAGCTATAACAACATCACACAGTATGAAGAAGCCCCCCTCCCTTCCTCTTCCATCTCCTCAGAGCTTATACTAGAACTGAAAGCTTCCTGTGCTGGAACAAAGTTTCACAGCACATCTGTCTCTGCCTTTCCACTAGATGTTTCTTGAAAGCTCAGTGATGTCTGTATTGGTGGTTGGGTGCCCAGTGCCTCAGGCAGGGCCTGACAGTGTTCCAGCTCAATTTACAGTGATGGCCTTGTCTGCCACAGAAGGTGGGCACTGCTTAGCCTCCTGCTAAGCAGCACAATGTGGGTATGTCATACATTTGAAACTGTGCTTCTCAGAGGCTTGGGGTTCAGGCAAAGAGGTCAACATATAAAGACTTCCTGCCCCAGCCTTATCCCAGATTCAAGCATCTTCACTCTCACCTGGCCTTCCCTGTGGGATCTGTCTGAGTTAAGAACTACAAGCTCAAAGAGGAGAGGGGGAGCAGGAGGAGGAAGAGAAGCTGACAAAGGAAGATGAGCAAAAGGAGGGAGAGAATCAGGAGAAGGAAGAGCCAGAAGACGAGGAAGCTAAGCAGGAAGAGAAAGAGGAAGGTAAGGTAGATGAGAGAGAAGAGGATGGAGAAGAAGTGAAGGAGCAGGAGGAATGAGAAACCCAGTGCTTCAGATTCCATGACCATATCTGGATGAGGTCAAATGCAATATTCTCTAATACTTGTCCCTTCTATGGTCTCACAGTGTGAGAACTGAATGAATGGAACTACTTTCTGTCCAGTTCATCCCAATGCAAGAAATGCCTCCCATGTTTAAAGTAAGGTAAATGAGCATCATGTTCTTTCAAGAGAATGCATTTACATCATATTGTCAGACATATTAGAATACAATTCTTTATTCTTTCCTGTATGAGTATGACTGGCAACTAGCATTATCTCAGTGAGTTGTTTGGATGGGTAGAACATGTATAACATGGACAAATAGAAAATGCAGAATCTTCTACGAGTAGAAGTCACAGAGTTATCAATTGGGTTATTGTGAGTCATCTTTTGTGTAACAGGTATACAGTAGCGTTTTGACATTGGCATGGTATGTTTTATCCCTAATTAATTTTTCAGCTATAAAAAATTAATTAATTAGGGCTGGAGAGATGACTCAGTGGTTAAGAGCACTGGCTGCTCTTCCAAAGGTCCTGAGTTCAATTCCCAGCAACCACATGGTGGCTCACAACCATCTGTAATGAGATCTGGAGCCCTCTTCTGGCCCGCAGTCATACATGTAAGCAGAACACTGTATATATAATAAATAAATAAATCTTTTTTAAAAATTAATTAATTAATAAGATTACAAGTATACTAATGGGATTCTGGATTAGCAGGAAATAGTAGAATTTATTACTTTCTGAAATATTTTTCCAACTAGTTTCCATAAGGTTTTCCACTGCTAACTTTTACTTGTTCCTCATAGAGTGGTGGACAGCATTTGTGGGATTGTGAGTGGTGCTGGCAGGTGATATTAGTTCTGTGGGTGGTGTTGTGGCTGTGGACTGAGGTGGTGTTTGGAGGAGTGGCAAGGATGACAGTTGTGAGGAGAGTGGTGGTCACTAGAGGTGGTGGTCATGGTAGTGGAGGTGGTGGTCATGGTAGTGGAAGTGGTGGTCATGGTAGTGGAGGTGGTGGTCACTAGAGGTGGTGGTCACTAGAGGTGGTGGTCATGGTAGTGGAAGTGGTGGTCATGGTAGTGGAGGTGGTGGTCATGGTAGTGGAGGTGGTGGTCATGGTAGTGGAGGTGGTGGTCATGGTAGTGGAGGTGGTGGTCACTAGAGGTGGTGGTCACTAGAGGTGGTGGTCATGGTAGTGGAGGTGGTGGTCATGGTAGTCGTGGGTAGTGGTGGTAATCAACAAGATAGCTTTAAAAGATAAATAATACCTACTGGAAATAGTAGCGTGGATGGTAGTGGTGGTGATAGTAGTTGGGTGGTGGTAGATATGGTGGTAGTGATAGTAGTAGTTATGAGTGGTAGCTAGGGTATAGTTGAGGACATGACGATGACCGTGCTGGTGATAAGTGACAGTTTCAGTCATTGTACATATAATAGTGGCAGCACTGATAATATTTCAACACTGATTGGCCGTGGTTAGGGTCATGATGTTGATGGTGGTAATTAGAAGGGGTAATTGAGTGTGATAGGGAATATGGTCATAAGAGTGAGACAGTCAGGAGTAGTTGGGGATGTAGTGGTGGTGTCAGTTGTGAGGATGAGAATTAGGAGTGGCAGTTGTGGGGTAGATGGAAATATGATAGTGATATGGCAATAGATAGTTCTGTATGGTAGTGATGATGGAGTTAAAAGTTTGGGCAAACAGTCATGACTATGAATGGTGTCAGGTGTGAGTAGAAAAGGAGATGGTGCTGGATGACAAGATAAAGTGATGGTAAGTGTGCATGGCAGCAGTTATGGGTGGTAATGTCTTGCACATATTTGGTCGGGGTGTGGGATAAATAGAAACAAAGGTAATTAGTCTTAATGGGAATTTCAGAGATCATTGTTCATGATTCAGTGCACTGTTTATAATGACAAGATGAAGTTTAAAATAACTAATCATAAAGCAGTCACTTGCCAAAATTATCTTGTTTCCAATTTAGTCTGTCTGTTGCTGTTTATTACTGAGGAAAACCCAGGAGTGTGAGAGAGGAAGCTGTCCCACTACCATCAATGACAGCAATTTAGCTATTATTAATTCTGTGCCTACTGTGTAGTGGATGCTGTGTGCATGTGCCCGTGTGTATGCACAGATAGCTTTAATTTAATCCTCATAAAAGCCCACATCATCCCCCTTAGACACACAGACACAGTTTGGTTGAGTGATTTTGAGCATTTTGTAGAAATTTATTCAGGAAAAGGGTAGAATTGGTCTTATTAAGTCCATCATCACTCCTATCTCTTCAGATGGGGAACAGCAGTGATGGGAAGTATCCACTCATTTAGTTGGGAGTGGAATACCATGGTATAGGGACCAGCTTCGAAGACTATGGGTCAAGAACTCAAACGGTGTCTTATAACTAAATGTAAAGGTCATGAAAAAATTCGTGACAGAGGCTGGAGAGATGGATCAGTGGTTAACAGCTCTGTTTGCTCTTCCAAAGGACCCAGGTTTGATTTACAACACCAACGTTGTTGCTGATGGCCATCTATAACTCCAGTGCCAGGGGAGTCTAACACCCTCTTCTGGCTGCCATGGTATAATGCACATACATTCCACAAACATACACGAAGGCAAAACATCCATACATATAAAATAAACAACCAATTTTTTTAAATCTGGCAACAGCAAAAGGTTTCTGAGCAATCAAGGACCAAGACATAATTCAAAATCAGACACAATGACTCCAGTGTGTTTATGGTGGTGCCCATCCATTTAGCATCCTCACCTTCACAGCAACTTTGGTTAAGACACACAACCTGCACACTTCTGAAGTCCATGACATCACACCAAACCTTGCCAACAAACACAGTCTGAAACACCACAGCTCAGACTTGAAACTACCATGCATTTTTGTTATGAAATGCAGTACTTTTACTGGCATAAAAAAGTTCTCCTCTTATAAAAACAGAAAATGGTTAGGGTCAGCAAGATGGCTCAATGGTAAAGGTAGCTGTTGCTTAGCAGATGACCCGAGTTCAATCCCAGAACCCACAGAGTGGAGGGGGCAAACCAACTCCCACAAGTTGCTCTCTGACCTCCACATCTATTCCAGGACACTCACATAACCAACACACACACACACACACACACACACACACACACACACACACACACACACTAAATAAATAAATAAATAAATAAATAAATAAATAAATAAATAAATAAATGAATGAATGAATAAATAAATAAATAAGTAAGTAAGTAAGTAAGTAAGTAAGTAAATATGTAAGTAAATAAGTAAGTAAATGTAATTTTTCTTTCTTTATTTATTTAAGAAAATCTTTTATTCATTTTACATACCAACTGCAGATGCTCCCAGCATCCCCCACACCCGAATCCACTCCCCATTCCCTCCTACAAAAGGGTAAGGATTCCCATGAGGAGTAAACAAAGCCTGTACATTCAGTTGAGGCAGGATCAAGCCCCTTCTCCCTGTATCAAGGCTGAGAAAGACATCCTACCATAGGTAATGGATCCAGAAAGCCAGCTCATGCACTAGGGATAGATCCTGATCCCACTGCCAGGGGCCCCTCAAACAGACCAAGCTACACAACTGTCTGGCTTATGCAGGAGGGTCTAAGTCCAGTCCCATGTAGGCTCCACAGCTGTCAGTCTAAGGTTCGTGGGTTCCCAGGAGCTTAATTCAGTTGTCTCTGTACATTTCCCCATCATGATCTTGACTCCCCCTTGCTCATATAATCCCTCCTCCCTCTCTTCATCTGGACTTTTTTTTTTTTTTAAAAAATTAAACATAATGGTTTAATTATAGGAACAAAGACTTGCAGTGATATTGTCCCACTGTTATTCCACAGCCTGTGAGTCTGAATTAGTTTATCTATGGGCTGTATTGGATTTGAATGGTGGTTTTAAATATTACTGTGTGAGCTGCTGGCGGGGTTTTATTTTGCTTAAGCGTTAAGCGAATTTAACTTAGAAATTATGACAGAATTTCCAACAATTACCAAAACAGTCCTACAAACTTACTTCAGCCATTTTCTACTATGTATTTATGTGAAGTACCATTCTCAGCGCTGACAAATATACAATCAAAATATTGATCAACTCTGGAAAACATTAAGGATGCACTGTATCCCACAGCATCAGATATTTAGCCAAGATTTAATTCTTTGTAAAAGAGAAACAAGTACAACCACCTCATTAGGATTTTGCTTTCATCATTGATGAATTATAAATTTCTATTTGTCAAATAATTATTTTAAAGTAAATGTCTTTAATGATTTATTAACAGTAAATGTTTGCTTGTGTACCTGTATATATTGGGTTTGTTGTACAAATTTTTCTTGGGTGAACAGTGGTTATGAACAAAATACATTTAAAAAGTCCTGATGGAAAGCATGCTTTCAGAAGCCAGGCAAAATAATAATAATAGTTGTTATTATTATTATTATTATTATTATTATTATTATTATTATTATTAAAGCATGCTTTCAAAATAGCTATTTCTAATAAAAGGAAGGCATAAATTATCACTCTTGTATGTAAGAAACACTAAAGATTCCATCAGAAAATTCTTAGGACTGATACACCACTTTCAGCAAAGTTCATAAAAGCAACATCTAAAAATCAGTAGGTTCTGGGCTGGAGAGATGGCTCAGAGGTTAAGAGCACTGACTTCTCTTCCAGAGGTCCTGAGTTCAATTCCCAGCACCCACATGGTGGCTCACAACCATCTGTAATGAGGTCTGGCACCCTCTTCTGTGTATATAATAAATAAATAAAATCTTTAAAAAAAAATCAGTAGGTTCTCTGCACACCAATAACATGCTGAGAAAGAAGTCAAGAAAACAATTCTATTCACATGAACATCCAAAAAAGATCCCAAAGAATGGACTGAACCAAGGAAGGAACTCTAAAACGAATGGGTTTTTTTTTTCTTTTTTACATTTTTTTTAATTATATTTGTGTTTTAATTTTACATATCAGCCATGGGTTCCCCTGTCCTCCCCCATCCCGCCCCCGCCCCCGCCCCCCCACCCCCACCTTCCCCCCATACCCTCCCATCCATTCCCATCTCCTCCAGGGCCAAGATTCCCCTGAGGATTCAGCTCAACCTGATGAATTCAGTACAGGCAGGTCCAGTCCCCTCCTTCCAGGCTGAGCAAAGTGTCCCTGCATAAGCCCCAGGTTTCAAACAACCAGCTCATGCACTAAGGACAGGTCCGGGTCCCACTGCCTGGGACACTGTGCCTCCCAAACAGTTCAAGCTATTCAATTGGCTCACTTATCCAGAAGGCCTGATCCAGTTGGGGGCTCCACAGCTTTTGGTTCATAATTCATGTGTTTCCATTAGTAAAACAAATATTTTTAAAACCAAATTAAGTGAGGTGCTAAGTGTCATTAATAAAACTCCCTCACAGGTGATGTCCTAAGCTTTCATGGATGGCATTAGGATGCAGGCACTCAGCAAATGATGTCTTGAGCACCTACAAAGCATCAAGCACTGAGACACAGATGTGAAGGGAGTGGGGGTAGGCTATGCCCTTGTGTAACCAACATCCCAGTGACATAAGATGGACAATGTGTGAAGCACACAATGCTGTGGATATCACTCTGTATAAATAAAATGCTGATTGGCCAGTAGCCAGGCAGGAAGTATAGGCGGGACTAGCAGAGAAGAGAATTCTGGGAAGTGGAAAGCAGAGGGAGAGACACGGCCAGCTGCCGCCATGACAAGAAAGAAATAAGGTTACTGGTAAGCCATGAGCCACGTGGCAAAGTATAGATTAATAGAAATGGACTAAATATAAGAGTAAGAGCTAGACAATGGTAGGCCTGAGCTAATGGCCAAGCAGTTTAAGTAATATAAATGTCTGTATGTTTATTTTACAAGTGGGTTGTTGGACTAACAGGGCTTGATGGCACCTGGAGAGAAGGTCTCCAACTACAAATGGTGCCCAATGTGTTGGCAAGAGTTTCCACCTAAAACCTGACAAAAAAAGATTCTAAAACAGAACTAAAAATAGCTTCCTAGTTGTCTCTCTCAAGTTAGCGGCAGCCTGCCAGTTTGAGCTACTATGGCGGGTTCCTGGCGTGTGCGTCTGACCTGCAGTGTGGCGGGAATGAGGAGTCTACAAGCGGCACTTTACTCTGCTGCATGGTGGATTTAGCCTTTGCTAGTTTAAAAAAAAAAAAAAAAGTTTCTGGGCTATGCACTGCTTTGATAGAACTGCTTCTGATAGTTGATGGTACACATGGCTCCAGACCCAGAGCTGGCGGTAAACTGTACCACCGCCGTGTTGGGAAGCTGAGGTGGGCGGAGCCAGCAGCCACAGCAGCATTTCAATCTTACAAAGATGGATATTACACAGAGAATCTGGTTAGTCTTGTCTTTGGGATTTTTAACTACAGAAAAAGATTTTATCGTAAAAGCTGTTGAGTTAAATAAATATGTAAATTTTAAAGGTACCTTGACTTCAAAATTTGGATATAAGGATATGTTGCTTTGGAAAAGAGTCTCTCTGCTTTTGTTTCCACAGAAAGCCAGAGGCTATGGGTTTGTTCCAGATTAAGATACATCAGGTTTGATCAGCCAAGACCACCTGAAAGGTCTCCGATGACACAATGGCCCAGATGATCCAACATCCAGAATGGTTTCAAGGCAACTGGCTCAGAGGTTTACCCTCACGGACTATTCCAGAATCCTAAAATTTTCTTTGTGTCCTCATAAGATACAGCGCCCCCCTCCAGCAGGAAGTAGAAAGAGAAACTTCGCCCAATTTCCCAAAATTATCAAACTGTCTTTGGAGATGGAATTGGCTCACTCCTTCTCTAAACCCAGACATATTGCTAAAAGAAAAGGTTAAGAGATTTTTGTGTCCCAAATCAGAAGAGCCCTCTGGTGTGGGACAGAAAAAAAACAATATTTTTATTTAAATCAGGTTGATTATAAATGTGATCTCTTTCTAAAGAAGAAAAGGGGATATGATATAGATATAATAGGATGAAAGGGTAGATTAAGAAACTTACTTCTAAAGAGCAACAATTTATTTAAAATGGTTTTCCATTGGTATAGATTTTAGTCTATTGATACAAACTTAAAGTTAATTTTGTTATACTCTGTGTATATTTCTACTCGTGTTTAAGGTATTATGTTTGTACAGCTCATTTTAAATTGTAATGGATAATTAAGAAATACAGATCAATTAGTCTTCTATTATAGTTAAACTTATAGTCATGTTAAGTTTTCTAGGTATACATAGATATATTTCAGACAGACAAGTAATCTTCAAACACTTCAAAGGTCTACAGAATATGGCATTTAAAATATTTTTAAAATTTAGACTTTCTGGACAGTGAGACATGTCTGCTCCTGGCAGCACTGGATTTACTTCAGAGAGGAGGATGGGCATTAAAGACACTTCATATGGAGTTTATCTTCACCTTGGCAAAAATAGCCATTTGGGCAAGAAACTGTTCTTGCCTGGACTGCTTGATCAACTGGACATGCAGGACCCATAGAAAGGTGACCACTGAACTTTGTTTGACAAAATGGTCCTTCAGGTTCCTGCTTCATAAAGGAAACTGCCAGATATTCTACAGGACACTGAAAAAAGTGACCAAGAGACTCCAGCCCTGTGGGATGAAGACAAATGCCCCAACTTTACAAAGGAACATTAGGTGACTGTCCAGGCTGCCAGCTGTCTCTGTCTACCCTAAGTTGATTGCATCCTTCTCCTGGTTCTCAGGTAATATTATATCCTTCTGAGGTCTTTGATGTGGTTGAAGACTAGATAGTTATAATTTTCTCAGTTATGATAAAAGATAAGTTAGATACAAAACCTTAAACTCACAAATATAAGATAGATAGGATATCTTCTTTAATATTTAACTGTAATTCTTGCTTGATAATTGTTTTGTTATCTGTAATTTTACTATGTGAAAGTCAACCTTCCTTTTTTAACAAAAAAGAATATGGAAGTGCTGTGGATTTCACTCTGTATAAATAAAATGCTGATTGGCCAGTAGCCAGGCAGGAAGTATAGGCAGGACTAGCAGAGAAGAGAATTCTGGGAAGTGGAAGGCAGAGGGAGAGACATGGCCAGCCGCCGCCATGACAAAAAAGATATAAGGTTACTGGTGAGCCATGAGCCACGTGGCAAAGTATAGATTAATAGAAATGGGCTAAATATAAGAGTAAGAGCTAGACAATGGTAGGCCTGAGCTAATGGCCAAGCAGTTTAAGTAATATAAATGTCTGTATGTTTATTTTACAAGTGGGTTGTTGGACTAACAGGGTTTGGAGAGATGGTCTCCATCTACACACACAGAGTGGGAAATAATGAGAAACCGCAAGATGGAAAATAAGCACAGAAGAATAAGGATTGTCTAAGTGAATGGAGGAGTTGCCACTGCAAACTAGGAAGGGCTCACTCGGAAGGCGAAGTGTGAAGAGAGAACAAACCGGGAAAATGTGTGACAGAAGAGCAATTCAGGAAAAAAAAAATATTATCTACCAACACACCCAAGAAAAATTGTCCCGTGTTTGGGATGGGTGGGAAGGTCACTGTCACGGAGATAGAAGCAGAGTGGAACTGTAGTTGTAGAAAATGCAGTCTTTAGGCCATGGAGCTGTGAGGTGCACCGAGTCCCTCAGGGGCTGGCAGGCCATCGTAGACTTCATGATCACTCTAATTTGACTTGTGACTATTGAGTAAAGAGCAGTCTGAGACTCTGGGTCTACCATAGTGTGGGGTACTTGCCCAGCCTGTGGAAGGCCCTGGATGGATCCCCAGAAGAAGAAGAAGGAAGAAGAGAAAAGGGAGGAGGAGGCAGAAAAAGAGGAGTGGAAAAAGGGGAAGAAGAGAGGTTAAAGGCTGGGGTAGGGGAGGAGGAAGGAAGCGGGGTCATCTATAAGACAGTTCCTGTGCGATGGTTCAAGTGTGAGACGGTGGCTTAGACAAGGTAATGAGGACAGAGGCTGCAGATCATGGCCGTACTGTACCAGTTTGAATGCAAAACCGCAATCTTTATTGGAGCTTGAGAAACATATGAGACAGGAGCTGAACGTGTTGGCACATTCCTTTAATTCCAGAACTCTGGAGGCAGAGGCTGGTGGAACTTGGTGAGTTCAAGGTCACCCTTGTCCACACAGAAAGTTCCAGGGTTCACAGTGAGACTTTGTCTCAAAAAAAATGGAATAAAATGCATGATAAAGAAGTCTAGACTTTGGAACAAGCCATTAGGTGACACTAAGGGAGGGCCACCCTTTGAAAACAGGGTGGATTCATCCCTTTGAAGAAGGCATCTGTTCATGTCACTTTTGTTCCCCTTTAGAAACACAAATCACTTGCTAGATGGACGGTTTTCATAAATATTTTTAATGAAAACATATAAAATGAAAATATTTTCAGGAAAAATTTTTGAAATCATGCCAAATCTTAATATTAATCCATGTGTTTCCACTCTTATTAGTATGAAGTTGTAGGGCTGGGGATTTAGCTCAGTGGTAGAGCGCTTGCCTAGCAAGCACAAGGCCCTGGGTTGGATCCTCAGCTCTGGGGGGGAAAAAAAAGCAGGGCGGTGGTGATGCACGCTTGTAATCCCAGCACTCTGGAGGCAGAGGCAGGTGGATCTCTGTGAGTTCAAGGCCAGCCTGGTCTCCAAAGTGAGTTCCAGGAAAGGCACAAAGCTGCAAAGAGAAACTCTGTCTCAAAAAACCAAAAAAATAAAAAAATAAAAAATATGAAGTTGCAAATATAATATACTTTTTTAAAATATAATTTCACTACATAGCCAAAGCCTCAAATTTCTGGTCCTCCTGCCTCTGCTTCTCACACTTGGGTTATAGATGTGTGCCAATATGCCCAGCCAAACTGTGTACTTTTTAACCTTTATAAAAATAAGAAAATCTTTGTGTGTAGTTGGAGAGCTTCTCTCCAGGTCCCACTAAACCCCAGCAGTCCAGTATCCCACTTATAAAATAAACACACAGACATTTATATTATTTAAAGTGGTTGGCCATTAGCTCAGGCCTATCATTGTCTGGTTCTTACTCTTATATTTAGCCCATTTCTATTAATCTATACTTTGCCATGTGGCTCGTGGCTTACCAGTACCTTACATCTTTCTTGTCATGGTGGTGGCTAGCGGTGTCTCCCTGCTCCAGCCTTCACTTCCCAGAATTCTCTACTCCTTGTCCTGCCTACCCTGTCCTTCCTGCCTGGCTACTGGCCAATCAGCACTTTATTTATTTTAACCAATCAGAGCAACACATTTGACATACAGAACATCCCACAGCATTTGTGTTCCACTTTCAAACTTTCCCTAGCACTGTTAAATGCATAGCCACTCAGTACAGGATGTTTCTGGAAAGTTCCTGGTCCATAGACCTGCATTGACAATCTCAGACTGGTTTAATGAGTCTTGGGATAGCAGAATGCCTGGTTTTCACAAACACCAAACTTTTCTTCCATGAAATGATTTAGAGAAGAGTGAAGGAAATTGTTGCCATCCTTCATTGGGCATTATCAGCAGGTATGTATCTGAATTAGTACTCTCCACCATTTCTTTTGTGTCCTTGGCCTACAAGTGATGTGTGTGTGTGATGTGAGGGACCCTGTTGTAAATAGTGGAAACTGGTTTTAAGTAACCTACAACGCAACTATTTCCTGTAGAAATCTGGAGACACATATTTGATAGGAATAGAACAGAAAGCACTGTGGTGGTAGCTTGGGTCTTGTGTTTTGCTTTTTGTGGTAACAGGAAATGAACCCAGAGCCTCAGGCATGCTAGGCAGATGATCTACCACTAAGCTATAGCTCCAGCACTCTTTGTACTTGTTACTTTAATACAGGGCCTCACTAAGTTACCCAGGCTGGCCTTGTGCTCCTGCTGTAGCCTAGTGAGGCCTTAAACTTGTGACCCTCTTGTTCATCCTCTCTAGTAGCTGATACTACAAACATGTACCACCACACCTGACTTCCAGCTTAAAAATATTAAAGTGGTTTCAAGCTTGGTTTTTACCTCACATTTAGGAAAAAACTCATAGTGTCTCTAATAGCCAAGTCAAGTAATGATCTCCCAAGAATCTGTCAAGCCATTCTCATCAGCACCTGCTATGAGTACCAAGAGGTTCTACCGCATTTACATCTCTTACATAGAAAACTAGTAAGTCCTGACCAACATACTGATGTTTTAGAAATCAGAAAAGTTGAAAATGAATACTCACTTCCAAACCATTCCACTCATCCTCTGAATCCAGAGCCTTTAAGGCATCCAAGTCAGCATGGCTTCATTCATTGCTTTTACAGAGACAGGTGCGCAAGATAGAATAATGAAGTTATTTAGTGGGAGATTCACTTGAAATCGCTCATTCACTCAAAATAAAATGCCTCTAAAGGGTTTGGACTGATCTAGATGCACAGTGTATACACTTTATACACTACAGCAGTAGGAGACAAGCAAGTGGAGAAAAGAAACAAGTCAAGTTTCTACCCTCACAAAGTCTCATTTCTTGTTGATGTTATGTGGTAGGAACTTCAGATAAGCAGTCTGAAAACTCAAAGTGAAATGTCTTGAGTTTCCTTTCAGATAGTTGCAGTCACTCCAACTCGACTATGTGTGTCTGTTTCTGGGAATAAGAAACAAAAGCTGTGCTTTCTGTCACTTGATTAGCACAGATAATTCATGATTATAGGAAGGGTTGTCATTAATGTTTATGGGCAACTCTAAAAGCAAACACATCACTATAGATAAGAGGGCAAATTAAATGTCAATAAAAATGTAACACACATTCACACAGGGAGAATGCTGTCCAGTAGAGCAATTAAAGGGAGGGATGTGAAGTTCAGAAGCAGGTGCTCCAGGCTGCTGTCTGTCATGTCACTAGCTGTGTGTTACATGGGATACTTCATCCTAGCTTCCTGTCTCGGTGTCCTCACTTGTTAAGATGGAACCATAATAATATATATTTGATAGAATCATTGCAATGACTGAATGTAAGAATGCGTACAAAACACTTAATTCCCGTGGCCAACACCACGGTTATACCTAGCAGTCACTGGCATTATAATAGCTTTATTAATTCTACATGCCACAGGCAAAAATTAAGAAACCCAGCAGCAAAATTCCAATTATGTTTTCTCATTGTCCAAAGGCATTATTCTCAGTCAGTGGGGGCATTTCCATTTTGAGTTCTCAAACACATCCTGTCTCTAAAATTTAATAAGAAATGGTGACAAGAACTCAGAAGGCCCTGAAACACATCCCCACATTTAAATCCACTTCACTTGACTTCCCATAGTAGGTCACTGACACATGACCTGTTTGCTCTTGTGCAGAGAAAAAAAACTACTGTTTTTTGCATAGCTTTTTTTTTTCTTCTCTGTTCAGTGTGTTTTCTTCTTTCTTTGAATCTAGACCTTAAGCTATCTAGAAAGGTTTTTTTAACCTTAGTAAAACAAATGAAAATACTTTACCAGCTGCTACTAAACATAATTGTACTGTTTAAATTATTCTTGACCATCCTTTTGCAAGCCAATTTTTGTTTTGAGGCAAATAACGTAGCTCCAAATGTCTAATTCTGTGTTTCTATTGTGTGTGATGCTTCAAAAATGTGTTACATCTTATTTCTCCAATTTCTAGATCTCATCTCCCTTCCCATCTCTTACCTCTCATCAGCATACACTTGTCTATACTACATTACACTTTCAGCTAAGAGATACTTTCTAAGAGAAAACAGATAAACATTCCTGATAAATACAAAAGTTGGAAGTTGGAGTGGAAACAAAAATAATAGTGACTGCATTTCTCTCATAGTTTGGTTGGTTGGTTGGTGGTTGGTTGGTTGGCTAGTGATTGGTTGGTTGATTGGTTGATTGGTTGGCTAGTGACTGGTTAGTTGGTTTGTTGGTTGGTTGGTTGGTTGGTTGGTGGTTGGTTGGTTGGTTGGTTGGTTTAGGAGTTTTGTTGTTTTGCTTTGGGTTTTTTTTTAAGGTTCTGTGTATTGAACCCAGAGTGCTATGCTTGCTAGGTAAGTGTTCTACCACTGAGCTACACCCCCATCTCCCACTTGAAAATGAAAGGAATTTAGGTTTATGTGAAGGCATAAACTCACAATTCCAGTCCTAAGAAGGCTGAGGTAGGAAAACTGACAATTCCAAGGCAGCTGAAATACATATTGAGATCCTTTCTCACAAGCAGTATGGACTACTCGTGATAGAAAATTCCCTAAATCATATAGATAAATCCCTTACTCATATACAGTCTTTTTATTTTCCAAGTTTCCAACGCATGGAATAATAAATACTTTTAGAGACAGAAATCCTAATTACTCTATCTTACTTATTATACATTATTGTATGTGAAATGTATAATATATGTCATATATTACATGTACTGAACCATCACATCATTGCAATAAATGTGTATAGTTATTCTAAGACATATGAATTTTTTTCAAAGCATAGAGCCAGCTTTTATTAGCCCTGGCTCTTAAAACTCTTTAGTAAATTTGCTTACAAGAATGTTTTAAAATCTAATAAAGGGGTAGAATTTATGCAATGTTAACTGGATCAAGTATTAAAATATAAGGGCCAGACATGGTGGCACATGTCTTTAATCCCAGCACTTAGGAGACACAGACAGGTGGACCTCTGTGAGTTCGAGGCCAGCATTGTCAAAATATCAAGTTCCAGGGAAGCCAGGACTATATAGAGAAGCCCTGTATCAAAAACAAAAACAAAAACAAAAAAAACCTCCTATTTTGCACATGGCTAATACTCTCTCAAATTGAGTCTTTCAACTATGAAGTGGAAGTTCAGATTGTGAACTAGACAAGCAAATGTGCACAAAAATTGATGAGTTAGTGACCAAGGCTGTTGACACATGCCTATCATCCCGGCTACTCAGGAGCCTCAGTCAAATGTTCAAAGCTTGACTAGACTATAGAATACTCAAGGCTAACCTGGGAACACCCTAGTGAGACTTTCTCTCATAACAGAAAATAAAACTTATGCCAGGCAGTGGTGGTGCATGCCTGTAATCCCAGCACTCAGGAGGCAGAGGCAGGTGGATCTCTGTAAGTTCGAGACCAGCCTGGTCTACAGAGCTAGTCCCGGACAGGCTCCAAAACTACAGAGAAACCCTGTCTTGAGAAAACAAAAAACAAAAAACTTAGCTCAGCTGTAGAGTAACACTCAAGAGTTGGGTTGTTTCAACCTAGATGCCCTTCAACTGAAGAATGGATAAAGAAAATGTGGTACATATACACAATGGAGTACTACTCAGCAGAGAAAAACAATGACATCATGAGGTTTGCAGGCAAATGGATGGATCTAGAAAAAATCATCCTGAGTGAGGTAACCCAGACTCAGAAGGACAAACATGGTATGTACTCACTCATAGGAGGATACTAGATGTAAAACAAAGATGACTAGACTGCTACACAACTCCAGGGAGGCTACCTAGAAAACGGGTCCCTAGGAAAGACACAGGGATCACCCAATGACAGAGAAATGGATGAGATCTACATGAAAAACCTGGACAACAGTGGGAGTAATAAAGGACAAGGTTTGAGGGAAAGAAAGCTTAGGGGAGCAGGAGATCCCAGCTGGATCAAGAACAGAAAGGGAGAACGAGGAACAACAGACCATGATAAATGAAGACCACATGAGAACAGGAATAGGCAGAGTGCTGGAGAGGTCCCCTTAAATCCACAATGATACATCCTCTGTAGACTGCTGGCAATGATCGAGAGAAAGCCTGATCTGACCTAGTCTGGTGATCAGATGGCTAAACACCCTAACTGTCATGCTGGAACTCTCGTCCAATAACTGATGGAAGTGGATGCAGAGATCCTCAGCCAGGCCCCAGGTGGAGCTCCAGGTGTCCAACTGTCGAGAAAGAGGAGGGTCTGCAAGAGCGTGAATTGTTGAATCCAAGATTGCAAAAAGCACAGGAACAAATAGCCAAACAAATGGAAGCACATGAATTATGAACCAAAGGCTGTGGAGCCCCCAGCTGGATCAGGCCCTCTGGATAAGTGAGACAATTGAATAGCTTGATCTGCTTGGGAGGCACCCAGTCTGTGGGACCAGGATCTGTCCTTAGTGCATGAGCTGGCTGTTTGAAACCTTGGGCTTACACATGGACACTTTGCTCAGTCTGGAAGGAAGTGACAGGACCTGCCTGTACTGAATCCACCAGGTTTAAATGAATCCCCAGGAGTGCCTTGATCCTGGAGGACATGGAAATGGAGGGGAGGGGCTGGGAGGAAGGTGGGGGTGGGGGCGGCACGGGGGAGGACAGGGGAACCCATGGCTGATGTATAAAATTTAAAACACATAATAATAAAGAAAAGAAGAAGAAAGAAAAAAAGAAAGAAAGAAAGAAAGAAAGAAAGAAAGAAAGAAAGAAAGAAAGAAAGAAAGAAAGAAAGAAAGAAAAGAAATGGTATAACTGAGGGTGACTAAACCTGAACCTAATAAAATGCTAATTTTTAAATTAAAAAAAAAAGAGTTGGGTTGTTTCTTCATAGTTGACATTCCTAGTTCCCACTTATACACACTCTAATATTAGACATCTAGGGCCAAACCAGATATCTGAAATTTGAGAAGATTTCTTAAAATGTTTAGTAAAAAGCTCACTTTCAATAAACTAAATGGCATATGTTCAAGTCCAACCTTACCTAATTCTCTATATTTCACCTGTAATTTCATTTCTAAATATATCTCCCTTTTATCTAAAATAAGGTGGACAGAATTGGGTTAGATTTCTGAAAGAAAGCTAATTATTACCCCACAAAGTAAAGCAGCTCATCACAGATGTGTTTGTACACAGACAAAATCTAGGAAAACACACAGGTGCTCAGCTCTTTAAAGATGGTTTTGTGAGAAATGCAGACTTAGAAGATTCTTGATTTTTCACTTTCAAGATTAAATATAGAAGAAATTCCTCCAGGACACTGTCTTATTGATGTAATTACCCAGACTCAAGCATGGGAGGAAGTGCCAGTTTGCTTAGAAATGACAGTGGGAGGTTGGCAAACACAAGCAGAGATTTCGGACAAAATCTGAACTAAATGGCATGCATTTTGGTTATTTAAAAACTCATTAAATTATGCACTATTTTTCATTTTTTAATTGAAACAGAATTCCGTCACTTTCCCTTTCCCTTTCCTCCCTCCAGCTGCTCCCAGATACCCTCCCTCTAACCTCCATATATCCTCCACCTCCCAAAGTCATAGCCTCTCTCTCTGATTACTATTGCTACATACTTATATATGTTTATGTGTATGTATGTATGTATGTATGTATGTGTATACACAAGTATAAAAAATACAACCTGCTAGTCTGTAGTATTATGGTTTCAGAGCCAACTGCTCTGTACTAAACACCCAGAAAGGGGCTCATCCCTGGGAGAGACTAATTCTCCCTCTCCCAGCAGTCATTAGTTGCCTGCAGTTCTTTGTCTAGGGGTGGGACACTTTGAATTTTCCATCTTCCACATTAGGATGTCCACTGATACTCCATTGTTCTGGTATTCTTTTTGCAGCCATTTCTAAAAGAGTGTGTTCACCAGCAGACTTTCTGGTGTTCTGGCTCTTACAACCTTTCTGCTCTCTCTTCCTAATGTTCTTTGAGCAGTAGATACCTGAGCTATAATGTGGATGTAGCAATTGGTGCTTTTTTTCTCCATGATGCTTTAATTTCTGCATTGTATACAATGTAGTTTTCAATGATGATCTCCAGTTGATTTTAAAAGAGGTTTCTTTGATCTTATCTGTGGGTATAAGGACAAAGTTAGAATGTAGTCAGGAATTATGCTGGTCTAGCAAAGTGGTGATAGTAGATTCTTTTCTAAAGTCATGACCTCACTAGCCCCAGAATGCTGCCTGTTTTCCAGTAATGGGCTTGATTTCCTTCCTGAGGAGTGGGCCTTGAGTCTAATCAGAGAGCTGTTGGTTACCACCAACATGTGAGTGCTGCTTACTAGACCTCCCTGCAACTTTGCTTAAGGAGAATTCTACAAGTAAATGGAAGTGGATTTGCCAGTGTAAAATATCATCTGGTTAGCAGGCCGTATTTTTACATCTCCAAATCACCATTGCATTACCTTCAAAGACATGAGAACTCAAAGAAAACTTGGAAACATACAGATAGCCAAGCTAGTATCAGAATCTATAGGGAACCCCAAAGAAATAGCCAAGCTGACAGGAGCCTTTAGACTTGAAGAGCAGACCCAGCTCTTACCTTCATGCCCAGTCTGCCAGACCCACCCCCATGCCCGTAGAGATGTAGACTTCAGACCTGTTAGACTACACTAACCACACAAGCCATTCCAGTTCTCAGAGCACCCCCATTAATTCAATGAGTATTTTTCTTTATTTACATTTTATTTCATCAAAGAACTGTTAGAAGCAATATACCTGTAGCGACATTTAATAGAAGGTAATATTTCTTCAGCCTGTTCCCTGAAGTAAGGCATGACTTGCCTGCAATTGTAGGAATTAACAGTCATTGTAATTGGCCAAAACTCTCTAATAAAAAGAGAGGATACATTTTCCATTGTAGCAATTCAGTAGCCACAGGATTCTTATTACATTAAGTTCAATGTTTATCTCATGAATATCACTGTGTGTTATGAATTGTCCCCACAAAATAGATGAAATCCTCAGTTACTACATTCTAATATTTAGTGAATAGTCATTTGGGTTATTTTTTTATGTACAGAATTTTTAAATGTTTTAAAATTTCCTTTTACTATGTAAATCCAATGTTTTGTATCCATGCCATACTGGTGGATTGCAGTATGGTTGCAGAATTCACTTTAATTACTTTAAAAGATATATTGATACAATTCCCACACCTAAACCTCAAGAGTCATTCAAAAGAGCGGGCAGAAAGATTGTAAGAGCCAGAGGATTGGGGAGTCGACTGTGAGATTGTGTCTCCTAGGAATGTCAGCAGCCATCAACATGACTGTTTAAACATTGGCTGAAAAGACAGCAACAGACGTGCTAACATGGATGGAGAGCTCAGCCCTGCACTAAGAACTACAGGCAACCGAGGAAAGCTTAGAGCAGGAGAACCAGTCTTCCCCGGGGAAGAGCACACCAATTGGTTCTCCAATACCAAATGGTCAGCCTAAAAACAAACATCAAAGAAACAGGATGCAGACTGAGCAGGCTGTATTTATATATTTAGGAATATGTATGTATCAACATTAATGAAAAAGAGGCCATAAATCTGAAAGACTGCAAGGAGGAGTATACAGGAAGATTTGGAGGGAGGAAAGGGGAAGGGGAGCATGTAGATAGATAGATAGATAGATAGATAGATAGATAGATAGATAGATAGATAGATAGATAGATAAATGATTGATAGATATGATAGATATGATAGATAGATGATAGATAGATAGATATGATAGATAGATGATAGATAGATATGATAGATAGATGTGATAGATAGATAGGTAGATAGATGATAGATATGATAGATAGATAGATAGATAGATAGATAGATAGATAGATAGATAGATAGACAGATAGATAGATATGCTGGGTGTGGTGGTACTTGCCTTTAATCTCAGCACTCACGAGGCAAATACATGATAATCTCTGAAAGTCTGAGGCCACCCAGAGCTACACTGTGGGAATCTGTTTCAAATAAATAAATAAATTTGTATGCAAATGTATATGTATATTGAAAAATCCCCCAAAAAATGGGCTTTTTAATGAGGGGCCGATTGGTAGATATTTGGTGGCTTCAGGCTCAAGATGAGAAACTTATACAGACCTTTTCACTGCCCTCTAAGTGAATTTTAACGTTTTTCTTTTCAATTGTCAGTTTGTCCCTGTTGGAAACCACAGATGTCATTTATCAATACAGTCGTTATCTTGGCATACTTCCCAAGTTCATTACCTTGTCATCCCACTGAAGTCATGACAGCTAATAGACCAGAAAAGCATGTGACTTAATGCATTAGTAAAGTTCACAGTTCACTACATCATAGGTTTCTGATTTATCAGAACTTTGCATCATAATGTTTTCCTCCATAACCCCATGCATTATCAATGAGAAATTTGGAAAGACGATTTTGCAAACAAAGTCTATAATCTACATCTGATTTAAAAAAAAAAAAAGTCCAAAGCTGGGCTCAGTACGTAAGGGCACTTGCTGCCAAGCCTGACAACCTGAGTTCTGCCAAGTTTCATCCCAAAATACACATGGTGGAAGGAAAAAAACCATTCCCATCAATCCCACAAGTTGTCTTCCAACATCCAAACAACTTGAACATCTCAAGCAGTGGCTTGAGTGCTTATGTGTGTGAGTGCTTGCGTGTGTGTATGTGAGAGAAAGTGATTGCTCATATATGTGTGTGAGTGATTGTGTGTGTGAGTGCTCATGTGTGTGTGAGTGTTCATGTGTGTGAATGCTCATGTGTGTGTACTCATGTGTGTGTGAGAGTGTTCATGTGTGTGTGATTTATATATATATAGATATAATTTTTTATTAAATGGTTCCAAGTCATACATAAACGTATATTGGTGAAATTATTAAGGCTACTCCATGTAGTTAAAAGGGAGGTTTATTTTGTGGGGTAACTTACAAATGAAGGGATAGGTTGCAGGGTCTGGGAAAGGTATGGTGCAGTCTGGCAGTGTTCTCTGGAGAACTCTGCTCGGTCTATGTCCAGGGTCCAGGAACCAAGAGAGGCCTCTCCTCTTGATCCTGGGTCTTCAGTGTCCTCTCTCAGCCCTGCCTTGTGGGCGTGACCATTACCGAAGCCTCAATGGGGGTTGGAACTTCCAGGCCAAGGCTGGAATGGCTACCCACTACAAACGTATAAGTTTGTGTACACACATATATATCAAATTCCCACACAGAGCTCAGCGGTAGAGTACTTCCCAAACACACACAAGACCATGGGTTCTTGTATGTAGAGGTGGGGACAAAAAGAAAGGCAAGACTATGTGTAATACAGTGTCAGTGTGTTATAGTGCCCTTCTCTGTTGCCATGTTAAAACTCTGACCAAATCCACTGCCAGGCCCCAGGTGGAGCTCCAGGAGTCCAATCTGAGAGAGAGAGGAGGGATTGTATGAGCGAGAGATGTTGAGACCATGACTGGAAAAAGCACAGGGACAAATAGCCAAACTAGTGGAAACACATGAACTGTGAACCAATAGCTGAGGAGCCCCCATCGAACTGGACCAGGCCCTCTGGATAAATGAGAGAGTTGGTTAGCTTGAACTGTTTGGGAGGCCCCCAGGCAGTGGGACCTGGACCTGTCTTTAGTGCATGAGCTGGCTCTTTGGAACCTAGTGCCTATGCTGGGACGTTTTGCTCAGCCTGGGTGTAGGGAGGAGGGGACTGGACCTGCCTCAACTGAATCTACCAGGCTGAGCTGAATCTCCAGGGGCGTCCTTGCCTTGGAGGAGGTGGGAATGGGGGGTGGATTGGGGGGAGGGGAAGACAGGAGGAGGGAGGACAGGGGAATCCATGGCTGATATGTAAAATTAAATTAATTATTAGATAGATAGATAGATAGATAGATAGATACATAGATACATACATACATACATACATACATACATACATACATACATACATACATACATAAAAGCTCTGACCAAAAACAGCCTTGGGGATGGAAGGGCTTATTAGAAACACAGGTTACAGTCCATCATGGAGGCAAGCCAGAGCAGGAGCTTGAGGCAGGAACTTGGAGACGAGAACTGAAGCAAAGACCACCAAAGAGTCCAGCTTACCAGCTTGACTCCAGGCTCACGGTCGGTTACCCTTCTTGTACAGCCCAGGCTCACCTGTCTAGTGACGGTATCCCCCACAAAGAGCTGTGCCCACATTTCTTGGTGTTAAATGAACCCCAATATCTTCCCCCACCCTTCTCACCCTATTTTCTTTCCCAAAAAAGCAGCCTACATGAGTGGTCAAGCCGGTGAACTGAAGCACGCCAGCGCTTTGGCAGGGATGATCCCAGGAGTGTCTGACCATTTCTTCCCTGTTCACTGTGAGCCCGGGAATGGCACTACCTGGAGCTGTGTGTCTCCCTTAATACTTCTTCATTCTATGGCTGTAATTTGCTAATAGCCCTCTATTCAGCTAGTCTCAAATGGTCCTGTTTGGACAGGCCATTCCACTCATTTCCTCCTGGGACCTGTACTGATTCATTCACCAATTTGTCTTTCAACCTTCCAATTCCAAATGCCTTCCTCTGACCCTTTTTTTAACTTTTCTTGTATCTTCCTTTGCATACCTGCATCTCAAATGGTTTTAAATGCCAGAGCAATAACTGTACCTCTGAGTCCCTGGCAACATCTCTTAATATAGTGTTTAATAAAAGGTGATTGAATATATGTGTGAACAAATGGTTGCAATTATAAGGGTCATTCTTGGCATAAATAACTGTTTTATTCTGTTACCTTGGCCCTTAGCCTTGTATTACTGCCACCAGTAAATAGTTTGAGCCTTGAGCTTGACTAAGAAACTAGGAGAGAATTGTATGGACTTTATCACCTCAGGCAACAATGTATTTTCATAACAGTTTTGTGATACAACCCATATTACTAAAAAAAAAAAAAAATATGCAATTGTCTCCTTGTATCAAATGGCATTTACTTTTCATCTTTGTAATTTCCTCCACAGGAATCTGAGAGTTCAGGGGGCATCAGAGAACATAAAGAACTAACAATTTCATTTCTGTTCAAAATTAAATATTTTAATAGTTTGCCAAAAGCAAATCCCTATTTGTATTTTTCTTATTATTTTGCTCGTTCAAATATTTGCTGTGGATTTTAAATGACAGATCTCATTCTCAGAAAATGATTACATCGATTTAATTAGATTGTAGCCTCAGGGGTCACTCTTCTACATCTAAGAAGTTTGGAGCAAAAAAAAAAAAAAAAAGATTCTAAAATCAGAAGAGGCGGTGCTTGTGGACACCTGGTGTGTGTTCACGTGTTGCTTCTCTATGGGATGTGTTAATGCTTCTCTTGTAATTAAGCTTGGTTTTTTTGCTTGACAATGGATTCAAGAAATAGTTGAAACTTCCTTTATACCCCACTCTGAATTTTGTCCCTTCTGTTCTCCCAGGCTTTCACACATACATCTTCTGCTTTTTCAATAGAGACACAGATATCCATAGCTAACAGATTTTAGTTTGAGTGTGGTGTTTTAAAAATTGTATAAAGAGCTGGGCAGTGGTGGCACATGCCTTTAACCCCATCACTCGGGAGGCAGAAGTAGGAGGATCTCTGTGAGTTCGAGGCCAGCCTGAGCTACAGAATGAGTTCCAGGAAAGGCTTCAAAGCTACACAGAGAAACCCTGTCTTGAAAAAAAAAAATTATATGAAGAGCATCACACCACAGATATCATTTTGTTACTTGGATTTTAACCCAATAATGATTTCAGAGTTTGTGTACGTAAGTGACTGACTGTATGTGAAGTTCATTCTTTCCCACATCTGTGGAGTAGATGGACAGTGCCCATTGCCTTCCCAATACCATGTTTCCTTTTTCCTTTCTAAGAGAAGCATAGAATGCTTTCCATTCAATTGTGTGCACTGCAAAATGAGTCAATATTTCCCAAGCCTCTGGCAGCTACATTTAGCTCTATGGGTACAGTTCTAGCTGATGAACTACCAGCACAGTTGTGTTGAGAACTGCTCTGGCCTCACCTATTCCTCCTCATTTCTTTCCTTTTCTTCTTACCCAGCTGAGAATGAAGATATAATTCATGTTGGCAGAGCAGCCATTTTGTAATAGTAAGGAAAGAACCTATGCATACCTATGTCGATGTGTTACATAAAGAAGCTTGGAGTATTTGGAGTATTTTTTAGTATTTTGGTTGGCATGCAAAGACATGCATTTTATTGTGATATTTTGTTTATATTCATCACTTCCACTGCCTTCCCTTTTCCTCCTGCCTCTCTGATACCCACAAATAGTTTCCACAAGTAGTTCACCATTCTGCTTTCAAAATACACACACATACACACACACACACACACACACACACACACACCCATTGTTCTCTTGTTCCTCCTTCCATTCTTCCTCTCTTGTAGTCCCCTTTTTACTTCATGCCCTACACACACACATATATGTGTGTACATTTAAATCTAGATTCTGCATATGAGACATTTGTCTTTCTGAGTCTGACTTACTTTATTTATCAAAATTATTTCCAGTCCTATACATTTTCCTGCAATGACATAATTTTGTCCTTTGCAATTGAGTAAATCCCATTGCATAGATGTACATTTTCTCTACCCATTCACCTGTTAAGAGATGCGTAGCTTTGTCCTGTGTCTCAGCTATTATGACTAATTATGAGTGTGCAAGCAGTTCTGTATCAAGAAGCTTGGATTCTTGATGGCCTTTTGAGGTTATCATAATAAACAACTCTACCTCTGGACTTTGAAATAAATAAGCAAAACAAAGTTCACATTTTGACTAAGGTAGATAGACTCTAGATAGTCTTATTAATCTGTAGGAATAGGATGAAGTCAAGGAATATGCCATTTGTGTGTGTGTTAATCCATTCCAGTAAGTCATAAGCCTCACTCCTTTGCAGCTGCAGCCAACACCACAGCGAGCGCCTGTCTACAGAGAACTTCTCTGAGGGCCGCCAATGCTAGTTATTGGAAGATCAGACAGGTGTAGCTATTTAACTACAGAAAACAGCTTAGTGCTTGTAAGGAAAGTGGGGGGGGGGGTGTATCCCCCAGGGTGTCAGCTTTCATTTTCATACATCTTTACTAACTTTGAGTGTATTGAAGTCCTGAACAACAAAATATTTGTCTGCTGGGTACAAAATAGGCTCTGTGAGCTTGGTTTTGGAGATTTGGAAGAGCATGTCTGCATTTTAATTGCTTTCTTTCTTTGAGATGAAATGTGATTATGATGGCTGCTCAAACTCCTGCACTCAAGTAATCCTCCTGCCTCAGGTTCCCAAATAGTTTCTACTATAACCCCAATGACGTCAATCGTTCTTCCTGCTTTTTTTTTACTAGCAGTTTTGACTACTTCTAAATTAATTCATGAAGCAATTACGTGAATGTATGAGTCATTCCCAGTATCTTCGCAACAAAGAAGAAAACTTTAATGCAGTAGCAGTGACCTTCGTGTTGGGAATTTACTATACATATCCTCTTGGTGTTAACGCTTATTGAAATTCTGATGAACCATAAGATAGGAATCACTAGTTATTTTTCACCTTGATATTTTTATCATTTTTATTATACAGTAAATATCATTGTGATGTTATATAAAATGGAGACCCTGGAGGCCGCCTGCCCCATGGGCAGTGGGAAACAGTCAGGGTGCCCATTTCAAGGTGCAGGCAGCAGATGCCGCTCTGATGAGCAAGTATATGGTGGAGAGACAGGAGAGATAGAGAAGAGGAGTGGTCCATGCATTGGTAGAGAGGGGAAACTGGAGGATGGCAGTGAGGGCCAGGCTGGTGTGAGCTGCCCATTAGTGAGTGTTGATGTCCGTGGCCCCTGTTACCAACAAAGGCCATGAGGGTGTCTGAGGTCTGTGATGCCACCTGAAGCCATGTAGATGTCCAGAGGCCATCCTATTGCCAGGGTCCATGCTGATCTGTGTGGCCTGTGCTGCCACCTGAGGCCATGGTGATATCTGGGTCCCTGCTGCTGCCAAGGACTGTGTCCATGTCTGAGGTTCTACTGCAGCCAGGGTCTGCATTGATGTCTGTGGTCTGGTCCGTGTTACCACTGAAGGCCATGTGGATGTCCTGGTCTGGGCTGATGCCTGAATCCATGTTGATGTCCACAGGCCGTACCACCACTGGGACCCCTATTGATGTGAGTGGTCTGTGCTGCCACCTGAGGCCAAGCTGATGTCTATGGTCCAGACAGCCTCTGAGGGCCGTATGTGGATCTGGTCCTACTGCAGCCAGGGGCCATGTTCAGAGTCTGTGCTATCACCAGAAAACATGTGGAAGCCCATCATTTGTGCTTCTGCTGACTGTAAAGAGCAAGAAAGCTACTTTTGCAGTGATTTTGATGATTGCAGATACACAGTTGAGAAATAGAGACATGGAAGATTTCTGTGACAACCCCTACCCCCAAGCCCCAAAAAAGGAACAGCCTAAACAGAACTCTCTTTTTTTCATTTTTCATTAAGAAATTTTCTATTCACTTTACATACCAACCACATATCATCCCTCTTCCTTCTTCCCACCCCCTAGCCTTCCCCCCCAACCCACCCCTCATCCCCATATTTTCCAAATCAAGGTCTGCTATGGGGAGTCAGCAGAGCCTGGCACACTCAGCTGAGGCAGGTCCAAGCCCCCCTCCCTGCACCAAGGCAGTGCAAGGAGTCACACCCTAGGCACTGGGCTCCTAAAAGCCTGCCCATGAACCAGGGACAGATCCCAATCCCCCTGCCTGGGACCCCTCCAAACAGTTCAAGCAGAAGACCTAGTCTAGTCCTATGGGAGCTCCATAGCTATTAGTCACAGTGCAATCTCAAGGGTAGGGGTGGACATGGAAGGACTGGGAAATGAATGTGATCAGGGTACATGATATAAAATTCCCAAAGAATCAATAAAAATTATTTAATAAAAATAAATGTTTAAATTTTTTTTAATGTTAGTTTCCCAAAGTCAGCCAACTAAGAGCAGAGGTTTCAGTCTTTAAGAGAAGCTGGGAGATAGTTCAGTGAAGGAAGTATGTGCCTGCCTTGCAAGCACAAGAACCTGGTTTCCAGAGGCCACATTTAAAAAAATTTTAAAAAGCCTGGCGTAGAGGCATGCCTATGAATCACAGCACTGGGGAAGGATGGCAAGGGATTTCTGGACAGCAAGGAGATTCCTGGTGCTTACTCAAGCAATGGGCCCCAGCCAGTGAGAGACGCCACTATATACACTGAAGAATGGCATTTGACTTTGTTCTCTGACTTCCACAAGCACACACACACACATGTGTGCACCCACACATGAGTGCACAGGCATAGACACACACACATGCATCCACACACATGTGTGTACCCATACATGAATGTACAGGCATAGACACACACACGTGTGCACTTACACATGAATGCATAGGCATATACACACACACATGCACACATACATGTGTGAACCCACACATGAGTGCACAGGCATAGATACACACACATGCATCCACACACATGTTTGCACCTACACATGAATGCACAGGCATACACACACACACACACACACACACACACACACACACACACACATAAATGTGCATCCACACACATGGAAAGAGACACTGACTCTGAAGTCTGAATGTTTTTTGTCATATGACGGCAATTCTGCTTTCTCTTTCCACATCCACTGTGTCAAAAAAAAAAAAAAAACTAGCTACTGTAGAGAAGGAAGCAAATAAAATTAAAACAACCATCTTCTAAATTATGAAAATAAAGAATATAGATATTCATACTGATTTTCAAGTGCAGAACCGAATATTAGACATATTTAAGGAACAACTCTTGATCACAGAAAATATGAAGTAAAAGAAAATTCAAAAAAGATTGGATTTCACCAGAGAAATGTCCTATAATTGCTACTTGGACACAATTTTAATTTTTGTGGGTTAAGTGAGTACAAGTGATCCATTTACTGTTAAAGAAGTTGGTACTCCTTTTGCTCATGAAGTTCTCCTTGCAGAATTAATTGAAACTGGCTTGGCTGTGAGTACTCTCAGATGACCTGGAGACTGGCTCAAGAGTCACGGACAAGGAATAATCATGAACTTCTGAGTACCTAGCTTTCCAGCAGGGCAGCACAGGGATTGGTGTGTTGAGTTTTATTTAGCATCTTCATTAATAATATGAAAGAGAGAGCAAATCGCATGTTAATGAAATTCACAGATGCTAATGTGTGCGGCACTGAAAATGCTGTTAAGTACTGCAAAGTTATCCAAGGAACCTACAGAGGTAAGGATAACCAGATTCAAACAAACAGCTTCAAATGCAACATAGAAAACTGAGGTTTGAAAGCAGGATGTGTGAGTGATTTTGAAAATGAAGTTTATGGGAAGAAAAGTAGTTCTATGGTGGTACCTACTAAGAGGCTTCCAAAGCATCGTCCCTTAAAGAAATGGGAATAGAGTGAAAAGTCAAGCAGGCAGGAATTTCTATAGTTTACTGATGTAAGGGAAAGCAGAATTTGGAATGAATTCTCGGCAACCACATGGTGGCTCACAACCACCTGTAATGAGATCTGGCGCCCTCTTCTGGCCTGCAAGGACACATGCAGACAACACTATACATAATAAATAAAAATTTAAAATTAAAAAAAAAACAGATCTGAGATTCAAAGCTCCCATCTGATTCAGACCTCCCATCCAACCCAATTCTTAGGCCACTAAGATGAGACTAAGAATTCCCACCTCACCTGGTTGCTATGGGAATGAGACGAGGCAGTGTATGGGGAGTGGAGAGCAACAGGAGTCATGTAGGCTTCTCTGTGTCTCTACAGAGGTGGTTCACAGAGTTCAACTGGAGAAAGCCTGGAGAAAAGGACCAGGATAAATGTAACCCAGTTCACTGACTCCGGAAACACGGCTGACATGGGTGAGGCTGAATATGGAGAGTGTATATTTAACATGACCAAGATCTAAGTAAGAGTAATGGGATGGAATTAAGAAAAAGAAAGTGCAAGCTTTAGATCAGGAAAAAAGTTTCCTTGACACTTCAATTAGGCATTAGCAGAATATTCATACAAGGGGAATAGTAAGTGAATCACTTCTTAAAATATTTCAAATTAACAGGATAATGGTTCAAAAAGTTTATCATTAGGGGTAAAATGTCCTGCTGACTTCCTTGGGGCTCTAATGCCTTTGATGATAATCCTCACACTGCCATGTTTCAAAACTGTCTAAGAGGTTCTAAAACTGTAATAGAATAATTGACCTTTTTCTTTAAATTCTCACTAGAAATCCCTAATAAGTCATTGAGTAGAAGTTTTGCAGATTTGAATGTCTTTTCCTCCCATAAATTATTTCTGAACACTTTTGAATCTATTACTCCTTCATGGCATTGTCTCTGACGTTTCACACGATCACTTATTACTGTTGAAGGACTTTTCCTGGAGAGACATGAAACTGATTCACCCAGAGTGGGCACCACAACACACCCAAGAAACAATTCTACTCAGGTCTAGCTTGGAAAACCCAATGAGTTTGTTGGGTTGCTTATAGGAATGTTGATGAGGAGTTATTGACAGAAGCATGGGCAGCTCAAAGATAGTTACATCGCCAAAAGGCCCATCTCACCATGAGTGAAAACCCAAAAAAAAGCTACATCTCTGAAAATCCCTGCCCCACCTGGGAGTGAGGAGATACCTCCATCAAATGATCTCCCTTCCTCAACAACGGCTTACTGCTTCCACAACCTTGTGGGAGCAGACTTCTGAATCCTGTCACTTCCATGAAGTCCTAGAGCCTTGTAAGTTTCAGTAGCTTCCTGAGTCTGCCTCCAGCAGGGGATGTTTCAACTTGGTGGAAATAGCTGCACAGCAATTACAGTATCATTGTATCTGTCACTTTTCTGTTACTATGATGAAAACACCAGGGCAAAATCAGCTTATGAAGGGAAGACAGCAGTGAATGCAGAGGGAGAGCTCACATCCTCAACTGTAGGCAGGAAGCAGGGAGAGACAGAACTGCAAGTGGAACAAAGCTTTTCGTCTCAAAACCTGCCCTCGAGATGCACTTCTTCCAGTAAGATGGCACCACAAGAGCAGAGCCACCAACGGGGGACCAAGTATGCAAATACCCAAGACTATGGGAGACATTTCTCAATCAAACAACCACCATCAAATAATTCATCCAGGTTTCATAATATTTTTTAAATAAATTATTCTTTTCAGGTGCTCCAAATCCTACAAATACATAAAGTTCTCCACACTAGAAAAATTATACCTGAACCTAAGGTGAGTCAATATTGTGGGTTAGAGCACAAATACGTTACAAGCAAGAATCATGAGAAGCATCCAAGAAGAAAAGCTGGCATCTCACTCATGCACCAAAAAAATCTTCAAAGACACCTATATTGTTCACTATGTCTTGAAAAATATGTACATTGTCCACTATGTGCACCACACTATGAAGCCTGGTGACTAATGCCAATATAAACTCAAGTTCCTAACCCTGACACCTTACATTCTGGTGAGAAAGACACTCATTAAAAGGATAAATAAATGCAAACAATACAGTCTCCAGAATAAGAAAAAGAAAGTTAAAGGATGGTTTGGGATACAAATAGGAGATGAACCAATTATCTCTTAGCAAATGACATTTGGTGAAAGTAAAATAAGCAGCAACCAGATAGGAAAATCACACCCAATGCAGAGAAAAACAAGCCCAAACTCTCTGCTCCATGCATTTCAGGAGCAACAACCAAGCACGTGGAATGGTATATCCAGGAACGTGAGTGTGCTTGTGAGAAGAAATGGTAAACGTGGCAGTAATAATAAACAGGAGGCCAAATCCTTCAGAGCTTGGAAGGCCAGAGTGAGGGCTGGAGAGACAAAGGTTTTGAGGAGAACAGAACTGGAATCTCATATTTAAGCCTGTCTGCTCTCCAGAAAATAGGTTCTATTGGAGACAGGTAAAGGGAAATTG